>NC_064931.1:360142416-360767416 GCF_023897955.1 Schistocerca gregaria
GTGTTTACATATTAAGGTACCACATACAAGATTGTCTGCACTTATATCAGTTACACCGTATTTAATTTCTCTTTCTTGTAACACAATCACTTCCAAAAGTTTTGCAGAATTTCCCTCCATACACAGTTTGTGCTCTGATCCATGTGCTCATCTGTTTTGATCCTTCCACTAGCGGCTATGTAAAGAAAGATACTAGAAGAGGGAATTAAAAAAGAAAAAAAATGATTTGTTCAGTTTCGGTCACCGTTTTTAGTCTAGTTGAGGTCAGGTTACACATCTTCTACCTTGATTGGGTAGCAGACTGTCCAATCCTCAATAATCATTTCATATTCCTGTAACAAATGGAAGTTTCTTACAAATATCACAGTACCGCGTTCATTCCAAGCTCCTAAGCAAAGACACACCAAAAATTGCCACACTTACATAATGTAGGGTCCATATGTGAAACGGACGTCATCATCAATAAACTTCAAAATACCTCTCATAATTTTTCTGACAGTAGAGTCCGAAACATACATGACATGTGTACAACGACACAACACAGTCGAAAACACACTTGACGTGCGGCTATTAACAGAACACATGTGAAGAATATTGCATTATAATTCAGAATATCACAGGCTCTGCAGTATCGTAAATATCCACCGACGCCGGGAAAGAGACCTTCAAATAAATTGTCTCCCCACGCAAGGGAATATATATGATGGATGTTCGAGTACAGAGCGTATACACATAGTTGACTACATATGGATGTATGTGACTGGTAGTTAGTCGAACGCGGATAGACAAATCGTAAGGAGACCGTTAGCGATAAGCGTGACATTTGGGTTTGAGTCCCTGTGCGGTACAAAGTTTAGTTGTTGTGATTCCATTATACAGCTATGGTTGTCCATTTTCACAACACCGAATACATTTAACGGTTTTATTTTGTATATCCTCAATATCATGACCCACCAGTATGATCAGACTTGTTGATCATTGTCGGAAATCACTTTGTCCAAGATTCTAGCTTCTTTCAAGAACACCTTCATCTTCATCAAATGCATCTGCTACAGACCTAGCAGTATACTTCCATCAAGCTGTCAACGTCACAAATTTCGATATCAATTTGAGCCCTGCTGAAACTCATTTAGTTCTCGGAAAACATTTCATGAGATCTGTTGCAGTTAGCTATCATAATTCCATGAGCCACCATTTGACATGGTTACGCTACAGCAGTTGCACTGACAATCTATTACCACTCACAGGACGCAGGCCAAGTAACGTCTTCCTATTGCTCAGCACTGACGCTCTCGAAGTCTGCAACCGAACAGGGCGACCAGTGTCGGGCGGCTTCGTAAGTTAGGGTCGACAGGGAGCGATGATCTCGGTCTTCCTGGAGGTGTGGCGCTCTACGTTCTTTTCATTGGCTCGTGGCTCGGTGCCTTGCTGGCAGGACCTTGAATTAAATTCATGCAAGCGCTCAGATGTCGAAATATTGTTCCTCTCTTCCATTTTATGGTGCGACCAAAAACACTGAAAAAGAGTCATTAGACGCTCTGTGCGCTGTGGTGGATACAGCAACTGGAGCAGCGTGCAGTGGAGTAGGCAATGTAGAAGCTCCGCCAGCGACGGAGAGTCGTTAGGCGGGGTGCGATACGTTGTGAGGAAGAGCAGCAGCGCTTGTTCCCGTGTGTGGAGGCTCGCAGTTTGTTCATCTGTTGCTTGAACGTGCGCACAAATCGTTCGGCTTCTCCGTTTGACTGGGGATGAAACGGAGCCCTGTGAAGTGAGTGATACCATTAGTTGCACAAAACCGTTCAAAGTCCTGAGCCGTAAACTGTGGTCCTTTGTCTGTAATCAACATTTCAGGCAAAGCTCCGCAGCAAAAAATAGATGACAAAGTGTGAATGGTACTAAGCGAAACAGTCAGGTTAATGTGGACTGCAGACGCATAATTGCTAACGAAGTCCACAATAATAAGGCAACGAGTGTTCCAGAAGGGGCCAGCAAAGTCAATATTCATCCGCTACCACGACGATTGACATTTAGGCCAAGCTGAAAACGGTTGCGGTGGGGTTCAATTGGCTTTGAGCACTATGGGATTTAACATCTGAGGTCATCAGTCCCCTAGCCTTAGAACTACTTAAACTTAACTAACCTAAGGGCATCACACACATCCATGCCCGAGGCAGGATTCGAACCTGCGACCGTGGCGGTCGCGCGTTTCCAGACTGAAGCGCCTAGAACCGCTCGGCTACTCCGGCCGGCTGCGGTGGGGCCGAGAGATTTTCAGTACAAGCACGACACTGTGAAGTCATCTATTCAATGTGGGCGGTCAGGTACAGAACTGATGCGCTAACTGTTTCGTGTGTACATTTCCCCAATGTTCTTGATGGAGCAATAGCAACACATCGTTTTGCAACACTTTAGGAATAAGCACACACGATTGTCCAGAGCTATTTTGCAACAAAATCACAACGTGCTGGACTGATAGGCTATGCTGACGAGCAAGATATCGGCGTACAAAAGAATTCTGGATATATTTCACTGAACGAGGCCAAGCAGTACGGATGTAGTCCAACAAACGGTTCAAGTCAGTGTCTTCTTTTGTGATGTGTAACTGTCCTGTAGTGCAGAGCAAGCAACAGTCTGTGTAAGTTCAGTGTCCAACGAATCGATGTAAGAAGATGCTGCAGTAGTATCGACTTCAGAATCAGGAGCTACAGGAAGGCGAGAAAGGGCGACAACATTTGCGTGCTTCTACGTGGGCCGTTACAATATTTCGTATTGATGCGGTGACAATAACAAAGCCTAACGTTGCAACTTCTGAGCCGTGCGTGGCAGAGCTGGTTGGAAGCATCAAACAAAAACTGAAGTGGACAATGGTACGACCCAAGGTAAAATTTCTAACTAAATAAATAATGGTGAATTTTTGTCACTCCATAGATAATAGCGAGCTCTTCTTTCTCGATTTGGGATTCGTTAAAATGAGACTTGGGCAATAATGTGGATGCGAAAGAAATCGGCCTGTCCTGTGAACCAAATCTGTGCGAGAGGTCGGATCCGATTCCATACGAATAAGAGTCCACTGCCAAAACCACAGGCTTATCGGGATCGAAATGAACAACGCATCCATCGCCAAACAAGGCATTTTTAGGTTTTTGGAAAGCACTCTGACACTCTTTGATTGAAACGAAATGCACGTTCTTCCCACATAATCGATGTGTCCGAGCCGCGATTAAGGCTGCGTCGGGTATAAACCAGACCTAATATGTAATCTTCCTGAGAACTGACCGCAATTTCGTCACGTTCGGCAGGGAGGTCCCGCATGGTTAGAAAATGTGAGTGAAAAGGTTTTCATCCACTGGGTTTCTACGCAATGCGCGAAGTACTGAATGTCAGTCTGAGAAAAGGCACACTTGTCCATGCGACACTTCAAATCTGCAGCTGAATGTACTTGAAAAATCTTACGAAGGTTATTATTATGTTCCTCGGGTGTACGTCCACATTACCGTGCAAGTAATTTGAAGAGAATGGATCTTTTTCAGTAAGCTGTACTACGTACCGTTGGAATATGCCAGGCGCAAAAGCCCTGCCAAAGGGTAAGCGCAGAAGTTTGAACAGCCCTAAACGTGTGTTGACCACATTTGAATGTTTCAGAATTTGTTCACGAATTCTACTGTCTGTCACTCTGTATGTAATTTCATCAAGAATCATTGGATCACTAGAGTATTGTCCAGAGCTACACTGAAAACGGCAATGTTATGTCAAAACCTGAAGTTCAGTGACGCACTAGAGTTATGTATGTTCTGGGTTTCTACGCAATCGAAAGAACTTGTAACGAGCTGCAGTAAACCATAAGTGATTTTCGTAATACTTTGCGAGGCCGGAAACTAAATATTCAAAAACCAGCAAATTGGACGTACTAGTCGGGAGTAACTTCCGTATGAGGCGTCAAACTCATGTGCCGGCAATTGACTAGAAATAATAAAGTTTCACAGTACCTTGCACTTTATGTCTCTCAGAATGAGTGTTTGTCTGTCAGAATGAGTGTTGAAATGAGTGCTGTCCTCGTTCCATTCCTCTTGTTATTCATAGAAAGCTCAAAACAGTGGAACGCACAGAGAAGGTCTTGTGGATGTGGCTGGCTGCTGTGGAAGAAGAGTCAATGCACAGCAGCTTTTGCGTTAATGAGCTGCTGGACTGCCGTCATCAACTGCGACATTTTGTGGTTCTGAAACTGAGTTAACTGTATTAGATCAAAGCCAGCAGCAACCGGAAGCGTAGGCGCAGGTAGTTTAGAAGGCGGGGTAGAGGCCATTTTAATGAGAGAAGCACCGCAACTAAGAAATTGTACACAATTAGCAGCAATGCACCTCAGAAAGGAAAGAGAGAAGTAGTAGTGACGCGCTATGCTGGAATGGCGATGGGTGAATGTAGCGTTAGATGTGCAGTCAGCGGCGCCAGATCTTGTGTCAGCTATTGTGGGAGTCAGCAATGACCTAAAATGGAAGGACAGAAGTTGTGATGGTCAGTGGTAGGAATCCAAAATCATCTGTACAAAACACTTTCTAATTAATACAAAACTTTGTTTCTATTAAGGGAAGAAACAATACTTAACTTCCTGTGCTTCTTTTGCCCCTACACGCAGTTACATTGAGAATCTATTACTACTCGTAAGAAGCAGGCTAAATAACGTCTCTCTGTTACTCAGTACTGACGCTCTCGAATTCTGCTACCGAACTGAGCGACCAGCAATGGGTGGCAGGTTAAATCAGCGTTGACAGGTGGTGCTTAACTCTGTCTTGCTGGAGGTGTGGTGCTGCCCACTCTTTCCATTGGCTCGGTGGTCAGCGCTTTCTTGATGCCGTTTCATGGAGCTGCGCTGGTCAGTGTATTGCACACTTCCCATGATCCGTAGTTAATTAGCTAAATCAAAAGCATGCTCACACAAGTTCACATCTGCCTGTCGTTTAGCTACAATCGTTTCTTCTCCACTGTATGGTATCCTCATATTTCTTACATGATCTCTCCTTCATGACTCACGTTTTGCTCATCTTTGACTCATCACCAGCATCCGCTCTCAGTCTGAAACAAGAAAACAACTTTGTTAACAATATCAAAAAATGGTTAAAATGGCTCTGAGCACTATGGGACTAAACATCTGTGGTCATCAGTCGCCTAGACTTACAACTACTTAAACCGAACTTACCTAAGGACATGACACACATCCATGCCCCAGGCAGGATTCGAACCTGCGACCGTAGCAGCAGCGCGGTTCCGCACTGAAGCGCCTAGAACCGCTCGGCAACAGCGGCCGGCCGATTGGTTTATTGGACAAACTCTATGTTGTGTCACAACGAAGTTTCACGATGACCACTTCCTCACAGCGTTAACAATATCCTGATCAAAACTTGTCATATCAACACTGCAACCCAAACACCACACGCTGAAGGCCTTTTAAAATTTTACAGCAATGGTGCAACGTCAGCAACAACAAAAAGAGGAGAACTCACACACATTACAGTGGAAGAAAAACTTTCTGAAACAAAGTGCAGGTTGAGTCAGCTGCACCAGCAACTTAAATTAGATCTCGACAGTTTTATTGCATTTATGAAAATTGTGACTCAAAATTTACTTATACTGACTGTAAGGCTCCGCCCAAGCGAATCGTGATGGGTGTCACTTATTAATATACCAAACGCCACCTAATGTCGAAAGGAATTTTCAGAAAGCGGATATGATCAGCCTAGTCATTTTAATGCAAGATGACAACTTGAGCTGACGAACCATTCAGTTGCTTTAATTATCTGTTCACCCTCCACTAAGTGAGAGACATTTCTTCAAATGAACTCAGGTATGTAAATGGCTCTGTCAAACAGTTGACTGTGTAATGAGAAAGATTTGATCCTCATAAATGAGTCGTTGGTCAGTTCTTACTAAATATATTATTGATTCTTCACTGGAGTGAAGCAAACGTCTACTTAATTGCAAGTGTCGTTCCACAATAACCTCACTTTTATTCGCTCACTGTGAGCACATGAATCAAAAAAGAGATAGTAATAATTAGTAAGAACAGTAAAGATACATAACTAATGAAAGGATGACAGAAGTTGTAATGAGGTATGGTATCAGGGCCGGACACGACATGCAAGACTTCACGCGTGTATCGCGTTCGGGCCAAGGCAAGCCTATTATTCGGCTTTGCTGGGTCCTTCTCGGAAGTACCCGGAACGGTGTGACATACGGTTTAACATTCCGGTGCGGCATATTGCGGTCGGCACAACTCTCTTGCGTTGTGCAAAATCTTGGTGTCAACGCTGTTTACCCTTCACTATTTGTTCGTGTTATGAAGAACACGTTCACTGGTCCAGTGCCTATTAGCACAAAATGAAGCTGTCTAGCGATTTGTCGTCGTAATCCTTTAAAATGACCGGTAATGACGGAAGGATGAGAGTCCTCAGTTCGCATAAGCGACCAATACTGCTTATTTGCTTCTAAACGACAGTATAGTACCATGTAGAAATAGATTAAACAATTAAATGACAACGAAAGAGCAAAAAGTTACGATGAATGACAAACTGGATTCATTGTTCTACACATCAAGAAAAACACTGTACTAAATTTGCAGGCATGGAGCTCTAAGGAAATGGGTGGTACGAATAGTAAAATTTCTGAAGTCGCACTCGTTGTTACATTTTCAGTTGTAACAGTTTTCAATGGAAGTGAGCGAAGAGTACGGAGACTTCATATATTACTGCAAAGTAATTTGGTCAAGTCAAGGAGCATGCCAGGAACCTTTTTTTGATCTGAATCTCCCTATTGTTGAATTCTATGAAGGAAAAAGGCGTGCAGAAAGAGAATTAGAACATCCGGCATAGATTGCAATCCATCATTTTATGTGGATCTCACTGCAGACCGCCCACAGTAAGACACTGCAAGGCAGTTTCTTTCTAATTTGACGGGGATATATTTAAAAAGAAAATCGCTTTGACGAAAGGGCACAATCTGAAGAAAAAAAAACATTCCTGTTCCCTAATTTCAATGGCGTTAAAGAAAGCGCGAGGCCTCAAGAATTCCTTGTGGGATTTGCAAGAATTTCAACGATAGTTTGGAACTCTTTTGATGACACTGTCAGTCTTACACCTGTTTTCGAGCTGTTTTTCTTACCGTTTTCTGTTTCAGTTGAAATGTAATGAGCATTTGGCCGGGACGCTGCTTGCGGGGCCGGTCAGGCCGCCTTGGTGCAGGTCATCTCCGACCAGCCGGGAATCGAATCCGGGCCCGTAGGACGGCAATCAGTCACGTTTACCACTTAGCTGTCAGAGAATACGCTGTTTCTGTTGAAAGTGCCCCTGTTCTTTTGTAGATGTAACTGACTGACCTGCAAGTTACTTCCAGTTTTAATTACAAATATTTTACGTCGAAACTGTCCACGACGTTTGCATTGCTCTTTTCAGGTAGATTTTCGAAGTCTCCATAATGAGGTTGCAAGAGTGCTACAATATTCCGATCGAGGTATTTGTGTGGAAAACTTTTTATGAAACTAAATAAGTCACGATTGCGTGGCAACTTGAATGCGAAACTGTGAAATTGTCTGAACTTGTCCATACGTCGACAATTTGTACCAGATAAAAAAATAATAGTCTTCTGTGCACCAAATATAATTAATTAGTACTGAAAACTTGTGTTGCTTGTGCTCTATGTTCTTGATAAATGTGAAATATAAGATCAAATCGTATGCAATACGACTGTACTGCCTTACTGCTATTTAAATGTAGCACGTTCGCCGTTTTCTCCTCCAACCCCCCCCCCCCCCCCCCAACCCTTGCCCTCACACAGCACGACGTGGTAATAGGGAAAATATGAATAGAGGCCGAGCTCTTTGACACTTGCACACAGGTCCTGCCCTTGAGCCGAAATCTTCACTACCCCTAGTTTAAATGACTGTTAGGTTGGCTTTTCGAGATCTGGAAAGGATCAGTAAGCTATGAGTGACCATCATTCCAGCTGGTCGTTCTATAAAATTCAGAATCACAGCTATTTTGGTGAAACTCGAAAACAAGGTGTAGCTTCAAGGCGAAAACTCTGAAATCTACTTCACTCATTATTCTTGGGAAGGCTGATCAATGATAAACATGACACCAGAATGTCCTTTAAACAGGAAATCCTATTTGTAAAATAATTTATTTTGCACTGGTTTGGACACATGTCACTGACGTTCAGACAAAGGTTCTTAAGAATTTGCAGGGCTGCAGCTCTGAAGAATTTGGTGTACATGCACTTGGATGACACTCTATGAGACAATGCAACACACCTAGTGCAGCTTTACAGTCCTTGAGCAGTTTGCCCATTGCCCCCTGTTTGTGGTGAGCATTACTCTATAAGTTGCCATTACCCACAGGGACTCAGCCACTGCCCATGGTTACGTTGCCCTCGTGTCCGAAATCGCTCACCTATGATTCAACAGAGGCTTACAAGTCATTAACTAGAGGACATGAAACTAAATAAACAGAACAAAAAGAGAACTGAAATCCATCTTAGCGACTCAGTCTTTGCAATCACTGACATACCTCACGATGTCAACACAGATATCTTCCTATCGCTACAACCCTCAAAAAAGTTTTTGATCAACTGGTGCAGTAACTGTGATTTATGGAATCTGTCAGTCCGCTTTGCAATGCTTGCATTATTTTTAGTACTAAGCGTAGTTAAAACATTAAATCCATCAACAGTATCGTGTACACTTCTTAAAAATTTTCTTTAAAAGTTGCAAATGTGTACAGTATTTTTTTGAACAGACTTACAAATTTACATTTCAGTAAGATTTTTGGTATTAAAGCTGGGAGTGTTGAGTGTTGAGAATATTTTACATACAGACAAAAATTATGCAAAGAGTTTTAGTCAAAGACTGATAAATTAAATTATATAAATTTCATAAGGTATAAAATTTTAAAATTTATTGTTGAAGTTCATTTGAATTGGCACATTTCTCTTCAAGAAAATAAAACAGAAGGAATTATAGAAAAAGAGATGAGAAACCAACATTCAAGTAAAAAACTTTTTAGATCATAAGACTATGGTACCTCATTTGAAATAAAACAAAAGAAAGGAGGGTCAGAATGTCTTACATCACAGTATTAAAAGATACCAAAACCATAAAATATTAATAATGATCAATTATTCAATGCATATGAATACTGAACATCTTCAGATTTTAGTACATGGAGAAGAAGAATTAGTTGTAAGTCATGAATGAGGCTGCACGGGGTATCCGCGATGTCCAAGGCGTCCTGTCACGGTCCGTGACGCTCGCCCCCCCCCCCCCCCCTCCCCCTCTCCCGTCGGAGGTTCGAGTCCTCCCTCAGGCATGGGTGTAGTCTTTAGCATAGTTTAGTCTAAGTAGTGTGTAAGTCATTTAAATTTTGTATTATGCTGTCATTGTTCTTTCAGTAAGGGAGCTAATAAATCAACTTCACCAAAGGTTATCTTCCTTCTCATAATATACTTCTCACACATTCCTATTGCACATTAACTAAATTAGTTTTCAGCATACCTTTTGTGAAAAACTGGTTAATTCGCAGAATGAAATAATTGGCAGTATCAGAAAAAACAGGCTCTCTTAACATATATTTGAAGTAAAGAAACCATGTAAGTAAAGCTATGCACAACATGAAGTTTGGTTTGGACACTTGCTTTGCTGGGCATGGTCCCATTGGTGGTGCTCTGAAATGGTCTCCTCGTGACCTTCACCATGACACCTCAAGCCAGTTGTATGGGGACATAACATTTAAAATGCTTTCTTAAACAAGGAGCAACATACCATTTGTCACCTTAGCTTGAGATAAAACAAAAAGTAGATGACAAAAAATTAGTGGATGAACATTAGATTGAACCTCAAAGCTTATTTTGATGTGATTCTTGAGTTTCTCCCGGCGTATTGATGATAAAAATATCCACGGGAGTTCCCCCTGAGCAGCCATAGCGTACGGATCTCCGTGCCGGCACGTTCACAGGAGCTCAGTCCGTCAGTTCACCTGATGATGGCGACATGTTTGATCGCCGAAATATTGTGCCCGTTGGACACTATAGACCGGCAGTACACCCGTGGATATTTTGATTATCAAAGCTTATTATTTATTCTTGCACTGTTATCAACTCACCACAGAGGCTATAAAGGATGTTCAATGTATTTCGGTATTAAAATATTGAGTGTAATGGGAAAATGAGAATACAAAACCAACATACTATCAGTGAAGATGATGCACTAACCAAGGCGATGAATATGCATTCAGGAGGTGTAGGGTTTAAATCACCATCAAGACAATTAGATTTTGGTTTTCATCACTTCCTTAAATTAAATACATTAAGACAAATGCTGGACTGGTTCTTCCACGAAGAACATAGTAAATTACTTTCCTCATCTTTATTATATCTATTTCAAATGGCCTAATTGTAGATCGGATATTAATGAAATCATCTTTCTCTTTTTGTAAGAAGATTATTGTATCCCCAGTAGCTTCTCTGTTTAGAATTACAAGTGGATCCATATATCTTTGATACTTAATGGCTGCTAATAGTAGATAATAGTATGGATAGCCAATATTAGTCATGCAATCACCTATCGGTTGCTTATATAACTTCTAAAAAGTTGAGATATGAGTAATTGCCTAAGTGGGTGTCTCACCATAAACATAAAGATCCTAGAATTTCAGTTGATGCTTTCTTCACCTCTGTTAATGTGAGCTGAAATTAAGTTGTAATATGGTTCATAATCTATTACCTCTTAAATAAAGTCATGAATTTTTATTTTCAAAATTTATTTTGAGAACATACAAATTGGCGTATATTGGTTAATTCATGAGTTATCTCACTTCGTTTTGGAAGTTCGCAAATATCCTAATCTAGACATTTAAGGATTCTAGACTGGTGCAGTGAAAGTTTAAAAAAGGCTTTATGAGGTTAGAATGAGGCGTACAGGAACAACCTCCCTCAAATATATCTTTGCATCATACCTGTTAATGAATTCAGAATTTATGTTACTGTTATGATTCAAATGTAATTTTAAATGTTTTCAATAAAACAGTGTTTCTATGAAGTAAAAATCTCTCATGTACAGTCCTGGAAATTGAAATAAGAACAACGTGAATTCATTGTCCCAGGAAGGGGAAACTTTATTGACACATTCCTGGGGTCAGATACATCACATGATCACACTGACAGAACCACAGGCACATAGACACAGGCAACAGAGCATGCACAATGTCGGCACTAGTACAGTGTATATCCACCTTTCGCAGCAATGCAGGCTGCTATTCTCCCATGGAGACGATCGTAGAGATGCTGGATGTAGTCCTGTGGAACGGCTTGCCATGCCATTTCCACCTGCCGCCTCAGTTGGACCAGCGTTCGTGCTGGACGTGCAGACCGCGTGAGACGACGCTTCATCCAGTCCCAAACATGCTCAATGGGGGACAGATCCGGAGATCTTGCTGGCAAGGGTAGTTGACTTACACCTTCTAGAGCACGTTGGGTGGCACGGGATACATGCGGAAGTGCATTGTCCTGTTGGAACCGCAAGTTCCCTTGCCGGTCTAGGAATGGTAGAACGATGGGTTCGATGACGGTTTGGATGTACCGTGCACTATTCAGTGTCCCCTCGACGATCACCAGAGGTGTACGGCCAGTGTTGGAGATCGCTCCCCACACCGTGATGCCGGGTGTTGGCCCTGTGTGCCTCGGTCGTATGCAGTCCTCATTGTGGCGCTCACCTGCACGGCGCAAAACACGCATACGACCATCATTGGCACCAAGGCAGAAGCGACTCTGATCTCTGAAGACGACATGTCCCCATTCGTCCCTCCATTCACGCCTGTCGCGACGCCACTGGAGGCGGGCTGCACGATGTTGGGGCGTGAGCGGAAGACGGCCTAACGGTGTGCGGGACCGTAGCCCAGCTTCATGGGGACGGTTGCGAATGGTCCTCGCCGATACCCCAGGAGCAACATTGTCCCTAATTTGCTGGGAAGTGGGGGTGCGGTCCCCTACGGCACTGCGTAGGATCCTATGGTCTTGGCGTGCATCCGTGCGTCGCTGCGGTCCGGTCCCAGGTCGACGGGCACGTGCACCTTCCGCCGACCACTGGCGACCACATCGATGTACTGTGGAGACCTCACGCCCCACGTGTTGAGCAATTCGGCGGTACGTCCACCCGGCGTCCCGCATGCCCACTATACGCCCTCGCTCAAAGTCAGTCAGCTGCACATACGGTTCACGTCCACGCTGTCGCGGCATGCTACCAGTGTTAAAGACTGTGATGGAGCTCCGTATGCCACGGCAAACTGGCTGACACTGACGGCGGCGGTGCACAAATGCTGCGCAGCTAGTGCCATTCGACGGCCAACACCGCGGTTCCTGGTGTGTCCGTTGTGCCGTGCGTGTGATCATTGATTGTACAGCCCTCTCGCAGTGTCCGGAGCAAGTGTGGTGGGTCTGACACACCGGTATCAATGTGTTCTTTTTTCCATTTCCAGGAGTGTATATATAAAGAATTTGGCCAATGTCAACTAAGCAACATGAACGTTGTTATAGAAATCTGGAGCTACAGCTGTGCACTTTAAACCAACCCCTGATGCCAAACGGAAAAAAAGCTTGGAGTAATTTTGTAGGTAATAAAATTTTGCAATAATTCTAAACCTCAACCATGTATAAATACCAGTGTATTTAAGAGCAGTTCTAAATGAAAATCTGCTTTCCAATTGTCATCAAGGCCACAATTTTTTCGAATGACGGAAACATTTTTGCATTCAGGCTGTAATATTTATTAAGATCTGTTTCAGTCACAAAACTACTTTGAGATTATGAAGCCAGTTTCGAGTTTTTACTAAGTCAAAGTTTCACTGACATAAGAATGCCAATGGAACCAGCCGAAATGCTACTGTTAGTGGTAGTATATAAACATTGTTACACTCTGTCTACAACCAGGTAATAGGGCCATGTCGACTTTTACAGCCAGCAATGTGCTCACAAGGAGTATTTTAAAATGTTATCATTTACCCTGTGAGGTAATAATGAGACATGAAATACTGAGCTAGGACATGTTTGGACATTCATATTTTCAATTCGACAAATGGATGAGTTCTATGAGATATTCTCGTGAAGTGCAGGAAAGGACGCCGTGCTTGTGAACAACACGTCAATGTAATCAGAATTGTTAGCCATCTGAAGATGAGCATCATAGCTCAGTACCGGTTATGGCAATTAAATGAAGCGTTTTAAAAGCGTTTTTGGCTGATGGCGTTCACCAGTAATCATTAACGGCCGCACATTTCGCGAGATACAGCATGGATAAAATAGCAATACACTCTCAGTTAGAAATTTCGTTCTCACTCATTATTACAAAACCTTTGCAAGAATGAATGGGAAATATTTTGATCACTTATATCTTTCCCTTTTTGCAGCTGCACGAAGTCGAGTAAACATTTCTGTGATGTGGTGAACTGCTCCCTGTGACAGCGACGCACACGATCCCATTGCATCACTGCTGTAGAAGAATCTAATAATGGGTGAAGATGGATCGATTTATTGCATTTCGTTTCTTTTCGTTTCTTCCTTTAGTTTTTTTATCTGTATTTCACCGAAAATAGTACACTACATTGCAGATCACAACGTTACGCCCAGTTTGTCGTTTCCATTCCATCACGGTACCAGCTGTTGGCAACAGCAATGCCTCTTTACCTCGATACCTTCAAATCTGCGTTCAGTACTGTTCTATTCTGTCTAGTGTTTTGTTTTGTGGCACTTTGAGTTGTGGTTTGACAGTGACACAAAGCATTACTGTGGATAGATTTACATATGAAGTGTAGAGCGATATGAACCTCGTGTACGGGTTCACGGAATGCGGTAAAAATGGTTCAAATGGCTCTGAGCACTATGGGACTGAACATCTCAGGTCATCATTCCCCTAGAACTTAGAACTACTTAAACCTAACTAATATAAGGACGTCACACACATTCATGCCCGAGGCAGGATTCGAACCTGCGACCGTAGCGGTCGCGCGGTTCCAAACTGAAGCGCCTAGAACCGCACGGCCCCCAGTGGTCGGCGGAATGCAGTAGAAGAATGGAACAGCGGCACTATGCTGAGCTGTTCCCTCACCGATAGCAACCTTATCACAGTAGTTTTGCAGCTGAGGGTTGTTGCATTACTCCTTGTAGTGTGTTGTATGTTTTGGTTACTGAATATTAAAGGTTATTCCACTGTTGCGAAAGTACCTTCACAGAAAAAAGGGTCACTGGGGCAACATATCGAGTAAATCGTAATTATATTATGACTCTGTAATGGATCGCTTGAGACGGCGGAATTCTGTAACACATTACTAATATGGTATCCTAGAACAACTTCTGAAAGTTGGTGGATGGAGTTCTGGTTCATCCAATATATCTTCGTCTATTGCACAAGCCACCTTACTTTGAGAGGTGTAAAATAGTTCTGTTATCACTGTCATTTGCACCTTTATTGTTCCATTCGCGAATGTTGCCTGGCAACGCCGACTGTGGAAAACCAATAGTATCTCTGATTTACCCGTAATGGTGTTTTGACGAGATGTGTGGAAGAAAGTTGAAAACTATCAGACTCATCTTGGAACATGGTCCTTTGTAAATTTAACAGTAACAGTCTCTCCCAGGCATAACGTCAGTTTTTGGAGCCTGTTACTGAAATTTGATGAAAATCTTGGTAGAGCACACGTGATTGTCGAGTAATCCTGTGACGAAACGCACCACTCATCTCTGCATCTACACTACATTCGTCTGTTAAGGGTCCCGTACTGAGAAGCCATATTTAAGAATACGTCGAATGAGTATTTTTTAAACTACTTCTTTCGTGTGTGATTTAATTTTTTTCGTGGATCTGGTTTTAGTACAACTAGTCCGATCGCATAGATATTGTTTAAGTTTTACTGTTTCCAGTATCTTTTCCCAGTGGTACATTGGAGTTCATATGAATCGACCCGCTATTTCATTCAAAGTGGTCGGTACATGTCCCTAAACAGCCGATGAAGCCCACGTTCGTCCAACAGACTATGGTAGTCCCTCAAACTGCTACTAATGCATATAACATTACTTCTCTGACAAGCCGCTGTAGTCATATTGGAAAAGGTACATTACAACACTCCAGATGATTTTCACGAAGCAAGTGTTTGGACATGACCAATGAGAAGGATACGTTATACCAACATAAATTTAGTAAGAAAAGAAATATACCATAGGGACTAGATAATTGGTTCAGTTATTCTGCAACGTTTCTCTGTCTAATCGTTTTAACTGAATACCATGTGCCAAGATTCCTGCTGCTCAGTGAAACGTAATGTATTGAGCTCAAAGAAAGAGAGGTGGAATGAATGGAGCGGGGTAGCGAGTAGCCGAGCTAAGAAGCTCGGTATTACAGGCGACAGATGGCGGAGCGCTGCTCTGAAGTTTGTAGCGTGCTGCGTCCTAAAGGACGCTACTGTACACAGCCCGGGGGACTTAATAATGGTGACTAATGGCAGTATACAGCACCTGCTACGGCTCTGATTTCTTAGCTCTTAGCACAGTCTCTGCTGAAAACGAGATATTAGTTTGTACCGTTTGGCCTTCCATTGGGGAAGGCAGTCTTCTGCTGTTTAATAAGCAGACGGAAGCGGAGTGCTAACTCCATAATTTAACTTTCGCTTACCCTCCACCGTTGGCGTCTTGGGCTCTAAAATAAGCCAGCTTCCAGCGTCTTCCGCTCGGATTCACCGGATACCAGAAAGGTTTGGAAGCTACCGTAAGCGAATCGGGCCAGCGCATACGCATCTAATCCACTCGGAAGTCCAACGGTGCCGAAGTTTTAAAAAAATATACGTATGTTTCGCAGACTTTAAACAGACTTTAGAAACCACAAAGCTACTGTAAATTGTTATAACAGTTCCATAGTAGACACCCTAAAACACTTAATAATGGCCAAGAAATCGCAACACAAAAGTAAAAAAAACAACATCATCCATAAAATTCCATTTCTAGGAAATACTTCATATCAGACTGCCAATGTCTTCAAACAAGATCAGACAGAAGGTGCCTCCCAACAGCAACACACAACACTCACTTCATCAATCTGGTCTGTACAAAATGAATGTTTGGACTGTGGCTGCTTCTACGTGGGCCAGACAGACCATCTGAGATTAGATTCAAAGAACACATGGCAGCACTGAGAAATAAAAAAAAAAACCGTCGGCAATGGCCACCCACCTTCATGAAACAAAATACCATGTTAAAACACAGGCATCAGCATCCTTTACATCCAGCCTTAAGGCAAAAAAACTAAGAATCGTTGAAGCACTCAAAATATACCAACACCAACCAAAAAACATGAATCCATTTTAAATTACAAAAACAACAAACTTTACAACAGTATCATCTCTGTTTTCAGGAGTTGCCTACATTAAGAAATTTGCAAAGTGCTCACGCACGCACGCACGCACACACACACATAATAGTCATCATGACTTCCTTCAAACACACAATGGATTGACCTCATTAAAAAGTACACCATCACAACAACCGCTTGTAAACTATATATGCATCAGCTAATGGCCCGAACTGTACATCTATCTGTACGTTTTAAAACTTTAACCATTGTGTTACCCCAGCGTCAATTAGTTGTTACATGTTACAGATATTTTGCTTTAGAGAGTTCGATCTCATTCAATCACTCCTTACACTCTCTCTCTCTCTCTCTCTCTCTATCTCTCTCTCTCTCTCTGCCTCTCTGCCTCCCTCCTTCTTTCCCTTTGTCTCCCTCTCCCTCTGTCTCTAGCCTTTTATCCCTATCTCTGAATCCCAACCAAAATTGTTATTTATGTACATTTTTATCAACGTAGCCTCCATAATTATTGTACTTAAAGTTTGTAACATGTCACCTGATTTCATAATAGAGTATGAAATTTTAGCTATAAAACTTGACAATATCTTGAAACAAAGATCTCCAAAATAGTTTAAAACGTATTCCATAATAATGTTTTTATGGAGTATATTCTTTGTACTTAGTGACAATGTTTCTCTTTTGATAAATGATGCTTGCACCTTATAGTTTCCAGACGCCAACTTTGTTTACAAAATATGACAGTATGCATGTGATGCGTTTCGACAGTGAAAGGAACCTTTGACCACGTGACGTATTCTATTTTACTTATTTTATTTCTTACCGTCAGATATGCGTCTAGTGTTTTGTCAAAAATCCCAAAACCATGTTCTGAAACAGTATTTTGTTTCTTCACTAGAGTGTGCCACAAGTTCTTCCAAAAGCGTAACACAACACACACATATATCATACTAACAAATGTATATCCATCTGATGATGGAGGTTTAAACTTTTGAACCTCGTCTTGAAAATAAATAAACATTGACTCATAACACTAGACTTGTTGTTTCATTCGATTTCAATAACAGTCACAGTAAAGCCTAACCTAAAAGAAATGTTTGCAATTAAAGTAGGGTGATTTACCCAAACGTTTCGTGTGAGATATATCCTGAACCGTTGAAGTTACCAAAATACTAATTTCCTCCAAATGAAATGTTTAAAAGTTCTCATTAGAAACCGGACTTTATGTTATTTCTGTGTCAACGAATTACACTGAAAGGATCCGTATTTCGAGATTTAAAATATATACATTTATGTATTTATTGGTACAGTATACATTCCACACTATACTACATAATTTTACATGTTATTATTACGGAACTATTATCCATTTTCATAAGTCCCATATAATTTGGTTTCATAGGAAGAAAGTAGAAGCAATAAATTTTATTATTGCTTTTCGCATACTGTCGTCAATCAAGCTACACTCAAAGTTAAATTACAGACGTTCGATGCGGACATCAGTGACTGGTTGTAGATGCTTACCGATCTTGTTCTGAAACACTTCACTGTGTAACAGTCAGCTCCATTTAAGTTAACAGTGGCACTGGTTGCGTCTTCGCTGTCATCAAAGCTGAAAACATAAATAGCTGTTGATAGTGCCTTAAACACTGACGGTAAAGTAGTCCTCCAGCAAACTTGTGATAAACGTATAGGATATACGATGAAATATGAAGTTTAACATCATTTTCGAAGCAATGAACATAAGTGGAATATACAACAGATTTCTTCAAACAGGTTCTACTTACGCAGCTGCAGTCACAGCCTACATAATACACTCCTGGAAATTGAAATAAGAACACCGTGAATTCATTGTCCCAGGAAGGGGAAACTTTATTGACACATTCCTGGGGTCAGATACATCACATGATCACACTGACAGAACCACAGGCACATAGACACAGGCAACAGAGCATGCACAATGTCGGCACTAGTACAGTGTATATCCACCTTTCGCAGCAATGCAGGCTGCTATTCTCCCATGGAGACGATCGTAGAGATGCTGGATGTAGTCCTGTGGAACGGGTTTCCATGCCATTTCCACCTGCCGCCTCAGTTGGACCAGCTTTCGTGCTAGACGTGCAGACCACGTGAGACGACGCTTCACCCAGTCACAAACATGCTCAATGGGGGACAGATCCTGACATCTTGCTGGCCAGGGTAGTTGACTTACACCTTCTAGAGCACGTTGGGTGGCACGGGATACATGCGGATGTGCATTGTCCTGTTGGAACAGCAAGTTCCCTTGCCGGTCTAGGAATGGTAGAACGATGGGTTCGATGACGGTTTGGATGTACCGTGCACTATTCAGTGTCCCCTCGACGATCACCAGAGGTGTACGGCCAGTGTAAGAGATCGCTCCCCACACCATGATGCCGGGTGTTGGCCCTGTGTGCCTCGGTCGTATGCAGTCCTGATTGTGGCGCTCACCTGCACGGCGCCAAACACGCATACGACCATCATTGGCACCAAGGCAGAAGCGACTCTCATCGCTGAAGACGACACGTCTCCATTCGTCCCTCCATTCACGCCTGTCGCGACACCACTGGAGGCGGGCTGCACGATGTTGGTGCGCCAGCGGAAGGCGGCCTAACGGTGTGCGGGACCGTAGCCCAGCTTCATTGAGACGGTTGCAATGGTCCTCGCCGGTACCCCAGGAGCAACATTGTCCCTAATTTGCTGGGAAGTGGCGATGCGGTCCCCTACGGCACTGCGTAGGATCCTACGGTATTGGCGTGCATCCGTGCGTCGCTGCGGTCCGGTGCCAGGTCGACGGGCACGTGCACCTTCCGCCGACCACTGGCGACAACATCGATGTAATGTGGACACCTCACGCCCCACGTGTTGAGCAATTCGGCGGTACGTCCACCCGGCCTCCCGCATGCCCACTATACGCCCTCGCTCAAAGTCAGTCAACTGCACATACGGTTCACGTCCACGTTATCACGGCATGCTACCAGTGTTAAAGACTGCGATGGAGCTCCGTATGCCACGGCAAACTGGCTGCCACTGACGGCGGCGGTGCACAAATGCTGCGCAGCTAGCGCCATTCGACGGCCAACACCGCGGTTCCTGGTGTGTCCACTGTGCCGTGTGTGTTATCATTGCTTGTACAGCCCTCTCGCAGTGTCCGGAGCAAGTATGGTGGGTCTGACACACCAGTGTCAATGTGTTCTTTTTTCCATTTCCAGGAGTGTATAATAGTGGTTTTTATTAAGATCTGTGTGCAGCATTGGTTGCAGGGAACATACCCCAAAACAAGTTTCAAGTACCTGAGTTTTATAAATCCTTACAGAAACAGCATCATTCCGAACGAGTCCGCTCCAAGGAAAAATTATCTGGATTCATGATATGCTGACATACGTAAGTGTCCAAAAATAAAGCAGCAAATCGTTATTTGTGTGTAATCCACAGAACAACCATACAAACTGTCAACAGATGTATGTGCAGTCGAGTCTGCGCGGGAGGTGGCATTATTTCGGTCAACGGGCAACCACACGAACGATGACATCAGGGCACACGGGGTAGTCCGACGTCCGCAGTCGCTTTGTATACAGCCACAGATGGCGTGGGTTGGCACAAAGAAGACGCCTACCAGAGTCTCTGCAGCGACGGCCATAAGAAGAATAAAAGCAGGACAGTCGAGACTGATGTGGCCCCATGGATTAATGTTAATCGTTATGTTGTCTCTCGAATGTGGCGACATTTTATAGAGACCGAAACCGTATCTCGAAGACCAGGGCAGGGCCGACCATGTGTGATATCTCAAAGAGAAGAGTGTTATTTGGCTGTAAGGGCACGAAGGTACCGCCTCAGTGTTGCACGGCAACTGGCATTTGACCCCGCAGTGTACGCTGGACGTGTTGTATCGAGACGCACGGTGACAGAAGGATTCGTTAGAATGGTCTTTATTGTCCGAGACCTGCTGTGTGTGTACCTTTAAGGTGTCTTCATAGAAGGGAACGTCTAAATGGCTCTGAGCGCTATGGGACTTAACATCTGAGGTCATCAGTCCCCTAGAATTTAGAACTACTTAAACCCAAGTAACCTAAGGACATCACACACATCCATGCTCGAGGTTCCAGACTGAAGGGCCTAGAACCACTCAGCCACAGCGGCTGACTGGGATCGTCTAGAGTGGAGACTTTAACATACCACCTGGGAACTGTGGACCAATGTTCTTTTTTCATATGTGTCGCGATTTGGTCTGAATAGTGGGTCTCCAAGCATTCCCATCTGGAAGGAACGTCGACACGATTTCGTGGTCCAGCCATTGTGGAAAGAGACCGATATCGAGGAGGATCCTTAATGGTGAGGGCAGGGTTATGTGGACCACTCGAACAACTCTTCACGAAATTGTAAGGGTGTATTGGAAATGTATAACTGCTGTTAGGTACCGTGAAGAGATCTTGAGACCTCGTGTGCTGTTATTGCGAGGTGGTGTGGATCCAGACTTCGTACTGATGGACGACAGTGCTCGATCTCGTAGAGAACGGGTGGTTGGTGTTTTCTTGGAAACGGCAAATGTTGCACGCATGGCGTGACATGCTCGCGCTCCCGATGTGAATCGCATACAGCATGTCTTGGATGCGCTAGGGAGAGAGATTGCATCACTTCAGCATATACCAACCATTCTCGAAGACTTGCGAGCAGCTCTGTAGAAAGAATGGGTATTATTGCGTTCAACATGAGATTTATGACATCATTCACAGTATTCACCGTCGTTGTCGGCCCTTTATTGCTGCCAGATGTGGCCATACACCATGCTGAGCACATTAACCAGTTGTCAGAATGTGTACGCAAATCTGTTAAGTTGGAAGAAACGGAAAAAATTTTTGTCTACCGTCACGGATACAGCAGTTACTTATGCTCTGCATTCTTTACATTCTTTCTACGCTACTATCTCCTCTTAATACTGTTTCGTGGCAAAAGAAACGCAACCTGTAAAAAATTCCGTTTGTTGCTTTAATATTGGACACAAGTGCATTAGAAAAAGTTTCAGGGTTGATACTGGCAAATCACGAGTATGGATTTCTGCTGATGAGATGACGGATGCTGCTGCACGTTTCGTCGCTAATATAACTGTGATGAAACTGGAATCTGAGGCTACATATAAACCCTATTTAATCTATTATAAACCTTTGGAGGCTACATATAGTTCCATTGCTATATACATTAATGACGGCTTAACGTACTATGGCCTGATGGGTTAAAAGAAGAGAGGGTCGTACTGATGTACACAGATACAGCTCCATACATGTTGAAAGCGAAGAAATGGCTTAATGAGTTTTATCTAAACTTATTGCAGAGCACTTACATGCCTCACGCAATGTAACGAGTGGCAGAGACAGATAGACATCATTTCCCAGAAGTAAATACACAGATATCAGCAACGAAGAGCTTTTCTTCAAATGTCCTTATCGTACAACACTACAAGTAGCAGCTACCTGATTTACGTACGCCTCTGGAGCCAGTGATAACAAGGTCGACAACATGGATTGAAGCTGTGATTTTCTACAGAAAGCACTTTTACGTCAGTGATAGAGAACTTTGCATTTGATCCTGCTCTGCCTGCTAGTGAATCCTTGACAATATTCAACAGTTAAAAAGTATCCAGTCTTGTTATTTTGTCTCGCCTATTTCATGAAGAAATTGTAGAACCCCCGGAGAATATGATTCCTTGCGCAATCACTCTGTATAAGTATACACCATTGACTTCTTGTGAATTTGTGCTGTCTTTCTCTAGTCATAAAAAGAGACTGGCAGACATAAGACGATGCATAGCAATAGAAAATTTGTAAAGCATATTATAATAAATTGTGCATCCCGTTCCAGAGTGACTTAAATGCTTGAATACACACACTTGTACTTCAGTACTTCGCAGCGGAAGTGAAATGGTTCAAATGGCCCTGAGCACTATGCGACCTACCTCCTGAGGTCATCAGTCCCCTACAACTTAGAACTACCTAAACGTAACTAACCTAAGGACATCTCACACATCCATGCCCGAGGCAGGGTTCTAACCTGCGACCGTAGTGGTCGAGCGGTTCCAGATTGCAGCGCCGAGAACCGTGCGGCCACAACGGCCGGCGCGGAAGTGAACTAATTAAGAATTAACATAGATATTTGACTAGCTTATCTGTAAACTTACACTAATTAGCAAGAAAAGAAAAATTGGATTTTACATATAATTGCTTCATTACAAATTTATTTACATATTTAACCGAATTGGTTACATAATTATGCCTAGATTTCATAATTTAATACTACATAAAATACCGGCTCCCGTTTTCACTAAGTGACGTACATAGGCCTAGTCATATTAACTACAGAGATACCACTATTGTCTACACTTTTTAGAACAGAACTACAGTAAATCACGATGCTGATATCGTCGTCCTAAAAGAAGAGAATCTTTATCAAGTTAATCAAAATATCCACGGGTGTACTGCCGGTCTATAGTGTCCAACGGGCACAATATTTCGGTGATCAAACATGTCGCCATCATCAGGTGAACTGACGGCCTGAGCTCCTGTGAACGTGCCGGCACGGAGATCCGTACGCTATGGCTGCTCAGGGGGAACTGGGTTCGGTCGCGGCGGCGGCCGATTTAAATACCCTCCGCCCGCGGCGCGCTCCCTCCGCCGTCCGCGCCCCGCGCCGCGGTAGCGCGGTGGAACAGATTGCGAGGGCGTTTGAGATGACGTCGGTGTGATAGCTCTGTCCGCCGTGGTCGTCACAACTATGCGTTTGCTCGATTTACTCTTGATTAACCCAATCGCGGGTTCCCAAGCCTTGCTAAGATTATGGCCACAGTCACGGTTTATGAGGTCGTCATTGGTGCGAATTTCGATGGCCTCTCTAACAACGCTGTCCCAGTATCTCGACGTCTGTACCAGAATCCTCGTTCGGGCATACTCCATAGCGTGATTTTCCGACAAACAATGTTCAGCGACCGCCGACTTGCTCGTATACATCAGTCGAGTGTGCCTCTGGTGTTCACGGCATCGACCCTCGACGGTACGCATCGTCTGACCAATATACGACTCTCCACATTGACACGCCTTGATAGCTTCAGGTTGGATGAGTCAGATATCATGGTGAGTTTTGACGTCGTTTCCTTGTTTACTAGGGTACCCCTGCGAGAGTCGCTAGAGTTGATTGGTCAGAGGTTTGACGAGAATGCCAATGAACTTTTTAGGCATGTCTTGACTTCCACGTATTTTCTTTTTAATGGAGAATACTACGAACAAACGGAAGGAGTCGCCACGGGTAGCCCACTCTCACCGGTGGTAGCGAATTTGTACATGGAAAACTTCGAGGAGGAAGCTCTGTCGTCATCCGAATGGAAACCTACTTGCTTTTTCCGTTACGTGGACGACACGTTCGTCATCTGAACACATGGTATGGATAAACTCCTTGACTTCCTTACACATCTAAACTCCATACACCCCAACATCAAATTCACTATGGAGACTGAAACGGAGGGTAAATTACCTTTCCTTGACGTCTTGGTCAGGAGAAGGGCTGACGGCACCCTAGGTCATGGGGTGTATCGAAAGACAACACACACTGATCTGTATTTGCACGCAGACAGCTGCCACCACCCTTCACAGAGGAATGGGGTACTTGAAACTCTAGTACATAGGGCGCGCACTATCTTTGACACAGAGAGTCTACTTCAGGAATTGGAACATCTGAGAACTGTATTTCGAAAAAATGGGTACTCAGAGTGGCAGATCCAACGTGCTCTCCGCCCAAACACTGCATCATAACCTGTTGAGATGGATGAAGTCACGAAGGAGGAGGTAGGCACTGCATTTATTCCATACACAGGCACACTCTCGGGGAAAATCGCCCGCATTCTGAAGAAACACCGGGTCGGAACTGTGTTTTGTCCTCCGAATAAAACTCGTGCACTGGTGGGGAGCGCCAAAGATGACCTCGGTTTGAGGAAGGCCGGCGTGTACCAGATTCCGTGTCAATGTGGCAAGTCGTATATTGGTCAGACGATGCGTACCGTCGAGGGTCAATGCCGTGAACACCAGAGGCACACTCGACTGATGTATAAGAGCAAGTCGGCGGTCGCTGAACATTGTTTGTCGGAAAATCACGCTATGGAGTATGCCCGCACGAGGATTCTGGTACAGACGTCGAGATACTGGGACAGCGTTGTTAGAGAGGCCATCGAAATTCGCACCAATGACGACCTCATAAACCGTGACTGTGGCTATAATCTTAGCAAGGCTTGGGAACCCGCGATTGGGTTAATCAAGAGTAAATCGAGCAAACGCATAGTTGTGACGACCACGGCGGACAGAGCCATCACACCGACTTCATCTCAGACGCCGCCGCAATCTGTTCCACCGCGCTACCGTGGCGCGAGGCGCCGACGGCGGTGGGAGCGCGCCGCGGGAGGAGGGTATTTAAATCGGCCGCCGCCGCGACCGAACCCAGTTCCCCCTGAGCAGCCATAGCGTACGGATCTCCGTGCCGGCGCGTTCAAAGGAGCTCAGTCCGTCATTTCACCTGATAATGGCGACATGTTTGATCGCCGAAATATTGTGCCCGTTGGACACTATAGACCGGCAGTACACCCGTGGATATTTTGATTATCAAATACGCCGGGAGAAACTCAAGAATCACTTTATCAACTTCGTGATTTAATACACAAATAATGAAATAATCTGTATGATCAAAAGTATTGGGACACGCACATGTAATTCAGGATTGACCACTAACCACTAGATGTCATGAAAGTATGAGCTGGTAAGAATTAACTGAGGCAGGGAGTATTGTGTTGTCAGTAGCGAAGCAGTAACAGCAGAACGGGTCAGTCAGCAGCACTCAGTGGCTTCGAACGTGGACTAGTCATTCGATGTCACCTAACATATCCATTAGGGACATCTCAACTCATCTGAAGCTAGCCAAGTCGGCTGTTGGTAATGTTACTGAATAGTTCAAACATGAAAGAACAATCACAGCTAAACCACACTAGCCAGGCCTCGTGTACTGACAGGGAGGGCAGTCAATAATACCGGAGGGGTGATTGTAAAAAACCACAGAAAGAATGCGTAAGGGGTCACTCGTGAACTTCGAAGTACTATCAGCAGCCCAGATAAAACAATGACTATGCGTAGAACGTTAAAAAGGATGTGATACAATAGTCGTAGAGCTGCTCATACACCACACATTCCTGTAAGTAGTGTTAAGCGACACTCGATATGGTGTAAAGAATGACACTGCTTTGTACGGGATGACTGGTAACGAGTGATCAATCATGCTATACCCTGTGGTAATACCATGGGAGCCCTATGGTTTAACGAATGCCTGTGCGACATTACATGCAATCATTGATAATGCTAACGGTGATGTATATAAGAGTTGGTATAACGGCATTGAGGAGTTTTTTGCGCTAAAGATAATGCTAAATGCGGAAAAGTAAGAATACATTTTACAGCATTGCTTACCGTGTGTGTCAGGTAGAGGAACAGCTGGGAAATGTGATTGTTAGTGTCTGCATGACAATCACCATAAATCAAGAAGTATGAGTGAGGCAATAATTTCTGGGAAATATCATTCTTGATGTAAACCGGGCTGTTGAGAGTCCGAACCTCAACGAGATGAAGCGCATTTGGGATCAGTTATAACGTACAGTTCTCTTATGGCCTTCTCTGATTTCGCCCCTTCCATTCCTCCACTGATGTTAAGACACCGTGTTGAAAGAGTCACCACCAGAGCTCCTGCCGCCATAAAGGAGAAGGGTTGACACACCTCTTATTAATGCTCGTACTTATTTCCACTACAATGGGAGTATTGGGACAAGGGTGGCGCTACCCCAAAGTACCATTATCCAAGATGGCGGCGATGATGTCAGCTCATGACGTCACCCAAGATAGCGGCTTTTGGCAGGAAGTTTGAATTTTGGCGAGAAGATAGGTCAATTGGGCTACCTCCACTAACCCAACCCTCACCCCTCCCAGTTTCAATTTTCGTGGGAAGATAGGTCAATAGGACTACCTCCACTAACCTAACCCCTTCCCCAGAAAATGGTGGGAAGTTCAAATTCCATGCAACATACCTCTACTAACCGAAGAAAATGGCAGGAAGAATGGTCAATTGCGCTACCTCAACTAACCTAAGTTTCCGACTGGCACCTCTTCTTAGGGATAGGCAGGAAGACTGAATTTTGAAGGGAAGATAGGTCAATCGGGGTATCTCTGCTTACCTAAGGAAATGCCGGGCAAGAAGGGGTTCTTGGGCTACCTCCACTAACCTATGTCACCTGCCACTTACCTCGTCCTAGGAAATGGTGGGGAGAGGACTCGACATGTGATAGACATAAGTCTTTATTATTTTGCATGCGGTATTTATTTAAACAATTTGATGCAGTACATCCATCCAGTGTGGTCACCATTGGGTCCGGAGTCCAACTGACCTATTACACAGTACCACCACCAGAGGGTGCTGCCATCCATTCCATGATGTAATCCAAGATGGCCGCGATGATGTCAGCTGACGATTCAAGTACTGTTAGCCAAGATAGCGGATTTTAGCAGGAAACAGTGTGTTCACCACAATTTCTGGACCTAGTTCACAGTACTGCCACCAGAGAGCGATGTCACCCATTCCATAACATAAGCCAAGATGACTGACTGGAGCGGAAAATGACTCAGTCTGCGCTGGGCTGCAGGAGAGAGGAAGGAGTGTACTTTATTTATTTTCGAACAATTTATTTAGGGATAGATTGTGAAAGATAGTATATTTATCACACTGATACAAAACACACACACTGACATGCTTGGGGTCACGCCACACAGCCTACAGACCTGTAAACTACTCCTAAATAACGCTCTACAGACAAGCAAACAACTCCTAAATTACCGAAATATTTTCAGTACATACATGCAGACTCCTCCTAAATAAAGGAGTACATTGTTGTGCAGACAGGAAATCAACTCGTAAACTGTCCAAATAATACACACCCACAGCCTATAGACCTGCTCGCAAAATAATGCAACACAGACACAAACAACAGGCATTGACACCGCCTGCTGCCCCCTGTCCACAGGACTGCACAGGGCGCTACCGCACACGCTCCCAGAAGTCGAGATGCACCAGCAGCTGTCAAAACACGCACAGGTGCCCGCAAGCACGAGACAGCAACATCCATTTCATACTTGACACCTGAGAAACTTCTCTCGAAATACGTGATCACCTGGGCACCGTTGCTGACGCGTCTGGATAGGATTGAGGACCTATTTGCAGAGCGCAGATGCTCCAAGGGCGCGAGCCACCACTGGACGCAAGCCAGTGCTAGCCATCATCCTCACGCCGCTGCCAACAGCATGTGAAAGTCCTTCGACTGTTATACTGATGTCTCATGTCTATTTTAGTAAGTACAAAGTCATCCTCTGGTCTGCACGCATGCGTGTTTAACAGTGCCGATGCCTGCCCCCTCCCTACCTGCAATCCAGCAAAGACCTATTTGCAGAGCGACTAACCATCGCAAATGCTATAGAAAACTGTTCCATCGCTCATGACATGTGTATGATGCACATACTGACTTCAAAGATCTAGAAATAGAAAAACGGTTCCACCACTGGCAACATGTGTGTGTCACGAGCATACTAACGTCACAGATGGTGCCCTAGAAAAACTGTTCCACCGCTCCCGATATGTGTGACGAGCACACTGCCACATCGCTGTGCCTTGCTACAGAGGACTGATGACCTCAAATGTTAAGTCTCATGGTGCTCAGAGCCATTTGAAACAATTTGCCTTGCTACAAACCATCGCAAGCACGTGTAACAAGGTTCTCAATCTTATACCGATGTAACATGGCTATGTAAAATAAGAACCGAGTCCAACTCTCGAAAATAGTATAGTGTCCCAGAAATAGTTAACACTCGCTTTCTTGATGTCTCACCTTCTATGCGCAGAAATTCTGCCCCTTACAGAACCATTCGTTCTCGTGGTCCTAATGTGGCACCTCGCCCATCAGGTGTTACTCTTCGTGTTTTCAACATACACAAACGATCTCACCGCTGTGTACAGACTCCCATATCCCAGCACAAAAGATGTCGTGTGGATGAATCGAGCGTTATAATTAGCTGTTATCGAATTTACCTCCAAATTACTGAAGCAGCTGGTATGGAAGCACCATCCACCTTTTCTTTCTTTCTGCAGACGAGATTTTCAACGGGAAAAAAACCTATTTTATTCAGATCGCTATATTGCACCGACAATTAAACCCTGCAAATTGCCCGTACATATTGTCAAATACGGAAAGACTCTTACTCAGTTGCACTGCTCTCCCACTGAGGACAGGACCTTGAATATTAGAGTGTGAAACCGATCCCGATGAGTGTTCAGAGCACCCGCAGCGGACCGCCGTTACTTTCATATAGGTACGAAAAGGGGTTCGCTGCGCTTTCAACTATCTAGTTTCAATTACTTTTCGAGGTCATCCAACCGCTCACTTCCACATCCGAAATACAGGCACATAGATCATTGTTTATAGGAAATGTCTTAGGATTATAGGTAACTTAGCAAATTAAACAGGTGTATATTCTCATACAAAATATTTACTAACTTTTACATATACATTTACACACAGGAAACAACTCTTCCTTTATTTTTGTTAGGTGTGGTTTTAATAATGTACAATTTAATATTTAACTTATGACTTAAATCCACACTGGAATCATCTATTTCTTTCTCCAACCAGTAATTTGACAAATACAGAGAAGGTATATTCTGGAGTTCTAATACATATCTAATTTTCTTCCTGTAAAATACTTGTTTTATGGCTTTGACTATTAGTTCTAATCCTTCCTGCACCTCTTCTAGACGAGAAAATTAAGGGATTTTAATGTTTCCTCGTATCTCCGCCATGACGCTACTGTTAAAGCAGTCCACGTCTTCCTGTGTGTATGTCGACAATTCTTCTGCTCCACATTCTTGAGGTGTTTCTGTATAGAACTTTAAGCTTACAACTTTTGCAAACGACTGTCCATTAAATGTAGTTATTCCATCAGTTTTAAACTCAGCAAATGGCTGTTCTGTTGCTAGGTGAGCGACATTCAGATCGCCACACTTAGATAAATATAACTATCCTTTATAAGCCGATCCAAATGGGAACAGAGCTTAATAAACACATTTTTCGTGTATCCCTTAATATAGTAAAGGTTCTCGATTACATTGATTTCGGCCGGTACTCCAACACATGACCAGTTTCCATATCTGTTTACTGTAAGTGCCAATATTTTGTAGTTCCCCTTTGTAGACTGATTTTTCCATACACTATCTTTAAATCCGTACGTAAACCTGGCCTGCACATCCGCAATAGCATCTTCCTTTTCCATTTACAACTTATAGTCTTCCTCTATGGTAGCTGCCTTCTCTGTATACTCTACTTTTCTTTTCTTTAGTTCGATGTCTTCCATTTACAGTTTCCTTTTTCGTGCACATAAGACATTAACTGCACTTAAATGAGTAATTCCTTTAATGGGGAATGGTTTAAGTCAGTTTGATTCAATTTCTCTTTCTCTTAAGACTTGGGGTATAACATTATTTGTAGGAACCAGTCCCAATTCGGCTATATCTATATCGGAAGGTACTGTGGTGAACAGTGTTCTATACTCAAAAAAATAAGTTTCTCCTGCTTTAACATAACACTTCTGCGTAATACTAATATTGTCTTTGTAGGAACCTGTGTTAAGAACCTTTACGCAGTATACAGGTAGATAATAAAAAGTGTATGCAGACATAGCATAACTTATAAGCTTTTCTCGGTCTTGAGAGTCCGGCAGACTTACTTGCACGCCAGTCAGTTGTCGGGTGTTCTCATTACCCCATTAGACAAATTGCAGAACGTTGTTAAACACCACACAGCAACTGTTTTGTAAATTATTAGTTAGCCGACACCTCATAGACGCAATTGGCCCAGAGTAAAGTGGAGCACATTGTAAATACTACTTGTTAGTGTGTAATGCACTTAAAGAGCTGTGCACTGGGTCAAACACACGATCCATTCTGTGGCTGTATATACTAGCCTCCAGCCTGGTAATACTATGCTCCTCAGCCAGAGATGTGTAACAGTTTCCCGCAGTCGCGTGTCTGGACACTTTATAAAGTCTATAAGACATTTACCGATAACTTTGTTTACTCCTGAACTTGTGATTTGACATATAAATTTGTTATATACCTTTATAACTGGAGCAACGTTAAGCACTCTATTCCAGCTGTCTTACCGTTGTCCACACTCACATTGCTACTTCTCTGGTGGTCTCCTTCAATGGAGAAGTCGTGGGTCGATATTAGGTAGTCGCACATCTCCATTTTATTAAAAATTCCGGCGAAGTCTTGCGTTATGTCTAAATCTAAAAGGTAATAATCGTCTACAAGTAGCTGCTGCAATATTCCAGGCAACTCTTCCATTAGAACATCCAATTTAAAGTCGGCTAATTCCACTTAATATGGTAAAGCCACAGGATTTTTATACTTCTTCGAAATGGTTTCTAGTATTATCTTGCCCATTTTATCTTGCTGTCACACTGTCGCTTCCATGTAGGAGAAATGGTTGCTTCGCCTTGACACCACGTCTTGCAGTGACGAACTTGGGGAATTTACTACGTAGATAACAGTTAAATGAGCCGCACATCTCCTTCTTTAACATTACAGATCGTCCCTTCCCTAACTGCTCCTGACAGTCCCCTGGATCACGGATTTTAACGACCATAATGTTATCGCAAAACGGTTCTGTAATAGAAGTAGGCACATTTAAATTCTTCTTGCTAAGGAGCGTACCATTTTCGGTGTAATTTATGTTGCCAATGTCAGAAACAAGATTGTCCGGGTTCTACAGTAGTAACCATAAACCAAAGCGATCGTCGGTTGGTCTCGCCCTCCTCCCTAATAGCTGAGGCATGTTAAGGACTTCGAAGGAATCCATGTTGACACTTTTAACTACCACAGAAGAATGGTCTGTTGTGGCTGTCGTGCATCCTTTTCTACTCTAAATATCCACGATAGCGGCACTTCCGATCGCGTGATCTTCCGGCCATACATTCCTTCTAGCTGAATTGCGCTATTTTCTGTGCAAGGTGTCCGTGGGAGGGAAGACGACTGTCTCTCGCAAGTACCATCCTAATCCGCGCCGCACAATACTGCTATCACTCTCGGATACTACGGTACACAAGCCCGTACAGCTATTGCGCTGTACCATCGACCGAAACCACGGCCGGGTACAGTGCTGTACTGTACTGTATAAATACTGCATTGTACCACCACGTCCGAAACTGAAAACCCCATACTCTACTGCATGGACATTGCGCTGTACTGTAGCGTCCAAAAACGCGTCCATGTACAGCGCTGTGCTACACATTCCAACTGTTGCGATTAATAGCAGCACAGCACCACTTTGTTGTAGTTGAAAAACTGCTAACATCAAGATTCTATGCACGGATGCACCGATAGGAACCATTGATGGGTGAACACCTATTGCTTCCTATTGGCTTATAAAACAGGTCGGCTGTATTATCTCACCGCTGGTATACCCAGGTCAACCATCTTTGATTCTAACGTCTTGGATCACAATCCTGAAATCCCAAGCACTGGAAAAAGAACGGTTTTGTAGGAAGTAATATTATTTGTTTTCGTACATTGAGATAAATTTATATTACAGTCCTCCAGTTCTTTTTGGCAACTAATTATCAGCTACGTAGCAGGAGTTCTGGTGTTATGCATTGAATCCTTAAGCACGTAGTAGAAGTTGACATTGTTGCGGCAAGTGGACATGCAACATCATTTCTCACTTGATAAAATGCGTCTCTATATATGTAAGAATCCTTTCTTTTCCAACAACTTTTTTATTGTAAATGATGTATTTCAGTATATTGTTAATGATAACAAACTATAAGCTTATTTGGTAAGTATCAGTGTTATTATTCATGAAACATCCGCATCCTTATTACGCCACAAAAGCTATTTTTAATAGTGTAGGATAGAAGCACATAAGAACAAATGTGTTGTAGAACATTTTTAGTATATACACTGAGTTGACGAAAGTCATGTGATAGTGATGTGTACACATACGACTGGGAGTGATATCGCATACACACGCTGTAAAAGTGCTTTGCATTGGCGGGCCTGTCATTTGTAATCAGGTGATTCATGTCAGAAGATTTCTTACTTTATCACGGCCACGCGATGGGAACTGATAAATTTTTTCAGATGCATATTTTGGTGCTGGATGAACACAAGCATTTATACGCTGTTTTGATTGATTTATATTCGCACTGCACTCACGCAAATAGTCAATAAAGTTAAAAAATAGAGCTGTTATGTATTTAGGGACTTCAGCGGCTCAGTCTGTGTGCTGCGATCACTAAAGAATATTACAGGTTGTTTAAATTCACCACATTTGAATCTGTAATGTATAGGATTGTCCCCTCAGATTTTATATCGAGCACCGCCTGCGTACATGTTAACAATATTATTCAGTCTTCATCTTGTAACGTACTGATGTTAACAGGAGTATGTGATGGGTTGTATTCAGTCATCATTTATCTCTCTGTGATCTGTGTCATACTACACATATAGTGCCATTCATGCCCTGCATAAGACAGTCTAGTACCAATCCGTTGATTGTTCTCTATTTAAATTAACCCAGCAAAGTAAATGTGGGGTGCTAGGTCTACATTTACATGTTTATATCCACATGCTGTCAGACTGTGCGTAGAGCAAAGTAGAAATATGCCACTAGCACTTAAATGGGATGTGAGTTCTTGCTGCAGCTGTACTACAGCATAGTCAAATGGCAACAGGTCCGATACGCTCGGAAGACGTACTGTAGACAGTGACTGTTATTACTCCAGCTATGGTAGTCCAGGAAACAGGACGTCGCAGAACACATTAGTGTCCTTGTTCTGCATCGGTCATAGACTGTAACAGTGCTACAACCTAAACATGACGACAAACACACGCGGATAATAATTAGAGATAGACAAACAAAATACTTACCCAAAGTCTTCTTCTTCTTATTCTGCCCAACTGCTGCTGCTAGCATTTGGTACTGCTTCCCTCACTACAAAGCGCAGATATCAAATGATAGCCCACAGGCAATTGAATTATAAAAAGTAAAGTAGCTCGAAGGATGGGCTATCGAATTTGCACACGAACGGTACTCTGGGACACCGCAGCAATTGGCCAGGAGCATCATGACATCAACGCAACAATGTAACGCCATTGGCCACAGGGAGAAATTAATACCTGTGTTTTTTGAGTATTGTGACATTTATGTGTGATGTTTGCAATGTGTGCAAGTGGCTGTGATGACGTATAAGTTTCAGGAATTTTGATGCTGATGACAGCGATTTGGGACAGGATGCTCACTGCCACCTTACTTACCCAAACAGCAGAAATGAGATTACTAAGAAAAGTCATCAGATGCTCTAGGTCCGACATGGTGAGTGATAGAGTGATAGTACTTATTCAGACATTCGAGTGTAGCCTTCCATATCCATTGTAATCTTCAACAACACTTTACGAAGTATGTGGCTACTACGTCATGTTTTTATAGAGAGCAAATCTTAAAACCACTAGTACATTTGGCTTTCACCAACGTGGTCTATTTATTGTAAATGCTCCACCCGTATGAAGACTACTTGCAAAAGTGACAGAAATGCTGGTCTTTACAATACCATACAATGCGGTCACATACTCAAGTATGTTTTATTTACAGTTCAATAATCTAAAAGAAGAAAAATAGGAAGAATTGGAAAGATCGTACCAGTGAAAGGAGACTTGTAAAATAATTCAAGAGTTCATACCTACAGAACGAAGAGATGTTGAGGGGCCTTGTAAACTCTCTGGATGAAGCAAGAACAATCTTTTTGCCCAGAATGTGAAGCACAGAAGAAGCAACATTCACAATTGATCTCATACCATCACAAATATAACGAGTAGTCTACATACTCCATTGTTGATGTTACAACATGTTACTGGTGCTGCATGGACCAGTGAGAATGAGAGTGAGTTTGAAATACGTGCGAGGCGTGACAGCGGGAGAAAGCGTGGCGCCAGCGAAGCCACCGGTTGCTGCCGCAGTGTTTATGGACTCAGCGGCGCACCAATCTCCCTAACAACTGCGTTCGTGCCTTGTTATCTCTTTCTCGTTTGCTGAACATCGCTGACGTATTCTGTTTCAGATTGTGGTGGGCTGACAACTTGTTTCAGAACAGGTTTCGTGTGCAAACTATCTGTCATGCAGTGTGACCCAGGTTGTTCGTGTGCGTGTGTGAGAGAGAGAAAGAGAGAACGAGAGAGAGAGAGAGAGAGAGAGAGAGAGAGGGGGGGGGGGGGTAGGGGGTATGACAAACAGTGACAGAAAAAGGACGGTGGGAGCAGTACAGAATGACACGTCATGCTCGAGAATATTTCGGTTGGAGATTTGCCAGCAAGTTTAGTCGAGGCTGCGAACCAAATGTTCCGAACTGTGACCATCTGTATGTGCTTTCCATCCTTTCCTAATGCAAAACACTAAGCGACTATGTCATCTCGAGCGGAACGCACTATTTTTGTGAGTTCTTTTGTCGGCATCACCCTGTCGCGATACAAAGCACTTTCGGCTGGACTCTAAATACGGCGTGCTAGTCACTCCTAGCTTAGTGTTTCTTCGAGCTTCTAGCTTCTAGCTTCGAGAGTGAAAAATATTATAGAATACAGGAAATTGGTTATACCCGTCAAGAAAGAGAAACTGTTACTGTGAAGTATTCCTTTGTTTTGGAGAAGACCATCAAAACAAACAAATTGCACCCGAACCCTATTGTTAAATGCTAAAAATTCAGAGTTTTTTTTTTGTCATCAGTCTACTGACTGGTTTGATGCGGCCCGTCACGAATTCCTTTCCTGTGCTAACCTCTACCTCTTCATCTCAGAGTAGCACTTGCAACCAACGTCGTCAATTATTTGCTTTACGTATTCCAATCACTGTCTTCCTCTACAGTTTTTGCCCTCTACAGCTGCCTCTAGTACCATGGAAGTCATTCCCTAATGTCTTAGCAGATGTCCTATCATCCTGTCCCTTCTCCTTATCAGTGTTTTCCACATATTCCTTTCCTCTCCGATTCTGCGTAGAACCTCCTCATTCCTTACCTTATCAGTCCACCTAATTTTCAACATTCGTCTATAGCACCACATCTCAAATGGTTCGATTCTCTTCTGTTCCGGTTTTCCCACAGTCCATGTTTCATTACCATAGAATGCTGTACTCCAGACGTACATCCTCAGAAATTTCTTCCTCAAATTAAGGCCGGTATTTGATATTAGTAGACTTCTCTTGGCCAGAAATGCCTTTTTGGCCATAGCGAGTCTGCTTTTGATGTCCTCCTTGCTCTGTCCGTCAATGGTTATTTTACTGCCTAGGTAGCAGAATTCCTTAACTTCATTGACTTCGTGACCATCAATCCTGATGTTAAGTTTCTCGCTGTTCTCATTTCTATTACTTCTCATTACCTTCATCTTTCTTCGATTTACTCTCGAACCATACTGTGTACTCATTAGACTGTTCATTCCGTTCAGCAGATCATTTAATTCTTCTTCACTTTCATTCAGGATAGCAATGTCATCAGCGAATCGTATCATTGGTATCCTTTCACCTTGTATTTTAATTCCACTCCTGAACCTATCTTTTATTTCCATCATTGCTTCCTCGATGTACAGGTTGAAGAGTAGGGGCGAAAGGCTACAGCCTTGTCTTACACCCTTCTTAATACGAGCACTACGTTCTTGATCGTCCACTCCTACTATTCCCTCTTGGTTGTTGTACATATTGTGTATGACCCGTCTCTCCCTATAGCTTACCCCTACTTTTTTCAGAATCTCGAACAGCTTGCACCATTTTATATTGCCGAACGCTTTTTCCAGGTCTACAAATCCTATGAACGTGTCTTGATTTTTCTTTAGCCTTGCTTCCATTATTAGCCGTAACGTCAGAATGGCCTCTCTCGTGCCTTTACTTTTCCTAAAGCCAAACTGATCGTCACCTAGCGCCCTCTCAATTTTCTTTTCCATTCTTCTGTATATTATTCTTGTAAGCAGCTTGGATGCATGAGTTGTTAAGCAGATTGTGCGATAATTCTCGCACTTGTCAGCTCTTGCCGTCTTCGGAATTGTGTGAATGATGCTTTTCCGAAAGTCAGATGGTATGTCGCCAGACTCATATATTCTACACACCAACGTGAATAGTCGTTTTGTTGCCACTTCCCTTAATGATTTTAGAAATTCTGATGGAATGTTATCTAACCCTTCTGCCTTATTTGACCGTAAGTCCTCCAAAGCTCTTTTAAATTCCAATTCTAATACTGGATCCCCTATCTCTTCTAAATCGACTCCTGTTTCTTCTTCTATCGCATCAGTCAAATCTTCACCCTCATAGAGGCTTTCAATGTATTCTTTCCACCTATCTGCTCTCTCCTCTGCATTTAAAAGTGGAATTCCCGTTGCACTCTTAATGTTACCACCGTTGCTTTTAGTGTCACCAAAGGTTGTTTTGACTTTCCTGTATGCTGAGTCTGTCCTTCCGACAATCCTATCTTTTTCGAGGCAGCCATTTCGTCTTAGCTTCCCTTGACTTCCTATTTATTTAATTCCTCAGCGACTTGTATTTCTGTATTCCTGATTTTCCCGGAACATGTTTGTACTTCCTCCTTTCATCAATCAACTGAAGTATTTCTTCTGTTACCCATGGTTTCTTGGCAGCTACCTTCTTTGTACCTATGTTTTCCTTCCCAACTTCTGTGATGGCCCGTTTTAGAGATGTCCATTCCTCTTCAACTGTGCTGCATACTGCGCTATTCCTTATTGCTGTATCTATAGCGTTAGAGAACTTCAAACGTATCTCGTCATTCCCTAGAACTTCTGTATACCACTTCTTTGCGTGTTGTTTCTTCCTGACTAATGTCTTGTACTTCAGCCTACTCTTCATCACTACTATATTGTGATCTGAGTCTATATCTGCTCCTGGGTACGCCTTACAATCCAGTATCTGATTTCGGAATCTCTGTCTGACCATGATGTAATCTAATTGAAATCTTCCCGTATCTCCCGGCCTTTTCCAAGTATACCTCCTCCTCTTGTGATTCTTGAACAGGGTATTCGCTATTACTAGCAGAAACTTGTTACAGAACTCAATTAGTCTTTCTACTCTTTCATTCCTTGTCCCAAGCCCATATTCTCCTGTAAACTTTTCTTCTACTCCTTCCCCTACAACTGCATTCCAGTCGCCCATGACTATTAGATTTTCGTCTCCCTTTACATAGTGCATTACCCTTTCAATATCCTCATACAATATCTCTATCTGTTCATCTTCAGCTTGCGACGTCGGCATGTATACCTGAACTATCGTTGTCGGTGTTGGTCTGCTGTCGTTTGTGATTAGAACAACCCGGTCACTGAACTGTTCACAGTAACACACCCTCTGCCCTACCTTCCTATTCATAACGAATCCTACACCTGTTATAACATTTTCTGCTGCTGTTGATATCACCCGATACTCATCTGACCTGAAATCCTTGTCTTCCTTCCACTTCACTTCACTGACCCCTACTATATCTAGATTGAGGCTTTGCATTTCCCTTTTCAGATTTTCTAGTTTCCCCTACCACGTTCAAGCTTCTGACATTCCACGCCCCGACTCGTAGAACTTTATCATTTCGTTGATTATTCAATCTTTTTCTCATGGTAACCTCCCCGTTGGCAGTCCCCTCCCGGAGATCCGAATGGGGGACTATTTCGGAATCTTTTGCCAATGGAGAGATCATCACGACACTTCTTCAACTACAGGCCACATGTCCTGTGGATACACGTTACGTGTCTTTAATGCAGTGGTTTCCATTGCCTTCTGCATCCTCATGTCGTTGATCATTGCTGACTCTTCAGCCTTTAGGGGCAATTTCCCACCCCTAGGGCAAGAGAGTGCCCTGAATCTCTATCCGCTCCTCCGCCCTCTTTGACAAGGCCGTTGGCAGAATGAGGCTGACTTCTTGTGTCGAAAGTCTTCGGCCGCCAATGCTTATTATTTATCAAAATTTAGGCAGTGGCGGAGATCGAACCCGGGACAAAAGACGTTTTCATTATGAATCAAAGACGCTACCGCCCTTTTTTTTTTTTTTTAAATCTCAGTTTGATCGTTTTCGTTCGTTGTATTTGCTCGGTGCGGACGTCGCGAGACATCCATTTTATGTTCGTTGTTGCTCGCTTAACTCAGTTTTTTTATTACAGAGGGCAGCTAACCCTCTGACCAGCCCCTAGACTACGGGTGATATTTACTTCGAAACATAGACCAAAAGAAGAAAGATCTGGGTTTATCACTCCGTCGGCGACGAGATCATTAGCGACGGAGCACAGACTCAGGCCCGATTTATCAACTAAACTGCATTATCAATATAACGTTTCATTCTCCATATTTCACCGTACCACAGAACACAATTCGTACAGTTTTTTATTCGCTAACAGAAGTTGTGCTTTCGGCACATGTGCGATATTAGACTTCATACGTAATAGTTGCCGAAAAATCACGGTACTCCAACAACAGTACCTTCAGGAGAATTGAATTAATAATAACTGTCTGGGAACACTTCTGGTGTCCGCTTGATGGTTTGCATTACTTTCGTGGGCAGCTATTGTTCGTGTGCTTTGTAACGAAGCCTTGATCAGTGAAATCTGTATGTGACAATGAGGCTGACTATTAAAGCGTCGATGAAGCTTACACTGAAACTGAATGAGAGAATTTGTTTTTCAGTGTTGTTTCGTCTGACTATTTGTGTTGTGGCCTGAATAACTCAGTGAAACACTGGAACAAAGTTAGATGAGTGACGGTAACAAAAATTCGTTATTTTGTCTTATAATAATTCTTTGGAGTGTATACGATTTCATAATAACGTTTCAGGAATCACAAGTGTGTAATTATTCAAGACGAGTACTTAAGTATTACCTCATCTTAAGCCCACGTCACTGTGCAGTGAAATATTTTGCTGTTACGACAATTTTTGTTTATTTTTCAGAAGCTACTGAAAAAACGGAACTGTTAAGCGAGTAACACGCGTTTGATAGTTTATGCACGGCACGAATCAAGTCGGCCACCCTATAAATTAAAAAGCTGCCAAAACTACGTCAATCTCCATGGAACCTGAGCAGTACTTCAGCACATTTGCCTCAAAATTGAAGGTTGTGGCAAGGATCAGAAACTTACGCTTTTTTGTGCGTTTTTACGATTTGCCCAAGTGAGCCTCTTTTGTTGTTATTTTGTCTCCGTTGATTCTAGTGTTGAGTTGGAGTACTATTTTTGCTAGCACTGAATTTCTTGTAATAATAACTAAGAAATTATTACAACGACATTCTATCCTGTCTTAAAGCAAGAGCTTCGTGCTCTACATCTTTAGGCTTTACAGCGACCAGCTGCTCAGATAATCTGTCGTCGAAAGCAAAACGGGTTTGCTGGATTTACAGTAGGTAAAGGAATTATTCTAGATTTTTACAGCAATCAGAATGAGTAGATTTCGGCTTATGGTTCTGGCTTCTCATCTGTATGAGATAACGCAGGGGGAGGGCACGGGTCCTGGGAGACATGCGTCTCTTTATTTACACCTTTAGTGACACGAGCCACGGGAAAACTCATTCGTCATTGTTAGTCCTGGTTATCTGCAATCCATGATGGCCGCAGCGACCCTTAGGAATACCAAACAAGTCAGCGCTCTTTCCTGGCACCCTCTGAATGAAATCAGATGGTAATCGCCACGTAGGGCCAGTTACCGACTGACGTTAGCTGTGAAACGCTGTCTATCATGCAGTTCTGTGTATGTTCCGCCTCGAGCATTATTTAAGACAATGACACACTCTGAAAGTTAGAAAAAACATCCGACTAAATCCAAAACACACTCTTTACAATTTTGCTATAGGGGACAGTGTTGCACCTTAGAACACTTTCCAGACTTTTGCCTTTTGCCAACTCAGTAACAGAAGTTTAATATATTTATTTATTTGGTTTTTAAGTGATAACATTCACTTATTGTGTGCTGCAGTCTTATTACGAAATTACAGAAATTTCTCTGGGTAAGGAAGATTCTTAAATGTGAAAAAATGTTTCACATTTCAAGATGAATACGTACCTTCTGAAATTTAAAACATTTGCCATCGGCAAAAAATTTCAGTACTATACTTAATGTTCTGACTGTTACATTGTTACTCTACTACATACCAATAATCAGTATGTGAAATTCAATTTAGTAGAAGTATCATCAAAAACAAGTTACACATTAAATATGTTTTGAAATGTAAGCTTTGCAAACCAACACACTTCACTTCAAGATTGGTAAAATTGTCAAGACATTGAAGAACCTCAGTTCATTTATATATATCATGTGCTCCAATGTAGAAGACCTTCTTCCGTATCATAGTAAAAGTTAGTGCAAGACCAACAAGGTATGGCTTAACCATCCTCACGTTAAACGGGATGGTCAGAAACATTCCGAAAAGCTTGTAACGGTAGTGCAGGGTATGTTGTGCTAAGAGATAGTTTTAAAGAAAGAAGTCGATACTTTGCGCCAGTCGGGCCGTTGCGTGTGCAAATTCAAGCGGCTCGCCAGATACGATAAGTGCCAGTTAGTCTCATAGCATGGATGATAGTGCACGAAACTGCTCATGATTTGTCTCCTGTTCGATCCGTCCCGCGCTCAATTTTTATATCGCTCTCACGTTCGCTTTTAGGAAGCCAAACAGATACACATTTGTCGACACCGTCCTCGGCGCTCGACACCGTCCTCATTGGCTAACTTGAACGGCAATTAACGGTGCAACGTCTGGAATTTTTCACTTACGAGTTGCTTCTCTGCACAATCCACCCTGAAACGCTCTTACAAGCTTTTCAGACTGTTCTTTTTCACTCTATATTACTAGTTTTAAAAATAAACAGAATTTTACTCGTCATAAAAACCTGTAAACGAAGAATTAAAAACATTTTACAATTAGCTTTTACATAATATATAGTACTTAAATGTGTGGAACGCGGAGTTTTTAAAAATGCTAAACAAAACACAACCTCATGTGTCACAAGAACAAATTCGGTAGAAACTACTTATCGCAGTCTTTAGTATGCATTCCTTCATGTGATCCTAATGAGCGACCAGAAAAGATCATACGTTTCCAGGAACACTCTCCTCAAGGTAAAACACTATCCACCAAACTTAGATTTTCACAGAGGTGCTGAAAAACTGCTACATTATGTTACTAAACCTTTAGATGCAACGTGAAACCCAATACATTAAACTTGGCGAATAACATTAGGATTGGTGCCGAAAACGTACAACAGTACACCTGATTCACCTACCATCACTGTTTAAGTTGAAACCCACATTTTTTTCGTGCTGCATGAAGTTAATGGCTGGCTCTGAGCACTATGGGACTTAGCTTCTGAGGTTATCAGTCCCCTAGAACTTAGAACTACTTAAACCTAACTAACCTAAGGACATTATATACATCCATGACCGAGGCAGGATTCGAACCTGTGACCGTAGCGGTCACGCGGTTCCAGACTGTAGCGCCTAGAACCGCTCGGCCACACCATCCGGCGTTGAAGTTAATGATTATAAACATAAAATGAGGGGAACCGGATGCTTAGAACTTTAATGTTTTGTCAATGTTACTGGTGTTCCTGATGGAGAACAAGTTCTTTTGGATGTTGGTGTGGACTACGGGTAATACAGCGGACAAACTTGTCTGAGGAAATATCGCTGAATTAGGCTTCGTTTATTTAGAGAAATGATTTAAAAATTAAAATCATGGTAGAGATTCGAAATTAACTCCTCCCTCACCTCGACCGGGATAACGCATAAACACTATCTAAGATAATTTTATCCATTTTTGCAGAGCGCAGTATTAAAATACTGGAATTCATTGTAGCAGATGTGCCCTTTCATGTGACGCAGTTGGTTGTTTCATTACAAATTAAATAACTTAATAAACAATGGCGCTAATGTTAGTTAAGGACACGTAGCTAATATGAAAGTATGTCATGCAAGTATACAAAATAAGTTGAGTAGTACGACAGGCCCTGACTTGTTTTTTTTCTTCTTTTTATTTCATTTTCTGACCAGTATCGGGCACATTGTCCGCCTGCTTATCGAAGTTTTAACGTGTCTGCCTACAATGCAGTGGGCCTGGATTCGATTCCCGGCCGTGTTGGAGATTTTATCCACCCAGTGTGCTGTCACCTGCAATAAGACTTGCACCCGGTGTCCGAACTTCCACCCACTGGGCCTCCCGGGCCACAATGCCACACGATCATTTCGTTTTTCTTTTCTTTTTGTCTGGCATATACCCGTCATTATTTGCATCAGCACTACAGAAGACGTACCCTTTATAATAAGTTTATCTCTATCGTACCCTGATGTATAGGAGCTAATGTGTTTGCTATCCTTTCATCTGAAGTAATTTTATTTGCCTTATATAATGTATTGCTTCTAAGCACATTCCAGTGATATTTGCTCATATAAATGATATTATTATTTTTTAGGGTTTCTGTCACAGTTGCGTGTAGTTCTTTGGTGTTGACTAGTTTCTAACGTTTTCATCCTCCAAATATTGCCGTCAGAAGTTACAATATTATTGAAGACAAAGAACGCAAAATGTCACAACATTTATTAATATACAGTTTGCACGGTAGGTAGTGGTGCGAATATCGAATAATAAGTACCTGCATTTCAGATGTGTTGAGGTTTAATTCCACTGATACACTTACAAGACATCTTGATAAAACACATCTTCTGATAGACGTGGTGGCCACAGCTCGTGGTCGTGCGGTAGCGTCCTCGCTTCCCACGCCCGAGTTCCCGGGTTCGATTCCCGGCGGGTTCAGGGAATTTCTCTGCCTTGTGATGACTGGGTGTTGTGTGCTGTCCTTAGGTTAGTTAGGTATAAGTAGTGCTAAGTTCTAGGGGACTGATGACCATAGATGTTAAGTCCCATAGTGCTCAGAGCCTTTTTTTTTTTTTTTTTTTTTTTGATAGACGTGGTGTATCCATAATACAGAATTGGTACGTTCAAGAGACTAGTTTGTAGAGAAGATCACCACTTATGGTTCCCAGTTACAGTCAATAGTAAAAAATCTAAATTTCATTTTTATTCTTACCACAATCCATTACAAAGTTTTGACCATGAAAAATTTTGATTGTAATGTTACGCTATGATATGAACGGAGTCAGAAAGTGAGAAAACGGAACCAGTGGCGTCATATTACGTTAGCACTAGAAGAATGTGCTTTTTCCTTAGAACTATATACCAATCTTAATTATGCAGCTACCTGTTCGTATAAAACACGGAAATTGGTGTAATGTATATTCGTCTGATAGAGGAAACAGCGATAGTGTCATTAAAATACCTATAGGACAGCCGCAATTGTATTTGTAACTAGATGCTGCTTTGCAAACCACAACGTGATTACATTATGGACGTCAGCCGACCACTGTGATAACAAAATCAACCTATTACACACAAATAAAATACAATGGTATTAAAATTTTGACAACGTTATAATAATATACAATATCTGTGCTTAAAATACGCTATATCTTGGTAGCTGCCAGCTACGTGTCAGTTATTTGCCTATGCTAGCAGTCGTGTCGCCTCAATCGCTGTCAGCTATCTGCGGCGCATACGAAAATTACAAAATATACAAAAAACTCCAGATGGTCGTACCACTGAAAAGTTAACATTTGCCTACCCCAAACAGCACAAAGAAACATTTCGACAGCAGCTCATTTGAGGTATAAATTCCGGCACAAAACAGTTAACGAAGAAGGAAAAGCTAATAGACTGGTGTTTTTGACTATGGTGTGGAGCTTATGATCGTTTTTATATTGGTCAAAATGGTCGAAACTTTTCAACTAGACTTAAAGAACATATAGGCCCAAACAATAAGACTGTGTTGTCCATCATTTACCTAGTACTAAACATGTAGCCAGTAATATTGAAGATACAACGAAAATTTTACACATACCACTTAAGGTTCAAATGCTTCAAATGGCTCTGAGCACTATGGGACTCAACATCTTAGGTCATAAGTCCCCTAGAACTTAGAACTACTTAAACCTAACTAACCTAAGGACATCACACACACCCATGCCCGAGACAGGATTCGAACCTGCGACCGTAGCAGCCCCGCGGTTTCGGACTGCAGTGCCAGAACCGCACGGCCACCGCTGCCGGCTACCACTTAAGGGAAAGATCAGGAATATACATGGTGATACCGTAATTAATTTAAAGATTTTCAGCGATGATGGATATGGATAAATATATCAACCTGCACAAAAGAACCCTGGTCCAGAAACGACCCAATCGAATGTTATAAGCGAAAGTCGTTTTGATACCTCTGACAATAGAATACATGTACTTGTACTCTCGTTGCTACGATTGTAGGTAACTTTCAGAGCTGTTACTCTGGAATAAAGAAGGTAAAAAAGTCTAGAAAATGTGGACGCTAAAATGCATACCTTATGAGCTGTTAGCACCCGTTCATCTTGAATACTGTGAAACACAGCTCTTCTAGCACAAGCTCTTTTTTCAATACTTTTTTAGGAGGAAGTATGGACCAAGACAAAAATAGTCCAGGGGATATCAATTTTGAAACGCATAGCTTAAGAATTACGACCTTATGTTCATCCTCGCTACTGTGAAATTCATCTCTTGTACCAAACAGATGTCCACAGTTCTTAAGGTATGCATTTTAGATTCTAACAAATATTTGGAGACCAAAGAGCTTGCAGTAGAAGAGATGTGTTTCACGGTATCGCAGATGAGCAAGTGCTCATACGCATTTTGGAGCCCATTTTTACTACATGTTTGTTTCTTGTATTAGTCCTTGCAACCACCTCTAATCGTCTCCGAAAGCTGCCTACCCTATAGTGTTAGTGGTAACAGTACCGGTATATATATTCCACTGACACAGGTTTTAGAACTATTGTCGGATATACTTTCGTCTCGGTCATTTCCACACCAGAGTTCCTTACCTCAAATTAATACATTTACCATTCCCCATCCTTCCTGAAACTTCGTAATATCATCAAGGAATCACCCGGTAGTTGATGAATGGGAGCTTTACAAAAGGAACATAAAAAGCCCGTGAAATTGATGAATGAAACCCGAATTTAGGTACAACAGTTTTCAGTTCTCTTTAAGAGTGAAGTATGATTCAGTACAGTAGTCATGTGGTGACGGTATGTGTTAATAGTCGTTAAATACTACGCACCGTCCCAGTTTTCATTAGAATCTGAAGTTTTTCGGAGATTGTGTATTTTTCGTAAGTACGGGAGATAGCTGACTATCATTGAATCGACACGAGGAACAGTAGTGAGTAAGTATTTGCGTCATTGTTTGTCTCTGTCTAGATATAGTGTATTTGTGACCACCACTTTTTTTGTTTTAACCTTGTCAGAACTTTTTAAAACAATGATATTTCGTTAGTTTTACAGGAATTTTAATTTTTTGAATCATAGTGAACGTCTGAAGTCCACTTTATTAAGACATTGTGACGTGGAAAGTAGCAAATAGTTTTAATGAGACGAAGTATGTTGTTATATTATCCAGGTGTGCATTAAACTAATTTTTCTGGTGTTTTGAATGAACAGGTAGCTTCACAAATTAAATGAACAAAAGTATTAGAGCGACAGCATGTTGGGAAGATGCTAATGAAATATGATTCATCACACTAATTATCTGGTTACCGCACGTGTTAATAATTGTTAAAGCAACTGTGGAAGTTTTCATTATATTCTGAAGTTTTTCAAAATTACAGAAGATAGCAAACAACTGTTGTGCCGACACGATGAACCGCTGAGCAAGTAGTTGCAACTTTTCATGTCGGTGCCAGGATATTGTATATATGTGACCACAGTTATTGTTTATTATCGTAACCATGTCAGATTCTGTAAGACCATTTTAGTTAGTTTTTTTAGCAATCTTTTGTTTTTAAAGTACAGTGGTCTCCTCGTCCCCATAGTGCTAGGACGATGTGACTAGCAAAGCAGCAACTAGTTTCGAAAGCACTTGCTACTGTTATATAGGTATTTTAATGACATGACATCTGGTTTTATATTAATAGGATATGCATTACACTAATTTTCGTGATGTTTTGTGTGATCAGGTTGTTGCATAAATAACGTTGATTAAAAATGCTAAGTGGGTAGTACCTCAGTTCCTATCATATTGTAACCTTTCAATTACAGTTGTTTATGATAAAGATTCTGTAACGGAGCTTCGTCAAAATAAAAACGAAATTTAGATAATTCCTGATTCAGGGATATAACTAGGAACTACAGCTCACTATCTGTTCTAAACAGAGTCAGCACGTATGAACACAAACTAAATCTGAAAATGTGAAATATGTTGTCTTCAAACATAGATGGTGGGCACGAATATGTGATAAGGAAGTAGTGGCATCTATCGAGTCTCTGTAGCCACATTTATAGTTCCGATCTTCAGTATAAGCTACACTCATGAATGTACCACTTCTGTATTATGGTAATACCACAATTATGAACAGAGCTAACTAATGAAGATGTCTTGTAAGTGTCTCAGTGGAATTAAGTTCTAATAAACATTTGAAAAAATTGTTCAGATGTGTGTGAAATCTTATGGGACTTAAATGCTAAGGTCATCAGTCCCTAAGCTAACACACTACTTAACCTAAATTATACTACGGACAAACACACACCCATGCCCGAGGGAGGACTCGAACCTCAGCCGGGACCAGCCGCACAGTCCATGACTACAGCGCCTCAAACCGTTAGGCTAATCCCGCGCGGCTAAACATTTGAAATGCAGGTACTTATTATTCGAATTCACATTACTAGGAACTGTGCACACTGCATATTGATTAATTTGTAATATTTTGCGTTCTTTGTCCTTAATAATACTGTAACTTATGCAGGCAGTGGTTTGAGAATGAACGTCAACGTTCAGAACTAATGACCACCAATAAACTGCACGCATCTGTGACAGAAACCTGAAATAATAAAAATCAAATTTTGGTTTCCGATCCTTTTTCCAACAAATGTTAGCAATTACGTTGATGTCATTTTTTAGTTATATGTCTCTGGTGAGAGCTATGTAAGTTCCTGATAGTGTGGAATTGGGAAAAGTGATATATTTTATAAGTTTGGTTCCTAAGTTCGCAGCATTTTTGTTGCATATGTTGGTATTTAGGTTGCTATGGGTTTATTATTTGTCCTTTTTTATTTGTAGTTCATTGTTGCTATTTGAGTTTGTATATTGTCACTTTGTCATCTATAGATAGTGAGTGGAGCTGTGAAGGCTAGGAAACGGAGTACCATGTAAAGAAATTGGAACATTTCCGACTTATTCTCCTATTTCAGTTGAGTAGAGGGTGACAGTAGCGGAGACAGCCGCAAACATTTGCGCCGTATACAGGGACAACAGGACAAAGCATCGCATGAGAATGGTTTTCTCGTTCTAAAGAGGCAGTTTTGATATTAGCGGCTCTCCGCGTTCAGCGAGACCTTCGGGGCCTTATGAAAATGGTTTAAACTCATTAATACACAATGATCAATGTCTCTGTACTCTATAAATGGCCAATGTTATGAACTGTGATCATATCGTGTGATATTTGCATGAAGTGGGGAAATTTCAAAAATCGGATGTATGTGTACCGCATGCTCTAAGCACCTCTGCTTGCTCTCATCAATTGACTGGGTGTTGAGTGATGTCCTTAGGTTAGTTAGGTTTAAGTAGTTCTAAATTCTAGGGGACTGATGACCATAGATGTTAAGTCCCATAGTGCTCAGAGCTATTTGAACCATCATCAATTGACTCGTGAACAACAACGACCATTCTTGTCCTATATCGTTAGCTGTGACAAGGAATGTTGTATTTATGCTAACATACAAAAAATAAAGGAATGGTTGAGCCCAAATGAAGCAGCAGCTCCCAGTACAAAGACCTGCACGCATTCACAAAAGAATATGTTATGCATCTGGTGCAACAGCGACGGTGTGGTGTACTACTAATTCCCTGCCACAGGTGTAACCACAACTGCGAGCGTTTAACGTAAACAACTGAGACGTCTTGCAGACGTAGTCCAAAACCAGTGACCATTTAGGTCACGTAAAGCCAAGATACCCCACGATAACTCCCGCCAAATTCTACTAGACTGACAGAAAGCACAATGCAGGAGTTAGGTTGGCAATTAATTCCGCACCCACTTTATTCATCTCATCTTGCGCCCTCAGATTTTCACTCCTACCGCTCCCTATCGAACAGTCTTCAAGGAACTTCCTTTCCGGATGAAAAACTCGTGGCTCGACGAGTTGTCCGCCTCAGAACCACATCAGCTATGCAGTCGCGGAATCGAAAAATTACCGTGCTTTGGCAGACTGTTATAAATACTGAAGAAGAATAAGTTATTGATGATTAAAGCCTCTGTTATGACTATCTGTTACGTTCACTTAACTTAGGAAAAATGCTACGAGCTTATGCACTAACCTAACACATACGTAGATGTTGATTTATTTATTTATTGTTTTTGATAGTATTAATTACATAATTTCGTTTGTGTTTTGTTTTACCTCTGCTCTCAGAAAACTTCAAGGAAGAAATTTACTTACAGGCATGTAGTTAGATATCTGTAAGCAATAGAGAACCGCGTGTAAAAAGAGCTAACTACGAAGTTGCTTGGATACTTGCATAACTTAAGGGAATACGCCAACCAGTTGTAAGGGTCTCATTAATTTTAGTGTACATATATCCACTTATTACTATGAAGTGATTTCTGTTCAGATGTTCGTCAGAAGGACAGAATACCTTAATGCAACTCCAGAACTGTGCTAGGAATTAGTGTGCAAGAAGGCAGAAACTATTCGGATCCCCGTTTGGCTTTTGATACGTGAGTCGGGATGTAGCAGACTTAGACTATGCGACAGTTTTTCGTGGTCGCTCGGCTTCGAGTTTATATGGTCGTTACCGCGCCTACGATTCTTCCGGTAGTACGAGGGGCTTCTTCGTTAGGCTGTGTTCCTCTACATTATACAAAAACCTTCCCAGGAAGTGAATGGGCTCTTAAAAAGTGCGCTTGTGAATTCTACATACGCTGCCCTGGAGGGACTTTACTAGGCAAGCCTAATATAGACACGTGTTGCCAGTATCATCATAGAATGACAGAGGCAACAGAGAAAGTGGTGGACCTCCACTTTCACAGTAATTTGATTAAAATAGATTTTCTTTTAGTCTTAGTTTATTTCTTCGTGAAGCAGGGGATATCCATCTTTTTCCTCCTCGTATGTTTTTACTAAAACAAATAACACGGCTACTAATACTAACCGAACTACAGAAAAGTTACCACAAAGTCTTTGATTCTTATTGTTATATTGTAGTTTTTGTTGTTAGTGTAATTTTTTGTATGTTGCTGTTGTTTTTGTTGTTGCATTTGCCCAAGATAGTCCATCTTGGGCAAACCCTCTCATATCAGCGCGTCTACTGCACTTTGCATTCACTAGTTCTTGCTTACTGAATTCAAGCTTTAGTCTCCGTCTTATGCCTCTCTACAGCAATTCCTTGAAGCCTCAGGATGTGTCTGTGTCCGTGAATCTGTTCTTTCGTTTAGCCAGGTTTTGATATAAAACTCTTGGCTGCTCAATTCGTCCACTTAGTCTTCATTAGTCACTCGATTTATCCATTCAGTCTCGACCATTCTTCTGTAACACCACATTTCGAAAGCGACAATTCCCTTCGTAGCATAACTGTTTAGCGTATGCATTTCACTTCAGTACAGCGTTAAACGTTACAGAACACATTGAAAAAAGACACTTTAACACTTCAATGCATTATTTTCTTGTTAGTCTACATAATGTATCCTCTTTATTTCTTCAATTGTCAGTTATTTTTCTGCCTAACTACCCAAACTCTCCTAATGTGGTATGTTGAACTGTACGGCGCAAGCAAACATCCAAAACGAAACCTTACGTAGCAACTATCATGCATCAATACAGATACATTTACTCGAGAGTCGCATCAAATAAATGGAATTACAGAAATAAACAGCCATATATTGATGACCCTTCTGTGAGAAACTTGTAACGGCACTTGTTTTGAAATAAATAGCGTTATTGACACGGACTTATTTTTACATTATGTTTTTCTTTTCAAAGCCACTTGTCTCACCACGTCACTTTTAGATGAATTAAACTTCAAAGTTCATTAGTAGGAATAAATTTAAGATGATGAATAGGTAACAAATTTCAAATAATGGCATTTTAATTTGTCAGAGATTCAAACCGGAGTGTGCGCTAACACCCACTATAGCTAAATAATACACTGACCATGCTACAATAAAAGGTCAAAGAGCTTTATTACAGAAGAGAACTGACTGAGTTGACATTCCTATCTCAGCGAAAGAGTATGTTGTCTTTAACCCTTCTCGGGATGATGTGGTATGCACTGTCTTCAAAACAAGTAAAAGCACTGTGATATACACTTAAGAAATTTCTGAAGACAAAACAAAAGTTATTGCTAGCCAAGGTAAAGAACTGTGATGAGCTAAGACTGTGTTACAGGACCATTCAACTGAAAGATTTCATTTGAGAATTAACATAGACAACAATGGAGACAAAGATTTAGAAATAAATATTGATATAATAATCAAAAGAGAACGTTAAGTAGGAAAGACACACCTGAAAACAGTGTTGAACATGTCTGAAATATTTTAATTCTCAGAAGAATGTACCCTGACGAAATCTATGACAAAAAGTATAGTGGTAACGCAGATGCCGTTCTTACATTTCCTTGCAGGCTACAGATCACTAGTTAAGTGCTAAGGCATTAGTAAAGAACTGCATATAGTCGGTTCAGCACACAAAATATAACAATACAGGTAAATATATTATGAAAATGTCTGTGGAATGGACGGCGGAGGACTGTCTGAGAATTTTGCCTCTGAATGGGATGGTAAATAGGGGACGCCCTCGGAAGATATGGAACGACCAACTTTCAATTTGGAGCCTGAATGAGCTGACAGTTAATGATAATGACGAATTCTGCTGTACATAAGTAATTATGTTTACATACTTAAAATTATAAATAGCCGCCTGTGTTTAGTAGGATCATGAGTAAAACAACTCGAAATTTAATATGTTTACTATATTTTAGTGGAAAATAATAAAATCACCTGACAAGCACGTAAATGGAAAGAGTGGTCTCATCACACTTCTTCGGAACGGTGTTCTGCTTGAGGGGATTTTAAGATAACAGCAAGTCACGGTGCAGTGGGTGCAGTGATGGGCTGCTATTACAATGGACATATACTTGAAGCGTTAAGACTATCAGAGTTGACAGCAAAGGAGAATCTGCTTCATACCCAGCGGATACTCAGGAAGGACTGTGATGAGTTTGTGTGCAACTACTGGAAGCTGGATTACTCAGCTTGTTTACTTAAGGAACGCCGCCAGACTCTCCCTTGCGGCGTTAGCTTAGAGTTTACAGTGCAGCAGGCGAGTAGTTTCTGTACTAATAATTACGTTCAGCCCCTCTGGGATTAATTTCCATTATGGAATAATTAAGCTTTTAAGTATATCAGTATATCCACAAATTACTTATTACTCAACATTAACAAACTAACACAGTACTTAAATCAACTGTAGGTGTCTTAATATTCATAGTAAAGAACTACATATAGTCGGGTCAACACACAAAATATAACAATATAGGTAAAAATATTATGAAAATGTCTGTGTAGTGGACGGCGAAGGACCGTCTGAGAATTTTGCTTCACGTATAATAAGGTGTAATTAGATAAATGACGAACACTAACTTTACTTAACGTGCTACGGTCGCAGGTTCGAATCCTGCCTCGGGCATGGATGTGTGTGATGTCCTTAGGTTAGTTAAATTTAAGTAGTTCTAAGTTCTAGGGGACTGATGACCTCAGACGTTAAGTCCCATAGTGCTCAGAGCCACTTGAACCATTTCACATAGCGAAGGTTTATTCAGCACTTGCACATACAAGAGGGCGGAGCGAACTGCCTCCGGTCAGAACATATATAGTATATATACAGCTACAGAACATTCCAGTACAATGATTCTTGTCATTTGTGGATACCTCTAGCATGTACTCGAACCTAATATAGAAATTAAAATTGTACAGTCTACGTCAGTTTTGAACGCACGACCCTCTTTTTTTATGTGGGGTACCTAACAAAAAGAAAGGAAACGAAATCATAACCATCTAAACACGATGAAACGAAGTGGGGGAAGGGTGTTTCTACTAGGTTGCGGAATGGTGTTTCCTTCGCTGTGTACGGTATGGACTTATAGATATCAATGTGCAAACAGTCATGGATAGTCAAGCCTGGAAACCTAAAACAGAATAAAGACATCATCGAAGGTAGTAAACATAAATAACATGAAAATAAAGTACAACTTCGTAGTCAGACTTCCCTGCAACTGCGCGACACTGATAAAAATAGTTCAATGTGCGATGGTTTGCACTTCCTTCTGACCTCATCTACCACTGCCTGGAACATTTCAAGTACACAGCTGGCTGTGAAAGGCATTCCAGAGGGAGTTTGCGAAGCATCGCCGATATCTGGTGTGCCCGACAATAGCATGATGTCTTTCTTGCAAGTAGAGCCAGAAGTCAAGTAAATCCTCATGTCGGTAACGATACAGGTAACTGACCGCATGTCCACGTATCCAGGTGACGAAGTTGGTCCGAGTCTTGAGGTGAAATGTCTCATCCGGAAACAATAACGTGCGTGCAGATATATGCTCCGGCGTAACTCGCAAGAGATAAACCATTATCTTCCGCGCTAGGTGCCAAACCGGCTCCGCCTCTCCACAGCTGAGGCGGTGCTCGTCAGAATCTATGGTATTACAACCCACACAATTGGGAGATTCTGCCATGTGGATATTGTAGAGACGTTATTGTGTCACCAGCTTCCCATTAACGACTACGTACCATTGGGTAACAACATCGGACTCAAGCATGGCATCGTGTACAGTCTTCCAGACCACGCGCCACCGTACTTCAAGATCTACCACATTATGGAGGCGGCGTTGGAGCATGTCGTGATATAGGCGTCGAGCTGTGGCCATTCGTGGTGTCGTGAGCGCTACACTGGAATAACTTTGTTCTAAATAGAAACGTCCCATATATAAGAGGGGCGCTGGGATGTCCTGCAGTGGCACTGGCGCTCTTAGTGAAGCAGATCATAGCGCCATCAGAAGCAAATTCGTCAGGCTTGTAGGACAACGTCGCAGCAGACATAAATCGAGCTAACATGGAGGGCAACAGCCCTGTCATGTACATTAACTAGGCTGAGACCACCCTTTTCCTTGTGGAGGGTAAGAGATACGTATCTGATCTTCAGTTACATACCAGCGCTGACGACGTGCCCAGCGCTTCCTTGATGCTATGTGCTAAGGGATTTGGAATGGATAGCGTTTGGGCGACATGCGGTATGCGGGACGTAAGGTATACATTGGTATAATGCGCCTGCTGAACGATGTTGAGGGACCACCAGCGCTGATTTACAATTCCGGCTCGAGTTTGGTGAAGAAGGCGTCGATAATTGAGCGTCGTTGCTCGTCGCACGTCGTTCATGAAATCTAAGTCCAAGCGGCGGACAGTATCACTGAAGCGAAAGGGGGCAAAGTGTGCCTGCGGTAGCCCTATCCCGATGCTCAAGGTGACGGACTTGTCAACAGTGATTTGGCTACCAGAAGCTGTACCGTAGGTTGCAATCCAGTCCAAAGCCGACGCCATATCGGCAGCTCCACGTATGACGATCATGAAATCATCCGCATATGAGGTGCAGCGATAGATGGAGCCGTGAAACTGTATCCCAGTGAGCCTGTCTCGGTGACCACACTACAAAGGTTCCAAGGCCAATGCAAATAACAATGTAGATAATGGACATCCCCGTCGTACTGATCGACGGATCGGCATTGGGGTTGCCGTCATTCTTCCATTAACAATGACTCGAGAAGTAGCACCATGCAGAAGGCGTGTCAACACTGCGCTAAAGGGGTCGAGGTATTCCACGCGCCGTAGAACGGCCTTGAGGAAAGTGTTGCCCACACGGTCAAAAGCCTGGCTAGAGTCGATAGACGCCAGGGCTGCCGACAAACGTCTCACTAGTGCAAGGGAGATGAGATCTGTGTAACGTCATAACGCAGTTCTGATATTGTTGGGTCCCCCCAAGGACGTCTGATCGCTGGACAGGAAGTGCATTAGTGTGCGGCGAATAAGTTCTGATAGCAGCCTAGAAAAGATCTTGAAGTCGCTGTTCAATAACGTTCAGGGGCGATAATCGCGGACATAAGTCTGTCCCCTCGGCTTGTGGATGGGTACAAGCAGTCCTTCCAAGAACGGTGCAAGCAACGGTATACCTGCGGACATCAATTCCTGACAATTTTCAACCCAACACGGCACCAACAGTTGTTTAACGGCTCGATAAAACTCTAATGGTATTCTATCGATTCCTGGCGATTTATGGGGAGCACCTTTACCAAAGGCGTCGAGCACTTCTTCTTCTGTCACTTCTCCCAGTAAAGTCGGTACCATCTCTGGTGGAACTGTACCGTGGACTTGTGCAGAAACAGTGTCTACCGTCGCCATATCAGGGAGCACTGCTGAATAAAGGTGAGCTAATGCTCATGGAAGGCTTCTGCTATATCTGCTTGTTCTACTATGTGTCGACCGTCGTCCGCCATCATGTCGGTTACCAGCACCCTACTGCACCCCCTGCGCTCTAAGAGCAAGTTTTGCATTGATGGTCTTTCGGATTGTAACCTGTCTGGAGCACGCGACCGTAAAACAGCGCCCTGTAAGTGATGATGTGCAAAGGAGTCGAGCTGCGTTTGACAATGATATGCCTGTAAGATGAGGGCTCCATAGCAAGACATTCCCGTAGGACGGTGTAATAAAAGTTTTACGTACTCCTCCTCCAAGCCGCCGCTTCCCGGCCGTAAGCCATGAAGGTGCTCTTAAGAGCAGGTTTCGCACACTGCATCCACCAACTGAGGGTCTGTTGGTAACGACTACAACGGACGCGTTCCACAACTCTTCGATAGCACCTTAAATGCCGAAACGTCCAGATGGGCGACATTCAGATTCCAGAGGGGCCTACGGCACCACACACGTGCAGGTTGGAAGGCAATTGTGCAAATATAGGCTTGTATAATGGGTGTAACCAGGAGCTGGGCCATGGATGTGGCGAAACGTGTCGAGCAGGTGGAGGTCACGCACTAGCATTTCCAACTCCGCACACGGGACGTGATGTGGCTGCTGATAAGACGGAGATGAAGTACAGTTAAAATCGCCTCCGATCACCATATCGTCTATGCCGCCCATACAGAAACGCGTAATATCTCCCGAAAAAAAGCGGGCTCGACCTCTCCGTCTCCCTGATCCTGAATGATCATATACATTGCTGGGTCGTACACCGCTGACTGTTACGGCCATGGCTCTTGCACTCGGTAGGTATAGTACGTCCGTAGCCGCCAAGACTTCCCGTAGCAGGACAGCCACGCTACAAGAGGCCTGGAAGATGTGGGCAGTATATCCGTAGAAGTCAGAGAATCTAGCGACACATACTTCCAGTAAGAGTGCCACGTCGATGTCCGCTGTGTCGAGCATAGGTTGTAGCAGTGTCAGTTTGTGTAATGCCCTTATCGCATTGATATTGATTGTGGCAAGGCGAAAGGTGTGCTGCCTAGCCTTTTCACCTAGGGTAGACGCCATGGCAATCGAATATAACTGCAAGAGATGCCAGACTCACAGGACCCGTTACAGATTATGAGTCTTTCACGCTAGGAGTGGCTTCCCCAATGCCACCCCATACCCTGTCACTCGTTTCTCTCCAGGAAGTTCTTCAACATCGTCCGACCACTGTTGACGGGGCGCCATCCATCGACGCGACCTGCTGCATCTGTGATGGAAGAAGTAACTGGGCACTCGTGGTATGGGCGAGCAAACCGTCTACACCACTTAGATCCTCAGCAGGCGCAACATCCATGCCGTCTGATGAGATGTCACCTTCTTGAGCGGCCGTGGGTAGGAGGCAATCGCCAGAAGGGGTCCACCGACGTCGCTTGCGGCGACGAGGCGAATGTTGCTTTTGAATGCTGACATTCAGCGTCGTATCACCTTCCGCTAGGAAAGCTGCGGTCGGGACAATGTTCGCGTTAACGTCCATAGCGTCCTGAATGTGATGTTGCGTCTGGATTCCGTGGGAATATAGCTGCTGTTGTTGCTGTGGAGAGGGCATCATCCGGGTTGACATCAGGGTCCCTCCTCTTCCTACCTTGGTCGTGCTGACGTCAATGGATGTGCGCTACCTCCCGTTTCTTTCTCATCTATGGTTCGCATCGTTGTCTGAGCGAATGTAAGGGGCAAGATTGTCGTCCCAGTCGGGGAAACGGAGTCTCCCATTGGTGTCTGTGTAAGTCTAGTTGTAGTGAGCAAGATCGAACATGGCCTTCCTGCCCACATCCGGAACAGGAACGCGGTTGAACGTCGTACATAATGACTGCATGACAGCCATATACACCGATATGCCCGTCAGAATGTTTAAATCAGAGAGGGTTCGCGTGTTTAGACGCCACTGTCGTGCAAACCTCTGCACTGATCATTTTAACATAAACCTAGCTCGTCATTATAGAAAAATGTATTCCGACGACAGTCGCCGGATCACAACGTAGATCGTCGCGTGTTAACTGTTCTATTTCATAGGCTCGAGGACGCACTTGATCTGGTTGGAAGGTAATTCTGAACGTATCTTGGCGCAATCCGCGTGCCATAGTAGCACTGATCTTGTAACGAATACAACATTGATAGCATGTCGGCCAATGTCTTATTAAGACATTCAGAAAGCCCGTTAGTTTGCGGATGGTAGGCAGTCGTCATGTAATGACCAATGTTGCACCGACGGTTTATCTCTGTCACATGATTCCATTGAAAAACTTTCCCTCGATCCCTAATTAACGACCTTGGGGCACCGTGCTTTAATTCAATGTCTTCCACAATTAATTTTGCTACCTCGGATGATCCGGCTGTTCTCACGGCTTTTGTAATGGCATAGCGTGTCGGTTAATCAGTGGCAACAATAATCCATCTTTCCCCACTAGCTGATGTTGGAAATCGCCCGATGAGGTCAATCCCAAACATGCTGGATAAGCGTTTCGGCTGGTGGAATTGGTAAGAGTCGTTCAGGTGGTTTCTGAGGAACTGACTTCCTCCTCTGACACTCTCGACAGTGTGACACTCCTAAATAAACCTGGCCAGAAAAAATTCCCGCGCATTCTATTGTATGTCTTAATAAATCCTAAATGTTCGTCCTCAGGTGTGTCTTGGAATTTCTGTAGAACATCTAAGCGCATGTTTTTAGGTTCAAATGGTTCAAATGGCTCTGAGCACTATGGGACTTAATATCTGAGCTCATCAGTCCCCCAGAACGTAGAACTACTTAAGCCAAAGTAACCTAAGGACATCACACAGATCCATGCCCGAGGAAGGGTTCGAACCTGCGACCGTAGCGGTCTCGCGTTTCGAGACTGAAGCGCCTAGAACCGCACGCCCACATCGGCCGGCCATGTGTTTAGGAATCACTGGTAGCAATCTCTTTCCAAATGGATCAAAGTTTTTCTTGCAAAGCAATCCATTAACTACCTTAAATTGTCCTTTCACATCCTCTGACTGATTTAAGGTCAGCATAATTTGAGATACCTTGGCGTCCTTCTTCTGCTCGGCAGAGACATCCTGGAGTGCGGCGAGACAGTCACTATCTTCATCAACGTCTTAAGGGTCTTGCACAGGGTTTCTTGGGAGACAATCGGCATTTTGGTGTTTTCTTCCACTTTTGTACACTATGGTGATGTCATATTCTTGAAGACGTAGTGCCCACTTGGCGAGTCGTCCTGTAGGATCCTTAAGACTTGCCCACCAACAAAGTGAGTGATGGTCTGTAACAACTGTGAATGATCTTCCATAGAGATGCTGTCGAAATTTGCACATGGCCCAGACCACAGCAAGACATTCTCGTTCCGTAGTTGAGTAGTTTCTCTCGGCTTTTGTAAGTGTCCTAGAAGCATAGGCTATAACCTTCTCTTTTCCATCCAAAATCTGCACCAGAACAGCACCGATCCCATACCCGCTGGCATCTGTGTGTAGTTCTGTAGGTGCTCTCTCATCATACAGACCAAGTACAGGGTCAATCGTCAGAGCTTTTCGCAGCACATCGAAAGAATCTTCTTGAGCACCACCCCAGATACATTTAGCATCAGCTTTTAACAGCTCTTGAAGTGACCTGGCTTTGATACAAAAGTCTTTTATAAAACGACGATAACAAGAACACAATCCGAGGAAGCTTTTCACATCTATAATACTTTCGGGAATAGGAAATTCCGTTATAACTCTCACCTTTGCTGAGTCTGGCCGCACACCTTCGTTCGTCACAGGGTGTACAACTATTTTGATTTCTTTTGCTCCAAAGAGACACTTCTTTAGATTACGTTTCATTTCTCCTTGTTGGAGACACTTGAGAACGGCCCTTAGTCTTTTTATATGTTAATCAAATGTCTCTGAGAACATTATAGTGTCATCTAAATAACAAAGCCACAGCTTCCACTTCAAGTGCCTTAGAAGATTATCCCTCATCCGTTCAAAAGTTGCTGGTGCATTAAGCAAACCAAACGGAATTACCTTAAGCTCATACGGGTCGTCAGGGGTGATAAATGCAGTTTTCTTACGATCAGCCTCATCTATTTCGATTTGCCAGTATCCCGAGTACATGTCCATGGTTCAGAAAAAACATAGCCCCCTTCAGACAATCTAGTGTATCGTCAATTTGTGGAAGAGGGTAAACGTCCTCTTTAGTTATCTTATTAAGCTTCCTGTAATCAACACAAAAGTGCCAACTGCCATCTTCCTTCCTGACGAGGACCACTGGTGACGAACATGCGCTCTGCGAAGGCTGAATGATGTCATTCTCCAACATTTTCTCTACTTCGTCGCGAATTATTCGACGTTCCGTTGCTGACAGACGGTATGCTCTCTGGCTTATTGGTTGGTGCTCTCGAGTGTTAATCCGGTGCTTCAGTGTCTATTTGTTTAATTTACACTTCTCCTGTGGACTGAAGCCTTCAGAGAATTCTTCATGAGTCGCTAGCAGCTTCCTCTGTTGCTCCTTAGTGAGATGTGGTGATTGCCGAGCTAGAAGATCTTGTCTCGTAGTGGTAGCGCTAATTTCGCCGACAGACTCGGCATGGGAGGTTTCTACGACACTTAGCTGTTCTCCAATTAACGGCTCAGCGTTTGCTACGCACATTCTTCTTGGAAGGACCTGCGGTTCTCGGCTATAGTTAACTATCCATAATTCACCGAATCCGTTCTTAAACGAGACGTCAGGGGCTGGGAAGACCAAGTTATTCTTCAGTGGTATGCTTCTCTCACATTCCACTACAAGATCCATGTGTTGATGCAATGCTTAACACGTGACTGTTACCTTTCTAGCGCTGACTGCAGGAATGATCACTTTATCCAGCACACAAAGTCTCCACGCACTCAGATGCGCATCTCCCTGTCCACAGTATCTCATATCGTCTAGCACAAGTTTCGAACGACCACAATCTATAATTGCCTGAGAAGCTTTCAAATAGTCCCACCCGAGAATGACGTCATGACTACACTCTTGTAAGACTAAGGGATGTGTATGGCCACTTATACCCACACGAATAACACATCTTCCTGCAGGCTTTACATATTTCCCATTAGCCACCTTCAATAGAGATGTTTTGTTGTCGATGAATACGGTTTTCTGAAACTGGTGACGGTACTTCTCCGAAATGACTGAATATGATACTCCAGAGTCCACAAGAGCTTGGGCTGGTCGGCTATCCATGAGGATATCGACGTAGCTTCCTATTATTTTTGTAGTGGTCGACGGTGGAGGATTTTTCTCACCTCCAAGGAAGGTCGCACCTTCTAGTTTTCCAGGTTGTGGTGGTTAGGTGATCGGCTGGAACTTCTAAATGGTGATGGAGCCCTTGATCTGCGTTTTGGGGAGCGTCCTCACCAGCGGCTAGCTTGCGGCGATGGTAACCTACGTTGTCCTTCACCCACATCTTCTTGTTCATCTTCGTCGTCCCGGAGTTGTCGTCGCCTAAGGTCGGTCTGAGTTCTTCTGCCGCGGGCGTCAACAAATATCCGCCGCCTTTCTCGACAATAGCACACCACATGTCCCGCTCATCCGCAGTGGAAACGTACTGGTTGGTTATCCTGGGTCCTCCAGACGTCAGTCTTCTATGGTGCCCAAATAGGTTCCTCATGCGGCATTGTAGTAAAGTAACTGAGCCTGGGTCTCGACTTTTTCACCGTTTTAAAGGGAAATTAAAGACGAGAGACTGGTTCAATGTCTGTTCCACTTCCTCCCTTATGACCTCTAGAAGCGTCTCGGTTTCTTGCCTTGTGAACTTCCTCTCTTACTATGTGACGAAGAACACATGTGAAATTAGTTGCTTCTTCCATCACAGACATCTAAACGACGTTTGGAAGCCGATCAAACTTCTTGTGTGTAATTGTTTTTGATGCATTGTCTCGATATACTGGCACCATTTTATGAAATCGTCTGCTGTCGAAACCTCCTTCATGAGATTTGCAGCTATATCTTCCTCCTCCATTGTAGGATCCACCATTTTACACAGCTCCAAGACGTCTTGAATGTGGGATGCTGTAGGAAGCTGGACGTTGTGCCCTGCACTTTAATTTATCTTCAGCCTTGCTCTTCCGTTGTTGTGTGTCGCCGAAATACTTACGCAGTTCCACCTGGAATACGTACTCAGCTTGTGAACGTCTCTTCGTTGTTCTCATACCATTGCTTGGCAGTGCCCTCCAAGTAGAAAAATACGTTAGCCAAACACACGGTGTCATCCCATTTGTTAAATTTGGCTATACGCCGTTTGTTTGGATCTTGGCCATTGTCACTACAGAATCCGGAGGGATGTCTCATGTGGTGGCACACAGTTGCTGTCATCGCCACGTCCTCTTCTTCTTCTGTTTCCGGTAAATTGCGATCTGTTGTATATGGCTCGAACTCGGGTTTCTCGCCACGTAAACGGCGGCTTTGTCGTGGCCTGATGGGAGCCACTGTGTCGTCGATAATGCGCGCTATCACAAGTTCCAATAGCCGGCGCCTCCACGAGAATAATGTCACGTAGTTGAAGGTGTAATTAGATGAGTGACGAACACTAACTTCACTTAACGAAGGTTTATTCAGCACTTGCACATACATGAGCGCGGAGCGAACTGCCTCCGGCCAGAAAAGATACAGTATATATAGACGGCTACAGATCATTCCAGAACAATGATTCTTTGCCTTAGAATGTACTCGAACCGAATATAGAAATTAAAATTGTACTGTCCACGGCAGTTTTGTACTCACGGCTCTTTATGCAACAGTTCAGTTTCATAACCACTACAGCACGGTGCTATTTGGTTTTTTCTGCGGCAATATCATAAATATGAAGTCGACTCATCGCTGGTGTCCACCTTGGTTTCTATCACGATCGTACATCCCGATACTGAGTCCGAGGTGCAACGATCCCGAAGAAATCTAAGAACTGCACGGATAGCGGACGTGGATTTTATTGCTAATTTGCGTTATTACAGTCCAAGTATCTGTTCACTGAATTGCCATCTTTTCGTAGTGGTAACTGCTGTTTATGTAACTTTTTTTATATTTTCGCTGCACCTCAGATCAGGACAGTAAGTGACTTTTGGGGTCTAAGTCATAGGGTATTTAAGCGATATTTTTTAACCACACACTCCACCATTAAAAGAAGTGTTTCCTTTTTGGATGATTATACATACAATATTGCACATCAGTTCACATTTGAAGATGTCGATCACTTCCAAAATAAATTCTGAATTGGAGATTATAGTTAATTCCTTTAGCACACCAATGAATATGAGACTCATATATGTTGTCGCATAGTCTTCCTACGTTCCAAACTTATTTCCTTTCTGTGCCCTCAAATGAGAATGATCGTAAAATGATAATGAGGGCAGTGCAATTTAATAATTTAATTACTTCGTGTTGGGTAATAAACTGCAATAAACTTCCAAGTATGACTTATCCCACGAAATATGTGGTCTCTACCTCATTTCGGTTTTAAAAACAGATAAAATTGTCAAAATCATAATATTGGCACTAAAATAAGTCAAATAACACATTTTAAAGAATGCTCTTCACGTCAACGAACAACGGAACAAAAAACAGCATAAGCACTCTTCTAGGATGCGGCTTGACCATATCCCTCTCCCGACCATATTACCACACACACACACACACACACACACACACACACACACACACACACACACACAAAGAGAGAGAGAGAGAGAGACAAGCACGCACGTGAAGGTAGAGTGTTGGAGAGATGTCTCCACACTCAAAGCACGCACATCAAAAAGGAACATGAAATAGCGCTACATCTGAACGTCGACCATTTGGCTGGGTGTGGCGTTGTCTTAACGTACATGTGCACGATGTTATTTATACACTATTTTCAACCGTAGCGTTTATTCTGATACTAGTTGTAACTGTACCAACCAGTCACACAACGCCATCATTACACATACTAGGACAATCACTACACCAAAATCCTCAGAAAACAAATGACTTTTTGTATTAAATATGCACCCGAAACTAATAACATTTTGTATATTACACACTAGTCAAACTAGAAACAAGTCCCATACTCGTCAATGTATGTTGGAAGGTATGTAGAAATCACACTTTACCGCTATGGGTAATATTTTAGTGAAGGTGGTTTTCCATTCAACATCATTTAGGTATGTATACTGTGCTGACGAATGTGATATGCACTTTTTGAGTGTAGTCTTTTCTTGTTAGGGATGTGTATGAAATGATGGTGTCGTCATATATAATCAGATGTTTGATGCCATATGTCATTCGTCGTTTTCCCTATAGATACGAACCAGCTCCACTCGGATTCAGATTAACACTACCACAGACGTTTGAGTTAGCGACCTCCACAAGGGGAGTGGGTCTTAAATAAAATACAAAGGATCGCAAACCAGTACGTAAATAATGTAGCTCGTCTGAAGAAATTAGCTATAGTCTCTTGAATGAGTCCAGAAAATCTTACAGAGGGAAAAATTGCTCACACCACTTTGTGCACGGGACTTAGAGGTTAGCGCACCTAGGAAGAAACGATATTTGTTGCTCGGTATTTCCGCCAAAAATATTTCCCCCAGTTTTTTTTACACTTTCTTGTTGTTTTTGGACATGAGGTAACGTTTTCCATTGGATTCATAAATGTTTTCCATTAGAAGTATTTACGTGCTGTATAATATAGTAAAGCTATCTGAAATATATTGTTAATTGTTCAGGTACAGTATTTTATGGTGAATAAAATGCTGTATTTTTCTATAACTATTTAAGGGTCACACAGAGACTGAAGCCTTTCTTCGTTGTTGAGGCACTCTCTTGTACCTTGAAACAGAAGGTCTTTACAAATGGAAGATTTCGTAACTGAAAATGGGTATTTTTATTCGTTGTCAGTAGCTTCTGTTTCAAAAATGTATTTAACTTGTAAATAGTTCTTCATAACGTCTGCTTAATTTGATTTCACGTACTGATTATTGGTCTGTAATAGAGTAATAATGTAAAGGCAGGCTATTAATGAATAACTGGCAATATTTTCTAGACTGTAAAGCTTTTAACTTTCAGCTGAATATTTGTTCCACTAGGGGAATAGATACGGTTCGAGCTCTATTACCCCCTGTTCTCATTATGTGAACAAATCTCACACTTAGGTTAGCCTCCTTACCTGCAGAAACAACCCTTCAGTAAGCCACAATACCGACTGATTACAAGGTACAGGAACAATGCTTATTTGACAGATGCTCCCGAGAGCAATTCATTTGTCTACACCCATATTGTCCCCATCATAGCAATTGTCTTTGAGATATGCAGTAAATTTTGTTTTCATGATTTTGAAATGCAGTTTGCTTGTTGGCATCTGCTCTTTTGATAAATCCCAATTTGGCAATTGTCTTACATCGTACCTAGCCTGTACATGGCAGAGAATACTTGGTAGAGATTTAGCTGTTTTTCTGCATTTTTTTCCGGCAGCTGGGACAAAACCAGTAAAGATCAGTCGTATATGAAATGAAGCTGAGGGTCACTGCCGTCCCTAGATTGTTATTGCACATGGGTTTCCATATTCTCACAGTCTGCCATCAAAGTCTACTTCTATGTGTTAAACTGCTGGAATGTTAATAATGCCTCGTTTCTAGAAGTATACCTAAAACTGTTTGGATCTGTTTGAGACTTGCAGCCGTGCCTTCTTGTGACACTGCAGACAGGTTGAGTGTTGGTGATGAGTTTTCCCATGATGTCAGTTCCACTGCTATTGTGCACAAAGACTTCTTATGTATTGTTCACGTTTGTGCACGTATAGCGCAAACCATAATAGATAGAGTGAAGGACGATACACAACATTAGAGGGATAACAACACAACTCTCCCAGTCTACAGATATAAATTGTAGTAATATATGTGAAAAGATACAGCACTGAAAGGGTTTTCTAACAGTATTCAGCAAATCTTTAATAACTACAGAATTATATAAGATACAAAAGAGATCAAGAACTAAAACTGTAGTTCTCAGTGAAACACGCCGATAGAGAGACTCTCTTTTTTGTGGCATACTTAATAAAGCTGTGCGACACTATGTAATTCATCTTTAATTAAAAATTGATATGTAATCAAATAGAAGACACATACACAAACAGCAAGTCAGTACACATTGGTAGACGTTATTATATACCATATCCCACACTTGCTTCATAAAATTTATGTTTTGTAGTCTTTTTTAATAAACAGTTAATAAATTTGCATAGTTTCACCTATAACTTAAAAACTGTTATAGCTATCATTATTCTGGACAGTGCGATATAAGGAGGAAAAAAATGGTTAAAATGGCTCTGAGCACTATGGGACTCAACTGCTGTGGTCATTAGTCCCCTAGAACTTAGAACTACTTAAACCTAACTAACTTAAGGACATCACACACATCCATGCCCGAGGCAGGATTCGAACCTGCGACCGTAGCAGTCGCACGGTTCCGGACTGCGCGCCTAGAACCGCGAGACAACCGCGGCCGGCGATATAAGGAGGAAAAAAATCCTTAAGAAAGTGGTGTCATATGAATATGCACAAAGAGTCTGGACTAATTATTAATACTGCAACAAAACCAGGCAGTTGCTTAACTCTAAATTATGGGCAGACTTCTGAGCGTAAAATTAAATGTAAGATATAAATTCTGAGTTGAATTTTTGGGTGTAGTCAATGGGGCAATAAATGTAGAGTATCATTTATATCTAAAAAGGTAGTGAAATATGTTGGTGAAGGCAGAGGATCGTTAAGTATCGTACATGCAGAGGTTTCTGTGGAGCGGAGGTCAGAGCCCTTAAAAGCGCGGCGGCAATCTTGCAGGAAGCCCTGTTCGATATAAGTTGGTTGAGGCAACATCTATAATGGTCTGAGAGGTGATCCCGCTGTGCACATTTTTGGTGCGAGAAATTTTCTCATCGTCACACTTAGAATATCTCATGTCAGGCTTTCGAGGTCTCGCAACTATTTTGTACTACTCAGGGCTGTGATTTATTCCTGTCAGTAGTTCGACGGAACAAGTATTTATGTGACGTTGTTTGCGACTCTGAAGTTGTGCAATGAGTCTGAACTTCAACTCAGTTTACCGGTAAGGCAATCTCTGCTGCTACTAATCCACACGTAGGTTACTGAACTGTGTATCAGTTATATTCTGATTAGAGATTACTGTGAGATTTAGCTTCATTTACCTTTTAGCTGTGAACATTGTCTTTTTTTCAGCTGTTACTGTGTTCGCCAACCATTATATTGTGAGCTTGAGCTTTTTTCGAAACAATTACTTGCATAGTGGCTTTCACCAGCATGCGAATTAATGTATTAATGTGTGACCTTATAAGGTCAACAAACATTTTTAGTTAAAATTTAAATATTGCGGCTCGTTATTTAACATAAATTACACCTGTGTACAGCCTAGTAAACATTTATATCTGTGATTACTTACATCAAGGGCGAATTTCTCAGTTTATTTTTACTTTAAAAGGGGGCACAGTGATGAGCAGAGGAAGACGGAATATAATCCCTGAATAAGATAGCGAGAGCTGTTTCTGTTTTCATTTAAACCCGTGCCTTAGTCACATCCTCCATATACGGTGACCAGGGCAGATGATGGATCTGGCACGCTGCGAATCTTTTCTCTGAGCGCTACAGTTGGAGGATGGTGGAGTTACTCTGTTCCCAGATATTTGTGCCCAAAGTCGCACTGTCTCTTCCCACAATGGCGGTATCTTGCTAGTGGCAGACAGTAGCTGCAAGTAGCACAGAGCCTGCTTGGCATAGTCAGTGTGCTGGCGAAGGAGATGACACAAGATAACATCCCACATACTTGCTTGTGTCAAATCAAGATGTCATTATTGGTCCTGTGCTGTTGCAGTGGTAACAGTAGTTGCAAAATTGTGAGAAACTGTGTAAAGTGTAACTTACTGACGTCTTTAGCATGTCATACTGTACAGTAGAAATGCCCTTACTTGGTTAAAATGGTTAAAATGGCTCTGAGCACTATGGGACTTAACTTCTGAGGTCATCAGTCTCCTAGAACTTAGAACTACTTAAACGTAACTAACCTAAGAACATCACACACGTCCACGCCCGAGACGATATTCAAACCTGCAACTGCAGCGGTCGCGCGGTTCAGGACTTTAGCGCCTAGAACCGCTCGGCCAGGTGGCACCCTTACTTGGATTTTTATAATTCAGCACTGCTGTTACACGTCCACAGCAACCTGATGGTGTCAGACTCCTTTCAGCCAGGCAGCCATCTTCAGGTGAGATTGACACTGGAGACAGCTGGTGCACGATGTTAAGTTTATTCGTATTGGCCCGGTGGTGCATGACCATACTCAGCTCAATCAAATTTTGCGACTTCCTTCGAATATTATTCCACCTGAAATGTACAGGCGGTGTTATTGTACACACGTCTTCAAATGGTTCAAATGGCTCTGAGCACTATGGGACTCCACTGCTGTGGTCATTAGTCCCCTAGAACTTAGAACTACTTAAACCTAACTAATCTAAGGATATCACACACATCCATGCCCGAGGCAGGATTCGAACCTGCGACCGTAGCAGTCGCACGGTTCCGGACTGCGCGCCTAGAACCGCGAGACCACCGCGGCCGGCTACACACGTCTTCTTTCGAGTTGCGCCGAGTTAAAGTTCATTATTCCGACTGATAAAATTAACTGTCGTTATACGTAAAATTATTTCTGTGTGAAGAACTTAAAGATATCAATAGGTCCCATACTATATACAGTTGAAACCAGCTATTACGATTAATATCGTCCGGCAAACGTATTACCACAGATTCATTAATAATCGAATCCAAGAACGATCTCGTCGCTGACAAGATTTCAGTGACAGGATAATGAATAAAATGTCCTGTGGCGATATAATGTTACGCTGTGGCTAACTTACCAGGCTACTTAAGACGAGTGTGGTCTATGTAAGTAGGCGGCCGATTACTTGAACATAAAATGGTTTTTAGGGATTTTTTCTGATTTAGATGAAATTTTGCAGTGCCTCATTAACGTTGAAAAATTTGCACTTACGCCAGTTACATGCCGTAGGCTCCGCTGACAGTGGAATGAAATAGTAGCTTTAGAAGTAGAGTAATACTTCGAGGCTCTTGATTAGCACTGTCCATCATCCATTGACAGTCCAGCACCTGCGTTTCCTTTTGCAATGAATTCGTGAATCCTTGGGTGAGAAATTTTGTGACATTATCAACGTAGAAAATAGGAGTCGTTCGGGATTGAACGTCACACTACAAACTATAAAACCCACTTCAGATACCCTGTAATGTTTTTGTTAGGTAACAGGGGTTGATGGTAGAGGCGATGCAGTTTAGCCACGTGTTACTCAAATGAAATCTCTAGAGATCTCAGTCATACGTACGTTATGATTATTACAAACAGTATGAGACACCGACATTGCTATCTTGGGCAATGTCATGGTTTATCGTCACCTTCCTATGACGTGTTAAGAAGGTATTTGTCTATAATTTGCGAATTACGGAGAAAGTTGCTTGTGCAGAACTGTGGTCTACTTTGGGTTGTTTCCTTTGAATATGCAACGAAAATGAGGCATATATCGAGCTACCCTGCCTGTACGTAGCCGACTGCTCGCTCAAGGCTGATAAGCTTAAAACCATCATTTGACGGGCGAGTCACCAGCAACAATGTCTATGAGACACTGATTAGATATATCGGATACAATCCAGGACATTCATGTAAGATCCGGTGATGAAATACTTCATGTCGCAACCTCCCATTCTTCAGCTGGTCATTTATTTGGCATGAAAAGTACGTTTACTTTCAGTATTCGAACAAACTAGCATCGTGTTGTGAGCCATTATACTAACGAATATTTCTGGCGTGAGGTGTGGAAGCGGACTGAAAAAAGAAAAAAGACACTAGTGTCAACTAAGTCATTATGTTCTGCGAAACAGGTAGTTTGAGAGAATTGAACTTGTCAGAGAACCTGCTTGTTGCTACAGAGAATTACATATACCATATTACTCTGTTCAGATAAGCGCTAACGTGTTCTGCAGGAATGCAAGGCTCTTTGTATCGCACTAAGACTTGAACATAAACATGAATGGGTCTACAGTCCAGAAGGTTGACCGTCCGGAACTTCAACCCATACACTATGTGATGAAAAGTATCTGCACACTCCACAAAAAATACTTTTTTCATATTAGGTGCATTGTGCTACTACCTACTAGGTACTGCATATCAGCGACCTCAGTAGTCATTAGACATTGTGATAGAGCAGAATGGGGCGTTCTGCGGAGGTCACGGACTTCGAGCATGGGCAGGTGATTGGGTGTCACTTGCGTCCCAGGTCTGTACACGAGATTTTCACACTCGTAAACGTCCCTAGCTCCACTGTTTCCGATGTGATAATGAAGTGGCACGTACAGCACAAAAGCGTACAGGATAACCTCGTCTGTTGACTGAGAGACACCGCCGACACTTGAAGAGGGTTATAATGTTTAATAGGCAGACATCTATCCAGACCATCACACAGGAATTCCAAACTGCATCAGAGTCCACTGCAGGTACTATGACAGTTAGGAGTGAGGTGAGAAAATTTGGATTTCATGGTCGAGAGGCTGCTCAGAAACCACACATAATGCTGGTAAATGTCAAACGACGCCTCGTTTGGTGTAAGGAGCGTAAACACTGGATGGCTGAACTGTGGAAAAACGTTGTACGGGACAACGAATTACGGCATACAATGTGGCGATCCGATGGCAGGGAGTGCGTATTGCGAATGCCCGGTGAATGTCATCTCTCAGCGTATATAGTGTCGCGAGTAAAATTCGGAGGTGGTGGTGTTACGGTATGGTCGTGTTATTCATGGAGGGTGCTTGCACCCTTTGTTGTTTTGCGTGGCACTGTTACAGCACCGGTCTACTTTGATGGTTAAGCATCTTCTTGGTTCCCACAGTTGAAGAGCAATTCGGAGTAGCGATTGCATCTTTGAGCACGATCGAGCACCTGTTCATAATGCACTGCCTGTGGTGGAGTGGTTACACGACAATAACATCTCTGTAATGGTCTGGTCGGCACAGAGTCCTGACCTGGATACTAAACAACACCGTTGGGATGTTTTGGAACGTCGACTTCGTGCCAGGCCTCACCTACTGACATCGATACCTCTTATCAGTGCAGCACGTCGTGAAAAATGGGCTGCCATTCGCCAAGAAATGTTGCAGCATCTCATTGAAGGTATGCCTGCGAGAGTGATAAGGGTGAGTCAACACCATACTGAATTCCAGCATTACCGATGGAGGGCACGACGAACTTGTAAGTCATTTTCAGCCAAGTATTCGGATACTTTTTTCACATAGTGTATTCCATAATACTTGTTTTTATAGCACCGTATATGTAACGCACCAAAATGACTTATTTGCAGCGTTGCAAAGGCATCAGCAAACGATTGTCAATCATTAGAAGTAGAACTGAAGAGATTTTATAACTAGAAAATCTTTTGTGATGGAAGTTGTGTAGAAAGTGGCTACCGCCGAGTTGTATGAACTATTTATGTTGTAAAGATTGAAGCTTTCAATGGTTGTATGATAAATTCAAGTATTTGGGGATGGACCAGCACATTAAAAGGATGAAGAACACGTGTTTAAAGATATCTCTGAAGATCTTTCACCGAGACACGTGACTCCATGATTAGAAACTGGATTCTCGGTTCAAATCTCCGTCCGAACATACAGATTTTGGTAGCCCATGACTTCTCTAAGTCCCACGATGGCTTCTGCGAAAGGATATGGTCGATTCCCTTCTCCATCCTTTGTCAGTCCGACCTCATTACCAACAGGGTATTAAAATAATTTTGCTTTCGTCCTCCTGAGGCACTTTCATTTTTGAGTTAGTAACTAACGAATATTCTACAAAAATCTCTGGTCACAACATCTTAAAATATGTTCTGATGGTATTGAGAACGCAAGAGCATTCAAATTGCTATTTCCAACAAATCCTTCTGCTATGCATTGCATCTTGAGCAACATGGCTGACATGTGGTGGGCTGTATAAACCACCAAGCTTAAGTTTCTCTTCATTTCAAGGGTTAATAGTGTAACAAGTCTGAATGAGTACCATCTATAACATGTGCTGGGGAAATATGTGAAACCATCGAGGAATCTGAAGTTCCAGCCAACACATTAATCTTAAACTGCACCTGATTTATAGTCTGTATTGCTCCACGACGATTTATATTCCATGTCAAATGGTAGGAGTACCTGTATGTGCAGAAGCCTGTAACACATTTTATGTGTTACTGTCTTGAGATATTGTAATAGTGTTCTTTCACTGATAACTCAATAACGCAAGATTTTAGGACAAACGTTTAAGTGGACTTCTTTTGATAGTTTAGTATTCGGTATCCAAGCATAATTCTAGAAAAATATTAATGGTATAGCTTTAATCTTAAAACATAATCTAATATTATATTGGTTGATCAAAAAGTTTCCATTGGAAGGCCTTACAATCCAGAATCGTTGTGGAACGCGGGCAAAATACGGTGAGCACTGAGGCAATCATCCTACCAACCCACCAGGCTGAAGTTACCCGTATGGTAAAAAACCGTGTCCTGCTACGTGAAGAAGTCTGTTAATGCTCACTTCACGTCCTAGTCCAACAGGGATCGTCGACACTTCAAGGCCTTTTCCAAAGGACCGAAGGCGTAAGAATCGCCTGGGAACAGATCACGCCTGTACGGCGGTTGCTCGAGTGTCCCCCATTTGAGTTGACGTAGCTTCTGCTTCACAACCTATTCTATACAGCTACATTCGTTATCATAAAGGAGCAGCATCCCTTGTCGCACCATTGAACAACGGTGGATTTCGACAGATATGCTGCCCCATACGCATTCCTCATTCTCCAATGGAAGTCTACCGGTGTTTACCTTTCAGCAGCCAAGAGTAGAATAACAGCCGTTTGTCCTGTTTGGACACATTTGGTAATGTCACCATAGTTCACGTTTCTGCAGTTACCGCTATACCAGACGAAAACAGTAATGAAATCCTAAACTCAGATGGGAATGTATACCGGAGAGACAGGCTGGACCGTGAAGGGGGAGGCGTGTTTATAGCGATAAGAAGGGCAATAGTATCGAAGGAAATTGACGGAGATCCGAAATGTGAAATAATTTGGGTGAAGGTCACGGTTACAGCAGGCTCATACATGGTAATTGGATGCCTCTATAGGCCCCCTGGCTCAGCAGCTGCTGTGGCTGAGCACCTGAAGGATAATTTTGAAAATATTTCGAGTAGATTTCCCCACCATGTTATAGTTCTGGGTGGAGATTTTAATTTGCCGGATATAGACTGGGAGATTCAAACGTACATAACGGGTGGCAGCGACAAAGAGTCCAGTGAATTTTTTTTAACTGCTTTATCTGAAAACTACCTTGAGCAGTTAAACAGAGAACCGACTCGTGGCGATAACATATTATACATTCTGGTGACAAACCGACCCGAACTATTTGAAACAGTTAACGCAGAACAGGGAATCAGCGATCATAAAGCGGCTACTGCATCGATGATTTCAGCCGTAAATAGAAATATTAAAAAAGGTAGGAAGATTTTTCTGTTTAGCAAAAGTGACAAAAAGCAGATTACAGCGTACCTGACGGTTCAACACAAAAGTTTTGTCTCATGTACAGATAGCGTTGAGGATCAGTGGACAAAGTTCAAAACCATCGTACAATATGCGATAGATGAGTATGTGCCAAGCAAGATCGTAAGGGATGGAAAAGAGCCACCGTGGTCCAACAACCGAGTTAGAAAACTGCTGCGGAAGCAAAGGGAACTTCACAGCAAACATAAACATAGCCAAAGCCTTGCAGACAAACAAAAATTACACGAAGCGAAATGTAGTGTGATGAGAGCCATGCGAGAGGCGTTGAATGAATTCAAAAGTAAGGTTCTATGTACTGACTTAGCATATAATCCTAAGAAATTTTGGTCTTATGTCAAAGCGGTAGGTGGATTAAAACAAAATGTCCAGACACTCTGTGACCAAAATGGTACTGAAACAGAGGATGACAGACTAAAGGCCGAAATACTAAATGTCTTTTTCCAAAGATGTTTCACAGAGGAAGACTCCACTGTAGTTCCTTCTCTAGATTGTCGTACAGATGACAAAATGGTAGGTATTGATATAGACGACAGAGGGATAGAGAAACAATTTAAATCGCTAAAAAGAGGAAAGGCCGCTGGACCTGATGGAATGTTGTTGTTGTTGTCTTCAGTCCTGAGACTGGTTTGGTGCAGCACTCCATGCTGCTGTATCCTGTGCAAGCTTTTTCATCACCCAGTACTTACTGCCACCTACATCCTTCTGAATCTGCTTAGTGTATTCATCTCTTGGTCTCCCTCTGCGATTTTTACCCTCGACACTGCCCTCCAATGCTAAATTTGTGATCCCTTGATGCCTCAGAACATGTCCTACCAACCGGTCCCTGCGATATCAGTTCGATCTTACGCAGAGTAATAGAAGGAACTTTGCCCCCTACTTGCAGCGGTGTACCGTAGGTCTCTAGAAGAGCGTAGCTTTCCAAAGGATTGGAAAAGGGCACAGGTCATCCAGTTTTCAAGAAGGGACGTCGAACAGATGTGCAGAACTATAGACCTATATCTCTAACGTCGATCAGTTGTAGAATTTTGGAACACATATTATGTTCGAGTATAATGACTTTCTGGAGACTAGAAATCTACTCTGTAGGAATCAGCATGGGTTTCGAAAAACATGGTCGTGTGAAACCCAGCTCGCGCTATTCGTCCACGAGACTCAGAGGGCCATAGACACGGGTTCACACGTAGATGCCGTGTTTCTTGACTTCCGCAAGGCGTTCGATACAGTTCCCCACAGTCGTTTAATGAACAAAATAAGAGCATATGGACTATGAGACCAATTGTGTGATTGGATTGAAGAGTTACTAGATAACAGAACGCAGCATGTCATTCTCAATGGAGAGAAGTCTTCCGAAATAAGAGTAATTTCAGGTGCGCCGCAGTGGAGTGTTATAGGACCGTTGCTATTCACGATATACATAAATGACCTTGTGGATGACATTGGAAGTTTGCTGAGGCTTTTGCAGATGATGCTGTGGTGTATCGAGAGGTTGTAACAATGGAAAATTGTACTGAAATGCAGGAGGAGCTGCAGCGAATTGACGCATGGTGCAGGGAATAGCAATTGAATCTCAATGTAGACAAGTGTAATGTGCTGTGAACACATAGAAAGATAGATAGATAGATCCCTTATCACTTAGGTACAAAATAGGTCAGCAACTGGAAGCAGTTAATTCCATAAATTATCTGGGAGTACGCATTTGGAGTGATTTATAATGGAATGATCATATAAAGTTGATCGTTGGTAAAGCGGATGTCAGACTGAGATTCATTGGAAGAATCCTAAGGAAATGCAATCCGAAAACAAAGGAAGTAGGTTACAGTACGCTTGTTCGCCCACTGCTTGAATACTGCTCAGCAGTGTGGGATCCGTATCAGATAGGGTTGATAGAAAAGATAGAGAAGATCCAACGGAGAGCAGCGCGCTTCGTTATAGGATCATTTAGTAATCGCGAAAGCGTTACGGAGATGGTAGATAAACTCCATTGGAAGACTCTGCAGGAGAGACGCTCAGTAGCTCGGTACGGGCTTTTGTTAAAGTTTCGAGAAGATACCTTCACCGAAGAGTCAAACAGTTATTGCTCCCTCCTACGTATATCTCGCGAAGAGTCCATGAGGATAAAATCATAGCGATTAGAGCCCACACAGAAGCATACCGACAATCCTTCTTTCCACGAACAATACGAGACTGGAATAGAAGGGAGAACCGATAGAGGTTCTCAACGTTCCCTCCGCCACACACCGTCAGGTGGCTTGCGGATTATGGATGTAGATGTAGATGTACCGGCCGCAAGTCAATAAGACATAAATGCCACACTAAGAACTCCTCTACATCTCGATGCTGATATACGTACATCGGTGTCGCGCTACATTGCATATACGTTATAGTAACGCTCTCAAACGGAAACTTTCTGATCGGTCCCTATACTAGCTATCGAAGATACTTCAGATATCAGGTACCGTAGACACATACACGGAGCGTTCAATAAGCAATAAAACGAAGGTTTTTCTCCGGTAATTTCGGTTGAAAAGATCGGGAATTTGTTGTTGGACATAATGAAATATTCCTACTTCAGATTCTATGGTTTCATGATGTTATAACTTTCAAAGTGGCTCTGTAACGTAGCTACGTTCCAGGCATTGAGCTGTCATTTAGTTTCCTTTGGCGGAAAACCAAAACATTTTAGATATTGACAGGCACTTGCAGAACGTCTATGGAGACCTGCCAATGGACATACTCACGGTGATCTTTGTGCCAGTCATCTGTCATCATTGAAGCGAGGTCGCGCAAACCTATCCGATATCCCGCGTGCCGGACGACCACACACTGCTGTGACCGCTGCAGTGTTGGAACGTGTGGACACTCTCATTCGAGGTGACGTACGGATCACAATCGTAAACCTCGTTGCACAACTGGACGTGTCTGTTGGTAGTGCCGACACACTTGTTGAGGTGCTCAGAGGAATGTGCCCATTGGGTTCCTCGCCGCCTAACAGAAGACCATAAAGAGCAGCGAAGGACCACCTGTGCGGAAGGGCTTGCGCATTACGAGACCGACAATTGTTTTTTGAACATCGCCGCAGGCGATGAAACATGGGTTCGCCACATCGAACCGGAAACCAAATGGTAATTCATGGAGAGGCGCCACACCATCTCTCCTCCGAAGAAAAAGTTCAAAGCTGCACCCTCAGCTGGTAATGTCATGGTGACAGTCTTCTGGGGCTCTGAAGGGGTTATTCTGCTTATTGTTCTCTCTTATGGAGCAAGGATCAACTCTGAAGTGTATTTGGCTTCCCTGAGGGAAGTGAAGGAACGACTTCAGTGTGTTCGTCGCCACAAAAATTCAAATGAATCTCCCTTCTCCATGACAACGCAAAGCCCCACACAAGCTTGTGCATCCGAGAGCTGATCACAAAAATTCATTCGACTGTTTTTCCTCATCCATCTTACAGCACGGATCTCATAGCTTCCAACTTCCATCTGTTCGGCCCAATGAAAGATGCACTGTACGGGAAGGTGTGCGTATATGAAGGTGTGGTTATGGTTGCCGCAAGACGTTGGCTCCGACGTCGATCATTAGAGTCGCACCAAGGATTCATAAAGGCCCTCTAATTAATATGTCATAAGGGCGACGCCGTAAATGGAGATTATGTTGAAAAACTAACTTTTGAGGCCAAAAGAGTGGGAATAATATTGTGTATGGGAATCCTGAACCGAAACAATCTGCTTTCAGAAAAAAATATGTTGCCTTACTTGTTGAACGCACCTAGTAATAAACCTCTGCTTTGGTCGAAGAGTCGGTCTCGGTAAAAAAGGAATGAGAAAAAGGATTTTATAAAGATTTAAAATAACAGTTTGGCTTCGACCATTCGTATTGTATGTTTTAGGCTTTTTTCAGCAAAATCATTGCTGTTCTCTGCCTTGATGCACCTAGTTTTTATGCATTCTGAAACAATCAGTAATCTTCCATCAAATCACGGTTTGTAGATGAAGAATAACGTAGTGATAATATTAATGAAACTCTAAGAACGTAAATTTATGGAAAGATGTAAAGAAGAAATATATACAGGATGAAGGCTGAGACAGCGTTGCCTAGAGATTATACTCAACAGGAATTTTCTTAAGTTGCCTATGATCTGCAAAGTGTTCAGTTGCTCAGTAACTATTCAAAAATGGTTCAAATGGCTCTGAGCACTATGGGACTTAATATCTGAGGTCATCAGTCCCCTAGTACTTAGGACTACTAACACCTAACTAACCTAAGGATATCACAGACATCCATGCCCAAGGCAGGATTCGAACCTGCGACCGTAGCAGTCGCGCGGGTCGGGAGTGGAGCGCCTAGAACCACTCGGCCGGCCCTGTGGTTGCACGAAAAGCATTATTCAAGATGGTGGCGTTGGTGTCAGGTTTCCTCCACTGGTAGCGGTCATCCACGGAATTTTGGAAATTTGTGGAAAGGTCTTATGGGACCAAACTACTCTGGTCATCGGTCCTTAAGACTACACACTACTTAATCTAATTAAACTAACTTACGCTATGGACTAAGCGCACACACACGCGCACACACACACACCCTTCCCAAGTGAGACTCGAACCTGCGACGGGGGGGAAGCCGCACGGACCGTGACAACTCGTCTAGACTGTGACAACGCGTCTAGACCGCGCGGCTAACCCCCGTGGCTTCCTGTGCTGCAGTAGCCCTTGGGTGGCCTGAGCGAGGCATGTCATCGATATTTCCTATCTCTCTGTATCTACTCCATATACAAACAACATAGCTTTGGTTCACTCCGAGACGCCTGGACGCTTCTCCGGTAGAGAGCCCTTCCTGACACAAAGTAACAATGTGGACGCGATGGAACCACGGTACTGACCGTCTAGGCATGGTTGATCTACAGACAATAGGAGTCATGTACTCCTTCCTGGTGCAATGACTGGAAATGATCTTCTTTCGGACGCCTTCCGTCTAGCAGGCACTGGTCATGCGTGGTTGTTACCATCTTTGGGTGAATTTAGTGACATCTCTGAGCAGTCAAAGGACTGTGCCTGTGATACAATATCCGCAGTCTACATCTATCTTCAGGAGTTCTGGGACCTGGGGTGATGCAAAACTTTTTTGATGTGTATATTTACTGTGACGCCACATTTAAAATGCTTGGTTGGTTGAAGAGGTTGCTGCATGAATTCCATTGGCGAACTCTACGTATTATATCCGCTGTTTGCTTTTGTTTAGTGAATACATTCTTCCTAAATGGTGGTTCAACCCAGTGAATTATTCTATAAGACATCAATGAGTGAAAATATACAAAATATGTCAGAAGGTAAATTTATTTGTAACCGAGTTATTAACAATTGTTCAAGAGCAAAAGTATCCGACATTACTTACTTGGGAAGCTCAGTAATATGTTTCGTGCAGTTCAAGGTTTCATCAGTATAGACATCCAAACAATTGGAACCTTATACTCAGTTTACCGATTCCTGTTCATGTCTTACACCAGTTGTTGGTTTGACTATATTTGTTGTACAGAAGTATATGTGGGGTACCTTTTTAAAAAAGTAGGGTAAGTCCATTTTCTGAGAACCACTTCATAATTATTTGAAAAATATTGTTTACAACCTCCTCTGTTGCTTTCTCTCTAATGGACTTTTTATAACTTTAGTATCGTCTGCAAAATGTACCCAGTCTTCTTGTTGATTGCTGAGTGAAATGTTATTCACACATATAAGGAATAGGAGTGCATCCAGAACTGAACACTGTTTCTCACTGGCCACTAAAATTTTCTGTCTTACAACATTAACAGAATTATTCAGCACAACTGACTGCATTCTATTTGTTAAGTATGTTTCAGTCCAGCTGTGTGTAAAGCCATCAGTTCCATAAAATATGAGTTTTTCTAATAGAGTAGCATGACCTACACAATCAAACACCTGCGAAAGATCACCCGAAGTAATGCTTGGGATAAGGCGTTCCATTCCTCCACCTTGACCCTTTTCTCCTTCCTTGACAAGCTTTGGATGGTCGTCGGTGCACGCAGAGGAGCTGCAATACTTCACATCACATCCCACACGTCCTCGATGGGATTATAGTTGGGGGAACGGGTGGGCTAATCCATTCGACGAATAGTCTTTCGTCTGAAGAACCACTCCACTTACACACCGTTCGACGCGGTTGCGCGTTGTTATCCATTAAAATGTACTCAGTGACTAATACGACGCTGGAAAGGCCCCCATGGACAATAAGTGCAGTGTCAGAAAAACGTTTACAGGTGAGTGTGACGTATTAAAAGATTTAGAGGTCAGTACGCCGATGCAACATTATGCCTTCCCACACCATGGCATCTGGACTAGAAAAGTGAACATGCCCTATACTATTCCTGGATGCATCAAGTGTTTCCACCGTACGCCATATGAGAGTACGTCCACAAACAGCACTCACCCTAGAGGAGCATGCGACCCCATTCTTCGTTGGTCCAGTCCCTATGCAGTTGGCCCCATAGCAAACTCTGGCGCCGATGTGCTGGTATCAACGTAGCGGAACGTACTGCTTGTCGCACAAAGAGGCCACCAGCATGTAGTTGCCGTGACAGTGTGAAGCGTGAGTGTGTTGACTGCTTCCTCTTTCATTCTCCTTGCCTAGTGCGTTTGCAACTGCCACTGGTGCTGTTTACTGCTGCTGACCGCTTCTTATAGGTAAGAAAAAGGGTTGCTATGCTTTTAGCTACAGAGCCTCGGTTACTTCATTTAGGTCTGCCAACTACCCTCTTTCTGCTGCTTTGCACTGTAACTATGCTAAAGACTCATATGGATTACCGCAAATAGGAGAGTATTTGTGGAGTTTTGGGAAGATAAGGTGACGTTGCAAAAATTGGGTAATTGGGTGACCTGGAAAAGAAACAAAAACTATGTAGCCAAAACCATAGCGATCCTTTTTTCTTACATGTATGACAAATTGGAGGCTGAAAGGTGATATCTTTTCTGCTTCTTCCATTCGTTGTGAGCAAACAGATTACTCCCTCCCACATACACCTCGTGATCAAAGACTGGAAGATTCTTATGAATATGGAGGTTAGGTGATACTCTGACAAAAGGGTGTCTGAGAGGTGACCCCTTTACCACTTCTTCTAATCATTGTGACCAAACAAATTACTCCTCCCCACATGTCTCTCGTGAAGTGACTACAGTGAAGAATTTGGCTACTATACCTCAGTTGATCAAGGAAGTATAAAAATGTTCAGAGAAAGAAGGTAATACGGCTATATAAATACCCCAGGAATGAGATAAATTGGACCTGTCGGGGAGCCAAGGTGATACAGCAGTCGGAAAAAATGTGATATGCTGTTTTTCTCACTGTGATAACTCCCTACTTGGTCAGTGTAGGGTGGTGGACTACACAGAATTCAAACTGATGGAATGGTGCTATTAGGACGTACTGGGATTTGAAGAGAAATAGCAGGGGTCTGCAGCTTGGCGAGTACAACTCTTACTTGTCAAAATCATGTGAATTCACATGCTATATATCAGAGAGTATAGCATTCGTGAGAATATAGCGCATAAGCGATACTCTGAGTTGAGAGGTTAGCTCTATATCTATCTCCTAAATTTTGTGAGCAAACATATTACAGCTTCTCACATACATTCGTGAAGTGACTGCAGTGAGAAAACTAGAGACTAGTACAAACATTACTGAGAGACAATCTGCAACAGAATTTCCATCTTTCGTTTTCTTGATAAGTAAGAGACAACATTTTTCCATGAGTTCTGTGTGTATAAAATTTTATGGAACGACGTCTTAATAGATAAATTCAATTTACACCTACATCTGTATGCGTGCTTCGTGAGCCATTGTACAGTGCCAAGTGGAGGGTACCCTATACAACTATCAATCATTTCCTTTTCAGTTCCACTTGAAAATAAACTATGGGAAAAAGCTATTCATGTGCCGCCATACGAGCGCTGATTGCTAGTAAATTATCTTCATGGTCCTTGACCAAAATTTATGTTGGCGGCAGAAGAATCCTTCAGCAGTCAGATTCAAATGTCAGGTCTCAATTGTTTTCCTCAGAAAAGCATTGTATTCACTCCAGGGAGTCCCTTTTGAGTTAGCTGGCAAGTGCAATCCGACTTTTATGAATAAAAGAATTATTCATCAGGCGCCTTCCGTTACTGCGAGATCTTTTAATGAAATTTCAATCTCCCAACTACACAGGGAGTGATAGCCATTGTAATAAAATCAGCTATATTGCGACATTTGTAAACTGTATTATGGAAACATATAAAGTATTTACTTGATATTTACAACTCCTTTGTGCAACTATTTGACTACTTTAAGGCACTTCGTAGGTGACGAGGCATTTGACAATCTTAAGAAAGTTCGAACAGGAGGAGGCATCCTGTGACAGAGGTGGAGCATACTCTTAGCCGTCTGTAGGAGCTCAGCATAGACAGAGTCTCTTCTCCATCAGTTCACAAGTGGATGAGGGGAGAAGGAGTTGGGAGGAATAGGGGGAAACACCTTAGTCGACATGTTTGAAGTGCAGATGTTGCAGCAGGAAGTTAACACCTGAGAGGGAGCAGAGGTGGTTTGCTGGGAATTTCTCGGGTATCGAATATAAAAAGGATGCCATCATTCTGTGCTTTGCCCAATAGCAAGTAACCACTTGAGAGCGCACGTGCTCTGGACGAAATACCAACATTTATTTCCCAGGTACCAAATTTCAAAGCGATAACACCATCTGATACACTGTTCAGGGCTGCTAGATCATAGGAAGCCGACATCCAGTATCACACATCCCTTAGTGGTATTAAGTCACAGCCTGGCTGAGCGGGCAGTCAGAAAAATTTAGCATGCACCTGCTGTCGTGGCAGTTTCTAGGCAGCTGTATTGTGGACTACTCCTCACTGTGCATTGTGCTCCCTTCGCAACTGCATGTCTTACGTGGCTTACAGGCAGTGCATGGAGGAGGATGCTTGTCTACTCAAACATCAGTGGACAGAAAACTTTGGATATATTCAGCACTACGATGTATTTGTAGTGGAAATTGAATTACTTGATTTCGAAAATGTGTGTGTGATTCTCAAACGTTTGGAATGAAATGAAATGATCGTACGGCATTGTTGGCCGTGAGACACCATGAGGGGTGTTCGGCCGAAAAAAATTGCAAGTCCTTTTTAGCTGACGCCACTTCGGCGACTTGCAAGTCAATGATGATGAAAGCCACACAACACCCAGTTATTTCGAGGCAGAGAAAATCCTTGACCCCGCCGGGAATCGAACCCGGGACCCCGTGCACGGGAAGCGCCTAGTCAAGTGATGTTGACTGTTCTAAGCGATCTATTTACAGCTTCCTGAGCTTCTTTCCTTGCCTTGTTTCCCGTAAACAGTTAATTTGATTGGGTTGTGCAAATGGACTATTTTCTTCTTTTTTTGATATTGCAGTTGTGATGTCATGAGATTGGGATATTTCTCCCACCCAATTAAAGAGAACTACAGCCCAGCGTTTTTCACCAATATAACTAATCAATTTAATTTATGTTTAAATAAATAAACAATATACTGTGTGAATTTACCACCTATTTCGTGTCATGAGATCCTTCCAGTCTGGAATTTCAGCACAAATTGAGTCTCTTTCCCACCAATTTCAAGGTGAGGAAGGGAGATGAGGAGCCCTGTCTCCCACAAACTGATTGAATGAAGAGTATGCTAACTGAGTTGGAGACTGTATTATTATATCAACTGATATTGATTTAAATTTTGTGCTATGAGACCCTTCCTCTCCAGCAGCTCAGCACCGATTGAACCTTTTCGAACAATTTCTAGGTGGGTAGGGGAGGGGGAAGTGGGGAAGCGAGGGGGAGAGTTGGGGGACATCCCTGAAGGGGGAAAAGTGCCTCAGCGCTAAACTGGAGAGGGATGACAAAAAACTTGTGCCTTTTCTAAGAGGTGTAGAGGAGCAGGGGAGGGAGGTGCAGGGGTGGGTGTCTCACAAAAGGACAGATTATCCTCATGGAGTCATAAACCCAACCCAGAGTGTAATAAACCACTTAGCAGAACAACAGTTTAAAGGAAGAGGAGGGCTGCAGTGTGGTTTAACTGAGTAATGTAGTTAATTATCAGATCAATTTGATACCAAAACTGGTCCAGAACTTTCTTTGCCCCCCTGCTCAAGTCCCAGAAGCCAATGAATTGAAACATTTTTTTAAAAAAAAGGAGTTCACTCACATTATTATAATGAATCGAAACGACAGGAACTGGTTTTCTGAGATAGACTGCACTCAAAATGACGCTCTATGTGTCAAGTCTGTATTTGATTCTGCCCTTACACTAATGAAAATGTTTTATCTTAATGCCTTCAGATCTGTAAATGCTGACGCCATTAGTGCTGTATTTTAGTAATATACTTCTGATGAATGGGAAAGTTTTGCAAGTTCTCTTACGAACCTGTTACATATACATGACTACTCTACAATTCACACATAAGTGTCTGGCATGGAGTTCATGGTGCTGCACTATTTCGCTACCTTTCCTCTCTCGAACAGTGCATGGGAAGAATGAATGCTTTAATCTGGCATTCGTTCATGAGCCAAATCATTACGACCACTGCCCACCGTGAGAATGAGTGGCGCCAGATGATGCTGCTAGCTCTTGACGTAAGGTAAGAATATAAGTGGAGTAGAGACTAATGGGGAAACATTCTAGCTTCAGTACGGGCCGTAATTGAGTAAACAAAATGGTTAAGCGGGTATGTTATGATCCTTTTCCTGGAAACGAGGATCTCTGCCATGACGAAGCTGGTCTGCTGTATGTGTGATACTGTTTTGCGTGACTGGAGGACGATGAAACCTTAACTAATCCGCAAGATGATGGACGTCCACACCCCATCACGTAAAAAGTGGCGGGCGGAACATTGTGGCTCTATAAATCAGGCAGGCCGCGGTCGGTGGCAGATAGGACGAGAGATACAGGCACCAGTACTTTGGTGCAGACTATTCAGCGCACATTTTTGACCATGGAGCTTCGTAAAAAATGACCCATACGTGTTCCCATGATGACTCAACGATGTCATCTATCACGATTTCAGTGGGAACGTGCTCTACATCTACATCTACATGATTATTCTGAAGTTACAATTAAGTACCTGCCAGGGAGTACATCGAATACCCTTCAAACTACTTCTCTACCGCTCCAGTCTCGAAAAGCGCCAGGGAAAAACGAACACTTCATTCTTTCCGTGCGAGCTCTGATTTCTTTTATTTTATTATGTTGATCTTTTCTCCATATATTTCACGCTCTGAGGACGAAGCTTCTGATAGCAATTTTTTCTTGAGAAGATCCTGCCGCTACGATTTAATGATTACCAACCCAATTCACGTATCATATGAGAGGAACTCTCTCCTATATGTCACGAACATGCAACATGAGCTGCCTCTCTTTGGAGTTTTTCGGTGTCCTGCGTCAGTCGTATCTGATGTGGATCCCACACCGCACAGTAGTACTCCAGAAAAGGGCGGGCAAGCATTGTGCAAGCAGTCTCCTTAGTAGACCTGTTGCAATTCTTAAGTATTCTGCCAATAAATAGCAGCCTTTGGTTTGCTTACCCCACAAAATTGTCTATGTGATCGTTCCAATTTAAGTTATTCGTAATTGTAGACCCAAAGTATTTAGTTGAATTTACAGCCTTTATATTTGTGTGATTTATCGTGTAACCGAAATTAAGCGCATTCCCTTTAGTACTCATGTGGATGACTTCCCACTTTTCATTATTTAGAACAACTGCTACTTTTCGCACCATAAATACATCTTTTATAAAGCATTTTGCAATTTATTTCAATGTTCTGATAACTTTACAAGATGATAAATGACAGCATCATCTGCAAATAGGCTGAGAGTGGTGCTGAGATTGTCTACTATATAGTTTATGTATTTTCACCATCAAGTCAAATGTAGATTGAAACCAGCGCTAATTATAATTGTACGAATGTGTTAGCTTGTTGAAATGACACTCAAGTTTTCTTTGAACTGTTCAGCAACTCGGTCAGCTAAGTCGAGAATCGGTAAAAGGTGCCAGTTATTAATTTATTTCGGTTGTTACGTATAACCTTATAACAATATTCATTTATCGTTCACTTAAATTTAATACAACTTCTTTTACTTTAAAATTTTCGCATATTGGAACTATATTTTCTGTATATATAAAGTAAAGTGTATTGCACTGGAGATTGAAGTGCTCTGTATTATATGTGAGTAATGTAAGTAAAATAGTATGTAAATTGTTTATTTTGTTAAATAATTTTCTGAGGACCTTTCGTGTTTAAAAATATTTGCGTGTATAAATTGTTCATGTTAATGTAAATTTGACAATTTAAGAAATGGTCACAATTAACAACAACATAATATATAGGAGCTATGGAAAAGCCAGCGTGCTTTTGTTTAAAACTATAGTGGCTCTGGAGAGTGGAAAATGTGGCAAGGGCGAATTGGCGCGCTATCTAGAGCAAGCGCGGGAAGTAAGACACACAGTCTGTAGGCAGCAGTGATTGAGGCAACACCTTGGTGGAGCAGGAAAAGCTTTGCTAGCAAATTCGCACAAAATGTCTCAGATGGAGACTGAAAACTGCTTACAGCAAAGTTGCGACATGTTGGACTAATGTATGCAGAATTGAACGAAGCCAAGAAGAGAAATTAAGCTTATTCACTGTTTTCTGTTATTTAGTTTAAAGTATCCTAAATTGCAATAGTAGTGGTAGGGTTGTGACCTCAACCCATACTAACTCACAGCAACTATCTACTTCCGTTCCACAACAAGATAAACTATTTCTGACAGCAGTTAGCACCCACTCCAGCAACTGTATTTAATCTATTCGTTCTGAATACTGTTAGTTTCTTTGTAAAAAAAACATCAAATTAATTCGCAATTGCGATTAAGCGCTACCACCAGCAATTGCGAATTTACTCGAGGTGTTTCGTAACACCCATGTTCACCGCAGTGTATCGTAATCAAAATACTTCTAGCGCTGCAATATCGTCTTTGTAAAAATGTTGACCGAACATATTTGCAGTCTTAGCCAGCTTTCCGTATCTAAAACGATTTGAGTTCCAGTGCTTACTATTAGCGCTTGGAGCTCTGGTTCCTTTCCAACACAGCTGCGACACTTTACATCTATAATACCGATTGGTAATAGGTCTACCCTTTTAGACTGACGCCCTTTCCGTAGTTTTCCTAGATCCTTTAACCTAAGAACCCGCTCAGTCTCCACCAGACAGCATCCGCTACCCGTCTAGCCGCTTACTGCGTGTAGTGGACCTAGTAAGCGGAACCCAGAAACCCACTACTCTATGGCGCAAATCGAGGAATCTGAAGCCTACACAGTGGCAGTACCGTCTAAGTTTCTGATTCAGACCCTCCACTCGACTCTATACCAAAGGACAACAATCGGTTCTCTCAAAGACGCTCCATATTATTCTCGCGATCTACATTGCCAGTCTCTATCACTTCAGTTAGCCACCCAAAACCGGAGTGATACTCTCCCGATCCATAGCGACACACATCGTCCGTAGTGACAAGAGCCTCCACCTTCAGTTGGCTACTCCCTGTGCTTTTCGTGACAACCAGAATCAGCTTTTCTACGTCTGGAATGACACCTCTTGGTAAGCAGTCGGAGGCCACGATTGATTTCTTCGCGTTCTACGCAGCCATATCCCTTAGGAGCATCATTCCGCACCCAAATTTGGAGCACCCGTCTATCAATAATCCCATCCTCTACGAAAACGTTGCACATCCTCTGAAGAAAACGAACGACTGCATCTGGCTCAGGGACTTTGTCAGCCACATATAGCTCCCGAACTGTTCGTCACACGAACTGGGTAGGCCCTCCCATTGGTCAACCGGAAAACCTTTCGCTGCATACCACACCATGGAACGACCTCTAACTCGATCATGCGTAAGAGGTCATCTTCAGTGTGGGCAATAAACGTAGCGGCCACAGTTGTGGATCTATCGGGGAGGGACATGTCGGACGTTGTCAACGATATCGGACCGTGGACCAATGGAAATGTGTCTCCTATTCGGATGTATCACGTTTCTTGATAACTAGGTCAATGGTACCGTACGATAGGCCGTCATCCAGGAAAACAACTGGATGCATTGCGTCACGGACACAAATCTGTAAGGACAATGTTATGCTACGTGGTATATTCACCTGGGTCTTCACGGGACTGGTGGGAGTAACGGAACTAACGATGACAAAAATGGCTCTGAGCACTATGGGACTTAACTTCTGACGTCATCCGTCCCCTAGAACTTAGAACTACTTAAACCTAACTAACCTAAGGACATCACACACATCCATGCCCGAGGCAGGATTCGAACCTGTGACCGTAGCGGTCGCGCGTTCCTGACTAACGATGACAGCTGTGGACTTCATGAATATTATTGTGTACTACCCGAAAATCTTCGTTTTTAATGCCCGTTATGACGGGTATGATACTTTGCTACCGAATTACAGTCAAAGTCCAGGAACGTGCTATAGCAGTTTCAGTAGTTTGATACTGAACTCACATCAACATGTCGAACACCAAATTCTCATCATTAAAACCAGGTAGAACACATCTGGACTGCTATCGTGCCGCTGCTGTGTCCATAAAAACGACCAGTTCTTAACTTGCTGGAACTGTGTCACTTGTGCATAGAAATCTGGTACTGCATAGTAACCTACCAGTGACTTATCGAACCCGTATTAGGCGGAATCGCTGTTGGATTGCGTTCCAAAAGTGGACACATGCTCTACTAGAAAGGTGTTCATACCATGTTGGACCATCAATCCATCACCATCTGACACGTAAGTTTTCAAGGGGGACACTATAACTCCCATGTTGGCTTGCAAGCAAATGTGTTGTTTTTTTATACACAAGATACACAAGTGGTAAGTATACTTCAGCTTTAAATTGATTACTTGAGATCCAACATTCCAGTAATTGTCAACACTGAGATAGTCGATTCACAGTTCCAACTACGTAGTTGAGTAAAAATATAATTATTTTCAACTGTTGTGCAGTGTGGTGTTTACCAAACGTGTAAAATCGTGTCAGTTACGCCACAGACTATATATGGACGTTGTACCGTGTCAGATTTTTAAATAGAGAAGAGAAATATCTTAACCATCTTTTCATTGAACATACTTACAGGTTTAGATACCCGTTGAATTAAAGTGAATCTTCTTAGTGGTTACGAAGGTGACGACTGACTACACGATACGACGATACACTGATTGACCGAGCAACATTGTAAGTCGACGTCCTGAAAAGGGTAATGTTATCTGATAAATTATATTACCTGCTTTCAGCAACAGGAGGGAGTCATACATGCTGCATTCCTAAAGAGGTGCCTTATTATGTTGTTGAACATGTTTGCTGTTGCTGAGGTATGTTATAACACTGAAGCAAGTAATTACCAATCCCCTAAAGAATGCCGTGATATTAAAGCAACATTCTCGTCGACTTTTATAAATTTTTCCTCTATTTAAACAAATAGAGAAACACTGATGGGAAGGAAGGAAGGAATGTTAGAGTTACAGTTAAATTCTCATCTAATTCTATAGTTTTTCTCCAAGTTACTTAGTGTGCTTCGAAGAGAGTTCTTCGTCCAAATATTTCTGTCCTATGCCATCCAAGTAGGGAGAGAGCGAAAAGTTAGCTTCTTATATGGCGTCTCAGAAGACTAAACGTGAAGAATGAACCGTTCAGACAAGAAGTCACTAGAACCTTTTGCAATGAAGTGCTGCAGCAGAATGCTATCAGTTGGATGGATATTGAATAACAAATGAAAAATGTATTGATTAGAATTGGGAAAAGAAGAGATCTGAATCACAACTTGACTAAAAGAAGGGATCGGTTGATACAACACATGTCGCATAGCCAACTTAGAAACGGTAAGTGGGGTGGGGTGTAGAGGGAAATCAAAGCTTGAGTTCTGTAAGACGGTTCAAACGGATGTAGGTTGTAAAAGTTATGCGGAGACGAAGAGGCTAGCGTGGAGATCTGCATCAAACCAGTCTCGGACTGAAGGCCACTGCATGTTTCGGTATAATCACTTATTTCTCTTTGATTCCTTGTCTTACGAGTCACCGTCTGAAAGATATCAGTTAACAAAGTCTTTAAATTTGGACTTCTCTACTGGAGATACCGTCCTTATCACACAATAGTGTATGAACGCGTCTGCTTCATCCACTCAAAGTTTAATCACGCGTTAAAAAGTAGAATTACATGATGTTTGGTATGGACCCTCAAACTAGACGCAGAATGATTTAGAATATTTGCATTACGTGTCTTAAGATTTCTCAAGTTTTAAATAAAACTATAATCGATACTAATTCCCATCAGACCATTATCACACATCTCATAATTTGTTTGTTGAAACGGAAAAATGATATGAATTTCGCTTGTTATAAAGAGTATGAAGAAATCACTTGATATTGGCATTGAGCCTAAAACGGCAATAGCTACAATCAACACAGCGAGTACTGCAGTACGCGACTTAAAATGCACAATTAATTAACAGTGAACTTTTGGCAATGTGCGAAGTTTCATACTTCGTAATGAAGTTACGAGGTGGATTGCATTAATATGAACCTACAGGCGTTGGTTTAGTCCTGTTTTATTAAAACGAAATTCAATTACGCGCAGTGAGTCCAGTATACTGGTAGTACCACTGTCGAATGTGCATGCGCTTTATAACTAATGGATTGTATGTCACTCTTGTTATTTGCATCTGATGCATTATTTTCGGAGACGATAACAGAAATAGAGGTATCGAGACCGGAGTACCTGTATTTGGAGCTGATATGACACACTCGCAACTTATGAATATGGGTATGGGCAGAAACAAGAATAAATAAATGAGCACTTTTTTCTTAGCTTTTTAATTGTTACGGTTTTCACTTTTCGCGCATGTTACTGAAGCATTCGGGTACAGTGAAAAGCTTCATAAAAATTTATTTCGTAATGTTCAAATTCTTTTTCCGAAATAAACAATTCTTTTCGCTTTCTACTTAACATGGAATTCATGACATATGAAGGATAGATTTTTAGGCTACTAGGCCTAATAACGGAAACCTTTGACTGCACTGTTATGTAGAAAAACTGAACAAAGATCGTCGGCGCATGAAGGAAAGAATGAAGTAATGTATGATATGGGAACGACTCAGATGCCTATTTTTGATGTCCGCTCTATAGGTAGCAGATGTTGATAAAGTAATGTGTTCCATTCAAATTTGTGACAAATTCTAAATACTAAAAGAGAAGTTTACTCAGTGTTCCCCTTTGTGACGACAACTGTATGAACTACTCGTTGCCTAACAGTGTTTTGCAGAACCTTTCTAGAAACTACTCCTCGACTCTGGATAGCCATATGTGTATCTGGAGATATTTCATCGCTTTTGAAATATATTGGCCCCTGCAGCACCCAATTTACATTCATTATTAGCACACGTATGAGCTGCTGTATTAGACAGATATTTGTCACTGTGTTTCACAGGCTTTCGCCCCGATGACGATGGCGACACACCGTGAAATCGACTTCCCCAATGTCAAAAACCCTTTGAAAGCCACCCTGGTTCATAATCCATGAAACACCTCCAGCAACACACGGAGATCAGCTAGACTGAGGTCCGAGGTCTACACATCTCTTTCGATGCCACATCACATGCTCCTAATATCTTACTAAACACAGGATAGAAAAGCAACTTTATGGCATTGGAAAAGAGTGATAGTGTTGTCTAAAACCATTGTCATGCGATTCGAGAAAGATGAGGTTATGAGTGGACTTGCTGAATGCACAGGTCTCCTGCGGAATGTTACGTGAGTGAATAGGAGGTTCCTGTATAGTTGACTGGTGAAGACAATGGTAGACGTTTCAGACGCCACATTTAACATCTTGTAAACATGATCCACGCAGGAGTACCTCGACCACATTCACGTACGATTCCCTGCTGGCAAGTACAGTGGACCGCCTAATACGACTTTCGTCTTACCATTAGTCTGCCATTGCCGTAAACCAACTGTCTGAGAAAAACGGTGAAGAACCAAGAAGAGGTGCAGCGAACTAAACGGATGAAGAGGGGGTGTGATTATACTTCAGTGATTACAAAATCGAGTTAAATTTACAGTGAACGTCGTAGTATGAGCATATTTATCAATATGATGTTGAAATGTAGCTGGCCTGGAACCATGCACTGATCCGGTTAGGAAGTGTATCGTAAAGCCATTGAATCCTCTTCTGAGGTGAGCTGGCCCACAGCTTTTCTGATTGGTTCTAGACAACCGGAATAATGGTAGTGGAACAGAGTTAACGTCCAAACTGGCCCCATATACGATCTTTCAGGGACAGATCTGGTAATCTTGCAGGTCGTAGGGGTAGGAAGGTAATGGGGACAAACTTGACTTTCGATCCTTAGGTTACTCAGATTCAGGGGTAAAGAGTAAAAGATTTTTGACGTGGAAAGCTGACCTCGACCTTCAATTAAGGATGGAATCATGCCCTTCTCATCCACTCTCCACCATCTAACTCCAGCCAGTTACAGGAAAGTACTAAAAATGAAAGAGCCAATAAAAAAGGTCCAAGATGGCAAAACTAAACTAGTTGTGTTAGTGGGAAACAGAAAACCCTCTCCTCCTTCCCTCACTAGCCCCTTATCACCAGTCAATCATAGCACACTATTAAAATGATACAGATAATCTAAGAAATTGAAGTCGGCGAAATGGGGCAACTGTGCTAGTCTGAAATTTCAAATCCTCGCCCTCTTATATTCACCCAATAAAAATAATACAAGACAGCTGGTTCAGCTCAGTTGTACTTTATGCCCCGCCCCTCTTCCTCTTTCCAGCCAGTCACAATTAAGTCTTAGAATTGTGCATGTAATCAGAATGTACGTACAATGAATAAATATAAAAAATTTAACTAACTACGTTGTGCTTGATGCCCTAAATATCCTCTCCCTCATCTCCAGGCAGTCAGAGTGTAATATTACGATGACGTGAAAAAATGAAGTCCAATTGCACTATTTCTGTGATATTTACACGAAATGTCGTATAGACAAATTGTATACTATAAGAACTCCCTCCTCTCTCCTCCCATCAGTGCCTAGTATTTTAATCGTCATTACAGAGAAATAGCCACCACACTGATGCACCATACAGCTGTGCTTGAAAGTATAGGAACTATCTCACATGTTTACTAAAAATACGCACTCACATGAAAAACTAGTTGAACTTCGTAATATGTCGAAAATGTCAAGTAACACTATCTTAATGATTCCAAAAAATCGTTTACGGACTGGGTCATGAATCGCATCCATAAATTTTATTTAAGCTACGGGGTAATAGAAGAAGTATAAAACTTATCTCCGTAAATAGTTGAAAACGAACACTTGTTTAAAAAATGTAATTAACGAATGATTAACGTGTAGTTGTCAAACAATTGTTTTACTTTAAATGCTCTTTGAAAGGAACCATCCCGGCATTTGCCTGGAGCGATTAAGGGAAATCACGGAAAACCTAAAGCAGGATGGCCGGACGCGGGATTGAACCGTCGTCCTCCCGAATGGGAGTCCAGTGTCTATCCATTGCGCCACCTCGCTCGGTAACACAGTATGTGTGACCGTCAGTAATGCCAAATAAAATCCATTAGAAACATTCCCACTGGACATAGGCTAAGAGTGAAACTCTTCACATTAAAATTTACATGGAATTAAACGGTCAGTACATCGCTGGTGCCACGCGGAGTGGCCGCGCGGTTAGAGACGCCATGTCACGAATTGAGCTGCCCCTCCCACCGGAGGTTCCACTCCTCCCTCGGGCATTGGTGTGTGCGTTGTTCTTAGCATAGGTTGGTTGAAGTAGTGTGTATGTCTAGGGACCGATGACGTCAGTAGTTTGGTCCCTTAGGGATTCAAATACACACACACACACACACACACACACACACACGTGGCTAGTGCCATGAGGAGACTAATGAAGTTTTCGCAGCCCACGAAATAGGAAACAGGTAGGTGGCGTACCTGCGCATAGCAAACACATAAAGTGTAAAGTATCCATCGCCACGTTGTATCGAAAAGGGACTGAGATAATTTTAAGGCAAAAATGTACAGTGGGAGGTAGGGAAGAGGAGGGGAAACTTTAAAAATTAATTATATCAGTAAAAAGGAGGATAAAGAGAAAAAGGTATCAGCTCTAATCAGAAAAATAGAAATTTGATGAGAATGAGTGAAAAGTTTAGGCCACCAGCGAACTATAGCTGCATGTTATAGTTCCCATTACCCGGTGGGAAGTACTGGCTTAAAACCTTCAAGAAACTGTCGACTCGCAAGCTGATACTGATTATTTAGTCATCCCTACTGAACGTGTGTTTAAAAATTTCCGGTTCTTCACATAAGTTTAATTTTCGTCCTTTAACCTCCTTACACAATAATACAGTTGCATCCAGATCTTTTTGACACCCCTCTTTCCTTGTAAATATTCCTCATGCCTTTCTGTGATCGCCCATCCTGTTTGACCTATATGGTAACAGAGGCAGCTATTACAAATCATTTTATTAACACGTGGATTAGAAAAGAGGTCATTGACACTGTTAATTCGTATACCAAGGTTTTTGTTTAAACTGTTGTCAGTGGAGAAAGTTACATTACACTTGTATTTATTTACTAATAAACGTTTTATCCTGCAAGATATATTTCCTAGAAAACCATGATATAAATAGTTTCCTCGATAGGTTCATGTATTACACTTCTGAAGAAGAAGATTTTTGATTGTCGAAACGGTTGTAAAGGTTTGTTAATTAACCTTGTACCAGCAACTGATTGGTTAATTTTCTCAACTCATTCGTCTACGTTTACCATTGCTGAACAGCATCTATATTCAAAATTTTAAAATTGGAATGATTATCTTAGAAAAGTATTTATGTACGTAAAGTGCGTTCAATATGTTGATGTGTACAGTCATTACCTAACGTTTTTCACTTACAATTTAGGAGGGGATCGAAGATAATGTATCACTAGAAATGTATAATGAATGACAATTATTGATTTCGATTACAAATGATTGGCTCTAATTGAGTTTACGTACAAAACGTTCTAACTAAGTGTAAGGCAGGAAAGACACTCAAATTAATTATTTATCGCAGTGTGATGTTTATCAAATGGCATAGTATTCTAAAAGTCGGCAAAAACCCATTAGCCAGGCAAAAATGTGTAACGTATACGCAACAATAGTATCTAAATACATAAAATTCTTCCAATCTGATAACATGTATTGTCATCACGTAACATTTTCATCACTAATTTAGGAGTGGCGAAAAGAGAGCGCATCGCAAGGAAAATATAATCCATGGTAGCGACTGATTTTTAGTTGACCTATTGGACGTTAAGTACGAAACGAAACTGCTGCAGTCCTAACTATGGCTCTCTAAACCTATAATGAACTACACCAAAAGCTAGTAAAAACACCACAACAATCATATGCAACACGGTTTTAGGAAGGAGGAAGATGTTTTTAGCACTTCGATGTTAGGTAAGAAGGAAGAATGTGATTATACATTACGATAAACTATTTGAAAATTCGGTGTTTACACACTTCAAAAGACGATAACTTCTACATTTACAACATATCACAGTTACAAAAGATGTTCGAAATTGGCAACGTTTACTGGAATAAAAGTATTGCATCGTACAATATCCATTCACTCCCAAGTCTAATGCTGCACGTGTGGCGAGGTACGTCATCTGGTGATGTTACATGTTCAGCATTTCTGGTCCATTTTTGGGTTATATGACGACATTTGGGACGCCATGCACCTCATATTAAAGTACTTGTCTCAACGTCACCTACGTCGCTTCGTTATTTTAAACATAATAATGGCCACCCTTTATACCCTACCTTGTCTCTTTACAACACTAAACATGAACTATTCTAATGTATTCTGGTGGCCCTTCCGCGTGTCGCAGAAAATTACAGCTCTAATTCATTACATATCTGACAGTGATGTGTACTTGCATGAAGCTGCAATGATATCTGACGTTGTTTTATGAGTGCTTCAGTTTTTCGTTAGGCAGTGTATATCACAATACTTGAGGCCATGTTTCGAGCAACGACACACGGTTTTCCTGCGTCAGTCTTTGTACTCTCCGACTTGCACTGAGCATTACTACACGAGAGGTAACTAGGTCTCTGTTCCGCATAGATAGGATGTCATTCTTGATGGTAGGGCTGCTTATTGATAATTGTTGATCAGTGATAAACTCTGAGCTACGACCCGTCTACCCGCTGCTACAACGCTCGACGGGTTTCGACAACCAGTGCCTACAACACCATATTGTCCTCCAGATTTGACACTGGAAGCGTCGGTTTTTTTCGACAAAGTACTCTTAGTACATACTGGACGCGGTGGCACATGAAAGGCCCTCTGAATTCATCACCTTGGTGCTGGAATATTCCAAACGTTTGGCACCCACGATCCAGAAGCGATGGAATTACTGATATCTCGCGCTCGAATGTTATGAGGTCGGCTCGCTCAAGGAATTACAACATGCTAATCACATGGCACTACTAATTATTATACTCCGTTCGTACATAATATTCACCTACAATTCGCTTGCTCTGTTGGGTGGTTACCTCATTATTATCTCTGTGTAGCTACATATTATATTGTTGGTGATGGAACGCCACATGCACATAATATCATACTGTTTAAAAGGCACGCTAAAAACTTCATGGCTAAAAATCATTATGCTCTTCGACAGTAACGTCTTGCCGAATTCACAGGTCGCCGCGAGATGCTGTAGGTGAATAGATGGCTGTACACAAGTGGACAGGACGTTCCTGTATCGTTGGCTGGTGAGCACGGTTGTTTTCATAAATTCGGAAAAAATCACAAAACTGCAATGCGAAATTGAAACGTCCCATTTGACATGAAAGTTAATTACATCCTCACAACAGTACTGCCGCAAGTAACTACCACATGCGTCTGAGCAGTACTCTTTGATTTTTACTTTAACATTAATCAACAATAAAATCCAATAAATGTAACGCAGTAACATACAAGTATTACCTACCCCCAAATTTTTCCGCGGAGGAAAGAGGCCTGTCAAGCAGAGATAATATGAATCTGTGTTTAAAAATGTTTTCATTGCCTGAGATCACCTTCAACTCATAGAGGAGGTATACAAGTAGTTATACGGTGCCCTTCTTTGCGAAACATGCTGTTAAGTTGTGGATAGTATAGGCGGTATTTGTCCCCAGTATAATATTCCGACTGGGTGAACCGGAGTCCAACGAAAGTATTCCGGTGGTTGTTCAGAGATATTTTCTCTGTTTTTTGTTTGTTTATGCGACGGCTAGTCTCTTGAGGCGCAGACAGACCGATAAAGTAATTGCGATTTATTCCGTGTTTAACATTAGTTACCTTTTCTCTATGTAAATGAGCGAAAAACTATACAGTAGGGAATCACCAAAATGTACAACACACAGCACGTACACAAAAGTATTGTAATGTAGCTGTCATTGAAGAAAACTATCAACTACTTTTTGATACGTGTCCTGTAAGTAAAGGTCAAAGAGTGAGTGAACCCATAATTATACGAGGTGCATAACTGCCAACTCTTTATTAGCAATCCGCTCAGTGCTAATGTGGATCAGTGTTAACGAGTAATTAACGCTGCTGAAAAAAACAAAGCTGAAATAGAGTCGAGCAGTCTGTAAAGAATGACTGAGAGCGAAGAATCAAGTTGTCAATACTGTTGTGACCAGGATGTAGAGTGAGAAAATTGAATTAGATGGTTTCCAGACAAGATATACAGCGCATACCGTGGACGTGTGTTTCGTTGCTCAAATAGTTTCACTGCAATACCCATAAAAATATAAACTAGGGTAAGAAATCAAAAGAACTGCAGATACCCTGCAACGAGCCGCCAGAGAACGAGGGTCCTTATACCAAACTATTCAGAAATTATCTGAAAGCGCTCTCCGAAATCGTGCCAGTGAAATTCAGATTCATTCTGTATAAAATTATTATATTTTCAGACTGAGACTGGATTGTTACAGAATTAACTTCTTACGAAAATAAATATACTGACAATTTTTAAACAGTGGCCTGTATGAGATTCAAGCTAGGATACTAGTACCTCTCTGCAGAGTGAGTCTTTCACGCAAAACTTAAGAACTGTACCAAAAAATTATCCAGTATGAATGAATGTATGGGAATACTCTAAGTAAACTAAGTACTTTCTGATTCTTTCTGATTTCATGATGTAAATCTCTTATAGTATACTTAGGGCAAACTGGGCTACTTTCAAGCGTTAGAGGAAAGCTACAGTATGTTAGTTTAAATTTGATTCTGATCAGTAAACACCCTATACAAGTTTGATCAGGCAGTTATACATATTCCTTTTCCCTTATGATCTACTGGTATTCACAATGCTGTACACTGTCAAGTGAACGATCTTTGACCTTTACTTACAGGACACGTATCAAAAAGTAGTTGATAGTTTTCTTCAATGCTCCATTTAATGTTCCTTCTGTTGGGGTTGATTATGATGTTTATCATCAGCCAAGGGCCCTGCTCCAGGTCCATCAGTGCGAGGTCGAAGGTCCATTATACACACAGAAACTTTCCCAATATTAAACCGCACTAGGAAGGACATTAATCATGAGAACTACATGACCTATCTGCTAAGAGAGATTGAGTTATATCTACAGGTATTCTTAACCGCTATGAAGTAAATTCGTTTCGTAAGGCTTTTGAAAAGGAAATTTATTGTGAAACTGGTCGAAGAACATTAATCATGAGAACTACATGACCTATCTGCTAAGAGACATTGAGTTATATCTACAGGTATTCTTAACCGTTATGAAGTAAATTCGTTTCGTAAGGCTTTTGAAAAGGAAATTTATTTTGAAACTGGTCGAAATTCATTAATTTATACCTTAACATCTTTCTTATCGAGGGATCTGACAATAGTATATATCAGTCAGCCTGGAAATATGCGTTGTGAATGTAAAGTATTACATAATTCTATTCAAATATTTTGCGTAAAATGCTGTAAATCCACGGAGAACTTTTGCTTTTTATTGTTTTCTTTATTTCCGTAGAAAAAACTATAGTGACATCAAATTGACTGAGTGCTTGTGGTATCTGTACTGCAGTACATTTTCTTTTGTGCTGGCTATGTCGAGTTTTTCCATTGTACATGTGTGTAGTAACTGTTAAGGATCCTTCTTGCAGTTCTTTGATCATAGTTCATTTGGTCATTAGGTAATTCACTTCGTTGACAAATTCCGAAGATTTTCATAAAGCTACTCTCCATATTACTTTGATTTTGTTTTAATTTATTAATTCTAAGCACGACTTGTAAGCTGTTTTATACCTGTTCAATAAATAGCAATAGTGCCTTAACGTGGAGAACGTTGTGGATCAGTTCCCTTCATGGCCAGTTTATATGTTTCTCTCCTCCTTGTGTATGATTTTTTCATGCCGCTATTTATCCGAGATTTCTGTATCGGTAAGTCACAGTTTCAATTGGAAAAGATTCATTTAAGGCAGATTCATCTTGCCACCATTAACAAGAGTGAAATAACATTTATAGATCAAAACAATAGCTGCCAACCATTTGGCAGAATTACTAGCATTCGTGTGAAAGAACAGCCTCGCGTTCTCCTTCTATACCGGTTAAAGGAATGAAGTGTGAACGACGACGTGTCCCCTGCTTGTCCACTGAGGCAGTTCTTTCGTAGGACTATCCGTCTACTTTCTTATGGCGGGTCGTACATGCCCTCTTTCTGATTTCTTAGCCTATGTACCATTGCTACCGTGCTTACAGCAGGACGCTCCAGCTTATTACGTGGTAAACCAGCGTTATCTCCCATTCTGTTCTTATTTCTGTGGTGTGTTTTAGCAAGTCTAGATTACACCAGAAGGAGGTCGAGTAGACATTACAACATACACACATTTTTATTTATTTATTTTGATACCGCCGCTGACACTTGTAATATGTAACACTTTTTTATTGCAAAATGATTGTTTCACAAAAGAGTAATTATCTATTACTTTGTGTAAAGATTAAAAAACCTGATGTATTTGAACTCAGCCGGATCTGTGCTAAGACGATACTGTCACCGAGAATTCCAAGTGGCCGCTGATTGTACATGGGTTGGGATGAGCGGCAGTGCGCTCGGACATAAATAAATTTCCAGGTGCGCAACAGAACACATGGGGGAGGATGACAGGTTTCTACACCAACGTCTCCGATTCACTGATGCGTCTGACAGCAATTTTCCTTACTTGTGGTGCCGTAGTGAAGAACCATATTTTGCATGATACTTCATTCTGCGGACGACACCACAGTTTCTTCTATAAACCGTTGAAAAAATAATTTAAAATCATTAAAGGAATTGAGAAATGATTTTTCGTATTTAATACTCGGCAAGAGGGGACGTAGGAATGATGTGGATGTAAAGATTTGCCTCTTGCCTATCAGACCGTATTATCCACATTAATATTTCGACGCATGCGGTTTGAAACATCATTACACCTTTCTCAGCACTGAATTAATTTACCTGTTCTTGGTGCTTACGATGTTAGCATCGTTGTTCTAAGTTTCGTTAAGGTTTATCTCTTATCAGTAGCTCTACGTAATATATTTGTACCCTAGTGCTTCACTTTAGTATTTTCTTATAACTCTATGTTAGATGTTAGTAACTATTTTCACTGTACTGTGTCCTTGAGGTAACAAAAATTGCCCTTCACAACATAATACGAATTATATTGTTAACGTACCATATTAGTTTTCCCTGTGCTAGTGCCATTCTCTGCTTCTCTGCTGTCATAGATTTTGCCACGCACTCACTACACCATGCTAGTTTCTGCAGTTTATTTAACGCTTCACTTCTTTAAACTTCCAGTGCTAGAGTTATTTACCATCTCAATGCAGCAGTAAGTATTCAAACAAACATTGAAAACTTAAACCAAATTTGGTTGAAATCGTATAAAACTCAACGTGTGTGATCTTCATGTAACTACAGTTTCAGAATCTAAAAGCAATGATTCCAATATAAGTGTAACTTCAGTCAGTCCGGTATACTACATAGAAAGTAAGTTCCCAGATTTTGGTTTTCTATCTAAATTTGTTTTGAGGGTAATTTCCTCTCTTTTCTCATCTGAAAGGCGAATTTTTTGCCACTTAGGGTTTTGTGTATTATCTCTGAAATACCATACCGAGTGTTATTTGAATGAAAAACACCCCTTTGTACGAGTGGCAGTTCAGACGATGATGACTGTGTATAAAAAAGTCTTATCATAAAAACCTATGGGATCGTGTTTGGAGGATACATGTCTCGCCACTCCAAGTGCTAAAATGGATGACCGAACATAACTATGTCACTGACAAACTGAGGATGTAATTGTTATGACATTTCCATAAAGGAAACACCTTACTTCAGTTTTACTAAGTACTAAGAGAAGATTCCAGTAGTGGTTGTTATACGCCCGTGTTTACGGATAACTTCAACCAGAAGACAGGAGCTTTTGTACATAGCTAAAATGCTCACCACCAACACAAAAGGTTCGAAATTTCTAGTCGAGTGGAAACAGTTTTAACGCACCAGCAAATGTGCACGAGGACCGAGGGCTAATGACAAGCCAACATTTTTAATAATTTTTTTTTTTCGCTGTTTCAGATGAAACGATTTTCCTGAAAGCAAGGCATGGCGAGATGGACTGTGCGATACATGTCGATATTGACTAAGTTAGTTTTGATAGAAGCTGTCACAACAAAACCAGCAAACCACAGTGAGGAGCATCTAGCGGTCCAGTTGATGCGTTTCCGTGGACACTGGGTAAACCCGATATTTTATTGTTTGTAAGACTCTCTTGTTTCGCTAGGCTGTGTTTCTCTGCAGCTCTCAAAGTGGTGTTTTTTATATCCAGAGTGGTTAGGCGAAGACTTTCGCAGAAAAACGTCCATGTAATTTAGAACATATGTTGCGTGATTCGCTGTTGCTCGATAACTGTTATGTTCATACTAATGCAACCATTTTCAGAGTTAGAGTATTTTTGAGCTACAACTTCCTAAAATTCCCGTGACTGTTGTATGACGTGAACAGAGATAGTGAGATAGTAAGTATCACCTAGTAATCAGGGAGTTACTTATGGAGAGATCAGACGTCCTTTCGCAAGACAGTACACTGCCTTATAAAAAAAAATATGAGGCACCTGGAGGATATGGTCGGATGTCAATGTGAAACGTACTTAATATCGGCGGGTGTTGAGTTACAATTCTGTGTGATAGGTAGAGCGGCCAATATCATCATTGGGCTGTCTGTCTTGGGGCAGGTTTGGACTGCATAGCCCGCCATGCTTGTCTGTCTTCTGCGTTCCTCTTCATTCTTTGGTACCCTCCTTATGGCCTGCTGACATCATCCAGCATCTGGAACCTTCTTCTGCCCTTCCCTCTCTTGCCCGAAACGAAACATTCAATTGTCTCTACTAGAAGGCAATCTCTTCTTAGATTGCCGGCCGGTGTGGCCGTGCGGTTCTAGGCGCTGCAGTCTGGAACCGCGTGACCGCTACGGTCACAGGTTCGAATCCTGCCTCGGGTATGGATGTGTGTGATGTCCTTAGGTTGGTTAGGTTTAAGTAGTTCCAAGTTCTAAGGGACTGATGACCACAGATGTTAAGTCCCCTAGTGCTCGGAGCCATTTGAACCAATCTTCATCGTCAGCAGCATCCTCCGTTCTTCTGCAACTCTCCTTAGTACTTCTTCATTCATGAATTTATCAGTGCAGCTGATCTCCATTCCACGCCATATCCACATTTCACAATCTTCAATTCTCTTCTCATCCTGCTTTCTCAAAGTCCACGTATCTGATCCATACAAGGCAACACTCAGTATTAAGCACTTAACCAGTTACTTTCTAATTCCTTGTTTAAACAACTAGTTAGGAGTCTTCTCAGCTTTTGAAATGCCTCTTTCGCCACAGCCATTCTCACTTTGATATCTTGTTAGCAATGCATGTCTTCTTTAATTCAACTTCCCGAATACTTGAATGCTCTTACTTGTTCTATGATTTCTGACCCAAAATTAATTTTCAGTTTTCTTTTCTTCAGGCCTATGACCGTGCTTTTGGTTTTCTTTTTAGTAATTTTCATACCATATGCTGCACTGCTTTCCAGTACTTCCTCCAGCTGAATGTTAAATAGGATCGGCGAGAGGCAATAGCCCTGTCTAACACCTCTCGCAATCTTGCTGTCTTCAGAGGTGCCAATACATGTTCCTATCCAAGCTTTCTGATTCAGGTACAGATTTGCAATCGATCTTCTCTCCTTCCACTTTACTTCCTTCTTTTTCAAGGTATCTAACAGTTTATCCCACTGCACTCTATCTGAGGCCTTTAGCAACGCAGTATATTAATATTGTTCGTGTTTGCTGTTGTTCCAGGTCTCGTAGAGCATACAAGTGGCGTTAACGTCGTCAGCTGTTCAATGATTACTGTGAAGGAAATGGAGATGCCATGTAATCGCTGAGACGGCGTTATCAGCAAGTAACAGATTCTAAACGGGGCCTCAGTGTGGGTCTCAGATATATGAGGCATTCCGGTATAGCAGTACAACGATGATGAACTGCTTGGGATCGTGAGAGCAGGCAGGGTTCTGGTCGACCACGTCGAACCACAGCAGGGGACGGTCGCCCAATTGTCCAACATGCGCATCGTAACCCCTTAACCTCGGTGTCAACCATCCTATAACGAGTAACGGACTCGATGAAATCCTCTGTGTCGTCAAGCACCATTCTCCGGAGATCAGCAGCAGTCGAACTACGGAATTACGACGTCATGCGTAGACTGCCGTTAGTAACACACCACAAACAGCTGCGTTTGGTGTGTTGCCGTGACCGTAGAACATGGACTGCTGATGAATGATGTCGCATTGTGTTCAGCGATGAATCACGCACGATTCAGCACTACCCCAGATGACCATCGTCGCCGAGTATGGCGGCGATCAGTGAAGATGTTCCATTTGTTCCAAATTTCGAAGAGGCACAGCGGTGTTACTTCTGGCTTCATTTTGTGAGAGCCATCAGGGACTTCAGATTGCGAATAATAGTGAAACGGTTCTGCCAACTCTGCTTCACAAAACTTGGCACTTACAAGGATTTCTTTAGTACGTGAGTCACACTGAGTCTCACTTTGTTGCTGTTGTGAGAAGCCTCTGGAGGAAAAATGAGCTCGAAAAAGTATTTATTTACTATACAATGATACTTTTCTGATCCACATCCTTTCTGTTGACCCTGACGGATGACTGGATGAGCGACTCAGCCTATTTTGAAAGTTCCCTGTGGAACCAAAAAGGTGACACATGTATGTATGGCCTTCGCCAGCATTGCAGTATTGTTGTAGTTGGCCGTTAGCATTAAATGCAATGGAAATGTTCCGTTACCTTTCAGACTCGCTAACCTGCATTAGTAGTGAGTAACGGTTCCAGTCCTTCCCACCAACTGTCAAAGAAGGATCCACCGAAGTTTTGTGAACGTTAATTCGCTATTTTTCATAATGGTACTGATATGGTTGGGAACTAGGCATTATGTACATTTACCAATATATTTTTAATCCATTTCAGTTACTGATGCAATTCGGTAATTGGCTTCATAGTTTTGGTTGAACACACTCTATTTTAAGTGCAAAATGCAGGTTTGCGTCATAGCCAGTGCCCGTGAGAAGATGTACGTACGTGTGAATATAGTTCATTGAGTTTAGCATTTCGTACATTGGTTCATTCCTAAATGAAATACATGTTTGTTCATAAAACTTCCAAAGACCTTTCTTTCGGAATTCGTGTGTTTTTAGCGTGTTAAAATCGCGTTTGCTCTTGGTCCTTTGTCAGTAGCCAAGCGACGTGGAAATTTAATCAGTCATAGCTTAGTCCGATTTGATTAAATGAGAATACCGGCGCCTTCTGTGATCACATTCAATTATATTGCACCCGTCTTTTGAGAAAATTAACTCGAATTGAAGGGCTACCACGCTTTGTTGAACGAAGTTGTACTGAGCATAGTTGGCATGTGTCCCTTGTCTTGCACAGTACTGTCTTCTATGTTGTCATATGCGAAATTTTGAACAGAACACCAACATGTGTAACTAATTTCTTCTAATCTTGCTTTACGCCCTTGCCGTATCTGGCCGGTAACATGCCTGTGCTCCCTGTGTTTTTCCTCCAGTAGGTTTCATTATAGTAGTTGAGCACCTGCAGATTACATAGATACATTCCTACGCCCTGTCATGGTGATTTCTGAGTGACTTAGTGAATCGTTTACATAGCCTTTGACCCATACTACCCTCAATGTCCACCTAGTACATCAAACAAATTATATCCGCAGTAGCATCCCCATGTTCATTATCTTATGTTATTAACCATGTTAGATGACCACTTAATTTTGTAAATATTAATGGTCATCAAGTGTCTTAAGAACAAGTGAACTGCCATCCATTGTAATTATAACCCTCCATATTTTATTGATGCCATGTATAAATCCCAATTTCATTCCTTCCTGTGCTTCAACCTGCCCTTACGACGTATCGTGCGGTTCAAAAATGTAAATGAATTTATCTACGGCAGTCTGTATGGCTGCATTCCATGCACTACCTCGTAACGTTGAGCTCGTGTCCTAATTAAAGTTATCTGTTTCACATGGATTTAATGTTATTGGTATCACTGAGCCGATTGAAATGTATATGTTTGGATCTTTCACAGATCCGGCTATATCACAGAAGCTTGAAACGTCCCCTTAGAAAAATTATACGAGACTGCGCTTAAACTGACACACAATATTTTTTGCGCAACGCATTCTGACTTTCAAAAATCTCTACAAAAAATGGCCCTGACTAACATTAACCTATACGTTTCACAAATCGCATACCTCACAAAAATCTTCGTTACTCAAGATACTGCAATACAGAGAGCGCCACTAATGCCAGCTAAATAAAAAATTCAAACTACAGAACGCACTAACTACTGATAGGCATAGTAAGCAAATGAAAGATTTTAATAGAGAGCAAACAATGTATTTACCTTAATAGTCATAATATATATAGCAGTTCATGACAACCAGTCTTACAAATTTCAAAACTCCGCCATCTCCCTCCCCACATCCACCACTGCTGGCGGGTCACCTCCAACTGCGCAACGCTACGCGCTGTTAGCATCCAGCTGCTGCTGCCCAACACTACAATGGCAGACAACAATGCAAACCAGCCACAGACTGCACATGGCACAGCCAGTGATTTTCATACAGAGCGCTACGTGGCGGCGGCGTTACCAATAAAAAAAACCTAAACATCCTACTTACATAGCCCCCATGCTCCCCACAAAAAAATTTACATATTTTTTTGGGCAGTGGCCAACACAGATTTGAAAAATTTTTTCATAATTACAATAACAAAGAAATGAAATGGACACACTTACCGATACAATGTTGGTCAAAAGCTAAACTTTTCTCACAGTCCATAAAGACAGTCCCAATCATTCATCAAAGTAGAATTGCAGTGTTTTTCTCAAAGTCTGAGTAGTAAAAGAAAATGCACATGGAAGTAGTGGATTTCCATGCAGTCTTGAAGAAGTAGTGTTGTCCTTCCAACGGAAAGACAGTGCTGACTCTTGACATGCAGACAGGTAATGGGCCACAACAGAGCTAACCCACAGCAGAGTGAGTCGAAGTTTTAAGGAATATTGGTAGGTAGGTCGTCACAGAGTAGACCCATTGTAATCCTGGTAGAGATTACGGTATTGGTGGGCCACCAGAGGTGCAGACCCACTGCAGTCCTTGTAGAAATAATGGTATAGGTGAGTAATCAAAGGTGTAGACCCACTGTAGTCCTTGTAGAGATGGCCAGCAGCCATATGTTTGACTGTGCAGGCGCACAATCACCATTGAAGAGTCTTGCGGATAATATAGCAAGTCCATAACCCACGACTTGTCCATTCACAAAGTTTTTGGAATTGTCCTTAGAACCAGCAGTGCTGTTAACCAGTCCCTTGCTGAGTTATAAACACACTTGCAAACACTATCAGTCCCTACTTCTCACATATTGTCCATATACTATGACCAACAGAAATGTGTGCAGTGAAACGTAACTTACAAGTTACTTAATTTGATGAACAGGTGTCAACTACAATTTTATAACATGAGAATATAATAACTAAAGGTACTAAATATATCATTAAGGAACGTAATAGTACAGATAACATTTGCAGTAATTCAGGCTTTACAAAAGAATCGAAATAGCAAATACATCAGTGTTAAAAAAATTTACGACATAAGTACATACATAAAAGATCAGAATTACTTATGAAACATCAACTTCACACATGAGTATTAGAACAAAACAGAATAAATAATGTGTAAACATCTTTATAAAGTAAATAACATGTTATTAATGCAAACTATATTTGAGGATAACAGTATTCCCCATCGTAGTGAATGTAGCTTAGTATTACAAAAATTCTGCAACATAAGTCTTATCAGATAAACATATAAAGACCGGTAGAACATAAATACACAAGGGTACACAAACACATAGTGGGATAACAGAAGGAAAGGACAGGGTTTGTTTTCAGTGTAACATCTGGTACTGCAGTCCAACTCAAAACTTCATTCTGTAGATCTTTCGTCATATCTCAACATTTGTTTCCACCAAAAATATCCTATCCAAGCATGCTTTCTGTATTTTGTTCACATCCTCTTTCAAAAATAGCTTTTATCCACTGTACACAACTTTTCTTTGGAAAATCATTTCTTATAGCTTCTCAATGCATTTCTTCCAATTCATCACAACTCGTTCTCTTTTATAACCTACCCCATCTTACGTTAACTTAAAGCTACTGAGCTCAGTTGTTAAACTAAGGGACGAGGCAATGCAGCAGCACAAAACATTTAATACAAACAGCAATAACAAAAAAATGGAAATTGGCAAAGCAAGCAGCAGTAAATGTAATAACTTATATCTAAACATGACAAACCCACAAGCAGAAAAAAATAGTACACTAAAGACAACAATGCAGATAAGGGAAATGTACACTCCTGGAAATTGAAATAAGAACACCGTGAATTCATTGTCCCAGGAAGGGGAAACTTTATTGACACATTCCTGGGGTCAGATACATCACATGATCACATTGACAGAACCACAGGCACATAGACACAGGCAACAGAGCATGCACAATGTCGGCACTAGTACAGTGTATATCCACCTTTCGCAGCAATGCAGGCTGCTATTCTCCCATGGAGACGATCGTAGAGATGCTGGATGTAGTCCTCAGTTGGACCAGCGTTCGTGCAGGACGTGCAGACCGCGTGAGACGACGCTTCATCCAGTCTCGAACATGCTCAATGGGAGACAGATCCGGAGATCTAGCTGGCCAGGGTAGTTGACTTACACCTTCTAGAGCACGTTCGGTGGCACGGGATACATGCGGACGTGCATTGTCCTGTTGGAACAGCAAGTTCCCTTGCCGGTCTAGGAATGGTAGAACGATGGGTTCGATGACGGTTTGGATGTACCGTGCACTATTCAGTGTCCCCTCGACGATCACCAGAGGTGTACGGCCAGTGTAGGACATCGTTCCCCACACCATGATGCCGGGTGTTGGCCCTGTGTGCCTCGGTCGTATGCAGTCCTGATTGTGGCGCTCACCTGCACGGCGCCAAACACGAATACGACCATCATTGGCACCAAGGCAGAAGCGACTCTCATCGCTGAAGACGACACGTCTCCATTCGTCCCTCCATTCACGCCTGTCGCGACACCACTGGAGGCGGGCTGCACGATGTTGGGGCGTGAGCGGAAGACGGCCTAACGGTGTGCGGGACCGTAGCCCAACTTCATGGAGACGGTTGCGAATGGTCCTCGCCGATACCCCAGGAGCAACAGTGTCCCTAATTTGCTGGGAAGTGGCGGTGCGGTCCCCTACGGCACTGCGTAGGATCCTACGGTCTTGGCGTGCATCCGTGAGTCGCTGCGGTCCGGTCCCAGGTCGACGGGCACGTGCACCTTCCGCCGACCACTGGCGACAACATCGATGTACTGTGGAGACCTCACGCCCCACGTGTTGAGCAATTCGGCGGTACGTACACCCAGCCTCCCGCATGCCCACTATACGCCCTCGCTCAAAGTCCGTCAACTGCACGTACGGTTCACGTCCACGCTGTCGCGGCATGCTACCAGTGTTAAAGACTGCGATGGAGCTCCGTATGCCACGGCAAACTGGCTGACACTGACGGCGGCGGTGCACAAATGCTGAGCAGCTAGCGCCATTCGACGGCCAACACCGCGGTTCCTGGTGTGTCCGCTGTGCGGTGCGTGTGATCATTGAAGGTACAGCCATCTCGCAGTATCCGGAGCAAGTAAGGTGGGTCTGACACACCTGTGTCAGTGTGTTCTTTTTTCCATTTCCAGGAGTGTATATTCACATTTTAATGTCTATGAAATTAAAGTGGCGCACTACAAAAACTAATTCTAAAAAAATTACCAAGTACTGGAAAAGAAAATTATATATGCAGTTACTGTTACTAGTCCCTTCTTATTGTTCTTTCCTTTCCAAGTGCTCCTTTTTTTGAAGAATGTGGATCATAAAATTATTATTTAACATATCTGTTGACAGAAATTTTTCACATTAGCAAATGCATTTAATTTTATTTTATAAAAGCAATGCTGTAACACAGCTGGAAAGCAGATATCAAATGAAACAAGCAACTATGAAAGGCAAAGCATAAAAATATCATTCAGTAGTCATGTGACATTTCATAAGTTAGTACAAATTCTCTCAACTCTCGTAGAAAGACTCTTGTCATTATCAGGTGTTCAGATGTAAGAAAGTATCTTTTCAAGTAATGAGCGTGTCGTTTTTGCGTTGCTTTCTACAAAGGAATGTCAATAGCGAGGATAATGGCCTCTTAATTTTTTTCTCCACCTAGGCCTCTGAAAGGCACACACTAATGGCATGTTTCCAGGTGGCTGTCGCCAATCTGGGTGCCCACGACGCATTACGTGCAGGTGGTCACTTAACTTTCATACCGAATATTTAAGACACCAGTTTCCGCTACAGTGGCAGTCTCATATAAAAAAATTCACAGGTCAAGAATTTGCGTTACAAATCTGTAGACAAAAAATCCTTTAAATATAATAGTCTCCAAAAAATTTTCGCCAGCATAGTGATACATTCAGACATATACACACATTTCATAACTCTTAAAGTACGATTCTTGGTTTCCAACAACCTTTTACAAACCAGAGTCCCTAACCACTACTCATTGTTCCTTACCTTATTACACATATACATATTCGTCGACACTTCTTCAATATTTCATCATAACAGATAAGTAGCATAACCAAATAACTCACATAAAATCAGCTTATTGATCGTAAACATACCGCAACAGCGTAATACACATAGTCATCATAATAATAACATTATAACACCTCAGTCAACTCTCAATATCGTCATAGTTTTCTCCAATAATTTCAAAACCTAAAAAAAAATTCTCTGCTCATGTAAAAAGTGTCATCTGCCTCAAACGTACTTTAAAAATCATGATCCCATACCAAATACATCATTCAAAGCTCTCACAGTATCACAATGGTTCCGAAAAATTATGAACAGTTGACAAAGTATAGACAAAATACAATTTCATAAGTGTGAAGTTATCCAACTCTGTAATTACGTAAACACCTGTCACTGGTGTAGTAAACTAAATATTTGTCTCTCTCAGTTACATGATCAGATAGCTCTGTAATTTATGTGTCAGAGAAATATGGTACCGATGTGTAAAGTTGTATAGCCGGCCGCGGTGGCCAAGGGGTTAAAGGCGCTACAGTCTGGAACCGCGCGGCCGCTACGGTCGCAGGTTCGAATCCTGCCTAGGGCATGGAGGTGTGTGATGTCTTTAGGTTAGTTAGGTTTAATTAGTTCTAAGTTCTAGGCGACTGATGACCTCAGACGTTAAGTCGCATAGTGCTCAGAGCCATTTGAACCATTTTTGTAAAGTTGTATAAGCAAATACCATATTAGCTAGGGCTCCTTGTGCTTGCCAAACACATGGTACACAAAGTAAGCGTGTACCCGCCTGAGGATTAATGTACTTATATCCTCAGGTGTTACAGATTACAGCAATGGAATGAAATGTATCATGGAAAACTTTCCTTGTAATTCAAAAATCTCGCAAAATAAATGGCTTAAGTACAAAATTAATCTCTCAAATGCGTGTCCTGTAGCGCTTAACTGTGCGTCTTGTTGTAAGATAATTCTGTGAAAGTTTCCTAGTTATCGTCCTCTGTAAGCAAAGTTCTGCTGAAGTCAATGTACTTACCTCATGATAAACAAAAGTTAAATGCTTTGCGTATAGATATCGTAGTTACTACGCTCATTGCCGTGATGAAGTAAGTACTGTACTGTAACGTATTGTTGTGCTACGGAAAAGGCTGTCTCCTTGTAACTATACCACAAAAGTTACTACTAAAACATGTTCTACTTTCCAGAAGAATTCAGAACAACTGTGCAGATATAAAACAGATACACCGCAAAAGCAACATTTTAAATTGTCACTCAGTAGTAGCGTAGTGATATAATCGTGTAGCTGTCAAACAAACCAACTTCTAAGTCATCTTTAATCTCACATAAAGTACTTCAAATAAAGAATGTCTTTTCAACTAAACCAAAATGTTGCATTAAAATCTCATTAACAGTACTGGTAAATGTTCAACATACGTGAGCCTTATATCGTTACGTAATCGTGCCACTAACAAGCAAGAATGTACACACACACAATAACACTGTGTCTTCTGTTCACTATAACAATGCATTCGTAATTTCTGTTTAAGTAAGTTCTCTTGGTTCTTCATTGGATATTTAACTTCAAACATTGTTGTATGTTAACAGATTATAAGTCTGACAAACCATACTAGTCATGTGAAGTGAAAAGTTATATGGCAAATACAAAGTTGAAAAGCACATTAACTTTCAATAAACGGTTTTACTTGTGAAATGTGGTGCAAACCTTTACTCTTCCTAGTGCTCAGAGTTAACTTGAACACAATTAACATGCGATATAGGTCGGTAAAGAATACTGGAATTTTTCTCAAGGTTGGCGTTATGTTATCTTTCTCTGAGCCAGCCGGCGCACGCGGCTGCCTGCGGTGCGAGTCATTGTCTGTCTCTTTGTTGGCATGCGTCATTCGGATTAGGAGACCTAACTTCTACAAATTCACCTTGCCGAGAGGGCCCAGCTCTGTTTGAATCCCGGCAGTTCTGATGAAATTCCGGTCTGTCGTTATGATTATATCGTCTGTCGTCATGTCGGTAGTTCCTGTAGTTTCTTTCTTGTCGGTTAAGTGGTGCTGAATTTCTCCCTGAATTATCACTGCGCGGTGGACCCTTTCCTCTGAAATTATTCTGTCTCCCGTGATAATAATAGTTCTGGTTGCCATATTGTCAGTTTCTATGATTGTCTCTGTAATATTCATTACTACGGAAATGCGGTCTTTCTCTGTAACTATTACTCTGCCAGTGGTTGTCATACGGGTGGTGTCTGTTTTGGTCACGATTTACGTTGTACGAATAGCCTTGTAGTGTATTATTTCTGTCATCGCGGAATTGTGACAGGTGTGACCTGTAATTGTTATGCTCCTGTTTTCGCATTCCGCGATTGTCAGTGTCAATTTCCAGTTCTTGTAACAGTCCCTGAAAAGCTTCAATGTCGTCTTTGCATCGTCCTGCTAAAATAATCTGTTGTAAATGTTCAGGTAATTTGATTAAGCAAATGCAGATGTGTTCTGAGGGACTGTATGGGTTTGAAAGATACTGATTCTTATGTAACATGTCTTCAAAATATTTGACAAGACTTGAAAATTCAGATTGTTCGAAATGTTTCATCATTATGATGCCATGCTTTACTCGGTCTTGTGTGGCTTGAGACCAATATGCTGAGAGGAAGGCATGGTAAAGTTCTCCTTCACTGTGGCAATCGTGAATGGGCGATCGCATTCTTACAGCTGGTTCATTCTCTAAGCAGCCACACATAAATCCTAACCTGTGCTCTAATGACCAGTTGGGGGGGGGGGGGGGGGGGGGGGAACAATGAGAGAATTGATGAAGCCACGCTTGTGGATGAATGTCGTTGCCAGAATTCTTAAACGTTTTGAATTTACGTGCAGTAATGAATAGTTTATAGTCCAAATCACCGTGTCGGCGGGTAGCATATCGGTCATTGTTACGTCGTGTCGGCGGTTCCATCTCAAAATTCGGTGCACCTTGCCAATTTCTTTCATAATTTCCGAAATGCCCTGTGTCATTATTTTGTTGCTTTTCCGTATTTCTAAGTCCCTCTCCCCGTGTTGGAGCGCGAGTGTCCTCTGAAATACGTAATTCTTACCTGTGTCAGCTGATCTTGCACTTCCCGGATTTCTCTTTGGTGTTGTGTATTAATTTGATGCTGATTTTGTTTGAGTTTCCTAATTTCTTCGCACTCTTCTGTATCATTCATATCATCATCTACCTTTGTAGATAAGTTAGTGAATTGATCTGAAAGTTCGGCTACTTTCTCCGATAGTGAACACATTTCCTCAGTGTGTTTTTCTGAACCAAGTTTCAGAGTGTCCATTTGTGTTGAAATCGAATCTACTGTGTCCTTTAAGTTTTCCTGAGTTCTTGCAAGTTGCGTAACCGAATCGGTGGATGCAACTGAGTCTATTTTAGCTTGCAAGGTGTCGTGATTTTCACGAACAATAGTTTGCAGTTCTTTTATGGCTGCTTCATGATTCCGTACTGCATTTTCATGCCGCCAAAAAATAGGTTGAAAATGCTCACAAATTTGTGTTTTTACCTCATTACAGATTTTTTGGCACTTCGATTCAATGTTATGTAACTCAGTAGTTAAATCTTCAAATGTTTGTTCAAGTGTGGTGTCTAACTTTGAAGCTTTTGCTGTGTTTGTCTCTGGTGTTGTTCCCTTGTGTCCAACTTTTGAAGATTTTGTTCCATTGTGTCTAACTTTTGAAGTATTTGCTGTGTTTGTCTCTGATTTAGTTCCATTGGGCCTAACATTTGAAGATTTGTTCCATTTGTTTCAGATTTTGTTCAAGCGTTGTGTCTAACTTTTGTAGCCTTTGTCCCATTTGTTGCATTAACTGTAATAACAGTGCAGTGGTGTCTGAAACATGTTCCTCAGTGCTTTTCGGCAGTGCATTTGCACAGGCAATATTCGCATTTTGAAAAGCAGAAAATATGTCTTGATTTATTTGAGAAAACGGTGAGGACGCAAAATCTGAATCTACAGTATTTGCAAGATTGTGTCCTGTCATTTCGGAATCCTGAGGCGAGCTGTAGCCGACCGATCGATCGATAATACTTCCCTGTTTTCTAATTGTTTCACTGCCTACACCATTATTGGCAGCCCGCTCCATTTCCCAATGCACTATTACCATATTACTACTTTGAACATTAGTGAATTCATTACATGGTGGTGCTAAAACACTGCTTTCGTCTTCACTGTCATTTCTCAGTTTACTTTGGAGCCTAGTATTACGTTTTTCACACGCTATTATTGTCACAATATTTCACACCACAACACAGAAAAACACAATTTGAAGAGCAAAAATAAGAGAACACATTGATATAGCAAATAATTTCTAGTTAATTGCAAACGCAGCTGCGAAATACTTGTTGCAACTCTACATGCATGCCACAACTGTTTTACTGTACAACAATGAAAGACTACAACTACAAAGGAGATTCTCTCTACAATTACGTGCTAGCAATAAACAAAATCTACACTAATTACACAAACTATAAAAAAAATCAGAAGATTCCAGTGAGGTATCCTCGGCTAAGGGTCGCCATATCAAACGTCTCCTTAGAAAAATTATACGAGACTACGCTTAAACTGACACACAATATTTTTAGCGCAACGCATTCTGACTTTCAAAAATCCCTACAAAAAATGGCCCTGACTGACATTAACCTATACGTTTCACAAATCGCTTACCTCAAAAAAATCTTCGTTACTCAAGATACTGCAATACAGAGAGCGCCACTAATGCCAGCTAAATAAAAGATTCAAACTACAGAAGGCACTAACTACTGATAGGCATAGTAAGCAAATGAAAGATTTTAATAGAGAGCAAACAATGTATTTACCTTAATAGTCATAATATATATAGCAGTTCATGACATCCAGTCTTACAAATTTCAAAACTCCGCCATCTCCCTCCCCACATCCACCACTGCTGGCGGGTCACCTCCAACTGCGCAACGCTACGCGCTGTTAGCATCCAGCTGCTGCTGCCCAACACTACAATGGCAGACAACAATGCAAACCAGCCACTGACTGCACATGGCTCAGCCAGTGATTTTCATACAGAGCGCTACGTGGCGGCGGCGTTACCAATAGAAAAACCTAAACATCCTACTTACAAGCTCAGTTGCACGTAGGTAAAGTGATGCTAATGCATATTTTTCTTAGAATGTCCCTAGGCAACACTTTCAGATTTACAGAAGTGCAAGTGCATAAAACACCATCCAGTCAGTAGGAATTGAGGGAACTCTGACGGCACAGTGTTACGTCACGGACATTCTGCGTTCTCACTTGCTTCGTCTCGAGCGACATTATTATGCAGTTTTTCAGCGGGGCAATGCTCGTCTGCACACAGGACCTTTCTCTAAGAAGTATCTAGCTGCTGTGGAGGTAGTCTTATGGCCGTCGTGTTTCCCAGAAATTCCCTGACAGGACACGTGTGGGGCCAGCTCAGATGTCAGCTCAGTCCCAGTGCCAGTAGCCAAGGTACTCAGGACAGTTACAACAGCTGTGGACCAATTTGCCTCAGGACAGTATACAACGGTTTTATGACACACTCCCCAGTCAAATTAATGCAGTCACGTCAGACAGGTTGTCATGTCAAACTGATAAGTGGGCTCGCACTGCCAAGTCCTATATACAGTTGATTCCATTTTATAATCATAGAAATAACGTCACATATCGTCTCAACTCTCGGGGTATCGTTTCTTTTCTCTCTCCCCCTCTAGTTTCATTACCTTTTTGTCATAAGTGAATTTGCTGAAGTGCAGTTACACGGAGCAAGATCAGAACACAGTTGCAGTACCTTTCTGGGATCTAAACGTTCCTGCTGGTTCCTGGGAGAAGCTGGCGATCACAAAACTTTTGTAATCTTTATAACAGACATTTAAGCTTAATCTCATAATGAAGAATGAATACTGGTGGACGTGAAACGTTCGTCCACAGAAAACTCGGAGAGAGGCAGTTTCAGTTTTGCGTATCTTCTACATATTGCCTAGCCCTCTGTAATGTTGTCAGTGAAGGAAAACAGCGCATCCTCTTATTGTTCATGAATAGTCGATTGGAAATACAAAACGACGTGTATCTTCACCTGACTTCTGTCACCCATAAATACTTCGTCCCAAAATTTTAGGATCAGAATTCCACATACAGTGAGAATCACAAATTAAGAATTTTGAGCTAAGGAAACAATATTCTGAATTAATAATATGTGTGAGGCTTATGTTCCCAAACAGCAGATTCTTTTTTTTTTTTTTTTTTTTTTTTTTTTTGCATCGAGGTTGGTGGCGCTACCTTAAAAACAATGTACAATAATCCGATGTGTCCACGGGGGAATTCATTCCTGTGGGTCACTTCATACTGTTAGTTTACTAAAGTTCAGTTGAAAATGAAATGGGACTAGTTAGTAGCCTTCTAGTTTCCCATATCGTTGTACGACGGAAAACAGTGATATCTGAGTGAGAATGGCACAAGTTTTAGGTATCTTCGTAATGAATGCATTGTCACTGATGGTCATCAGTTTCAAAAGTGGCTAGGGTCTCAAACTGTTGCTATCAGTTGTTTAGTACCATAAACTAAATAGTAGTTTCGAACCGTTAGTTCCATATTTCAAACTAATCACTTTATGATCCTGTACCATTCGAAGGGTTGCGGACACGTAGAATGTAAGATGCCCATTTCGGATGAACTTAACAGATATGGGCTATGCGAGAATGTCCAGCATATACGACAGTGAGAGCGAGTAGAATGAAATGAAAATCATTTCGACAACTTACTACTGCGTAAGTGAATTCTCGATATCTCATACTGTTTGTAGAAAGTGGCAGGATTAATGTAGTTGAAATTTCAATGAATTACAAACATCGGATGTATACGGGACGTATTTAGAAATCAGTAGGGAGGGTTGAAAATGTGTGCTAGATCGGTATTCGAACCGAGGATCTCCTGCTTACTTGGCAGGCGCTTGAACCCCAAACCACCGAGGACACAGAACTTAGCGCGCCTTCGCGGACTTATACCCATCACCCCCCCCCCCCCACCCCCCACCCTGCCACACCCCTGCCACCAGCAGACCCACATTTTCAACTTACTCCTCACACTAAGGAAGTAGTGCTCCCTGCCCATTAATCTCTATGTTCTTGGCAAGGCCTATTCCCACATAAGTTCGAGCGTAGTTCGAGCGTATGTGTGCATCCGCACAGAAATTGTCCTTGGCTTGTGATCGCCGTAATTACATGTGTGTGGTGTCTGTTCTATCGGACACCATGGTGGATAGAGGCAGCCGTTAAGAATGAAATTTCAATTGTATACGGGACGCTGATAGAAATCAAAGGGGAGAGTTGAAAATGTATGCCCGACCCTGTCTCGAACCAATGATTTCCTGCTTTCTAGGCAGGTTCCCTAAACCCTAAGCCAGCAAAGACACAGGAATTATCGCGGCATGTTCTGTCTTATCCCGATCACATCCCCCCCCCCCCCCCCCCCCCCCCAAAGCAATTGTGTAGTGTAGTTGCTATTTGTCTTATCCTTCACGTTACTGTGGTACCTGGAAACCCAGAGAAACTAACAGCCAAGGAGGAATCAGAATACAACATAAAGTGCTATTTCCCTGCAGACCATCATACCGCTGTTGAAATGAAGGACGAAGAAAGATTAACGACATTTGATGCCCCGATGACTACTAGGTCATAAAGACGAAAAATGTGTTCGAATTGTGGGAGAATGGGGAAGGATAGCGATTGCACCATTTTCAAAATAGGCATTCTATAATGTACGTTCAGAGAGAACGCAAGTCTTTATGGCGGGAAGAGGATTTGTACCACCACCCTATCTAATGCAAGTTCATTGTGGTAAACACTGGGGAGACGAGGTTACTGGCGGTATAGGACAAAACATTGACATTTCCAGGTGGATGAACTTGTCTCACCGTTTGCACATCATCCCGCAGCATGCAGTGCATGTTGTGATCTTAACAATACATAATTTTATGTTTTATTAACATGTCAGAAGCTTACAGGTTTGAAGTTCAGTTTATTTTAGTTTAACACATGTAATAATTTAAAATTTTTTCTGGATGCAGAGGTTTTAGGCGTGTTGTGAAGTTGTTGGCTCATTATTTTTTGGTCATAGTAACCAGTAACGTGTTTCTGCTGTATTAATTTAGATAAACCGGGTGATTTTAATTGAAGTTAAACTTTCAAACACACGCAGAAATAACACCAATGGTCAAAATAACTTTAAACTGCAACGGAATATTCTCGGAGGAGGAGGAAAACGTATGGCAGAAGAAAAATAAATAGTTACAAAATGTACGAATAGATGGCGCTGTAAGCATCATAATTTAATAGTGCTTGACTACAAATGACAAATGAATCATACAACAGTGCCTAATGTGTACGTTTGACGTTAAACAAACTGTACTACTCATTGTGCATGGGTGTGCAGGTGTGATACTGTTAGTTATGTAAGCCCATCCGCCACGGCTAGGTCATATCACATCGGATGGGAAAGATCGGTTTTTAATTGCCCGGAGACGAGAAACCGCGTAAGAGGCATGAATCAAAATCAAAAAGGTTTATTAATTTTCGTGTGACTGGAGCAAACGATGTTCAATATGCTGTCCACCGTTTTGTGCAACAAGCTGAAATCGAGATACAGCATGTTGCACAACAGGTCGAAATGTTTCTGGGGGTCACGTTCAGAATGAATTGCACAATGCGTGCCTTCAGTGCAGCTAAGTTTGCAATCGGAACACTGAACAGAATGTCTTTAAGATAGCCCCACGGCCAGAAGTCACACGGATTAAGTTCAGGTGATAGGGACGGCCAGGCTTTAGGAAAATTTCGGCTGATAATTCCAGCATTTCCGAAATGTCGCTTCAACAGCTGCTTAACTAGACTTGCGGGGGTGCGCCATCTAACATAAAAATGACCCCATCCACACATCCACGATGTTGGAGAGCTGGAATCACCTGGTTGCGCAAAAGACACTCACAGCGCTTACCAGTGACGGTACAGGTAACAGAACCGTAAGAACATGTCTCTTCGAATACATATGGCTCAATGAAAAATGATGCTGTAAACCCGGACCATACTGTGAACTTTTCAGAATGAAGTGGTACTGGTTGATTAATGTGTGAATTTTCCGTTGCCCAAATTCGACAATTCTGTGTATTGACAAATCCTGTCAAATGGAAGTAGGCTTCGTCTGTCCACAAAATGTTTCACTCCCAATCATAGTCCTAAAGCAAAAGCCTTTCGTGCTGGCAGGTCAACAGGAAGCAACTCGTGAACAAGGATAATTTTAAATGGATAGCGAAGATGGATGGTTCGTAGGGTTTTACTCACCGTGGTCACGGTTATGTCCAATGTTCGGTCAATTCTCCTTCCACTACTCGTTTGCACACCACCACTCGTCTCCTGCTGCGTTGCTGCGGCCACTGCTTCTATTGACGTCAAATCAATTCGTTCCCTCCCTCTACCAGGTTGCACACCAAAAGAACCCGCCTTTTCGAATTTCCGAATCATTTTCTCCAGACCCACGGCAGTCATCGGACCAACGCCTTTTTCCAAACCCTTCAGTGTCGGGAATTTCTGCACAGCGACATGTGCACAGTCATCATTTGTGCAGTACAGCTTTACAAGCAGAGCGCGATCCCGCATTGAGGCAGTCATGGCGAAAGTCGCAGACGCGAAAGGAGACAATGTCGTGTACCCGGTGTGCCTATACCAACTTCAATGGGTCGTGCGCGTGACAGGTGTTTACATTTACCCATTCTGACACACACAGCGCCATCTATTGATCAGTTTTTACCCTTTTTTGCCGTATGTTTTCCCCCTTTTCCTTTAATTTTCCGTTGCAGTTAGACGCCATTATGACCAGTGGTGTTATTTCTACAGCGTTTTGAAAGTTTAGTTACAGTCACCCAGTGTATGTGTAGAATTTTTAGTTTATATTGCAAGTATTATAATTAGTGTGCTTGTTTCTGTGTGTGGGCGAGCGCGCGCGCGTCTCTGTGTGTGTGTGTGTGTGTGTGTGTGTGTGTGTGTGAGTGTATGTGTGTGTGTTCGTGCATTTCTTCAGAGAAATGTTATATTATAGTTCAATTGTTCTGTCACTTTTAATCACAGTTGTCTCACAGGATTTACTACAGACGCGAGAGCTCGCAACACTGCGCCCATACGAGTATACACACATTATTATCGGCAATATTGTAAACAAGAACATATACTTCGTAGTCGACGTCTAGTTATACTGTTATTTTATTACTTTCAAAAACTAATTACAAATGTATTTTTCATCTGATGAGCTCCAATATTTTTCGTGTTTTGTTATGCCGGATTTAAATCAGCATACTGATTGCTTTCAAGAAGTTATTCGTATATTGTTGAATTTCCTGAAGAAGCTTCTCTTGAACTCCACACTTACATGTATGAAGGTTCCCGCACTTCAAAATGCTTCTTGGAAATTTTGTAACCCACTAGCACTTGGCAACGAATAAAACGACTTTTTAACGTGTTTCCACTTCGCAGTGTTGATTTTCATATCTATGTTGAAATAGATGTGGAAATCAACACAATGAAGTGGAAACACGTTAAAAAGACGTTTTATTGGTTGCCAAGCGCAAGTGGGTTACAAATAGTTCAAAAGGCTCTGAGCAATATGGGACTTAACTTCTAAGGTCATCAGTCCCATAGAACTTAGAACTACTTAAACCTAACTATCCTAAGAACATCACACACATCCATGCACGAGGCAGGATTCGAACCTGCGACCGTAGCGGTCGCGCGGTTCCAGACTGTAGCGCCTAGAACCGCTCGGCCACCCCGGACGGCAGTAGTGGGTTACAAAATTTCCAAGAAGCATTCTGAATAGCGTTAACTTTCGATACGTGTAAGTGTGGAGTTCTAGAGAAGCTTCGTCAGGAAATCCAAGAATGTACGACAAAACTTCGCCAGCCGAAGTGGCCGAGCGGTTCTAGGCGCTACAGCCTGGAACCGCGCCACCACTACGGTCGCAGGTTGGAATCCTGCCTCGGGCGTGGATGTTATGATGTCCTTAGGTTAGTTAGGTTTAAGTAGTTCTAAGTTCTAGGGGACTGATGACGTCAAAAGTTGAGTCCTATAGTGCTCAGATCCATTTGAACCATTTGACAGAATTTCTGAAAGCTATCAATACGCTGATTTAAATTTGGCATAACAAAACGCGAAAAATATTTTAGCTCATCAGAAGAAAAATGCAGCTGTAATTATTGTTTTGAAATAATAAAGTAACAGTTTAACTTGACGACGACTTCGTAGAGTATGTTCTTGTTGACAATACTGCCGATGATAACGTGTGTATACTCATATGGGCGCAGTGCTGTGAGGTCTTGCGTCTGTAGTAAATCTTGTGAGACAATTGTGCTTAAAAGTAATGGAACACACACACACACATATATATATGGGGGACACATCCGGAAACGAAATCGAACGATCTAGCCTACACACTGTAAGTGTATGAAATTCGATTATAGTTAGTGTACATCTTTCACGTTTGTGATTTCTCATGTTCTATTGTCAGTTGACCCTTTAAATTTGTAAAAATTTGGTACCAAAGAAGATGGTCTTCAAATATCACTCAGTTTGTTCTTCGTTGTAATTGACGTAGGAATCGATTCCTGATGGCAGAGGTAAATGGGCAGTTCCTTCAGTAGAGGTACAACACAGGCAAAGAAACATTTATTAAAAATTAATTAATTGACCTTTATTTTACAGTTTTCAAACAACTTATTCTTATGTAAAAGTATACCTGTATTTGTTATACCGGGTGATCAAAAAATTCAAATAAATTTGAAAACTTAATAAACCACGGAATAATGTAGATAGAGAATTAAAAATTGACACACATGCTTGGAACGATATGGGGTTTTATTAGAACCAGAATGCAGGATGGCACTCCACCCCATATTGCTAGATGCGTGAAAGATCTCTTGCGCGCGTCGTTTGGTGATGATCGTGTGCTCAGCCGCCACTTTCTTCATGCTTGGCCTCCCAGGTCCCCAGACCTCAGTCCGTGCGATTATTTGCTTTGGGGTTACCTGATGTCGCAAGTGTATCGTGATCGACCGACATCTCTAGGGATGCTGAAAGACAACATCCGACGCCAATGCCTCACCATAACTCCGGACATGCTTTACAGTGCTGTTCACAACATTATTCCTCGACTACAGCTACTGTTTAGGAATTATGGTGGACATATTGAGCATTTTCTATAAAGAACATCATCTTTGCTTTGTCTTACTTTGTTTTGCTAATTATTACTATTCTGATCAGATGAAGCGCCATCTGTCTGACATTGTTTGATCGTTTGAATTTTTTTGGTTCTGATAAAACCCCATGTCATTCGAAGCATGTGTGTCAATTTGTACCTCTCTATCTACATTATTCCGTGATTTACTTTCAGTCAGTCTGAGGCACGTAAAGAAAATATGATCGGCACCTTCTTATTTTCCAGAAGAACAGTGAAATCTTTCTACGATGTGCAGCCTATAAGATGTTAACATAAACATCCGTGGATCAGTTTGAGGATAGTTATTAGACAGGAGAGGTGCCTAGACGTTGAATGTTTATAGGAGGTCGTGGCGTAGGGTGCCGAAGGCTGATTTCTTGCGTACATGTTGCCTATGTGTCTTGTTGTTTCACCCCATGTCCCCTGACAGTCTTGTATCATGAGTAAGTGTAGTACATATCCGTAATCCGTTCTTGGCATTGGTGTCCAGGTAGTATGCACTCTCACAGTAAAGAAACTTGCAGAGGATGAGCGACTTTAGAGAGGAACTTTGGACACACCAGTCCAGAAGGTAAGTCATACAAAGGTCCCATCGCCGGTTACAATTTGCATTTTAAGTCACCCTCCTTAACCACAGGCGCCAGAACACCAGAGGCACAAAGACCTGTGCTGCAATAAAAGGTGGTCCCGAGCTCGAGACAAGCCAAGCATCTTATTTTCATTCCAGCGCGGAACACGGTTTCGAATGCTGCTGGTATGTGATATCAAAATGAAATTCCTTTTCTGTGAAAGCTGGAAATGCGGAAAGCGGGGCAGCGTCATAAGACGATACAGGAAGACGGAACTACGTCTACTGAAAGCTCCGCTGCAGCAACAGTTTGAAAGAGGTGTGCTATCGTTCAGGCGTTATTACACATTCCCGATAACCGTGCATTGCATGTCACAGTGGATATTCGCTCCGTCTTTGACATATTTCTGTTACATGAACCAATAAGAAACTCGTTCGAGGGGGACAAGCGTGATCGATATCAGCTAACCATTCACTGAGTACCTTTAACATTAATAATTATAGTGACAGGAGAAGTTAGTTATGATTTTCTAGAACATCACAGATTCGATTTCCACAAGGATGATGAAAAAACTCACCATAATATTTGCTTGTCTTCATTCATATTAGTGGTTCCTTATCATCTTGCCACCTCAGGTTTTATTCTTCCAGTTCCACGTCCTAAGTTATTATTTAACGCCTTCTTGGCCTTCGCCTCAGTCGTTTTCCTTTAATTCTTCTGAAAGGAATATGTTTAAGGCACCAGACCCGTGAGAGGAGGACCTTGGTTGAAATCCCGACTCAGCCATTCAATTTTAGATTTTCTGGAACTGTTCCGAATTATTTAGAGTAACAACAGTAGAACCGTAACTGCTTTAATCACTTAATATTATGTTTGCGTTCGGAGCTTACCAGTAACAACTGAATTTTAGTGTTTTCTTCGGGACCTCAAGTTTGGGTTTATTACTAACTTAATTTTTGCAGTAACGAATTTATTTTCTCTGTCTCTCGAACAAGAACCTTAAGAATACGCTGAACAATCAAATTCCATCATCTGGTATTTTGTTACTGCATATGAACTCTCTGACATGTCTGAATAATGTTATCGAGTTCTAGATTCTGGTAATCTTTTCCTGTAGTATAGGGTTATCGTTTCATATGGATTTCCGAAAAAACATTGATTTGAGGCATAACTACAGCCTGAATTGGTCCATGAACAGCTTCAAACCAGTTAGTTCTCAATTTATTGTTAGCATTACCTTCTCAATTTGCTCGTGAGACTTTTTGATGGTGCTACACTAAGTATCATGAACTCCTGCTTTAACGAAAATCGCAGAAACAGAAATTCTTACCTTAATTGTGATAAATCTGTATATGTAAATTTAGAAATAAGTCTAACGTCGAAATGTGGAACTAGTATTCTCTGCCATCTGTATGACTTAATATCGACATGACTGACAGTGTGAGTTGATTTTAGCAAATAATTAACGGATGCATAGGCTGCTTTTTTCGGACAGCTGAAGTCCATTGTAGTCCGACTGGTCGTTTATGAAATCTTAACGTATTGCGTCTATTCCTGAACATGGTAGCAGGCGAAATTGTGATTTCGACTATGAAGCATGACTTCCAGCGACTTCAACTTACAGTTCGTACATTGGTTACACACATTTGCAACTTTTCAACCTATCTTTCGTTTTCAGCAGAGATTATGATGAATATCAGCTGGTATCAGCTCCAAACGTAAAAATGATTTATCCCATCAACTTCAGAGTAGTGTCTCATATAGAGACAGTATAACCATCTTCCTTGAAGAAAAATCTTCAGGAATCATCACTGAATGTGTAGAGAGAGAAAAGTTACTGCACATCTACACCGACACTCGAAAAATTATTCCACAACCAGGCCTCTAGCCTTGAATTCAGACTTCTCGTGTGCCGTTGTCGATACAATTTTTAAGTCTTTTAATGCCTCCTCCACCCTTTCACCCCTTCCTAGGTTTACCAAATTCTCTCTATGTCGACTTAACTTCAGAGCTCTAGTCTGCCAGCGGGGTTCCTATTGTTATGTTTGTAACAAAACATGAAGGACAGAAAAAAATTTTCGATTTGCTTCGAGCCATCTCCCGTTCACTAACATTTCTTCGTTCATAAAGTCGAAGACGTTCGCTGACGAAGATAGATGGCCGTTAATACTGCAACACCATGAAGGTTGCATACAACGAACTCTGAGATGGCATGAAATGTGGTACGTATTAAGATACGTAAATGATAATTCAGAGCACTCGCACGAAACCGCTAGGTGGAACGCCCTGAACGTGCCCATACTGAAACACATTTCAGTGTTGGTTATTTGTGAGAAGATGGCGTTGTGATTCCTGCTTGAAAGAGGATCGTTTACCGACGTGAGACGGAACACGATAGCGGCATGATCGTAGCCTCTCGAGTTAGCGGTTTATCATTCCGTGATATTGTCATCAACGTCGGAATTCCACGTCTATCATCATGACTAGCGCACAACAGGACAATCATGGAGGACATGTATAGAACTTCAGTGAAACGTGATGTTTTGATGACTCGCCAGACATGTTTTTGAATCAGGCGTACTGTTGAATCTAACCCATGGGGAACGACTACAAATATACTTGTTTGTTGCGCTAACAGGCTACTTTGGAGAAGTAGAGGGTCCGACTACTTTATGTTCTATATCTGTCTTTATGTTCTGCATAGTGTGCTCTTAATCTTCTTCTTATCTGCTTGTTTTGTATTGGCAATTTCTTGAATGTAGGTTATTACCAGCAAAAAACAAGCAAATAAAATCTCGCTATTGCAAGCGTGCAGAATATCAGTTAATGGAAAAAGTTGAAAGGGTGAATGGTGTGGCTGATAAAAGAATGGAGGCTGTTCTGGTAACAGAGATCCATGCAGAGCGCAATTCTATTCAGTCAGGATGATAGCATCAATTTTGTAAGTGAGGTGATTAAGCATGCAAGAATACCCAAAAATAGAGTCGTGTTCAAACGGTCACGAACAAAGAGTGACCAACTAATATTAGTTACATGAAGGAGCACCTATTCCTCGTGAGTGTTACTCGCTTACTTACGCAAGTTAAAAGGCGCAGAGGGGAAATCAAATGACGGTCGATGGTCTGCTAAGTACATATCGCATCAGCTTCTGCCCTCTACAAGTGTCTCCGAACACGTTTCCGTCCCAGATCTCTCTGTAGGCGACACCATCAGCTAATGTCTCTAAAGACAGCTCTACCCCTATGTGTCTAAAAATTTCTGCTCACTGCTTCCGACCTCAAGTTACCACCAAAACTGCTTCTAAACGAATCTAAATGACAGTCTCAAGCTCTGCTAAAGGGAAATCTCATCTCAAAAATGGAGTGCTCTGTAGGCAAAACAGTCATCTTTTTGGAGGCTCCACGTGGACTGTGTTTTTAATAATGGCCCCAGTAAGATGTGGGTAAGCTTGTGTTGCTGCTAACGGTGGAGTTTTGCCCTTTCCACGTCATGAAGTGACTTTATCTTGTCAAGGCGCCCTGAGTCACAAACTTTTATGCCTACTATGCAGTTGATCAGTAGCAATTTACAGATGCTCTATAGAAAGAATCATGCCATTGTGGAAGTGCGACGGATGGCTGGAAGACCACACCAGTCAAGGGACCTTCAATTCGCGGAAGCGTTTTTCCCTTTAAACAGAGAAACCGACGACCCATCTGAAGGACCGTAGAGAAACAGTCCGTGACCCTCTCTCGTACAATGGGCGATGCTTTCCCGAGGCACTGACCTGGCCTCCAGCCCTGTCCTATGACAACCCGTCGCTACTGCCCTGCTTATCTGCCGATACAGAAATTCTATACGCTAAGCTGTATTAAAATTAGAAATGAGTAATCTCAGCAATCGTTACACGTGCCACTTGAGAATTAAGCCCTACATTATGCATGAGAACAAAACTGGCTATCATATTACTGATTAATGAAATTTGCGATACTAGAACGAAGCAAGATTTTACAACCAGACGCGTTTCCCTTAGATGTATGGAATGTTCTCTATGCCCTGCAGTTCTTATATAACTTTTATCGTGAACCAGAACCGACAATGCAAAGCAAGTATCGTCCCCCTCAGCCCTCTTTTGAATATAAATACTTCCTTTTTCAGCAGCGATATGCCTTTGAAGAGGGATGAAACTGGATCCCACATTTACTGGATCATAGACATGTGAGTACACATAGATATGGGGTACTTGACTAAGTAGTTTGCCACAACTTCTTTCCCGCATTTCGGGTCCAGTATGACACGTTAAAACTTCTTAATCATGCTGCAACTGGATCAATCTATGATACCACTCCGTCATCCCCCAAAATGTAGACAATGCTCTTTTCTTTAATCCCATTACATCATCCTTTCAGAGAGTTGGTGAGGTCGCAGTTTAGAACTGAATTGAATTTAATAGTACTATATCATGAGTCTTAGGCGATTCTGGAAAACTTGCTTTCCAAAACAAGTAGGCACATGTTGACGAAGGTGTTACAGCCTAGACGGCCAACAGCAGAGTTGTCTATGAAGACTCGTGAGATCCTCTTCCCATCACCATTTCCAACCACAGAATAGGTCAATGGAGATGTGCGATTTATGTAGTGTTCATTATGAGGATGGCCAGGGGGTCTGCTGCTACACCCAGACTAAGACTGAGGTGAATTTGATGGCCCAGGACCAGTTGATGTAAAACTATGAGGTGATAGTAATGCTCTGTCGACAGGCATGGCTGAGGAGATTGTGATGTCAGGAGGCCTGTCCGTGCAGATAGCAGTCGTGGTGAATGTATCGTCTATGCGTCTGGCCATGGAGTTAAAGGGCCAATGTGCAGTGTTGGTGGATATGGCGTACATATTGTCTATGGCCCAGCTGGGGTGAACGCATCCTCAATGTGCCTCTTTGAGGTGTTGTTGGCACAAGCCCTATCTCAGATGGCCCCAATACTCCTGCAAATGATGGAGTGCCACTGACAAGTATCATGTGTAACTATTCCAAAAAGACACATGCATACAGTACATATACAATAATAATTTGTAGTATTTGTGTAGAAAATCATCGACAACCCAATTGTTCGATTGGGATCTCATTATTTCATCATTACCACCAGGTGTCATAATATTTTCTAATATTTTATACAGTTCTCCGTGGGGACCTACATCCACTCCACACATTATTATTTTATTACCAAGCATGCATGGAATCGAAAATACATGTAAGAAACAGTGCATACGTAGATCAAAAAATTGTTATTATTGTAGAAGAGAAAAAGTGAAGTAATACTACTTCCATTTTGGTCCTCTGATGATTGGTGTCTTCCCCTGTAGCTCCCAATGGAGAATGGCGTCATGGTTTAGTATGGGTCATTCAGTTGAATGTTAGCAGCTGCAGCATCAAACCAGTAACCCATAGCTATATTACCATCAAGTGCACCTAAGGTAATGTTATTTTGCCTTACATGACATCTGAGTGGAGTTTCTTAATGGGAACCTTTAATTAAATATCTTAATTTGACCCTTAATAGCTGGCATAAGTGAAACATTACCCAATAAAATAGCGACAAATGACTTCATGTAACTACTAAATAAGATAAAAATCTCACTGATCTCAATTTATCATGTTTACGTAACTCATTTCATAAGAAATGGCTCAACAAGTATAGAAAGAAATAAACTGACACCTTGGTAAACTTTGACAAGGGACCTGGAATGTAATTCAGGTAAACAGGTATGTGAATAAAACATTTACAGTCGCAGGACTAATACCGTGTTTGGTGAAGGTCAGTGCATAGAGATAGAACATACTACAGAAGAATATGCGGGCGCATCTAATGCTGGAGTTGAAAGCATGTTGAAATTTTAACTATAAACAAGCCTTCAGAAGGCAGACTGAAATTGCTGAACTTCGTTACAAATGATTCCTCTTTCCCTACCGTTCGCTTCACAATTATTGCTGGATCTCAACTTTCACACAATCTGTCAGTGACAGCTGATGTGGCTGCAGAATCAGTCATGAGTAGTGATCCTGTGACTCCTCTCTGTATGCGTCCAACAAGAGGAGCCCACGTCGTTCTGATGACGAATTTACTTCAAACTTTGTACAATGTCCACAAAACCCTTCCCATAATTTATGGGACTTCCGGGACCTGTGTATAGACATCTGGTACCACATATTTTGGGAAACCTATCAAGGGCTCTTTGAATCTGTGCTACGCGGAACCGCTAATGTATTTGTTCAAATGGCTCGGAGCACTATGGGACTTAACTTCTAAGGTCATCAGTCCCCTAGAACTTACAACTACTTAAACCTAAATAACCTAAGGACATCATACACATCCATGCCCGAGGCAGGATTCGAACCTGCGACCGCAGTGGTTGCGCGGTTCCGGAAAGTAGCGCCTAGAACCGCTCGGCCACCCCGGCCTTTATCAGTTTGTCCCGGACAGTTTATTTCTCGCTTAGTTCCGCACTCTCCACTTAAGAAACTGTGCGGCAATCGTACACTAGGCTGTGGGGCAGCGATTACACGGGTGGATATTAATTCTACACACATCAAAAAAGTTTCTCATCACCCCGGTTCCCAGAACTGCTGAAGATATTGTATCACAGATACAGTCACTTTGAGTGTTTAGATATGTCGCTGAACCCACCCAAAGATGTAAACAATCATTCGCGGTCAGCTCCGATTAGACGGAGGGGATCAGACAGCCGGTCTGTTCCAGTCATTCCACCAGGATGAAGGTACACGGCTCGTGTTGTCTGTAGTTCAACCATGCCTAGACGGTCAATGCCGCTGTTCGATCGCGTCCCCATTGTTGCTTTGTGCCAGGAAGGACTCCCAACAAGGAAAGTGACCAGGCGTTCCGGAGTGAACCAAAGCGATGTTGTTCAGATATGGAGGAGATACAGAGAGAGAGGAACTGTCGATGACATGTCTCGCTCAGGCCGCCCAAGGGCTACTACTACAGTGGATGACCGCTACCGCTCAGAGTAATCTTTACGGCAACGCCACCATGTTGAATAACGCTTTTCGTGCAGCCATAGGACGTCGTTGTACGACTCAAACTGTGCGCAATAGGCTGCATAATGCGCAACTTCACCCCCGACGTCCATGGCGAGGTCCATCTTTGCAACCACGACACCATGCAGCGCCGTACAGCTGGGCCCAAAAATCTGCCGAATGGTCCGATCAGGATTGACATCACGGTCTCTTCATCGATGAGTGTCGCATAAGCCTTCAACAAGACAATCGTCGAAGACGTGTTTGGAGACAACCCAGTCAGGCCGAACGCCTTAGACACACTGCCCAGCGAGTGCAGCAAGGTGAAAGTTAACTGCTGTTTTGGGGTGGCATTATGTGGGGCCGACGAACGCCGCTGGTGGTCATGGAGGGCACTGTAACGGCCGTTGAGGAGTGGGACAATCTGGACCAACAGTGCCTTGAAGAACTTGTGGATAGTACGCCACGACGAATACAATAATGCATCAATGCAAGAGGACATGCTACTGGGTGTTAGAGGTACCCGTGTGTACAGCAATCTGCACCACGACCTCCGAAGGTCTCCCTATGTGGTGGTGCAACATGCAATGTGTGGTTTTCATGAACAATAAAGAGGGCGGAAATAATGTTTATGTTGATCTCTGTTCCAGTTTTCTGTACAGGTTCCGGAACTCTCGGAACCGAGGTGATGCAAAACCTTTTTTGGTGTGTATGTGTCCTCGGTGAACACTCTTTTCCATTCCACGTCAAAGCATCATGTCATTCCCTCGAGTCTTGGCACGCGTTTTTTTTTATGTTAGCCTAAAACCGACTCAAATATAAAAATTGTTTTCTGTTATGTCTAGGGGATATCTTTTGTAAATGCACAACAGATCTTGGATGTATTTAAGGTAATGAATGCTTTGCAGGATAACTTTTATCTATGCAGAAGGCACACACATAGCCAAATTTTGTGTGTGTGTGGATGCTATTCAAAGAGGAGGCTTCCAGTTACAGCGTTCAACGAGGTTGTACACTGCAAAAATTGCACAAATACGTTTTTGATACTGAACGCACCTTTTACACTAGGTAAGTGTGTTTTCATGTTTAAGAAAACGGTTCTATACATAAACTAGCATGCTACTCATAGAACCTTCTAGGGGCGTAAGTTTGTTGCAATAATGTCTGCTACGTATGTGTGATAACATATATAAACCTTTGTGGACTATCTAACACTTCTAATATCACGCTAATTACTACTCGAACAACGTCGAACCATCAGGTATTCAATGCTCACCTTCTGGACTGAGCCATATTCTCGTTGTCAATAGATGGTTCTCACCTAACATTCGAACTCTTTATGCGCAGAGGTTCTTCCATCATGGTCATAGCATGGGTGCTGGTATCAGTCGCACAAAGTCTGTGTTCTAACCCGGTACCTTCATCTACATGACTGCTCTGCAAAACTATCTTAAGTTCGTGGCAGAGTGTTCTTAGAACCACCTTCAGATTATTTCTCTGAGGTTCGAATGTGTAACAGCACGAGGGAATAAGAACGCTTAAATCCTTCCAGAAGAGTTCTAATTTATTTTATTTTATTACGGCGATAATTTCTCAATATTTTCACATTCAGTGGAGAAAATTGGTGATTGGAATTTCGTGAAAAGATTTCGCGGCAACGATAAACGTCTTTGTTGTAACGACTGACAGCCAACTAGCTTATCATATCCGTGACCCGATACAATACGAGCTGCCCTCCTTTGAACTTTTGCTATGTCCACCGTCAGTACTAACTCGTTAGAATCCCACACAGGATAGCAGTACACTAGCAGAGGACGAACAAGCGTAGTGTAGACATTCTCTTTAGTAGACATCTTGCTTCTTCTAAGTGTTCTCCCAACAAGGCGTAGTCTTTGGTTTTCCTTCGCTACAGCATTATTTATGTCATCATTCCTACTTAGGTTGCTCGTAATTGTAGTTACACGGATTTTGTGTGTATAAACGCCAAATAAGATCTCTGTGAATCTCATCGTGTATCACCATCACGCAGTGGCTGTGGTAAGTGGCAAGATTCACGCAGTTCTCAGTTCATCTACACATACAGTCTATTAACTACTGAATGTACGAACACTACAGGAAATGACTTTCAGTAAATTGCACTGTTCTCTTTCAACAAGCCCAGTTGTTATTAGTAGTACAGCTTAACGGTGATCACCTACTGAAAGACATTGTTGTGGATGGTAAGAGACAAGCAGGGTAAATTTAATATCAGCACACTAACAACATAATTGTAACTGTCTTTACTCTACCTAGTATCAGTACTAAATTTCGTGTTGCTCGGTAACTGAAGCCCAAATCACTGATGTGATACATAAGAAAAAACTAACGTATCTGCTGACCCTCACGAATAGTTACGGCGCCTCGTTTTATCTAGGACGCGCTATTCACAATATTTGCTGCCGGCAGCGGAGGCAACAATATTGCCTTTTTCGTCGTAAAGTTCCCAGAAACTTGTGTTCCCTGCACCACTGAAAGTACACCCTACGAGAATCGCCATAAATATTCCCTATTGTGGAGCAACGAAATAGCCAATCTGTGGCTTTCCTAGGAATGGGAACACCACGGCATCGTTGACAAATTTCTAAGATATTGAGTACTCAGGAATTGGCTAGGATCTGGACAGTTCCGTATGCGTAACATTTTTATGAAAGGTCGAAAATTGACGAACCTTTTAAATCTGAATTGTTTAATTAACAACGTATACTAGACACAAGATGCTCGTATGCAAAGTGGCACCCAATACACTATTTACTCTCACTACTAAAAATTTGCAAGGTCTTCATGCAATTCGTTGAATTATAGACCCATATCACTAACGTCGATTTGCACTAGGGATTTAGGACATGGGCTGTATTCGAACATTGTGAACAACCTCGAAGAAAAGGATTAATTGACTCATATTCAGCACGGATTCAGAAAATATAGTTCTTGCGAAACATAACTAGCTCTTTATACTCTCCAGTCTGGAACCACGCGACCGCTATGGTCGCAGGTTTGAATCCTGCCTCTGGCATGGATGTGTGTGATGTCCTTAGGATAGTTAGGTTTAGATAGTTCTAAGTTCTAGGAGACTGATGACCTCAGATGTTAAGTCCCATAGTGCTCAGAGCCATTTGAACCACCTTTACACTCATGAAGTAGTACGTGCTATTGACAGGAGATGTTAAATTGATTCCATATTTTTAAATTTCCAGAAGACTTTCGGCATCGTCCCTCACAAGCGTCTTCTAAACAAACTGCGTGTCTACGGTATATTGCCTCAGTTGTGCTACTGGATTCGTGATTTCCTGTCAGAAAGGTCACAGTTCGTATTAATAGGCTGAAAGTTATCGAGTAAAACATAAGTAATATCCGGCATTCCCCAAGGAAGTGTTATGGGCCCTCTATTGTTCCTGATTTATCTTAAAGGTGTGGGAGACAATCTTAGTAACCGTCTTAGATTATTTGCAGATGATTTACCGTCTTGTAAAGTCATCAGATGACCAAAACGAATTGCAAAATGATTTAGATAAGGTATCTGTACGATGCGAAAACTGTCAATTGACTCTGAATAAAGAAAATTGTGAAGGTATTCATATGAGTACACAAAGAAATCCACTAAATTTCGATTACGTGATAAGTCACACAAATATGAGGGCTGTAAATTCAACTAAATACTTAGGTATTACAGCTACAAATAACCTAAATTGGATCGATCACATAGACAATGCTGTGGGTAAAGGAAACCAAAGACTGCGATTCATTGGCAGAACATTTAAAAGGTGCAACAGGTCTACCAAAGAAACTGCTTACACCACGGTTGTCCGCCCTTAGTTTGGAATATTGCTGTTCAGTGTGGTACCCGCATCAGGTAAGACTGACGGATGACATCCTAAAAGTATAAAGAAGGGCGGCTCATTTTGTATTATAGCAAAATAAGGGAGATAAGGCCACAGACATGATCCGTGAATAGGAGTGGCAATTATTAAAACAAAGGCGTTTTTCGTTGCGACGGGATCTCCTATGAAACTTCAATGACCAGTTTTCTCCTCCGACTGCGAAAACATTCTGTTGGCATCCGCCTACATAGGGATAAATGATCTCCACGATAAAATAAGGTAATCAGGGCTCGCACAGAAAAATTTAAGTGCTCATTTTTCCCGCACGCCGTTCTAGAATGGAACGGTAGAGAGAGAGCTTGAAGGTGGTTCATTGAATCCTCTGCCAGGCACGTTATTGTGAATAGCAGAGTAATCACGTAGATGTAGATGTAGAAATCAGAAATTGCAGCTCGAAGGAGTTGCATCTGCTCTAGAATTACTCCGTAGGATTGTTTTTTCGAGTATGTTCGTTACGAATCGTCTATGCTGAACTGGATGTCCAGTTGGTTTCGTTTATCTTTCCTGTGCTGTGTCATCGAAGTGCTTTCCGTTTCATTCGTGTATTGTGTGTTCTGCAGATTTTCTGTCAATTAAGTAAGTCATTTTGTCTCTGCTGAACACTCACATCTCTACAACTTTGTGATATGCTTTCCGCTTACCGATCTCTGACACGCCTTGAGTACTTCTAAGAATGGTGCTTCGTTATTCAGTAGCTGTAAAAAATGCCAAATTAACTGATATGCTTATCTATGCCGCCATCAGTTTACTCTTCTGGATTTACTAGGCACCAGCACGTCTCTTAGTGCCAAAACATAGCAAGAGGGCGTAGTATAAAGAGGAGAGTAATGTTTTTTTTTAATACTGCTAATCAGTTCTTCCTTAAACATGAAGTTAGTGCTTTCACCTTCCAAACGTGTTACCCTAGCGAAGTGAGTTGTGACTGACAGTCGCCAGTTTAAAGGTTACCGAAATGAGAGCTCATGACAAGTGGTTAGAAAGAGGTTGCTGCATGAGCGTTTGTGGATATGATTACTTTCGTTAGAAAACAGAAACATAAGAAATAAACCCTTTGAGAAAGTATCCCCACTTACATACAATGATCTGGCTCCTTGTTCCTAGCCATTCGGGTAGCATTAAATCACGGAACGCATGATCAGCTCGGAAAAGAAGCTCAAAACAGCTTCTGAGAGATGGTTCTACGAAGTCCGAAGCGGAGAAAGGCTATAGCTGGCATGTCGATATATGGACGGAGATTAGTCGAGTCGCGACGAAGGGGGCTCCTTTCACTGACCCTAACATTCATTCCCCCTATGTCAATCTACAGGATGGCTAATATAGCCTCCCTGGACCATTCGGACGTTCAATATCTATTCTGTTCTGTGTGTTCGAAATATACTGTACACAAAATTTACAATCAGTGGCGACGGTCTACAACAATTTTAATTAACATTCTCCGTAACTAAACGTATAAAACTTTTGTTTAGAAGGTATTTGAGAGTAATTACAATCGTATATTTGGTATAATGTTTTCTCTTTTGCTTTTTTTCCTTGTATCTTTCCTCATAGGCCATGATTTCCTGCCACTGCTGAGTGAAATTCAACCCTACCGCTATATCAAGGTGACAGGTGGTAAGAAAATTACTACGGTAGGCACTGCGATTCTTCCTTTAACGACCAATAAATTTCCGTGTCTACAAGTTGCTCAAGTTGCTGTATCTCCCCAGTGAGAATTAGTATAGCTCATTCACTTACTTCAGAATTCTAATGTATATTTTAGCGTTTGCTCTGACGTACCATTCCTATTTCCCTCTCAGCACCGTTTTTTTTTATTCTTACCTTTTTGTTTACATGCAGCTCAGTTATTTGTGTCAAAACTGGTAAAATTACACTTTCTGAAACTGATACGATGAGAGTAATATCAGGAAATGACGTCTTAGACATATTTTTAAGGCAAAATTTTATTTCTCTTACACAGTTTTTAGTTATTTGTACTTCACTATAAGGACGTTAAGTAAAGGGGAGACAAACCTCATTTCTTATTCTCACTTCTTTATAAATGCTGTTAATAGCTGCTGTCTGGGTATTGCTTAAATTCAGAGCCCATTATTAACCTTTCTACTCCATTTCAATTTTCTTTCGCCTGTCCAAACAGTATTCTCCAGTACACTCTAAGAAACGTCAGTCGATGAACGTGGCATATTTCCTTTTTTTCGTATCGATTCTTCTACTTACAATAATATATTATTAAAAATGATGTAATTTATCTTTACTGTCTCTCTTATGCTCCTGAAATTCAAATAGAACATCTCCTAGAAGCTGCATGGTATTTCCATTTAACATCGGCTTAACGATTATTCGACGCATACAACCGTAATGTTTACGTAATTTTAACAACCACTCGATATATCAGAATGAAGCATGTGGATAATAAAAAAGATTTTCATCAAACGATAGTGAAAAGTGTAGCCCATTTGGTACAACCATATTTCGATATACTGCTGGTTTCGTAACACTCTTTTTCCTTCTTTGATGAGTGTAGTTTCCGTTGACTGTAGTGAACGTGGTTAATGGATGGAAGTTTCTTGTGTTCATTTAGGCAAGAACAGAGTAGTATCTAGAATTTGCAGTAAACTTGTTGCCGATTATTCGTTGATAACTAGATTAGTAAAGGTATTACAAGATACTGCTTCCGTGTCAGATAAAGGAAAGTCTAGACATCGTGTGCCTTACTGCTTTGGGAAGAAGTTCTAGAAAAAAGTTGTGCCATTTAGCACTGCAAAGTGATAGGTGTATAGTATCTGCTATTAGAGTTGCGTACAGACTCAAACTGTAATCAGACAAAGTAACGGTAGTACATCGGATGGCCAATTCAGATACTGTTGCCCAAAGTCAGTACTGCAACCGGCTATTTGCAGTCTGTGGATGATACAGAGGATGATGAAGAGTTGTTGCAGTGATTGGGGTGCGTGAACTTGTAGAGCAACAGAAGTTCTGAAAATCCTCTTCAGTTGGATTAAAAGCTTCCTCATACTATGAAAGGGGGAATGGGGTCACAATGAGTGGACCCATCTTGTGCTACCAATCCACAACCTGTGATAGGTAAGTGAACATCTTTAAATATTTAATAAAGTTATCATTTTATATAACCTGTTCCCCAGGTGAGTAAAACAGGACATATAATACCATACTTCGTAACATGATAAAAATTGTAATATCAGAAATTTATGACGTTCTCCCAGGTTAATCAAATAACAGTAATAACATAAAAAAGCCTGCGCAAACAAAGAAACACTGAAAGAATTGCAGACATGAATAAAATGCAATAATACCAAATTTTAGAGTAATACCCCATTTACTCGTATATAGTACATGTAAGTCTTCACTGATTCTCAAGTTAATTGTAAACTGAAATTCTACCATCCACCTGTTCTGTGCCAACCTTTGTAGATCAACAGTCACTGCACCGATACCACCTGTGTTGGACTTATTTTTCATAGACGGGTCCCAACGGTTGCGTGGGACGCGGTAGAACCCGAGTCGCCTTTTCAAATGGTTAACATGGCTCTGAGCGCTATGGGACTTAACATCTATGGTCAACAGTCCCCTAGAACTTAGAACTACTTAAACCTAACTAACCTAAGGACAGCACACAACACCCAGTGATCACGAGGCAGAGAAAATAACTGACCCCGCCAGGAATCGAACCCGAGAACCCGGGCGCGGGCAGCGAGAGCGTTACCGCACGACCACGAGCTGCGGACAGTCGCTTTTTCCCATGTAGGTTGCTAGTTGTCAAATTTTATGATAAACAGTAGTCCCATGAAAACATTAATCAACATTAATCAATTACAAGCAACTATGCAATACATAAAAGGAAAGCATAAACAGTAGTTCATTATACATTGATGTGACAAGTCATGGGGTTGTGATACGAACATATACAGATGGCTGTAGTATCGCGTACACAAGGTATAAAAGGACAGGGCAATGCATTGTAGGAGATACCATTTGTACTCAGTTTATACATGTCAAAAGGTATCCAAAGGGATTATGACCAATCGACAGGAATTACCAGACTTGGAACGCAGAATGGTAGTTAGAGATAGACGGATGGGACATTCCATTTCGTCCGCATCTCGTGGTCGTGCGGTAGCGTTCTCGCTTCCCGCGCCCGGGTTCCCGGGATCGATTCCCGGCGGGTCAGAGATTTTCTCTACCTCGAGATGGCTGGGTGTTGTGTGTTGTCCTTAGGTTGGTTAGGTTTAAGTAGTTCTAAGTTCTAGGGGACTGATGACCATAGATGTTAAGTCCCATAGTGCACAGAGCCACTTGAAACATTTGACATTCCATTTCGTAAATCGTTAGGGAATTCAGTATTTCGAGATTCACAGTGTCACGAGTATGCCAAGAATATGAAATTTCAGGCATTACCTCTCGCTATATAGAATGCAGTGCTCGACATCTGTAAATTTACGACCGATAGCAGCGGCGTTTGTGTAAAGTCTTTAGTGCTGACGCCGTTTGAAATAGCTACAGAAATCAGTATGGAATGTGCGACGGACGCAGACGTTAGGATAGTGCGGAGAAATGTGGTGTTAATGGGCTATGGTAGCAGAGTGCCTTCGGTAACAGCACTACAGCGCCTACAGCGCCTCTCCTGAGTGTGTGACCATATCGGATTGACTCTAGGCGGCTGTAAAACAGTGGCCTGGTCAGATGAGTCTCAAATTCAGTTGTTGAGACCTAATGTGTGTGGCGCCCCGCGAAGCCATGGACCCAAGTTGTCAACAAGTCGTTGTGAAAACTTGTAGTGGCTTCATAATGGCGTCGGACGTGTTTACATGTAATGGACTGGGTCCCTTGGTCCAGCTGAACAGTTCATTGACCGGAAGTGGTTATGTTCGGCTGCTTGGAGACTTTTGCAAACAGTTATTGACTTCATGGGCCCAGACAACGATGGAATCTTTATAGGTGACAATGAGCCAAGCCACTGGGCCACAGTTATTCGCGATTAGTGTAAAAAAATTCTCGATGATTCAGGCGAATGATTTTGCCTTACAGATCGCCTGATGTGAGTCTCATCGAACATTTACGGAACATTATCAAGAGGTCAATTCGTGGACAGAACCCTGCACTGGCAACACTTGCGCAGCTATGGACTACTACAGAGGCAGCATGGCTCAGTATTTCTACAGGGGACTTCCAACGACTTGTTAACTCCATTCCAAGTCCAGTAGCAGCACTACGCAGGGAAAAAGGTGGTATGGCACGATATTATGGGTTATCCTATGACTTTCGTTACCTCAGTTTATTTAACAATAATTTTATGAAACATCTGAAAACTTAACCTGAGTAGGATCTGACACTTGAGAACGTATCTATTTCGTTTTGCCTTTGCGGTGTCAGTTCCCTGAGGCATATGCAAAAGAATTCGTTATTTACATTGGCCAAGGGATCATCTAAATTAATTACACATTTTCAAGGGTAGTATAATGCATTTTCTGGTACACTAGTATCTGAACATTTCCATCTCTCCTATCGTCCTCTGCTCGTTTTATGCAGATAGACTAGATCGACATCTAGGTCTACATACATATTCCGCAAGCCATTGTTCGGTGCATTGCTGAGGATACAACGTATCACTGTCAGGCATACGCTTTCCTCTGACACTAGCAAATGAAGCATGGAAAAACGACTATCCATATCTCCTCAATCTCTTAAACATTTCCTTCAGACATTCCATGTCTTTAGAGAATACGACGGTATCGTCTAGGTAATCCTGACGCTGGTAGAATCTCAAAGCCCTCATCAAATTGTCCAAAAACCTCTGAAACACTGCAAGTGCATTTTCCAAACCAAACTGCATTCTCTTGAACGGGTAGTGCCACCAGTGTATCGATAAAGCTTTCTTTTTCTGGGCTTTCGGAACAGTCAGAATTTTAGGGTAACTACTCCTTGGTAACTACTCTGTGGTAAAAAAGTACCGCCATTCTCCCAAGTTATCGATGGTCTCAATAATCTGAACAGTCTACTACCACATGAAAACTCTTCTGATATAACCACGAGTGCTGAACACCACTGACTATTACTGTCTTCTATTATCCTTTCAGCTAATTTGTGGTTGATAAAATCTTCCGTAATCCGTTTGAAATAACTAGGTATGCAATATGGTTTCTCATATACCGCTGCTTTGTTCCCTGTTGGTTGAGCCAGGGGTGTTGCTGGCAACAGACGACACTGAAGAAACAAATTCTCAAAACCCAACAGGATCATTTCCATCTACTCTCTCTCTCTCTCTCTCTCTATCTCTCTCTGTCTCTCTCTCTCTCTCTCTCTCTCTCTCTCTCTCTCTCTCTCTCTCTCTTTCTCCCTCTCTTCCATTTAGATGGCCCATTTTCCTCCAAAATGCTGTCATAATGGCTACTTGCAACCTCTTGTTGATCATACTCCTCGTGCACCAGTCCTTGTCATCTGGAATGTCCAAATGTGGCATCAACATCCCCTTATTCAACTTCACTTCCTTGGCCCAAAGTTTCTCTATTTATCAGTACTGACCTCCCACCACACCTCTCATCTACACAAAAACATTTCTCCCAATAAATCTACTTACTGGATCCAGTATATCGTTCTCTTCCATAGGCTATACAGCACATAACATATCCACTGGTAGATCTGGCTTCACATTCACCAAAAGCGAGTTTCCAGCGCAACGAGGTACACACTCATGAGAATCCGGCGATAGCGCAATTGTATACGGTTCAACTGGTTGGACCAATACGCTAGACACTCCTCACTACGGTTTTACACTGGAGACAGTTTCCTCTAGCTGGAATGTCATTCCACTACGATATACTTTACAGTGTCGAAGATCAAATTTAGTCCACTACTGATACAACAACTCTATTTCCAGGATCATACTGTAGTCAGTTTCTTACATGAGGTTCCACCTCTACACATTGCTTAAAACGAACAGAACCTCTACGAAAATCTACCTCAGCAGTTTCGCCTCATTATCCCTTACCCCATGTAGTCTACAACGTGCTGGATTCCATTGCCTCTGTGCTACTAAGTCGCTACTGAACCGACACATGCACCACTGTTTTCAACAAAACTCTTTATCTATTACAACATCCATCACTGTGCACTACATTTCTGCATATACACTCCTGGAAATGGAAAAAAGAACACATTGACACCGGTGTGTAAGAACACATTGACACCGGTGTGTCAGACCCACCATACTTGCACCAGACACTGCGAGAGGGCTGTACAAGCAATGATCACACGCACGGCACAGGGGACACACCAGGAACCGCGGTGTTGGACATCGAATGGCACTAGCTGGGCAGCCTTTGTGCACCGCCGCCGTCAGTGTCAGCCAGTTTGCCGTGGCATACGGAGCTCCATCGCAGTCTTTAACACTGGTAGCATGCCGCGACAGCGTGAACGTGAACCGTATGTGCAGTTGACGAACTTTGAGCGAGGGCGTATAGTGGGCATGCGGGAGGCCGGTGGACGTACCGCCGAATTGCTCAACACGTGGTGCGTGAGGTCTCCACAGTACATCGATGTTGTCGCCAGTGGTCGGCGGAAGGTGCACGTGCCCGTCGACCTGGGACCGGACCGCAGCGACGCACGGATGCACGCCAAGACCGTAGGATCGTACGCAGTGCCGTAGGGGACCGCACCGCCACTTCCCAGCAAATTAGGGACAATGTTGCTCCTGGGGTATCGGCGAGGACCATTCGCAACCGTCTCCATGAAGCTGGGCTACGGTCCCGCACACCGTTAGGCCGTCTTCCGCTCACGCCCCAACATCGTGCAGCCCGCCTCCAGTGGTGTCGCGACAGGCGTGAATGGAGGGACAAATGGAGACGTGTCGTCTTCAGCGATGAGAGTCGCTTCTGCCTTGGTGCCAATGATGGTCGTATGCGTGTTTGGCGCCATGCAGGTGAGCGCCACAATCAAGACTGCATACGACCGAGGCACACAGGGCCAACACCCGGCATCATGGTGTGGGGAGCGATCTCCTACACTGGCCGTACACCTCTGGTGATCGTCGAGGGGACACTGAATAGTGCACGGTACATCCAAACCGTCATCGAACCCATCGTTCTACCATTCCTAGACCGGCAAGGGAACTTGCTGTTCCAACAGGACAATGCACGTCCGCATGTATCCCGTGCCATCCAACGTGCTCTAGAAGGTGTAAGTCACCTACCCTGGCCACCAAGATCTCCGGATCTGTCCCCGATTGAGCATGTTTGGGACTGGATGAAGCGTCGTCTCACGCGGTCTGCACGTCCAGCACGAACGCTGGTCCAACTGAGGCCCCAGGTGCAAATGGCATGGCAAGCCGTTCCACAGGACTACATCCAGCATCTCTACGATCGTCTCCATGGGAGAATAGCAGCCTGCATTGCTGCGAAAGGTGGATATACACTGTACTAGTGCCGACATTGTGCATGCTCTGTTGCCTGTGTCTATGTGCCTGTGGTTCTGTCAGTGTGATCATGTGATGTATCTGACCCCAGGAATGTGTCAATAAAGTTTCCCCTTCCTGGGACAATGAATTCACGGTGTTCTTATTTCAATTTCCAGGAGTGTATATTCGTTGCATCTCAATTTAACGGAAACTCCTTTAGGCGCACTTCAGGTCTCTCCTTGCATTTAGCAGCTGCTTACCATCCACTCGTCAACCCTCTAACATTCATCTGCTGACACATTCGGTTTCCTCTGTTTCCGTGTAGCTGGAGACAGCGTCTATGTAAATGTCCCACCTGACTATACCTGTAACACGTCATGTTCATACCACTTTTTATACACGCAATAATTGCCTGTGAGTTCAGTCATTCATCTCTGCGAACGTCTTAGGGGCCTCTAAAAATGGTTGCAAATCCTCATATGACTTTTCACAAAAGAGAATAATTATTCCTGCGACACCTGGATCTAGGTCATGCTTGAAATAGTGCTAACTGTTGGTTCCTAGCCATCAACTGTCCATTTAGCTGTGTATTACCTGCTTCTCAGCTGCGCTACCTTTGCTAACGATATTCATGTTTTTTCTCACTCTGGCAATCGTTTTGCCTCCGAATCAGCCTTGGCAACGTCCTGACCTTCTATCACACTCAATAATACAAAACGAAGACACGCTCCACAAAATCACCACTAACTAGTCTTTACGTCGTATTGTGTGCTGCCTAAGCTCTCTACACTACCTTGCAATATGATCACATTGATGACACATTAACAAGTTAGAGCCACTGAATCCGTGAAAGGGCATTATCCCCAAGAAAATTACATTACATGTCCCTTATACAGGCCAAATACTGCTCTCTACAATTAACCTTAAACTCAGGTAAGGCAGTGAGCTCCTCTGACCTAAAGATTGTAACCTTTACAACAACAGCTACAGCTACATGATTACATTGCATTTCACAATTAAGTACCTGGCTGAGAGTTTATGGAACCACGTTTAAGTTCCTTCCCTAAGATTCCACACGCAAAGAGCGCGCGGGAAGAGCGAAGACAAATCTATCTTTCGAGCTCTGATTTCTCTTATTTTATTGTGATTATCGTTTCTCTCTATGTAGGTGGACGCTAACAAAATATTTTCACACTCCGAGGAGAAGGCTGGTGATCGAAATTTCATGAGGAAGTCTTGTCGTAGTGAAAAACGCCATTGTTTTAATGAATGCCACCCCAAATTTGTGTATCATGTCCATGGCGCTCTCTCCCTTATTTCGCGATAATACAAAAGGAGGCGCCCGTCATTGAACTTCTTCGATGTCCTCCGTCAATCCTGTGTGATGTGGAAACCACACTGCATAGAAAGAGTCCAGAAGAGTGCGGAAAACCGTAGTGTAAGCAGTCTCTTTAGTAGATCTGTAACATTTTCTAAGTGTTCTGACAGTAAATCACAGTCTTTGGTTTGGTTTCCTGAAACCACTATGTGATCGTTCTAATTCGTAATTTTATACCTTATGTAGGTAGTTGAGTTTACAACCTTTGATTTGTGTGATTTGCCGTGTAACTGAAATTTAGCGGATTACTTTTAGTGCTCATGTTGACGACACTTTCCATTATTTAGATCCAAACTCCCACTTTGTGCGGCCGGTGGCTGTGGCCGAGCGGTGCTAGGGGCTTCAATCTCGAACCGCGCGACCGCTCCGGTTGCAGGTTCGAATCCTACCACGGGCATGGCTGTGTGTAATGTCCTTAGTTTAGTTAGGTTTAAGTAGTTCTAAGCCTAGGGGACTGATGACCTCACATGTTAAGTCCCATAGTGCCCAGAGCCATTTGAACCATTTGAACAACTTAGCGTGCGATGTATATATATCTTGCCTAAATCATTTTGCAATTCGTTTTCATCATCTGATGACTTAACATGCCGGTAAATGACAGCATCAACTGTACATAATCTTAGAGGACTGCTCACATTGTCTTCTACATCGTTTATGTAGATCAGGAATAAAGAAGTACCTGTAATATTTCCTTTATGAATGCCAGATGTTACTTCTGTTTCCCTCGATGATCTTCCATCAGTTATTACGAGCTTTGACTTTTCTGACAGGAAATCACGGATCCAGTCACACAACTTAGACGATAATCCATAGGCAATCAATTTAATTAGAAGTCGCTTGTTAGCAACGGTGTCAAATCCTTTTTAAATCTGAAAATATGGGTTCAGTTTGGCCTCCCCTTTCGATGCCATTCATCACTTCGTGACGATAGAGAGCTGGTTGTGTTTCACAAGAACGATATTTTCCGAATCGTTGCTGCCTATATGCCAATAAATTGTTTCCTTAGAGGTGATTCATAATGCTCGTGTACAGTATAAGTTCCCAAATCCTACTGCAAATCGACGTTACTGATATGGGTTTTTCATTCAGTGGATTACTCCTGTTTCTTTTCTTGAGTATTGCTGCGACTTGCGCAACTTTCCTGTGTCTGGGTACGGATCTTTCTACAAGCGAATGGTTGCACACCCTACGATGATAAGGTGGTGTCTCCGCAGTATGTCAGCGGCCTCGTTGCATAAGCTGGCCGCACAGTTTCCATGCCAGCAGCGTGTGTAGTCGACGATGGTCGTCGTGGCGAAGGATGCCTACCATGATGAGGTGCTCATTCTGCAATGGCGGGCCACGGCTGGTCTGCACAGGGAACGACCCTCTGCCGCTGTGTAGGAGTTGGGATGGCCAATTGTGGTGTTGTTTTATGTCCATGGGGGAGGGAGGGAGGGATGAGTGTGGGGTGGGGGAGGGGAACTACCATTGTCTCTCACCAGTGACTCTTGCTGGCATGTCCAAATGGCGACCTCGGCTGGCACAGCCCCATTTTCCTTTTAGGACTGTGAGACTAAGAATAATTTCTGCACAAAGGTGTCCAGTACTAAAACCGGCAGCGGCACAATTGTGCATGTGTGCCACTGCCAGTCATGTGTCGCAAAACACCAAGGCCACTGTCAATGAGGAAATCTGTTTCGCCCCTTGCTGCACGAGTCTTTGCAGTACCGTTGAATCGTTGTTTCAGCATATCACTCATGTTAAATTACGAAGTGCATTCAAGTTCTAAGGCCTCCGATTTTTTTTTCTAATAAACTACTCACCCGGAATCGATGAAACTGGCGTTACTTCTCGACGTAATCACCCTGCAGACGTACACATTTTTTACAACGCTGACGCCATGATTCCATGGCAGCAGTGAAGGCTTCTTTAGGAGTCTGTTTTGACCACTGGAAAATCGCTGAGGCAATAGCAGCAAGGCTGGTGAATGTGCCGCCACGGAGAGTGTCTTTCATTGTTGGAAAAGGCCAAAAGTCACTAGGAGCCAGGTCAGGTGAGTAGGGAGCATGAGGAATCACTTAAAAGATGTTATCACGAAGAAACTATTGCGTAACGTTAGCTCGATGTGAGGCTGCGTTGTCTTGGTGAAACAGCACACGCGCAGCACTTTCCGGACGTTTTTGTTGCAGTGCAGGAAGGAATTTGTTCTTGAAAACATTTTCGTAGGATGCACCTGTTACCGTAGTGCCCTTTGGAACGCAATAGGTAAGGATTACGCACTCGTTGTCCCAGAACATGGACACCATCATTTTTTCAGCACTGGCGGTTACCCGAAATTCTTTTGGTGGCGGTGAATCAGTATGCTTCCATTGAGCTGACTGGCTCTTTGTTTCTGGATTGAAAAATGGCATCCACGTCTCATCCGTTGTCACAACTGACGGAAAGAAAGTCGCATTCATGCTATCGTTGCCCGTCAACATTACTTGGCAAGATGCCACACGGGCAGCCATGTGGCCGTCCGTCAGCATTCGTGGCACCCACCTGGAACACATTTCGCATTTCCAGGTCGTCATGCAGGATTGTGTGCACAGAACCCACAGAATTGCCAACTCTGGAGGCGATCTGTTCAACAGTCATTCGGCGATCCCCCAAAACATTTGTCTCCACTTTCTCGATCATGTCGTCAGCCCGGCTTGTGCGAACCCGAGGTTGTTTCGGTTTGTTGTCACACGATCTTCCGCCTTCATTAAACTGTTGTACCCACGAACGCATTTTCGACACGTCCATAACTCCATCACCACATGTCTCCTTCAACTGTCGATAAATTTCAATTGGTTTCACACCACGCAAATTCAGAAAACGAGTGATTGCACGCTGTTCAACTAAGGAAAACGTCGCCATTTTAAGTATTTAAAATAGTTCTCATTCTCGCCGCTGGCGGTAAAATTCCATCTGCCGTACGCTGCTACCATCTCTGGGACGTATTGACAATGACCGCGGCCTAATTTTAAAACAATGCACATGTTTCTATCTCTTTCAAGTCCGGAGAAAAAAAATCGGAGGCCTTAGAACTTGATTGCACCACGTATTGCAGTGACGAAACTCGCCTGCTCTCAGGACTGCTGCCGTATATTGTTCTGTGTCACACTAATAAACCCATATATGACCGGTACTTAGAGCTTCATTTTTTTATGCCCATCATGCTCATTTGACTTGAATTTACCAAAGCTGTATATACTAGCAGACATATATGGGGATCCCGCCTCCATAATTTTCTAACATCCAGGAGTCTTATTGGGAATTCAATACTGTTTGTGTACAGTACGCACAAACATCAGTTTGTTGTTTATACACTGAGGATGTATGTTATAGTTTCTCTCATAAGCAAGAAGTGAAGGTAGTTGTAGTAATTTGCGACATTAAGAACACCCTGTTTTCTGGCTGTATCCTCTAAAAGAGGATGCTGGAGGAACCCCCACACATTGGATCCAACAGATGCACACAAACGTCCAAACACAAGCATCTACTAAGAGCCTTCCTCTAATCTCTTTCTTGTAATTCATAGAACGGGCGGGTATTCGGTTTCAAATAAATTTCTCAAGCCATTCTGCAATTGAAATGTTCCTAAACACACGTGTGAGTAAGTATTTTCGCGATGCCTTCCTTTCATGGCAGAATGAACACACTGCAGAGTATAATGTTACAATTAATGTTGGGCTACCACAGATCATTTAAATCTTGGAAACTTCCCTTACCAAAAAGTGTATGCACACATTTAGACAAAGTACTGTTTCCCAACACCTGGCCGAATTACTGCATGCTGGCAAACAATATGCTGTCACCAAGTGCACCTCTTATCATCATGTATCGCAAAGTTCCTCATCATCCTCGTTATCAAAAGTGGGACATAGGCTGCTACTGGCTCATAGACCATCTTCACCGAACCTCGCAAGACCCCATCCAGAGATCGGTGCTCACTACAGTCAGGGTGTCAATGGCGCTGTTAGGTGTGGATCCCGAAGGTACAGAGGGTGAAGACAGATATGTGTGTAAAAGATTAGTCTCAGCCAAATAACTCTTATTTGCTGTGATGAGAAATCTTCAAGCTCCTTTTCTAGCGTATGCATACATTCATCACCAGAGAAAATAGGACACGTCTCAGATTAGAACCTCACACACAGCTTCCTATCTCGCAGGCATACGTTCAATCCGGTGCTGGAAAATTTCTTGGGGAATGGCAGCCCATCCTTAACAGAGTGTTGCACTGAGGAGAGGTATCGATGTCAGTCGGTGAGGCCTGGCCCGAACTAGGTGTTTGAAAACATCCCAAAGCTGTTCTGTATGATTCAGGTCAGGTCTCTGTGCAGGCCAGTCCATTACAGGATGTTACTGTCGTGTAACCAGTCCGCCACAGTCATGCATTATAAACCGGTACTCGATCGTGTTGAAAGATGCAGTCCCCATCCCCTAATTGCTCTTCAACAGTGGGAAGCAAGAAGGGCCAGACGGCATTGTGGCGGAGGTGGTGCAATTCCTGGCCCCCCAGATAGTCGCCCCTCTAACTCACCTATACAATGGATGTCTCAGACGGCAAAAGTTCCCTCGAATCTGTAAGTGGGCAAATGTCGTAATTATCAAGAAAGGAGCTGACAAAGACCCAGCAGAAACAAAATCCTACCTACCAATCTGCCTGCTCGATCTGCTTGCGAAGGTTCTGAAGAGACTACTGGCTGACAGACCGGGTGCTGTGCGGGATGAGCGGCAGGCAGTTCGGCTTCAGGCCTGGGCTATCGGCATCTGATGCAATTGGCCTAGCGGATCAGGTCTGCGGCTCTACCTCGTACAAGTACTTTGTCGGCATCATGGTGGACATAAGTGGTGCCTTCGACAACCTGTGGTGGCCTTTGCTCTTCTCCTGTTTACGGGAAAAGGAGTGTCCAGGGCCGCTATATGGGTGTCTGAGGAGCTATTGCGAGGATCGGGAGGTCTGGCTATCATCCCCTAGCACAAGAGTAAGAAAAACTATCACAAAAGGATGTCCACAGGGCTCCGTACTTGGTCCCCTGTTCTGGGACATCCACATGGAACCCTTACTAGACAAACAACAGCAAAGTATGAAGTGCTAGAGGTGATAGCCTACGCAGATGACCTCCTCCTACTGGTCGGCGGCCGTAGCCGAGAAGACATAGAGCCTAATATTGAAAGAGCAATATCAATACTACAACATTGGTGCAGAAACAGAAAGAATAAAGTTTCACCAGCCAAGACCACAAACCTTCTTCTAAAGTGACAATTAGTTCGTAATCCAACTGTCAGGATAGAGGGCTCACCAGTTCTCAGGCTACGTGAGACTCGCTATTTTGGTATCATCATTGATGAAAGGTGGTCCTTCGGCAGGCACATGGTAACCGTAGCTCAAAGAGCCCTACAAGTACTCAACAACCTCTTCTTCATTGGACACAAACGATTTCATCTTCCACCACATCTCATTAAACTTTATCACAATAGCATACTCACCTCAATAGTGGGTTACGGCTCGGGAGTGTGGCAACACAGGCTCACGAGGGTGGTGCACGCCATGACAGTGAGAAGAGTGCAAAGAAATATGATTATGAGATCAGTGGGGGCATACAGGAATACACCGGGAGGAGCCCTGTTAGTCATAATGGGGCTCTGCATCTATGATATCAAAATTCTGGAGCAGGCCGCTTGGTACTGGGCAAAGAAAGAGAATTTGGAGAAAACAGAGGAAATTCTAGGCAGCAGGACTGTGAACAAGGTTGAGATAAGCAAAAAGGGGATCAGCTATGGCAACATTCGTGGGAAGGCGAAGAAACAGGGCGTCGAACCTTTGATTTCTTACCAGATGTCAGGGATAGGATGGGAATGTCATACTTCGAACCAACCAGGGGACTAATCCACTTTCTCACTGGACATGGACCCTACTCGACAAACCTATGTCGATTCGGGAAAAAGGCGACACCTGCGTGTGACTGTGGTGTTCCGAAAGGTACTCCTGACCATGTAGTCTACGAGTGCCCCCTTTTAAATGATGTGGCCTCAGTGTTACATGACCAACTACCGCACAATGACACATATAGACTGCTCAGGCAACACGACACTTTTCAGATTATTAATGAACTGGCTAAACGCGGTATCACAGAAAGTCTTAAAGTTATATCTGAGAGAACTAAATTAGCACCTATAAGAGACCAACCTAAACACCGATAGAGTCTGGCACCCTACTCCCAAACTGCCTGGGCGCGGAAAGGCCGACTTCCTCAGTCTTGAATCCGCCGCGCCTCGGGATTTTGGGGGAGTGGGGTGCAACCATACTGATTTGGACAACGCACCTGATTGGACCTTAGGATAAGTTAGTTGTAGGACTTAATTTTAGACACTGTTCTTAGAAACCTGCAGCGATCAACATCTTGGTCTGCCCAGTGTCAGGGGCACGCTCATTGGGGTTAGCTCAACGAGCAAGGCTCTATAGTAGGTTTATATTTTCAGCTGACACATTTGTAACGCTGTAGGACTTAGTGACTAGTCTATATCTAGGTTACCTGCTTTGTAGTAAATTAACACATTAATTTTGCCCATTGCTTTCTCCTCATAGCTTACTCACTAACTAGTTACTAAAATATAACTTAGAATAGCTGCAACTTATATAACTGTATCACTATTTTTGACCCACTAATCACATAAGGCAGTGGGCTAGACTGTATAATTAATAAGTTTTTGTGGAAATAAAGAATTTTTTTAAGAAAAGAAGGTTATGAAAATATCAATGTAGACCAGTGATGTGATAGTGCCAAGCAGAACTACAAAAGATGCAACCCCCTCCACGAAAATTACTACCACACCGTAACACCGCCGCATCCAAGTTTTAGTGTTGGAACGACACACACTGGCAGATGACGTTTACCGGGCATTCGTCATGCTCACTCCCAACCATCGGATTGTCACATTGTGTATGGTGAATCATCACTCCACACAACGTTTTTCCACTGTTCAATCGTCCAATGTTTACGCTCCTTACACCAAGCGAGGCGTCGTTTGGCATTTATAATCGTGGTGTGTGGCTTATGAAATCGACGTTTCCTCACCTCCTGCCCAACTGACATAGTACCCGCAGTGGATCCTGATGCAATTTGGAATCCCTGTGTGATGGTCTGGATAGATATCTGCCTATTACACATTACGACCCTCTTCAACTGTCAGCGGTCAATGTCAGTCAACAGACGGCGTCGGCCTGTACGCTTCTGTGCTGTACGTGCACCTTCACATTTCCACTTCAGTATGACATCGGAAACAGTGGATCTAGGGATGATTAGGAGTGTGGAAATCTCCCGTACAAACGTATGACACGAGTGACACCAAATCACCACACCAAGTTCGAAGTCCGTGTGTTCCACGGAGCTCCCCTTTCTGCTCTCTCACGATGTCTGATGACTACAGAGGTCGCTGATATGGAGTACCTGGCAGTAGGTAGCAGCACAATGCACCTAATATGATAAACATATGTTTTTGAGGCTATCCGGATGCTTTTGACCACATAGTGCATAATAAAGTGATGCCAAAGACAAAACTTCACCTTACTAGAGAATTGGACGAAGGACGGTGGTGTCAGTACGGATCGTACTCGATGGATTTAGACCTCATGTTCATCAAGTTCACCAAGTTTCAGCTGTTTTAATCTATCGTGGGCTTACCATTTGGTTATTAGTATTTGGCAAGGCAGTTGAAGAACAAAGGGCAGAAGAGGCACTCGTACGACAAGATGAAGATAAATGCACAGCCATAATGCTGAGTATAGTATCATTCGCATTGACGCTACAATGACGGCTGGTGGCTTAGCAGTAAAGCACGTGCTTGGAAAACGAGAGATCGCGAGATCGAGTCCCTGTTAGACCACAGATTTTGCTGTTTGGGTTTTAACCTAACCTTCGCCTGTAAAAGTTGTGAGGTGTCACCAGAGACGGCTCGTGCATCGGATTCTACTTTAAAATGTAGGTCCCATATCCGCGGCTGTATAACTGGGATGAGATAAGGACATGCAAGTCGCTGAAATCGGGCCCTATTGAAAGATTTCAACCAGGACGTTGATCGTCACGGAATTACTATGATTATTCACGCTAGCATTTCGTCAGTAAAATTCAAGATCGTATGAGTTAATGTTCCGTGGGATGTTATGAATTATCGCGAATGAGCAAGCAGCGAGATGTAAGGTGTGAGATAAAAGCTATGGTAGTGCAGCCCAATTGGCGCATGACGTGGCAGCGGCTTCAGCTGTGGAGGCCGGCTATCGACTGGAGGGTATACTGGCGCCTGGTCAGGAATCGCGCCTTGCTCTCCATACATTATTGAGCAGCGACGCCCTCGCAGGCTCACTTTTTCTCCCCGCGAGCAGGATGCCGGCCTGAGTGGTCGGAGCTGTTGTCCCTAATTCACGTCTCCTTGCTGCTGCTGGTACTTGCACGTGAATGAAGGATGACGCAGCCTCCCCTCCCACGTTACGGTCACGTTGCTACCTTCGCGAGATCAGGGACAGGACACTCAGCTGAACTCGAAAAGCATTGCTGTAATTCCGACGCAGCTATGACGATAACATTTATTTATTCGATATCCTAGGGCTATTTAAACAGCTCTGCATACTGTTACAAAATTTTGAATATAATTTTTTTCGAAAGTCGTATAAATCATAAATCAGCTGTTGATTCATGGTGGAAGGTATTTTTAACTTCCCTTACTGTGAATATAACGCATTACGAATAGCATTATTCCATAAACTGATTATAAGTAGTCCTGATTTACCTAATGCCCTGCAGGCGATTTCGTGCGGCTCCTGCTAATCTTCATGTAGCATTTCTTAATGAGTCGCTAATTTGGTTAAAATGGTTCAAATGGCTCTGAGCACTATGGGACTTAACATCTGAAGTCATCAGTCCCCTAGAACTTAGAACTACTTAAACCTAAGTAACCTAAGGACATCACACACATCCATGCCCGAGGCAGGACTCGAACCTGCGACCGTAGCGACTCATTAGCCTAGAACCGATCGGTCACTCTGGCCAGCTCTAAGTTTGTATACTGCGCCAAATCACTTGAGTTGTTGCTGGGGCCAGCTTAAGATACATTATTGAAGTTTAAAATATGGCATATATGAAATATATGGGATAGCTATAATTAAATCTCCGCTATCTGAGCCAGAATAGACAGAAAGCTAGTTACCGGATGGGTAACCAGCTTTATAGAATGATGTTTAGACTGTGCGCTGAATGGAAGTACATTGTTAGTAATGTTAGTGTCATAACTTCCCGTTAGGCGTCGATACTGGTGCGATGATGTAGAGCTGAAACACAATCGTCAGTGTGAACTACAGATGCAGACAGTAAATACAGGTCTGGACATGGAGAGGAGGGCTTTACTCGTAAATCTTTTTTATCAAAACAACAGTAACAGAGCTGTTGCTTTTCGCGGGTACCGACGCATTACGGTAATACGCAGAGGCCCTCTTTCTGAATCAGGTTCCAAGAACATAATTAGGAAATTCGAATAAACTGGTGATTGGAGAAGAGGCCTGCGGCCAACTGTGCCACAAATTGTTTAAGAAGTTATTGTTGCGTGGCTGAGAATGCTGGACGCAATGCACGATCTTCAAGCACTGCATGAGCTGTGTCACGACAGTTCAGCATTCTGTGATACAAAGTCGTTTCGGGTAGCAGTAGAGCAGTCTATATTGAGGTTCCAGGCTGACCTGTATGCAGATGGTCGTCACAGTAAACAACGTTTATAGACAGGGAAGTAAACATGTTGCGTTATTAACAAACATAGCCCTCTTACATGGAAACTGAAACGTGTTTGTTGTTTAATGCTTTATTAGTTACTTCTCTTTCGCATGCTCTTACAAATGTTTCATGAAAGTTTCATTGTTCTACGATCAATCGTTTGTCATGGGGTCCCGCTCAAGTGGTGGAAGTTTAATTATAACAGTTAGTTACAGTAGATTAAACCATATGAAGGCTGCAGGAAACGCAACCGAATACATATCCCAAATTATGTGTGGGGAATTCTGTAGAACAAAAAAATTAAGTACGAGTGATACAATGCTGAATATGTTATATACTTGGGAACGAAAAACATAATAGAGGAAGTCGCAAGGAGCAAAATTACTACGTTTACAGAACACATTAGTTAGCTAATAAAAAAAGGTTTTAAGATTTGAACTGCAAAAAGAAATACCGATACAAGTTTGTTTTCACAGATAGTGAAATCATCACTCCGAATTTCTTTTTCACTTTCATTTGAAACACAAGGCATTTTGAAACTTCCTGGCAGATTAAAACTGTGTGCCATATCAACACTCGAACTCGGTACCTCTGCCTTCCACGGGCAACTGCTCTAACAACTGAGCTACCCAAGCACGACTCACGCCCCGTCCTCACAGCTTTACTTCTGACAGTACCTCGTCTCCTACCTTCCAAACTCTTCAGAAGCTCTCCTGCGAAACTTGCAGAACTAGCACTCCTGAAAGAAAGGATATTGCGGAGACAGGGCTTAGCCACAGCCTTCGGGATGTTTGCAGAATAAGAATATTACTGTGTGCTGGACCGAGATTCGAACTCGGGACGTTTGAGCAGAGCACTTGCTCATGATAGGCAAAGGTCCCGAGTTGGAGTCTCGGTCCGTCACACAGTTTTAATCTGCCAGGAAGTTTCATATTAGCGCACACTCCGCTCCAGAGTGAAAATCTCATTCTGGACTGGGCGTTTTCTTGGGTTGTGAATGCAGTGCACGTAATTCAGTTTCGGTGATGTTTAGAGAACGCATATAAATCAGTAATAGGTGACAAAATAACTGTGTACCATTTCTACAATATTTATCGGGTATTAAATTTATTGTCTTTACATAAGGTAAAGGAAGTGTTAGAGGGTACACTAGACATTCATAGCCTGTCTCTTTCCTTTTTCAGTTCATTTTTCTTCTTAAAATTTAGCATGCTTAAGCTGGCAGAACTGTTGTGCTGGTATTATGATATAAATTTATAAGATTTTTCTGTTGTGTCGTTTACTTTCCCATTTACCTGACAAATAAAAATCCTTTATTTCTAAGTCGAGACTGATGGTACTTCTTGCTCTCTATCTGTAAGCATTTAGAAGATAACATCAGCATAGTGTCTTCTACCGTGTAATTTACTGTTTAAAGCTTTAGATATACTGTAGTGCTACACATTCTTCTGAAGTTTTGTACAGCAAATCTTTGCCTGTATGTAACGTTCTAATGCGTACATAACTCAGATATTCTTAGAGTACAGGTACACTAATACAGAACAACCACAATTAAAGTACACTGATCAGCAACAACGTTGTGACCTCCTACCTCATAGCCAATATGTTCACCTTTGGGACGGATAACAGCGGCGACGCGTCTTTGCATGGAAGCATTGAGGCCTTGGTAGGTCGCTGGAGGAAGTCGGCACCACATCTGCACACTGAAAGCTCGTAAATCCCTTGAATTCCAGGGAGGGGGACGATGAGCTCTGATGCCATGTTCAGTCACAACCAGATGATTTGGCTCGAGTTCAGATCTTGCGAGCTGGGGGGCCAGCACATCATCTGGAACTCGCCACTGTGTTCCTCCGCTGACTCCATCACAGTCATGGCCTTGTGACATGGCGCGTTATCCTGTTGTACCTTTTCCGTCGGGGAACATTATTGCAATGAAGGGGTATACGTGGTCTGCAAACAGTGTACGAAGTCCTTGACGATGGTGGTGCCTTGCACGAGCTTCACTGGACCCATGGTTGCCCACGTAATTGTGCCCCATAGAGTAATTGAGCAGCCGCCAGCTTACGTCCGTCCCAAGGTACAGGTGTCAGGGAGCGGTTGTCCTGGAGGACGACGGATCTGCTCCCTCCCGGCGGCATGATGAAGAAGGTATTGGGAGTCATCAGGCCACGCAATGCTCTGTCACTACTCCAACGTCCAGATCTGATGGTCACGTGTCCATTTCAGTAGTAGCTGCCGATATAGTGGTGTTCAAAAATGCCTCTAAGCACTATAGGACTTAACATCTGAGGTCATCAGTCCCCTAGACTTAGGTCTACTTAAACCTAACTAACCTAAGGACATTGCACACATCCATGCCCGAGGAAGGATTCGAACCTGCGACCGTAGTAGGAGGGCGGTTCCGGACTGAAGCGTCTGGAACCGCTCGGTCACAGCGGCCGGCTGTAGTGGTTATAATATTGGCCCTTGCATAGATCGTCAGCTGCAGAATCCCGTCGTTAGGAGTGTTCGGTTCACTGTGTGCTCAGAAACACTTGCGCTCTGTATTAAGATCTGATGTTAGTTCGGTCACACTGTCGTGTTTTACTAGCCTACGACGTCCGACATCTATAATGAGTGGTGACCGCGCGACCCCACTACGTCTCGACGTGGTTTAATCTTGGTTGCACCACGTGTTGAAGACACCACAGCACTCCTGATGTAGTCTCCGAAATGCTCTTGCTGATCCTCTGGGCCATTATAATTCGCCCTCGGCCAGTTTCACATAGATCGCGTGCCTTCCCCATTCCACCCACTCACAGCACGCTAACTGATACTGCATGCACCGTGCGTGTGTCCGACTACCAGTCATTCCTGGCCAGGTTACGCTGTTATCCCCAGGACGGGTTTATACAGAGTTTTATAGAGGGAGAGACCATGCACAGTAATCTAACGAGTGATGAGTGGCTTACTGTTGAGGCAAACTGAAAATTTGAATACAATAATGCATGTTGCTCACATTACAATACACATTTTGTTTTTCATAGGGATATTAAGCACGCGAGCATTAGACTCCTTTTTCTTCGTACTACAATACCACATTGTGGGAATTATCCATAATGAACTACGATTTCAACGCGTCCAGGCTTAAATGTGGCAACTGATGTTTATAAGATACTCTTAAAGTTGATTTTTTTGGCAATCTAGTGCCAATATCGGTACAAGTCGATGTTCTTATGCTCCTATATAGTGAGTTGGCACAGCGCGTCCGAAAAATGCAAATTTATTAGTTCCACGGTTTCGGTAAGTCACATACAATTGCTGCGGTGAATTGTTTGAGAACGACATGGCCGATTTCTTTACCAGTCCTTTTCCAATTAAGGCTTGTGCTCCATATACAAACAACTCGTCGTCGACTGCCTTTAATTCCTGCATTCATTGTATACTTAATTGCGATGTGTTGTCGTAGAGATACGTCTGTGTTTGTCATTTGTGTACGCTTCAAATTAGCTGTCTTGAAAATTTCACCAGTGTTGTAGCAGTGAATTCTCTGATAAATAGTCCAGTTGGATATGATAGAAAATTTCTTTTACGGATAGGTACATGTGATTTTCATTTACTGCCACACTACTAGTAAAGGATAAAAGGCTGCATCACTGAATCTAAACGATTTTTCAAACAGGAGAAACCTACTAATTTATCATTTTCTTCTGTTCCTCGTCGCATTGTTCGTACAAGATCTGTAGACCCAGTAATGATGAATCAATGCAAGTCATTGCCTGAGGCCATACGCTTGATCAGAATGATGCATTCTATGTTATATCAAATGGGATCCAAATATAAGTATACGACATTGGCGGTAAACATGTGATACGTTACGCAGTACCTACGGAGGGCACTTAACGGACAGTTCAGGTATCCATATGGTCTTTAAAGTGTATAAGATCTTTCCACTGCAACTAATTTAACACGGGAGTTCGTTTGCCGATAGTTCGTTGTTCAAACTGCCAATCCGCTGCTTAATTTTCAGTCTTGTTAATATTTGAGACAGCATTTGGATTAGATGGAACAGCAAATTTTTTGGACGAATTAAAAATTCTTATCGTCTTACACAGAAGCCTTCCACAAAGAAATTATTCGGAATGTTCTTCCAGAATTGTTACAGGTTAAGCCCTGAAAATAAAGGAATGAGGCGATTTCTGAATTACATTATTTAATTGCATCTTATTCACATTTTCAATAAAACTGGATGGAATCCAGGGTAACAGGTAAAGTAATAGAGAACCAGTACTGTGGCCGGCCAAATCCCCCCACCTCATCCCACTGTAGGTTCTCTGTGGGGTCACCAAAGTGAACTGATTTCTGCGGCGGAGAGTTCTAACGCACAGATGCTTCGTCAGTGACGTGAAAGCGTGAAAACTATTTGACACCAGCCAGGGGAATATGAAAGTGTGCGTTATTTACGTCTACACCTACATACAGACACACTCCGCAAGCCACCATACAGTGTATGGCTGAGGCTGCTTTGCACCACTACTAGTTATTCCCTTTCCTGTTCCACTCGCAAATGGAGCAAGGGCACAAGACTGTATATACTTCTCCATTACGAGCCCTAATTTCTCCTATCTGGTCTTTGCGGTCCTTAGGCGAAATGCACGTTGGCGGCAGCAGAATCATTTTGCAGTCAGCCGCAAATGTGGATTCTCTAAAGTTGCGCAATAGTGTTTCTCGTAAAGAATGTCGTCTTCACACCAGGGATTCCAATTTAAGTTCAGGTGTCCCTCGAAACTACCGGTGTGAAATCTAGCAGCACACCTCTGAATTATTTCGATGTCTTCCATTGATCTGGCATCCTGGAGATCACAAACACTCGAGCAGTACTCAAGAGTGGGTCGCACTAGTAGTGTAAACGACATATCGGTTATTTGAGATTTTCAGGTTGCAGTACGCTTAAGAGAGAAAAACAGAAATAATTATGACAACTAGTCGAGAGGAGGGCTGCCCAAGTAATTCCCACTGCTCTTAAATTATGGTTTTCTTATTGGATATTTGCATATTATTCATAACTTTGTTTTAATCCCGAATACAAGTTATAGATATGGGATTAAAACTCATTGATTTATACTTTTGATAATTTCGGCCCTGAGGAAACTCGTCTACTGACTTCACTACGTCTTTGAAGCACAAACTCAGCTCCTCAAGTACGAACCAGCAAAGAGACACATCGCCTTTAGAAACATATTCTGCTTGTTACAAACATGATGGAGACTTAGGAATATTTGCAGAATATATTTGACAACTCTCATTGAGTCACGCCCTGGAGTCAAACACGTTTGCTCTCCTAAATTAATTTTATATTTATTCAATTTAATTGCGATGAGAGATGGAGATATCATATCCAGGAACGTCATTCCACACAAAAATTCATGTAACTTCACCTTTCACATTGCAAATTATCGCTCTTAGCAATCGTGGGGAAATAAGGAGATACGAGTGCTGCAGGGTTCGCTAGCTTTGTGGTAGGGCTGAAATATCACTAGAGGCGATGCCTGCTTTTTTATGATACTGAAATATAATTTATTGTTTCTTTTTTAAGAATGCACAATTCTATTGATGAAACTGTGGCACTGAATAATTTGATATCTTGGCTTCTTTACAGATATGCTTTCACTGTCACATCTCCATACGTAATTTGATGGTCCTAATTTGTGATGATTTGGGGATGTTCGGGCTATAGATACTCACCGTTTTACTGAAACAGATCTTAAACGTAATTTTATCACGATAAGAAGTAACTCATTTGTCACAGTTCAGTGCATATGGTAATTTTGTTAGTTTATTGAACACAATACATAACCATAAGATCGAAATTAACCGCAAAAGATTCTCCTACATTGCGTAAAAACAATCTGACGATGCTCCAACAGTTCTTAAGTTCTACGCCTGTAAATACGTAATGGCTTGGAGTCAAAGATTTTGACGACACTATGCTAAGAAGGGAAACTCCTACTTACACCCTCTGAGATTGGTCATAAGAGGGACCAGTAGACAACCCGTTAAAAATTGAACACAGATCAAACATATAAATAAGAAGAAGGTATACTGAACTGTAAATAAAAAGCAAAATAGAAACAGTGAACGGGCCAAGCTTAACAAGTGTAACACTGACAAAGAAAATAAGCGACGGCTTCGTGGATTATCGCGGTGTTGGAATGAAAAGCAGGCGGGTCGTGTTCGAAGCTCCCTATTGCTTTTATTTTATTTTACATTTTTCGCTCTTCGCTCTCTTCATATTTGTGTTTGTGTCGTGGTGTAACGTCCGTTTGCCACATCGAATTGTGAGGAAGAGTCCTATAGTGAAAGGAAGAGGCTTTCAAATGGGAACCACAAAAGTTTAATGACAAGGCGACAAGAAAACTGGAACCTCCACGTCTGGTTTGTGACACATGGCATTAGCGACAGTACGTGCGTCATATGATAGGACCTAATTTGTACGTCTGGTGAGTGAGTGAGTCAGAAACGCGACGGTAAAGTGTTCTTAACCCATGACTTATATTCTATAACCAATGTATAGTTTGACAACCGCGAAGACTAAAGAAAGAGAACGAACACTTCAGTGACCGAACGGGAAGTTCATAAGGTTGTGAAAAAATGAAATACGAATGAATGGGACGAGGGGGTGTCGAACCTGTCTCGTCCGATTGGCAGTCCAACACTGTGACCTCTTTTAACCTCTTTTATATATATATATATATATATATATATATATATATATATATATATATATATATATATATATATATATATATATACCTCTTGCGCTTCAGCCGTTGGCCCTTACCACTCACACTACGCCCAAAAACCTATGTAACCTAAAAACAAAGTTCCACCCTAAAGCTAACTAGAACGGTCGTGTGCCACCACTTCAGGTTCCGCTCACGAACAAAAATTAAATATGCCTCTGAACTTTTTATTAAAGAAAAAAGGATAAAGGAAGGGGTGCAATACTTTATGATATTTTACCACGACGCCACAACACCAACTTCCTACTCAATGAAGTAGTCGTTAAGCTTTGACCGTTAACTGTTTCTATTTTGCCTTTTTTTTCATAGTTCAGTAAACCCTCTTCCTGTTTTCATGCTTGGTCTGTGTTCACCCGGCTGGAGTGGCCAAGCGGTTCTACCCGCTACAGTCCGGAACCGCGCGACCGCTACGGTCGCAGGTTCGAATTCTGCCTTGGGCATGGGTGTGTGTGATGTTCGGTTTAAGTAGTTCTCAGTTCTAGGGGACTGATGACCTCAGCAGTTAAGTCCCATAGTACTCAGAGCCATTTTAACCATTCTGTGTTCAGTTTCTGACAAGGTATCCTTTTGGCCATTTTACCACTAAATCTGAGGGGGTACGATGTGGAGGTTCCGTTGTCATTATGAAGCACGTTCTCATCAGGAAACCAATTGTCTTGATGGTTGTCCGATAAGGAATGAAATACATAAGTAATGAATGGCATATTGTCACGAGAGATATCACGACTGTACATTTTTTAAATATGTTTTCTAACAGTCTGACATGCAATTAGTCACCACTGATAACTAGTATCGGTTACATTTAATGATCATCTTCACATTTAGAAATAAAGCAGCACAAAACATTAATAGGTAACAGATTCAGGCATAGACAGAAAATATTTAAGACATCTGCCTAAAAAATAGACAAAATTGATTGACAAATTTTAAAATTCCTAAGCTGTCCCTGATTAATCACGTGAAATCAAAATTATTTCAAGGAACATGGTAATACGGTGCCAAATAAAAGTAATGTCACTATAGTACACTTTTGGGAACGATCGTTGAGGTCTAGGATTTTGCTAAACACACTTTGAATCATTCAGACCCATGTGTCATTAATTGTACCTGAATAATTACTTAAAATAAATTGATGGAGTTTAAAATTTAAAGCACCTAAGATTGTACCTTATTAACCACGATCTGTGAGTAGTCCAAATTATTTTTAAAAAAACATGGCTGTAAGATGTAAAATAAAAAAAAGCGTCACTAAAGTACACTTGTAAGAAGCATCCGTGACAGGTAGAGCTTTAGTAAACCCACTTCGCATCAGCGAGATCCGTTTGTCATTGATGATGCGTAGGTGATGGAGAAAGGTGGGAGAAGAAGAGGAACAGCAGCATTGAAATATAAGAAACATCTTGTGCAGAAGATGTAATGCAGTTAATTTAAAACTACGAAGTAATGTATTAGGAAGGATATCAGATGCAGTAGCGCCAGACTTTCGGCAAACCTGGTTAAGAGTAGGCTTTCGCAGAACTGAAAATCGTTGTTCTAAACTAAAAGATAACACGAATAAATGGAGCTTAAATGTTAGTGTCCCATTTGTGTACAAGTCTAAATGCAACGACTGTAATAGAGAGTGTATAAATCAAAGTAGTAGATTTGTGAGATCCGATTTTAAGAACATAAGTCACTAGAAAATAGTAAGACAGCATTTGGAGATCATCTAATTGAAACTGAACACTCGGTAGAACCAATAAAGACACATCTTGACATTTTAATCGCGGTACCTAAGCAACATTTTTTCAAAGTCTTGGGAGCACTTGAAATGTATGGCCACGACCTGAAAGTACCGGATAAAATACTTAATATCCTCTGTGATTTCAAGTATTCTGTGTACTTCAAGAATTGTGACGGTTTATTGAGATGGCCCAGTCAGCAGCAGCCCTCCAGTTTTGCTACGACGTCATTCGACAGAAGACAAATTTAACAGACAGCTGCACTTGCTGGCTGAGTAGCAGCATAACTACTGGGGACTGAACCTAATATACACAAGCAAAAAACACACATAAGTCGCCCTCAAGTGCAAACCGCGAGCATTTAGTGTTTTAGGGCCGTATTTGAATTTAATTACGAATATTGGGTAAGCGTCTCGTGTATCAGTGACATTGCATTACCTAAATTGCGTCATAGTTTTAAATTAATCGTATTACATTTTTTAGACATTATCTTTGTTACATTTTAATAGTAAATAGTCTCAGTATTTGACAGGCGTCTCTTGTATCAGTGTCAGATGCATTACCTAAATAGCTTCATAGTTTTAAATTAACCAAATTACATATTTTAGACAATTTCTTTATTACATTTTAATACTAAATAGTATCAGTGCTTGTCCTCCCGCCTCTCACTTTCGTCCCTCCCCTACTAGTCATCCATGAGATAAGTTCCGATGTGGATAACTTTGTATGCTAGATGCTACGTAATGTTGTCGCAAGTACAATATAATACCGTTCCTTTTATTTTACAGCTTAACACTATGTATTTCTTTAAAAAGAATTTCGACTGTTCGTAACTCATAATTAGTCAGGTACCAACTGAAGAATTTTCAGTTTCAAATACTGTCAGTTTATGTTGTCTGCTTATTTATTTACAATGTCAAGAATTTTAAATATTTTCGGTCTGTATTATTCACTGTAGTTATTATTTGTTAATGATCGATTTTATTTTATTTTTGATTTGAAGGTGATCATTAAATGTGATCGAAGCTAGATAGCCTGTGTGATTAATAGCAGCTGAGACTGTCACCATGAATATTTGAAAAAGATAAATTTTTGAGGGCAGCTGAATAGAAAAGTATGTGACAATACTTGAAGACGTGGAGGACTATGTGGCCATCTGCGATGAACACATCGCTGCGATGCCATTCATAGTATACAACACTTTCCTTGTACCACGAAAAGCATAGCATTCCACTTTGCGAGCACTCACAAACCTTTGTTTGAGATGTGTTGCTAATAGGGGCCAATAATCAACTTCCTTTTGTGAAGAAGAAAAGTCAGCTCTTGACACTGAAACAAAAATGCACTGAGTTTTGTTGCTTTGGATTAGAGCATGCAGTACCGTAAGAGCAGTCTGGTAGTACGGCAGTTCAAGTTGCCTTTTGTCCACCAAGTTTTCGATGATTTCCTTACTCCGCTTAATGCCAACGTCAGGATGACCCCTTTGTAAGAGACAACCAATTTCCCTGTCCATCCTTCCCAATACGAGCATGTTCTCCGTCTCTAATGACATCGTCATCGACAGGACGTTTACTACTACTCCTCCTTTCTTGCTTTTTTCTTCGAGTGTTCAACCTTACTCATTGAATGCAAGTGTTGCACGAATGTAAAGTCATCTTAGTTCATCAAATTTGCCGATTTTTAGATACACTGATGAAGGCCGTAGTGGTAAAACGCAAAAGCCTTCATCATGAAAAACCATTAGTCTTCCTGAATGTGTCGAACAATTCACGTCAAAATGCTCCTACTCAAAAACATTACATGATTTATTGACGTGGTTTTTTAGACGCCGGTTGCTTGTAGCACAGCGCATGTGTATCGACCGGACTCTGCTACCTTCGACATCCTATTGAACCCAAAGCGAACAAAGTGTCACAAGCGTTAGACACCATTTTTTAACGCACATGTAGCACTTTTCGTTGTCCTCAAATACACTTGTCTAACAACACGCCAAACAAAATCTCCATGACTTTAGAAAACAAAACAAAATTTTTCAGGTAAATTTGTCCTCGGTAGTGGTTGAATTATCACAGTACTGGTCACGCCACAAAGCACATGAGGAAAGTCCATATCGTTGTTATTAGCGCGCAGTGTTTACTCAGTTTACCTATGAGGTTTTGTGCGGAATATCTTACTACGATAGCAAACACTTTTATATTTGGCAGTGCGAGTGCAGTATCGTGTGCTTTAGATCACAGGCTCAAGGGCCGCCACATCTCTGGCACCTGTGTGGACGCTGGCCGGATTCCAGCGCCAGGTGATCGGTGGCCTGCTGTCACTGCACCGAGAGGAATGTCTGGAACAGAAAGTATTCTGATGTGGACGGAGAAGTATCAAATATCTCGTAGAAATGTTTCTGGAAGACTAATTTATTATTTGAGGGTTAGAAATTGAAATAAACAACGTTTTCGCTTTCATAAGACTGATCATTTTAGCATACAGACGGAATGTAGTTTAAAAAGTATAAGAATGAGTTGGCGGAAATTCTCAACTTTGCAAAGCAACACACATTCTAATTCTCCAGCAAAACTGCTCTGCAAAATGCTCTTGTAATGCTAACCTTTCCATACTCACCGATATCAGAGACCCATTTCACCACTGCACCTAGAGATGTATTCCGAAAGCCATATTACAGTGCATGGTTGAGGACACTTTGTATTGATGTTATAGATTTACAGACTTCTTCAAATGTCGTATTGAGCAAGGGAAAAATTACTGTCGTTCTTCCCCTGATACTTCTTAGTCTCTCTTACCCTACTATCATAACAGCAACTCGAGATACGTTGTGCATCCAGCATAGCTGTCATATAGCCTTTTCAGTATATCCTATTTCGTAAACATTCGGAATGCTGGATCAGTAATACCTCCTTCTACTCAGTCTCCTTTACGAATGAGCCGGACTTTCTTACAAACCTCCCAATAAATATAACGTATCCATTCGCTATTGTCAGCAGTGATGTGACTTGTCCATTCCATTTCATTTCGCTGTTTAACATTCAAACGATACGACTGGCTCCATAATGTTACTACCGATATTGTAACTAGAAATTCCTCTCTCTCTTTTCGATAATAATAAGCTTAAAACAGAAAGTACTGATCAGTCGGTGACTAGGATACTAATTTACTCCTCAGATACGTAGATGACACAACAGTGAAACATGATTATTTCTGTCTGTTTTCTTCAACACCGTTGGCCCTGTGGAGGAAAATCTTTATGAGAAAGCAATAAAAAGTGACTTCCACCGTAGGGAAGAAAAGCGCTATGGGAGCGTTCTTTTAAGCCACAGGCGGTTACTTGGCTCCAGCTACTTCCGGGAGGTCGATGCTTAGCTCTCTCGCCATCACAGCAGCTGCAAACATGTGGCCTGAATTTTTCAGGGATTTCTGCTGCGGAGAGAGGCGGGCGGGGTTGGTATGAATAAGGGATTGCAGCCGGCGCTCGTTCCTCAAATGCCTGTTGTCGTCAGGTCCCGCCGCGGCTCAAGCAGGACATGGCGCACCGCAGGGATCATATATTTACAAGGTCGCGGGATGAATTAAATTGCTCCCAGAAGACACGGCAGGTGTAAAAGAGGACGTATCCGCACGCAGCGTTGCGGTGTCGGTTTTATGGACACAGTTGGCCTTCCTGTGTCTCCGCTCGTAACATTCTCGTTCCTCTCCGCTTCCACGGTAGTGTTCCTTTGTGTCGCGTATCCTTCATCCTGGTACTTGTAGCATGTAATTTTTTGTTCTTACTTGACTTTCCTTCAGAGTGAGGGCATGTGCGTCCTCTCCAGTTCCCACTGTGACGCTATAAACTTGGTTTGATGTTTCAGGTGTATACTCTATGAAATACTAAAATTTGACCATTCACCAAATGATCTCAGACGTAGGAAGAAATATTTTATTTCTCTGAGTTTTCCGAGAGCATCCCTGTGCAAATTTGTTTCTCGTTGTTTCAGTACCTTAAACCGGAAAGAAGCTCTTCGTAAGTGAATGAGAAAAATTACCAAGACAGAAAGCCTGCGATGTCTTTACACATTCTGAGGGCGTTTTTCTCCAGATTTATTACTCCACGTGGTTCTATAATACTCGTTCTGAATTTTAAAATTACTTCAAGGCTTTACATAAACAGCCACATCGATAAATGCTAACTGAATATTTTCGTCCTTAATTAGTTTCGTTTATTGTGCCAAGCTACAGGACTTGAAACCATTTTATTGCTTTACGTACGAATAGTGAACACACATTACTGCGTGCGAATATTGTTCCTTGGAGGCAATTTAGTTCACGAGCAAACCTTTCAGCAGATGTTTACGTTCGTGGAAGAGACTGACATTCTGAAGCAGTCCTTAATCCGAGTGTGTATGTATATGTAGAAGATATCAGATATACTGGACATTTTCTAGGAATCTATGACTTCGCAAATCAATCCTTTATTAGTAACGGAGGATTTCCAGGCTTGTGATCGTTGGGATTATTTTCCTTGTTGTGGCAGGAGGAACCATTCCCCGTTATTTGTAGAAGTATTTCTTACAAATCCTGTATACCATAGTAAGTCGACAGGAAGTCTGTGTCACAGTTTCCATAAATCACTAATATAGGCAAATTCTGGGACGGTTCCTTTGAAAAAAAAATACCCAAGTCCATCTCTATCCTTTCCGTCTTCGACGGGACATTAACCGTTAATTTTCTTTCCTTGCTTTCCCGAGATCTCAGTTGCTAACATCTCTTATCGTAGTTAAGGCTCACTTATGATCTCCTGAATCCCGCTTGGACAGTATCATGCTCAAGGGATGGGCTGTAAATTGTGCCTAAAAGAGTATTAAGAGAGACATTAGTGAGGCATGGAGTCGGACATGAATGAAAGTGCTACTGGTTTCTATAAAAATCATAAACAAGCGTGGGAAGGAATGTATTATTTGATATGACTCGGACAAGGCACTTTTATTATTCCCAATTATTTTCTATTGTGTTTGTGTCCCTGCAAGTGAGTATTAGGACATACAATTATATGTCACTCACAGTCCCATAACATACCCAGACGCATAACTTTCCAGATACGAAGTAGTATCTAGCCTGACTTGGCATGTTTCCCGTTTTATAACGAAATCTTCGGTATTTCATACCCGCATTCGGTTTTCGGTATCAAAGTATAACTGTTTCGGTAATTTTAGAATTCCTTTCATGTCACTAGGTAATTTATTTATTTGCTCAATCAACATACATGCCGAACATTAAAAAAATTCAAAACAATAATGGCGGTTTCATATAGAAATGCCTACGTGGAAAGAGTCTTCAGTGACATATATCATTTATAGTCTGAGGCTACAAACAAATGGGGTGTTGGTATCATAAAAGAAGAATTAGAATAATTATGTTGTAATCTGAGTTTGCAATACATAGCCACTTACACGCAAAAATAAAATGAACAAAATTTCGCTGAAATTTGTAACCAGGAATAATAAATTTAATATTTAATATTTGTGTGTTTTATTGGGTTCACCCTCAGCCCTCAGTTCAGAAAATTCTTTCACCCCGTAATGCTCACTAATTCAGTCAATTTAATCTGGAAAAGCTAGATGTAGCACCAGAGTTGTTCATCCAATTCATCAAATTTGTAGATATATCTACCCATTTCAGTAGTTTTTTTGACGTTGTAGCTTATTTATAATATAACTTCGTTGCATTCATTTGCACAATAATCCTTCTCTTTAATTCTCAGCTTAACATCACAAAGTACTTCGTTACCAAACTGTTTCATTTTGGATGGTTTCACTCCATTTTAGATTTCTGATGCAGCAACCGGTTATGTATATTTTGAACGAAAATAGTCTCGGCTGCAAAACTGTTTTCATTAAGAACAGTTACGCATTTGGCCCTCGTAAGGCATAATTAGATTATGTGGAGACAACAGAACGAACATTAATATGACAAAACTGTAAACAGATTGACGGATGGTTCTAAGCTGTGCAGCCACACGTAAAAGGGACACTAGTATATGCACGAACACACGTCAAAATGTAATGGGAAAATTTCATCCGCCAATTACCACTGAAGGGGATTAAACAACAATAATAAATATCTGGATTTAACACCCGGAGTTCAAATGTCGTATTAGATACGTGGAGGACCTGAATGGAAAATGAAAGTATAAAATTGAAATTAACTAAGATTATTAATGGTGGGTGGTAGGATACTAAATACTAGACCTTTTAGCTACCTTACGTGTGCTAGAGCAGGCTTAGCATAGTGTACAGCTAAGCTTAAATAATGCGGATGTAGAGCAGAAAACGATCGGTAAACAAGTCCGCCCGACACAAGATCAGAACTCACTATGAGGCGTGCGACTAGGTACGCAGCGTTAGTATTACGGGTGTGGGCTAGATGGCGCAAAAATTCAAATGTAACCTATTACACTAATCGCATTGCCAACAGTTTAATTCTTATAAAAATATATGCGATACGACTTAAAAAGGAGAGTTACAAACTGTAAAGCACTAACTGAATGTTACTGTTAACAGTTGAAGGTAACGGATCTGTAAAAAAAAAAACAATATAAAGTGTAATACGAGTTGTAACAGGTGGATCAGTGCTGCTTCCAAGAATGCCGATAGCAGAAACGTAAACTAAAGTACAGCGCCAGTAATAAAATTATTGCAAATCCGTAAGTTATACTCACGACGTAGCCGAAAAAGGAACCTGTGAGACTCCTATGCCACGAATGATGTAGGGCTGCCAGGCCAACTCATTACTTTATATATTTCAATAGTTTCTAAAATGGTCCACGAGAACGTTAAATGGAACCATATAGAAGCTAAAAAAACAGTATCTAGCGTTATAAATATCCTCTATGAATGAATGTCATCTATGACAGCATAATTAAACAGTTTTTAGCAGTAAGGAAAGGCTATTGAACTATCAGTTGGTTGGAAAAGCATGTCATTTTGCGATTTAGTGATGCCAAATATAAGTCCTCGCCCATGATATTGCTTACTTTCAGATTTGGCCAGCATAGCTTTTGTTCATTCTCTCTTCTATAATAATTCGTGTGTGTATCTTACTACTTATCGTTTTATCTCTGGGATTTTCTTGTTAATCAAATTTTCTTACGATGGTTTCATTATTGGTATGCTCTCATAATCATCATGTATGCATAGAGGATATTTACTATGCTAGCTACTGTTTTCTCACTTCTGTACCGTTTTACTTAAGGTTCTATTGGACCTTTTTAGAAACTATTGCAATCTGTAAATTAGCGTGTTGCCTCTCGAGCTCTCTGACATTTGTGACATGCGTAGCGCATGATCTTTCTTCTGCCACGTCATAGGACTAACTTATGCATTTACAACTATTTGATAAATGTTGTAGTAATTTTGTTTACGTTGCTATTATGAGCTTCCTCGGACGTCACGCTGACTCATCTTGTACAACTCGTACTACATATTCTGTGTATCTTTACGCATCCATTACGTTCAACTGCTATTAACAAGTATCCTTTAGTTATTTACGGTTTGTAGCTGCGGTGTGGCTGGTTCTCTTTTTAAGTCGTATCTCATATAATTTTTATAAGTTTTTAAATTTTTTAAAATTAGTAATACAATTAGACATATCTGATTGGTCTGAGTCTTTGCGCCATCTAATCCACATCCATGATACTAGCGCGGCATATGCGGTTGCACGCCTCATAATGAGTTCTGTTCTAGTGCTGGGCGGACCTACTTAGCCGGTCGTTTCTTCTATACATCCACAAATCCTGGGCTGCGTACACTGTGCTGAGCCAGCTGCAGTATACGTAATGTATCTAACCGGTCTAGTATTTGGTCACCCACCACCCAAAATTAATCTTGGCTAATTTTGCTTTTGTACTTCTACCTTCGGTATCTGATAAGAAATTTGACGACCGGATGTTACATCCAGACGTTTCTTATTCTTATTTAATCCTCTTCAGCGGCAACTGGCGGATGAAGCTTGTCCAACTCTATTTTGACTCCAGTTCATGCATATATTACTCTCTCTTGCACACATGGCTGCGCATATTAGAACTATGCCTTGAACTATTTACAGTTTTGTCATAATGATTTTCGTTCTATTAAATCCAGATAATGTGATGACCGCTTACAAGGGCGAAACGCGTCATTGTTCTTAATAGAAGCAATTTAGCAACCGAGACTCTTTTCACTAAAAATTATCCATTTTTATTACTGTTGTTATAAGAACATTGACAAAGGGCACTAAACTTAGAAAATGTTATTCTGTCATTTCAATAAAACTTTCATATATAATAGCACGCAGTGTGTATTAGTCGTTAGACAGAGTGGATCACAAAACTCATTTCTGAATTTAAGTGCAGGTTTCTGCTATTAATGTAATGTAATGTCTATGATGTGACCATGGTCTTAAACAGAATAGCAGTTGATAGACTACAATGATCGGTAGTGCGACGGGTCAGGCTCTTATCGCGCAGTTTCCTTTCCCTGAAAGAAAATCCACCTACCTCGTTTCTTAGGTAGTTGCTGCACTCGCCTCTCCTGATAGCAGCTACTGGAAAAATTGCAGAAAAGCAGTGTTGAAGAAACTGCAATTTAATAGCCGCTCACCGGAGGCCGCGATACATGTTTGCTGAAATACAATCTATGAGCAATCTTCCTAAATAAATTGAGTTATTGGAATGGTAGTAATTGTTTACTCAAACGAGAACGCGAAGTTGGTAATTCTATTTAAGCTCTTTATTGTCTTTAAGCCTGATCATCAGCCCGCTAATCTACGTTTGAAGAAAGTTCAGTTCACAATTCTATCCACACTCAAACCCCGCCAGAATTAGCTTTCAAAGTTACGGAATTTACTTAACTGCAACACAGACGATTTTCTAACATACACGTTTGCAGTCGATGTTCAATAATAGTTCGTTTTTTAACGTTAATGCTCGCCATCAGCACTTAGTAAAAGTTTACGAAGTACCGCCACGCTTTTAATTATTAAAGTTACTCGCGTCTTTCGCGGAACGAAAAGTCACAACTCGCTCAAACTCACACTACGCGTTACTGGACTCTTCCAGTCTCAAATCGCACAGTACCGAACCGATGAAGCCGTTTTATGACTTCATTTTACACATTATTCGCGAGGACACATCAAGCATGTCTCTTCTCGATCACAGTTCCTTCGCGACTCCTCATCCACTCGCGACTCACTCTCCTAGTCTGCTAACCGTCCTCGCATCTCATTGGCTCACACATCACACAGCCAATCAGAATTAACTCTTTGGGTGCGCCTCGCGCCAAAATCTAGCACGCACCAGTCATGACTTCTGAATCATTTACGTCATGATTTCTTGTTACACAAAATTTACTGTATAATTTAACAAACCGAAAGGAAAACTAGACTTTACTTTATTTCCAGAAATTATTTAAATACTCGCGAACGTTCTGGCTGCTTGTACAATACCATACACTCTTGGACATCCGACATTCACTAAGATGGGGAACCACTGGCGACTCTGTTCCCACGGTTACATCGTCTGAACACTTGCGAGTTCCAACCTAGATTTTATACACTTGCAAAGAATGGCGAATGTCCCTCTTTCATTCACTCAGGCACACTCATTCACTCTCACCTACTCATATAAAATAACTGTTCACAAAAATTCAAAACATTTATGGTTTTAACAAAGTTATAGGTGAATTTCTAAAAGTAAAATTCTCAAAATAAATACAAAAGCACGGAAGGTGATTTTGTTTCATAGTTGGATGGTCACTGAAGGTGATCTATACATAATGGTATTTATTTAGACTCGAAAATTGTAGAAATTTGCGTTTTCTGTAAGATTTTTCTAATTTCCAAAATATGCAGGTTTCAAAGCTCAAATTTGGATGACTTATTTTTATTCATAACAGAAACTAGTATATTAACTTTTAATTTCCTCAGGTTCCTCAGTTAGAAGTTATTAAAGATGAAAGTTCCACGTTATACACGCGGCTAGTTAGCGCACAGGTCTTACATTCTCACGGTACAGACATGCCATATGGTCGTGACGTCAGACGAACGGACACCGGTAATCTGCCCGCTACAGCACATATGCTAATCTGATGGCTACTTTACAGTCTGTCTACATTTCACAGTAAATATTTGATAGAAAACTGTGCGCTCGCACTAGTTGCGACGCCACACACCTCCTGAGGAAACTAAATTTTTTCATTCATGACAAACTTTTAGTTTTCTAAAAAAATTTCTATTAAAGATTTACTCAAACAGCTATTTAACATTTATAGTTCCTGTACATCAATCATCCACTTATACCTAGGGCTGACGACCTACAAAACATCTTATATCTAAACATGCACTTTTATCATCATTCAAAAAAAATTTTTCAGATTACAAAATTCTATTTACAAATTCCTGAAAGAGAAAACAAACCTAAATACTATCTTGATGTACGTCACACGCACACTAACACTACTATCGCTATGGTGAGCGTCACTTTTTTACCACTTACACTTAAGATTTTGATAGCACTCGTAGTTCGACCGGGTCCTGCTTGGGAGGTCCATTTCAAGTCTCGTGCTACCACCTCTGTTTACTTCGGCGCACCTGAAACATCAGCTGGCCTCAGTTCCCTTTCTAACTGCTACGTCTTAACCTACAGCAGCGATAAATGGCGCTATCTGCTTGACTCTAAAGTCTCATATTTTTGATAAAATTTACTTTACAGTATGTACAATTTTCAAATTTTTTTTTTTTTTTTTTAAGTGAAAAGTGAATTGACTTTCCTAATGCAGTACCGAAGTGGCACATTTACTCTTTAATTACTTCTTCATCTCATAATCAAACAAGTTATGGTTACATAAGAAATACTAAGAAAAACAATTCCTACAAATAGTTCACAAATACATAATAAATCTCCGCCAGCACTGGTGACTCTCCAGTTCCTGTACAATACACAACAATATAAAATATACACAAAATTATCAATATTACAATTCTGTCTCCAGGCAATCTCCTGTAGTCCTGTATCATAAATTAAACACTGAAAAATACATATTTACTTATTCATTTATCAACACTACAATCCTTATACTAATCTCTACGACAAACTTGGGGAGCTTTGTGTGTCTCTGGTCAAAAATGGAATCGATGTCATGGGTACTTTCCTCATCTCACATATCTGGAGTTACTTCAATTTCTTGTCAACATCAGTTTTTTTCTAGTCACATTCGGGTTTAATTTACAACTCTCATACTCATACTTCACACACTCAGGTTAGTATTTGTTAAAGCGTTTCCTACTAATCTGCGAAACCTCGTTACCCATACTTTCTAACATACATCCACCTCCTGAGTTACCAACGTCGCCTCAGCTTTGTTTACATTCGTAGCCTCACTTCCTTTTGTTTACAAACATCTCCTCTGTTTACCAACAAACGCCACCTCTGGTTACCAACATTAAGCTTTTTATTTACTCACCTTCGTAGCCTCACTTTTTCCTAATATCGAGCTAGCCAAACACTATGCTCATTCTTTCTCCTTTTCTCACATATTTCTCTTCATTTGACAGTCAGTCCTGCTGCACTGTCCCTTTAACTTAACTTCCTTTACCCCTTTGCCAGTCAACCTTGCTGCACTGTACCTTTACTCATTTTACCACTAAATCACCTCCTGAGGCTCTGACTTCATTGAACAGACAGTTTTGCTGTACTGCTCCATTTCCTTTCCTAAACATTAGCTTAATGCTACGTCTTAACATATCGTTCTGTTACTTAACAAACAGCTTCAATGTTCGTCACCATATTTTCTGAGGCTCTTACATTTCTTAGTTATTTTACCTTTCTAAGGGCATTACTCACACCTTAGGCCAAACATTTACTTTACTGAGACTTATTACTTATCTGAGGTATCTTAATCCTTTTTGATTTTCTCTTACACTCATTCCTTACGCTTAACCTATACTGCACTGAAGTTCTTTCCTACTCATTACTTAAACACTTTATCACTTAAAAACTACGATAGAGAAGAAGGAAAGACGATAGAATTTTAGTTCTGAATGAAAGAAGAGGTAGGTTGACAATACGGAAAAGAAAGTGGAAGAAATATTGTCAAACGACTCGAGACCTAGTGCTCGTCACGCACTTAGCTCTGCAAAGAGTGCAAAGCTCTCTGAGGTATCTACTCACTCCTGGCCACGTCTCTCTTTTGAACATATCTTTTCAAATCCACAATGTTCCTAAGCCCTAACACCTTATGTGATTTCACAAACTCCAGTCTATAAGCATTTGGGTGAGGCTTCTCTACGATTCTAAATGGGCCCACGTACTCATTATAGCCCTCCAAGAATTTCTCTGTTTTACAAATACATATAGGAAAATCATTCTGCTCAGGATCCTCACATAGCTGCTTACCGATGAAAGGTATAGTAATTAGTTTACCCTTAATTTTTACCATAACATCATTGGTAGAAAAATTCACCCATCCTTCATATTTATTCAAAAAGTCAGCCCCCACCAATATGTCTACACTCAGTCCATTTATAACTAAGAAGTTCTGTCTTATTTCTACTTCCTTAAATGCTATGGGTAGAAACACTTCCTGTTTTACTGTCTTCTTAGTCTTACCGGTTGCTACTACAATGTTCAAGCCACTTACTGGCATCTTAACAATCTGTTTACTGTTAGGGAGTTCATTTACCAAGTTCTGGGATACTGCACAGACTTCCGATCCAGTATCTATCAAACATTTAACTGGTTCATTTAATACTCTTAGCTCTACTATCGGTTGCCCTAAGTACTCTTTATTTATTTTGGGTTCTGCTTCCTCCAATAAATCTTGCACAATTTCTCTCCTTTCGAAGCCTGTCTTTTGGGTGGCAATCACATTCACACTTACAGGGTTTATTTCATGCTTATTATCACCCTCAATTCTAGTGGCAGCTCCTATTAGCCTATCCACTATTGCTAAGTCAAAACATTTTTCCAATGTTTCCCCCTCTTTCTCATTAACCTCCTTTTCTACGACCCTATCCAAGGCGTCGTCATTAACCTCTACCTCCTCCTCTAATCTATCCTCTTCTTCGTAACTATCTACAACATCAATTATCTTATCAAGCACAGTCACAACCCTGCCATTATTACTGTTCTCACCCCTATCCGACAGCTCTTCATTAGTTTTACTGTGCATAATGTCTTTCTGATTATTACCCTTATAACTAGTACTTAGTTCTTCAATAAGTGGCTTCTTATGATTATTCTTACAGTTAATTGGTTCATTAACCTCCACTTGACTTAAAGCTACTATCTCTGTCTGTTTTACGTTATCCTCCCTAAATTTTGTAGCAACAACATTTATGTTAGGTGGTCGTTCAGGCTGCTTTCTTATGAATGGTTTTGCCAGCGGATTTAACTTTAAACGCTGTTGCCTACGATCGCCAGCACACTCGTAGACAATTAATGGTTTTCCGAGCGCGGTGCGTCATCACTATGCCTCCAGCTAACCGCCTCACCTCCTGACATCTGTCGGCCGCTGTCATACTGCTCGCGTTCATTGAACCTGTTAACATATGTTCTTCCTCTACCACGTGAACTGCCACGGTATCCGCCGCCTCTCTGAACACCCATCCTATTAATGTTTACATCCGCGCGATTGTCATTCTGCCTAGCAGGCGGGCGATGCTCCCTCCTCATGTTTTCTTCTTCTTTTTGGACGGATTCAACCCTTTCTAAATACTGTACGAACTTGTCAATGTTATCTCGGGGCGCAGATATGATCTTAGTTTTCCAGTTCCACGGTAGCTTATTTTCTACCCCTAATATGATCTGTTCTGTTTCTAACTTATTACTAAGGTAGGACAGAGTTGCTACCCACCTTTGAACAAATCGTTTGATGCCCTCTCTCTTGGGGTCATACTTCTCTCCCGACCAGAACCGATTAAGAACATCCATCTGCTTTCTCTTTCCCCAGTATTCCTCAAAGAACGCTAATTTAAATTCTGACAATTTCGCGTATTTTTCAGAGGCTAAATTCCCCCATACTCTGGCCTCTCCCATCAAATTTGAAGTGATAAAGCCTATCTTTTGTTTATCGCTCCATACTTTCGGCAAAACGTCTTCAAAATCGTTCCAAAATTCTCTGGGGTGCATGTTCTTACTTGGGTCAAATTTTAAAAACTGTCTGTGGGTAACATACGCAACCTCGGTAGATTCAATTATTCCACTGGAAATTATACTACCACTATGGTTAGAAACACACTGTTCTACTTTGGTTAGTCTGCATTCATGCCCACAAAGTTGCTCATTCACACTTTCACTGAAATGGCTTATGTGAGTCTCTAAATTATTGACCTTATTTACAACTTGCTCTCCAAGTTTCTCACACCGAATTTTGGTATCATTTACTTTACATTCTAAGGCGGCATGATTAATTTCATTGGAATTCTCTACCACTTTTATGTGCTCACATACTTTATCTAATTCTGCATCAACATGGGATTTAAATTGCTGTTGATCCTCAGTAACCTGTTCGATTCGTGTCGTCAATTCACTTTGCACTTGAACAATATTTTCTGTACATTCTAGTTTAACCTGCTGTATTTCAACATTTACTTTACTACTGAGCACTGCTAAATCTTGCTTCCAACAGTCTCTGAGATCGGATATTTTGGAATCTAAATCAGCGCCCATTTTAGTCATCTCATTACTTAAATCAGATCCTAATTTAGACATTTTTGAATCCATTTGTGACATATTAGTTTCCAATTTTGATATACTGGAATCCATTTTTGACATACTGGAATCCATCTTACTTGACATATTGGAATCCAACACGTTCATCTTAGTTAATAGATTCATCAGCATACTGGCGACATTATCCTTCGCCCCCTCATTTGCTGATACAATGTCCCTATTAACATTAACTACCGGCATGGGTAACTGTAACTCACTGGGCACTGACATATTTGGATCTGACTCCAAACTATAATTAACATAGGATGAATCAGTCAAACTACTACTGAAATTGGGTTGAGACACGTCTAAACTAAAATTCATGGGGTCATTTTCCCCTGTCTCCATCCCACTATCACAACTTAGTTCCGCCTTTTTGTCACTTGGTTGAAACTCAGCCATTTTTCTCAGTTTGACTCCACAAACACACAAAGTTTTCAAAAGCACTGTACTTAACTTTGTGCTTCGGCGTGCTGCGTTGCTGCTAGATGAAACTGCGGGTCCGTTCACCATACACTGCAATGCTGTACCAGTTTCCGGGCCCCCGCTCGAATCAGCGCTGCCAACTGCCACTGCTGTCGTCGCCTCTGCGTAGTCTCCGTAGCTCGTCGTCTGCCAGACGCCGTCGTAGACTGCTATTCCAATCGGCGCGTAGTCACCGAAAAATTCTTCCGTTCCGTACAACACATTACAGTTCACGGACACTTTCACTGTCCTTCCTATTCACGTGGCGATATCAATTTGTACGCTACACAGTTCCTACACATAGCGAGCACTTCTGTATTGTCCGGTAATTGTCACTACTGCTTTTTTTGAAATTCACTGGAATTTACTATTTTTATTTCCCGGCCGATGCACCACTTGCGACGGGTCAGGCTCTTATCGCGCAGTTTCCTTTCCCTGAAAGAAAATCCACCTACCTCGTTTCTTAGGTAGTTGCTGCACTCGCCTCTCCTGATAGCAGCTACTGGAAAAATTGCAGAAAAGCAGTGTTGAAGAAACTGCAATTTAATAGCCGCTCACCGGAGGCCGCGATACATGTTTGCTGAAATACAATCTATGAGCAATCTTCCTAAATAAATTGAGTTATTGGAATGGTAGTAATTGTTTACTCAAACGAGAACGCGAAGTTGGTAATTCTATTTAAGCTCTTTATTGTCTTTAAGCCTGATCATCAGCCCGCTAATCTACGTTTGAAGAAAGTTCAGTTCACAATTCTATCCACACTCAAACCCCGCCAGAATTAGCTTTCAAAGTTACGGAATTTACTTAACTGCAACACAGACGATTTTCTAACATACACGTTTGCAGTCGATGTTCAATAATAGTTCGTTTTTTAACGTTAATGCTCGCCATAAGCACTTAGTAAAAGTTTACGAAGTACCGCCACGCTTTTAATTATTAAAGTTACTCGCGTCTTTCGCGGAACGAAAAGTCACAACTCGCTCAAACTCACACTACGCGTTACTGGACTCTTCCAGTCTCAAATCGCACAGTACCGAACCGATGAAGCCGTTTTATGACTTCATTTTACACATTATTCGCGAGGACACATCAAGCATGTCTCTTCTCGATCACAGTTCCTTCGCGACTCCTCATCCACTCGCGACTCACTCTCCTAGTCTGCTAACCGTCCTCGCATCTCATTGGCTCACACATCACACAGCCAATCAGAATTAACTCTTTGGGTGCGCCTCGCGCCAAAATCTAGCACGCACCAGTCATGACTTCTGAATCATTTACGTCATGATTTCTTGTTACACAAAATTTACTGTATAATTTAACAAACCGAAAGGAAAACTAGACTTTACTTTATTTCCAGAAATTATTTAAATACTCGCGAACGTTCTGGCTGCTTGTACAATACCATACACTCTTGGACATCCGACATTCACTAAGATGGGGAACCACTGGCGACTCTGTTCCCACGGTTACATCGTCTGAACACTTGCGAGTTCCAACCTAGATTTTATACACTTGCAAAGAATGGCGAATGTCCCTCTTTCATTCACTCAGGCACACTCATTCACTCTCACCTACTCATATAAAATAACTGTTCACAAAAATTCAAAACATTTATGGTTTTAACAAAGTTATAGGTGAATTTCTAAAAGTAAAATTCTCAAAATAAATACAAAAGCACGGAAGGTGATTTTGTTTCATAGTTGGATGGTCACTGAAGGTGATCTATACATAATGGTATTTATTTAGACTCGAAAATTGTAGAAATTTGCGTTTTCTGTAAGATTTTTCTAATTTCCAAAATATGCAGGTTTCAAAGCTCAAATTTGGATGACTTATTTTTATTCATAACAGAAACTAGTATATTAACTTTTAATTTCCTCAGGTTCCTCAGTTAGAAGTTATTAAAGATGAAAGTTCCACGTTATACACGCGGCTAGTTAGCGCACAGGTCTTACATTCTCACGGTACAGACATGCCATATGGTCGTGACGTCAGACGAACGGACACCGGTAATCTGCCCGCTACAGCACATATGCTAATCTGATGGCTACTTTACAGTCTGTCTACATTTCACAGTAAATATTTGATAGAAAACTGTGCGCTCGCACTAGTTGCGACGCCACAATTTAGCAACCGAGACTCTTTTCACTAAAAATTATCCATTTTTATTACTGTTGTTATAAGAACATTGACAAAGGGCACTAAACTTAGAAAATGTTATTCTGTCATTTCAATAAAACTTTCATATATAATAGCACGCAGTGTGTATTAGTCGTTAGACAGAGTGGATCACAAAACTCATTTCTGAATTTAAGTGCAGGTTTCTGCTATTAATGTAATGTAATGTCTATGATGTGACCATGGTCTTAAACAGAATAGCAGTTGATAGACTACAATGATCGGTAGGTATATTTCGTAAATTCAAGAAGCTATCTTTCACATAAAAACATAACCGTACTGTATTTTAGCGCGCACTGCTGCTATTTCCGATGTATCTTGAAGCAGTGGCTGAAACACTGAACTCATGTTCGAGAGAATCAACATAGAATGTACGTCCAGCCAATCGAAGTTGTATTTTCCGAGGCTTCCTTAAACTATCTCAGGAAATAGCCTGAAATTTTCGTAGTGCAGTATTTCTATTGACAATGAAATCGAAGGATCGCTTACTGCATATATTCTGTCCTAATGTACTGTACATATATAAGCATAATCCGTCAAGCAAATGACAAACAAAATCCGTTGTTGTTTGTTATTCTATAAAAATTAAAATAAACAAATAAATAAATGTCTTCTTCCGTGGCATCTAAAGAATAGGAGATAGATAAAAATATTTCTTTTGATGAATATTTCTCTGATATTAATGAGCCAAAATATAATGACCATTGACACCACGAGACTGTATGCCGACTGGTCGTGAAGAGGACAAATGATGCGGTAAGGAAAGTGTAGAACCTGAGAAGAAACGAAAGGAGAAACATTTTAGTGACGAAACAGTTCACAAATGGGGAAACGCGTTGACAGAAACCACATTGACACAGGGCGGATCATTACTACTGCACGGCGCCTGAGAACGAGAATCTCGAAAATGGGGAAGCGGGTTGGTTACTCGGGTATTACTGTCGTGAGCATCTATGCAAAGTGGCTGAAGTGCACTTCAACCACGTGTAGGCGGAAAGCTGTTGGACGGCCATGCCTTATGACTGAAGGAGTCAGTAGCTTGCTCACAATGTAAAACAGGATAGGCGGCGATATGAGGCATATGGCGATAGATTACAATACTAATGCAGGCACAAGTGTTTCGGAGCTCATCGTTCAGCGCAGGCTGCGCTTCACAGAGGACGACCCGTGCGTGTTTCCATGTTGACCCTACGACGTAATTACTCCGATTTGGCATGGAATCATCTAGATTTTGCCATGTATTAATAGGAACGTTTCGCCTGGTCGGATGAATCACGTTCTTTGTGACATTGAGTCTATGCTCGTGTCCAGATACGCCGTCATCAGAGTGTACGGCTGATCGAAACATGCAACGCGCCATGGACGTGGCATGTGGGGCAGTTGTATGCGATGGTGAACATTCGCCTGGGCTTCCGTGAAACCTGTAGTAGTAATAGAAGGCACCATGACAGTTGTAGACTACGTAAATGTTATTTTGTTTTATTGCAATTTATTGGCTTTCGATTCTTGCACACACAGCCGTTTCAGGTTTGGGAAGACTAAACAGCGGTGTGTTTGAGGCGACTTACGTGTCAGTAATGACCATATGAACGTAAGGACAAGACAACGCCCAGTCGCCGAACGGATAAAATCTCCTACCCGCCCGTGAATCGAAACCGGTTTAGCAATCTGCCACGTTGACACGGCAGCTACCGAGACGGACATTAAGATTATTGTTCACTACCTGCCGCACTTCATCCTTCATGTCTTCTCCCACGGTGATGGCATGTTCCAACAGGATAATTGTCCGTGTCGTAAAGATACAATCCCATTAGGTGGTTTGAGGAGCATGGATTGGATTGGATTATTTGGGGGAGGAGACCAGAAGGCGAGGTCGTCGGTCTCATCGGATGAACTCGGCCGTGCCCTTTCAAAGGAACCATGGCAGCATTTTACTGGAGCGATTTAGGGAAATCACGGAAAACCTGAATCAGGATGGTCGGACGCGGGATTGAACCATCGTCCTCCCGAATGCGAGTCCAGTGTGCTAGCCACTGCGCCACATCGCTCGGTTTTGAGGAGCGTAAAATGAACTAACAAATTATGTGTTTCCCACTAAACTGTCTGATTTGAACCAGATCTAACGCATTTGGGACGCTACTTAGTACGAGCTCTGTGCCCACGAACCACCGGACAGTAATTTGCGAAAATTGCGTGAGCTGTGCGTAGGCAACGGGTGCCACGTACCTCCGGGCCCCTAACAAGGACTTGCCCAATTAATACTACAAATGAATCGGTGTTTTATTGCTTTCCAAAGAAGGACCAGCACTCAATTATGTAGGTGGTCATGAAGTTTCACAGGTCGGTGTACTTCTGAATGCTTTTCGTAGAGAGGAAATATTCATAAATCGGTGGTAGCTGTGTCGACTCGTACTGAGCGTTATCATGTAATAGCAAACGTTCAGCAGACTTGAGAAACACCAGTGTACTCATAATTCGAAGACTAATTAGAATCTCTACATTGCCGTAACTGTCACTTTTATTATTTTACGAACAGTAAAACTCGGATTTAAAATTCGTATGAACATTTAATTTTTCTAACTGAAAGTTTCACAATTCACCACACGCTTAAAGTCGTTTGTTCAATACAAACTGTAGTACACGAGACTGGGGTGCAGAGTTGAGGCTTTCGTAGAGGTAGGAGCCGCCTGGCACACAGCCACCGTATTAAGCATGCTCTGTGCATTGTCATGTATCGGACAACGTGGCCTTAATGAAGCGCCGGAACAGCTATCACTGATGGTGTGATGAGAGCACTATGCGAATGCTAATGGCATAGCTGTGTTTGCTGCCAACTCTGCGTCTCCACGCGCACGAATCGTGACAGTACGCCCATTTCCTATAAGCCATGTGAAATCATTATCACGAATCCCAGAACTAGTGTGTGAAACTATGGTTTTAAAGACACCAAGAAAGTAGTCAACAGCCTCAGTTTAATTCAGATTGCTTTCAATATGCCAATATTTTAATCTGAATGACAGAGTTCGCATGCAGGAAATTTGTTGCTGGTGTAGTCTAATATACGTATGTAGTAGCCACGCAAATGTTATTAGTACGAACCACAATGAAAGTTTCGAATTTCGGTTGCCACAGCAGCTGCGGCTATTATTTATAATTATCCTGTCTGTTCAACTGTCATGTATTGCTCTGTAATTCACATGTTCTAATAGCTGTAATTATAAACAAATCGTAGTAATTTCCCCAAATTGTACACTGGCAATTTACGAAGTAACGACAAAAATTACAGATTCGTAACACAGATATTTTTCCTTTTTTAAGAGGAGTGGATGGAAAACAGGACTTTATCAATTTCGTTTTTCATTTTTCACAGAGGGAACTGCGTGCCTTTAAATGGATATTTTGAGACATCTTTTCATTCTTTTAGTCCATTTACCGTAACGCCTACCCACATAATTACTCCATCACCATAGTACGGATTACATTCCAACTACGTCTACGAATCACTTTACAGTGTGCGACAGAGGGCCCGTTTCATTGTAGCATATGTTTATGTTTCATCCCCTTGCATTGAGATTTGGAGTGTGGGAAGATAGGTTTCTTACATACGACTGTGCAGCCAGTTATCAGCCAAAATTTTGGTTCGCTATTCCTACGAGTTCTATATTTAGATGACTGAAGACTGTACTTAATTTCCACACTGAAGGACGCTTCTGGAATTTTCCAAGCAAAGTTTAAAAGAGTACACAATAATTTTCTTCCTGTTCCCACCAGTTAAGATTTTCAAGCACTTCTGATAGCTTTCACGTTGCATTCTCACTATACACTCCATATACAACGCTATTCCACGATGATAACTACACGACGCAGTTGTGCAGTTTTCCGGCATATAAGATTGTATGTACACAACCTATTTATAACCTCGACGCAAACAGAGGGTTTTGTAAGTATAACGTGTGTATGTACCTGTCTGTGACGTCGTAGCTGCAAAACGAAGGGCCGATCCTAATGCACTTTACTATTATTATTATTATTATTCGAAATCTGATTTAATTAGGATGGTTATTAGCTATGTTCAATGAAAGTCTGTTAAGCAGTAAAAATGTCATCAGTTAAAATAATTGAAACTGTTTTCCTCCAACCCGCTCTGTCGATATACGGTACGTAGTACATAAGATCTACATAAAGTTGAATAATACCATATTCTATAGCTCAAAAACATATAAATAAAAGTCCACGAGAAAAAATGTTTATCTTCTACGGTTGACCAAGAATGGCGGTTTAAGGAAATTCACTTCTCGGATTTGCCTCCGTAGTGTATTGAGTAACTCGCACGGTATTTCATCGATGCAACTGTCGCGCCTAGCAGCAGTGACAGCGGCAGCTACCACCAGCTGATGATGTCGAGCAGTTGCATCGATGAAATATTGTGCGAGTTACACAATACGATTCAGCGACAAATCCTAGAAGAGTATATGCACCAGATCCATCGGGAAAGTATGAAAAGTCACAATGATGATTTATGTTTTCTGATGTCATCAGTTTCTGCACTTACAATAAAAAAATGGTACATTATGTGAGGACATTCAAACAACGCAAAATCAGAGACGTTAAAATAGGCTGTGTTAAAATACAGTGAAATTTAAAATCCACAATAGCTATCTGTTTTCATTGTATGACGATCGGTTTCATACCCTGGAGATATATATGTCCAGGTTATATCTGCTAGTAAAAGCACTAGTAGTCAACGTAACATACCGAACGAAGTAGGTAGTAAAGTGATGTATTTACAAAACTAATACTTCACGAGCAACGAATTCCAAGGCACAAGTGCGAGTAAAAACATGTCACTTTTCGGTAAACCTTGGATGAAACGGAAGACGGGCATCCGACGCGAACCACACGTGATACATCTCCAAGACCCTGTCAAAAGACGAGACCGGACAGCACATAACAATCCACGCATGTTATATGGTTTAATATATTTTACCATCAAGGACTAAGACTTCAGTCGGGTTCTGCTATCTTGTTGTGGATGGAACCAGATAGTTTAGTTTCTTTAACTTTAAGTAATTTCAATTGTAACTTACTTCTCGTAAGTGTAATAGTTAATATTTTATGACTCTTACACTGGATTCTTATTTAACACTGAGATCCATTTTATTACTACAGTTTCCAAGATCCAGTCTCTGTGTCCTTTTTATTTGGTTTCTGCAGCTAGATGTGGCGATCTTCAACTCTTGACGGGGTGGCTCGCAATATTCAGGGTGTGGTTAACGCTGAGACGTATGGTTCTGTTTGACGCATGCAAATATATATTAATGTGCTGGTGACTTTTAATTCCTTGTATCACCCGCGGATTGTGACGATGGTAGGGTTCTTCTCTTTGATAACCTACTGACACCGCGAGCTATGTTTTAATTTACATTACGATCATCCTGCAATGTTTTGTGCTCATAGGTATTATCATGTAACACGTGGATTGTCGTATGCTGTCGGGGCTCGTTTTTTGATTGTATTTTGGAGATGCATGGTTCTCGTCGGATGCCTATCTACCGTTTCATCAAAGGTTTTACCAGCGAGTGACATGCTTTTGCTGGTATTTGAGGCACATGAAGTATTAGTTTTTTGTGTACAGCGCTTTACTGTCTGTTTTTTTCGGTAGGTTATGTTAATTATTTGTGCTTTTACTTACGTAGTCTTATTCTGTATGCATATACACTCCTGGAAATTGAAATAAGAACACCGTGAATTCATTGTTCCAGGAAGGGGAAACTTTATTGACACATTCCTGGGGTCAGATACATCACATGATCACACTGACAGAACCACAGGCACATAGACACAGGCAACAGAGCATGCACAATGTCGGCACTAGTACAGTGTATATCCACCTTTCGCAGCAATGCAGGCTGCTATACTCCCATAGAGACGATCGTAGAGATGCTGGATGGAGTCCTGTGGAACGGCTTGCCATGCCATTTCCACCTGGGGCCTCAGTTGGACCAGCGTTCGTGCTGGACGTGCAGACCGCGTGAGACGACGCTTCATCCAGTCCCAAACATGCTCAATGGGGGACAGATACGGAGATCTTGCTGGCCAGGGTAGTTGACTTACACCTTCTAGAGCACGTTGGGTGGCACAGGGTACATGCGGACGTGCATTGTCCTGTTTGAACAGCAAGTTCCCTTGCCGGTCTAGGAATGGTAGAACGATGAGTTCGATGACGGTTTGGATGTACCGTGCACTATTCAGTGTCATCTCGACGATCACCAGAGGTGTACGGCCAGTGTAGGAGATCGCTTCCCACACCATGATGCCAGGTGTTGGCCCTGTGTGTCTCGGTCGTATGCAGTCCTGATTGTGGCGCTCACCTGCACGGCGCCAAACATGCATACGACCATCACTGTACCAAGGCAGAAGCGACTCTCATCGCTAAAGACGACACGTCTCCATTCGTCCCTCCATTCACGCCTGTCGCGACACCACTGGAGGCGGGCTGCACGATGTTGGGGCGTGAGCGGAAGACGGCCTAACAGTGTGCGGGACCGTAGCCCAGCTTCATGGAGACGGTTGCGAATGGTCCTCGCCGATACCCCAGGAGCAATAGTGTCCCTAATTTGCTGGGAAGTAGCGGTGCGGTTCCCTACGGCACTGCGTAGGATCCTACGGTCTTGGCGTGCATCCGTGCGTCGCTGCGGTCCGGTCCCAGGTCGACGGGCACGTGCACCTTCCGCCGACCACTGGCGACAACATCGATGTACTGTGGAGACCTCACGCCCCACGTGATGAGCAATTCGGCGGTACGTCCACCCGGCCTCCCGCATGCCCACTATACGCCCTCGCTCAAAGTCCGTCAACTGCACATACGGTTCACGTCCACGCTCTCGCGGCATGCTACCAGTATTAAAGACTGCGATGGAGCTCCGTATGCCACGGCAAACTGGCTGACATTGACGGCGGCGGTGCACAAATGCTGCGCAGCTAGCGCCATTCGACGGCCAACACCGCGGTTCCTGGTGTGTCCGCTGTGCCGTGCGTGTGATCACTGCTTGTACAGCCCTCTCGCAGTGTCCGGAGCAAGTATGGTTGGTCTGACACACTGGTGTCAATATGTTGTTTTTTCCATTTCCAGGAGTGTATAACCAGAAGATACACCTACAGAGTATGAAACTGGTCGTAATACAGTGCAAACACAATAAACAGCTATTGGGGATATGGACTTTCACTCTGTTTTATCATCTCTGATTTTAAATTGTTTGATTATGTTTCACATTTTGTATAAGTTTTTATTTGTGGTTGCAGACTGATCAGGTTATTTGAGGAAAAATTGTTATTGTGAATTAGCTATAAAATATATGCGTATGCTCTCGCAGATTCTATTGTTTTTTTAGTTTTTTTTTAGATCAGCAGTTCAGAACTAAATTAAATGATTTTGCCCTAATAGTTTAAGCAGCCCACTTTCTTCCTACTTGATTTACCGCTATCGCCACTGCTTACAGCTTGTGTTACCTGGAATCGTTACATACATACTAAAAAACTCAGTGAATTAACATTGGTGTGAATTAAAAAAATGGTACACGTAAAACGCAGAACTGAACGTAACATCAATTAAAAGAAACAAGTCCATATAATAAATTCAGATTAAAATTCAAAACTACAGGTGCAATATTGCACTTCCAAAATCCTGAAGCTGTAATAACGTTTTGAAATAAATAGTGCCAAAATACGCAGATTTCGACGAGGTTAGATCTCACGTCAAAATTGTTTTTCGTCCCGGAAAGTATTCGTGTGAATTTAGGGATAAAGTGTCAGTCGTAACGAGTCTACCAATAAAATATAAAGTTTTGAGATCATGATGCAACACTTAAAAAAATTAAAAAAGACAAATAAAGCTCTGTTGTAGTTGTCTTCTGTCCACCGAATGGTTTGATGCAGCTCTCCATGCTACTCTGTCTTGTGCAACTTCTTCACCTCCGAGTAACTACTGAAACCTAATGCTTCTGAATCTAAGTGTATTCATCTCTTGGTCTCCATCTACGATTTTTACCCTCCAATATCAAATTGGTGATCCTCCTGGTGCCTCAGAACATGTCCTACCAACCAATCTCTACCTCTAGTCAACTTGTGCTACAAATTCCTCTTCTCCCCAGTTCTGTTCAGTACCGCCTCGTTAGTTACGTAACCTACCCATATAATCTTAGCATTCTTCTGTAACACCACATTTCCAAAACGTCTATTCTCTTCTTGTCTAAACTATTTATCGCCCATGTTCCACTTCCATAGATGGGTACCCTCCATACAAATACTTTCAGAAAAGACTTCCTCTCACTTAAATCTACACTCGATGTTAACGAATCTCTCTTCTTCAGAAACGCTTTCCTTACTGTTCTGGCGTAACCACAAGCGCTGGAGCGAAGGGAAAAAACGCAAGACCCGAGAAGGCGGCGAGTCGACGTCAGAAAATAGCCTGCTGACAAGGACCGCGCCACGATAGGAGCGACCTCTGCAAGAAGTGAATAAAAGGACCGCTCCTGCCAGCCTCGTGCGGACATTACTGGACACTATTGCACGGTCTAGCAGAGAGTACTACGATATCAGTTATTAGTGATCCATATCCATTGCTTGTTTGGAATTCGTCTATAGCGAAGATCATTAGTGTTTGCATGTCGCCCATCGCTTGCGTCACTTGCTGTATATTCAAGTTAAGTATTGTCACATCTGCTTTATTGAGATAAAACTATTAATGATATTTGTTTGAAATGTTGTATAGCATTCCGAGAACGCAGCATACTTTATGCACCGTGTACGGAACGAGTGGGCGGGATCCCACAATAGGAGATGAGGACTCAATATTAGGCGACGAGGACTTCACACTTGCCGTAGCCAGTCCGCATTTTATATCATCTCTTCTACGACCATCATCAGTTATTTTCCTCTGCAAATAGCAAAATTCATTTACGACCTTAAGTGTCTAGTTTCCTAATTTAATTCCCTCAGCGCCACCTGATTTAATTACACTACATGCCATGATAACCGTTTTGCTGTTGTTGATGTTCGTCACATAGCCTCCTTTCGAGACGCTGTCCATTCCATTCAACTACTCATCCAGGTCCTTTGCTGTCTATGACGGAATTACACTGACGGCGGGTAACATCAGAGTTTTTATAGCTTCACCATGGATTTTAATTCCTACTCCATATTTTTCTTTTGTTTCCTTTACTGCTCTCTCAACATACAGATTGAATAATACCGGGGATAGGCTACAAACCTGCCTCATTCCCTTCTCAGCCACAGTTTCCGTCTCGTGTCCTTCGACTCTTAAAACTGCCGTCGGGTTTCTGTACAAATTATAAACAGCCGTTCGCTCCCTGTATTCGCCCATGCTAGCTTTAGCATATGAAAGAGAGTATTCCAGCCAACAATGTCAAAAGCCTTCTCTAAGTCTACAAATGCTAGAAACGTAGTTTTGACTTTCCTTAATCTATCTTCTAAGATAAGTCGTAAAGTCAATATAGCTCCACGTGTTCCTACATTTCTACGGAATCATAATTGATCTTCCCCATGGTCTGATTCCATCAGTTTTTCCACTCGTTTATAAACGATTCGCGTTATTATTTTGTAGCCGTGATTTATTAAACTGGTAATTTGGTAATTTTCACACCTGTCAATACTTGCTTGGCTCTGAGCACTATGGGAATTAACTTCTGAGGTCATCAGTCCCCTAGAACTTAGAACTACTGAAACCTAACTAACCTAAGGACATCACACACATCCATCCCCGAGGCAGAATTCGAACATGCGACCGCAGCGGTCGCGCGGTTCCAGACTGCAGTGCCTAGGACTGCTGCCACTCCGGCCGGCCAACACCTGCTTGATTTGGGATTGGGGTTATTATATGCTTATAGAGGTCAGAGGGTATTTCGCCTGTCTCATACATCTTGCTCACCAGATGGTAGAGTTTTGTCGTGTCTGGCTCTCCCAAGGCCATCAGTAGTTCTAATGGAATGTTGTCTACTGCCGGGGCCTTGTTCCGACTTAGGTCTTTCAGTGTTCTGTCACATTCTTCACGCAGTATCATTGGATCTGCATCTACTTCCTCTACCATTTCCATAATACTGCCCTCAGGTACATTGCCTTTATATAGACCCTCTACATAACCCTTCCATCTTTCTGCTTTTACTTCTTTGCTTCCGTCTGATATTTATGCAATTAGTTTTTCTTTTCTGTAAAGGTCTCTTTAATTTTCCTGTAATCAGCTTCTATCTTACCCCTAGTGATATATCCCTCGTATTTATACCTACTTGATCCTCTGCTGCCTACATTGTTTCATCTCTCAACGCTACCCATCCTTCTTCTACTGTATTTCTTTCTCCGTTCTTGGCAGTCGTTCCCTAATGCTCTCTCTGAAACTCTCTACAAGCTCTGTTTCTTTCAGTTTATAAAGGTTTCATCTCCTTAAGTTTCCGCCTTTTTGCAGTTTCTTCAATTTTAGTGTACATTTCACAACCAATAAATTGTGGTCAGAGTCCATATCTGCCCTGTAAATATTTTGAACTGTAAAACCTGGTTCCTAATTCTGTCTTACCATTACATACTTTATATGTAACCTTCCAGTTTCTCTAGGCCTGCTCCACGTATATAACTTTTTTTCATGACTTATAAACCAATTTTTAGCTGTGATTAAGATATCCTCTGTGCATAATACTAGCAGACTGCTTCTTCTTTTATTCCTTACCGCCGGCCGCGGTGGTCTCGCGGTTCTAGGCGCGCAGTCCGGAACCGTGCGACTGCTACGGTCGCAGGTTCGAATCCTGCCTCGGGCATGGATGTGTGTTGTGTCCTTAGGTTAGTTAGGTTTAAGTAGTTCTAAGTTCTAGGGGACTGATGACCACAGCTGTTAAGTCCCATAGTGCTCAGAGCCATTTGAATTTGAATGGCAGCACAACTGGTCGAATCACCTGATTGGCGTAGAGTTGTTCTGCAGCCAGGGAGAGTAGGATAACCACGAGATAGCTCCTGCTGTCATACGAAATTGCACCCAAACAATAATTCCAGGTTTCTATCCGGTGTGTCGAGCACTGACAGGTTGGTTGCAAACCCTGAGCTGGCTTCCTTTTACCCAACACACTGGCTCTGAGGTAGAACCAGCTTTCATCGTAAAACATAACAGATCTCCTCCCTCCCCTCCAATGAGCTCTTTTGATACCACTGAGAGCAGAAATGGCGTTGATTTTGGTCCAGTGGAATGCACGCTAAAGGGCCCCTGAGTGGGAGCTATACTTGAAGTAACCGATTTGTAACAGTTCGTTGTCTTACTTTGGTGCCGACTGCTACTCAAGTTGCTGCTGTACCTAAGTCACACGCCGAACGCGATGGTCTTCCTTCTCAGTAGTGCCACATGGCCGTTCGGAGCCCGGTCTTCTTACGACCGCACATTCAAGTGACTACCACCGCCAGCAGTCATATACCGTGGCTACATTCCTGACAACTCTTTCTGCAGTGTTGCAGAAGGAGCATCCAGCTTCTTGTAGTCATGTTACACGAACTCGTTCGAACTCGGTGAGGCGTTGATAGTGGGGCCTAGCGATGGTTCTAATGGTACGGTTATTCTGCCAATTGCGGATGTGGAATACACGAACGTTAGGGTGTTTAATCTACCTCCCAAAATTGATGACAATTTCCTCATGACTACCCTCCTTCTGTTTGGAGCATACAGAATACGAGGAACAACGGTCCGCTCAATATCCTTTACAGGTTTTTAGTGTTTCTCGATCCGCAGATATGGTGGTAGAACAGAATATCCCCATAATTTGCAGGTATATGGGTACAGAGTACATGTAATTTACACAAGATAAGTGGGAAACAGTTTTATGTGCAGTGAGGGTGTACATCTACGCACCAATTTCCCGCATCAATGCACGGTTTTAAAATCTTCTAATGAACATCATAAAAGACAACCTTCAGCAGACATCGTTCCCCAGTTGATAGACGTTGTGCCTAACCAATTCCCAGAGGGGCGACGCCAGCCATTGCTTGATAACCCAAGTGAATTTCTACCCTTAACCTTCTATGGCGACTTCGTTGCTGTAGCTAACGTGTCATTGCCACTTGCACTTCATAACAAGCATAGACGGACACAAGGTGGTGAGGAGTCAGATGTTTCCTCTTCCCTTCACCTCCCTAATAAGAGTCCGTTCGAGGATGTCTCACCTCGCCGACTTAAGACCGGATGATAACATATAAACTGCGGTTTAAGATCCGAAAGCGTCCATCACTCCCTCCGATGTATCTCCAGAGACCGAGATCGCCTGTGCGGGATTGCATGAGGAGGGATCTGTCCCAAAATTTCGTACTATATCGAAGGACTTGGGGAGCATCCCTGAGTGTGTAACGTATTCCCACTCTTTCACCGAGCGAGGTGGCAAAGTGGTTAGCGCACCGGTCTCCCATTCAGGAGGACGACGGTTCAAACCCACGTCTGGCCATTCTGATTTAGGTTTTCCGTCATTTCCCTAAATCACCTCAGGCAAATGTCGGTATGGTTCCTCATCAGATGGGACCGATGAAATCGCTGTTTGGTTTTCTCCCCCAAATTAACCAACTAACCAACTCTTCTTCCGCATCCCTGCGTGGGGAAAGCAGGCCACAGATCGCTGCTGATCAGACCCAGATCGGCACAGGTTTGTTAACGGGACACGTGGTGAAGGTAAAAGACATCGGTTGACCCAGAAGAAGGTGTGGCCGAAACGTTAGTTTATCCAGTATAGTTTTTTACATTATGACATGGTACGATAGTCAGTAGACTTAACGTCAACTTCTGGGCGTGGAATCTTATGCATTTATACTTTTAAGAGAAATTTATTTTTCACGCTAATTAATATTTATCATGCAATGTCGCCTAAACTAAATGCCTTACTACAACATTGTTCTATATTTGCCTTTAGCTGAATATGACGGTAACGTCTGTCAACTTTCTGGACAATAGAGTTAATAACAGTGAAGTAATAAACTAAAATCTCGCGTCTGAAGAGGAACTTTCACCAAAGCAATATTCGAGCTGTGGTAAGTGACAAACATCTTCTCATTACATTTTCTTATGTGAGGTGAAAGCGATAAACTTTATCGATAAGTTTTGAGTTTGTCTTTACAGTTTATTTGATGAAAGTCGGTGGTTGCTACAGTTTCTCCTAGGCGATAGCGGTACTGTGTAGTCCACTGGCGGGACGCTAGTTCCAGCGCACTGCAAGGAACATTTTACTAGGCGCCGGGTAGTGCTGCGCTGTAGTAGTAGCGGAGGCAGCGAGGAACAAACATGCATCGCAGTATTCGATCTAAGAAGTTGTTAATTTTCGCTTTCCGGAAGTACGTGGAACTCAGGGAAGAGGAGGAAGATGGTATGTTACTGAGAAGAAGTCAGATAAACTTTCTCATGTCGCGAAGGAGTGTGTAGAATTTTAGTTGCAAGGTGTTAGCTCGACGATGCGGGGGAATTCCGTAACCCACTGACTTGAAATGTAGACGTGTCGTAAATCAATGAACTGGCCAAGGACGTTTTTATATGTTATTTTATTAGCTCTCATTTACAAATAATCTACAATCTCGATACTAAGACAGGTCGTAGTTTCGCAGTATGAAATGTACATGTGAAGCTTATTTGAATTTTCCTTATTATTGATACAGTTTCACAATATTGCAGCTTTAAGTACATAAAGACTTAAGAATAATTACGAAACGGAAATAATTCAAATTAACAAAAATGGTTCAAATGACTCTGAACACTATGGGATTTAACATCTGAGGTCATCAGTCCCCTAGAACTTAGAACTACTTAAACCTAACTAACCTAAGGACATAACACACATCCATGCCCCGGGCAGGATTCGAAACTGCGACCGTAGCAGTCGCGCGGTTACAGACTGAAGCGCTTAGAACCGCGTGGCCACCGCGGTCGGCCAAATTAACAATTTATGTATAGAAAATATAAGTTCAAGAACACAGAAAAGAAGTTTTCACTTATTAACTTTATGACATATTATAACTTAGGGAAAATTTTCTAAAATAACACGATTCTTCAATTTAATCAGGAAAAATATAAGATAATAGGAAAGAAGACGGATTTGATGTAGTGGTCCCAACACGTACCTGTCTCTGAGATCATGTATAAAATAGGCCTACAACATTCATATTAATTTATAAATTTATGAGCACAGATATATATTTGTATTATCTACGCCTGGATATAGCGGTGAGGGTGGGGGGTGGGGGGTACGAGGAGTCACAAACCAGGGTATCTGCCATGGGCGGCAATTTCAAGAGGCGCCAAATTCATATTAGTGAAGGGAAAAACCTTGTTTCACAAAGCCCTAACATCCAGCGCACGTTTGTCTAGCGATTATTCATATGATTTTGAAATGCGTCCCTGTTGGTTTTTGAACATTTTTGAACACATTCTAAGTTGATTGCTGAAGGAGTCGTAAGCTGATTTTAGAACACGTGCATAGTGTACGTGATGTCTCCGCCAGGGGGATCCCTGTGGCAACAAGAAATAAAACACTTTCCCGCAGCCAAAAGGGGCGGAGCTATACGAGCAGAGCCGAATACACCCCAACGGGTGAATACCAGTCACTGTTTATGTGGATGGCTGGGTGTGCGAGCAAGAAGCGCTGTTACAATTACTAGCGAAATCCATACGTCCAGATTACCAGAATGGAAATAAACGACTTACAGGAATAACATGTAAGAAAGATTACATGTTATCTTCTCGGTGTATCCAAGAAAATGAAATTTTGATGGAAAATTTTTACCAGATCTCTACACTACCAAGGGCCAATTTCACAGTCTCCAGGTAGCAGCAGCCTAGTTCTATGCTCAGAATAACGCGGTAAATGCGTTGTACGAACACGTAATAACGTCTAACCGGATGATAAAAGCGGGATAACTAAACCGATGATTCTGGTAGGGTTAGTGAAGTTAACCGGAGAATAAGTTTCAACAATGGCGGGAACAGTTACAGAATTAGTGAGAACATTGTTTGTTAGAACGAAGGAGGAGACGGAACGGGGACATCACACAAATGATATGGAAAAATATGAAGATTCCAAATTTGTAAAATGTAAACTTTCACGGCCGGAACTGTAATGATTAATAAAATTCTTTTCCGGGCTATTATGCCGTGGTCTGATGGATTTCGCATTGTAACCCAACGTTTCGTCCCCATCTGCGGAGGACATCTTCAAGGGGGTTCGTGGCTTCTGTTAACTTCCGAAACACACACTGTCTCACTACTGACTGCAGCAAATTTTTGTTTTCGCGTGCTCCCGCGCATAGGCGTGACGTCACATGTTTTGAATACTCGAGCGCAATTGGCCGTTGTCGGTTGCCGCCGTCCGCTGTTGCTATCATCCCATGGCGGAAGACTGGTACACATCTTCTTCAGCACCGGCATCCAGATTTCATTCAATTTCACGCCCTCCTCCTTCCTATTAAAATTCCTGGGGTGTTTCATAATCTCTGTAGCCTCTCTGTAAAGCCTTTCATGATATCCGCTTGTGGCTGCCAGTACTTGAGTTCTATCAAAATAAATGTGGTGGTCTCCTGACTGCAAAGCGTGTTCCGCAACAGCTGATCTATCAATCTCTCCCCTTCTACAATTGCCCTTGTGCTCTTCTAGTCGTTTTTTGACCGTTCTTTTTGTGGTACCCACATATACCTCCCCACAACTACACGGGATCCTGTAAATTCCTGCTTTTTCCAGCGGTTTACGAGCATCCTTAGCCAATCTCAGGTGTTCTTGTATCTTCCGGGTAGGTTTGTAAATCACCGCGATATTCCGTTTTTTCAGTATTTTCCCTATGCGGTCAGTGACGTCCTTAATAAAAGGCAGGAAAACTTTCGATTTTGCAAGCGCTTGTGCATTGCTATGATTTTCACGCGGCGGTCTTAACGCTCTTTTTATCTCAGCAGCCGAGTAACCATTCCTGAGTAATGCATCAGTGAGGTGTTCCAGTTCCGTATCCAGTAGCCCAGGTTCACAGATGTTCCTCGCTCTATCCGCCAACGTTTTTATTATGCCTCGCTTTTGTTGTGGGTGGTGGTTCGAATCCCGGTGTAGATAACGATCCGTGTGCGTGGGTTTCCGGTAAACTGTATGATCTAAGCTACCATCCTGTTTCTTGTAAACTAGCACATCCAGAAAATTTAGTCTCCCTTCTGCCTCCTCCTCCATGGTAAACTGAATCTTCGGATTAATACCGTTTAGATGTTTGTGAAAACGGCCTAGTTCCTCTCTGCCATGCCTCCACAACACAAACGTATCATCTACGTAGCGGAACCAGATATTCGGTTTTTTGTTGGCAGTTTCTAGAGCCTGCGCCTCGAATTTTTCCATGAAAAAGTTAGCTATAACCGGGCTTAAGGGGAATTTTTCCTCCCGACATTGAAGAACTATTTAAATATTGCCTTACGACCACATATTTCAAATGGAACGATGAGTTCTACGAACAGACTGATGGCGTGGCAATGGGGAGCCCCTTAAGCCCGGTTATAGCTAACTTTTTCATGGAAAAATTCGAGGCGCAGGCCCTAGAAACTGCCAACAAAAAACCGAATATCTGGTTCCGCTACGTAGATGATACGTTTGTGTTGTGGAGGCATGGCAGAGAGGAACTAGGCCGTTTTCACAAACATCTAAACGGTATTAATCCGAAGATTCAGTTTACCATGGAGGAGGAGGCAGAAGGGAGACTAAATTTTCTGGATGTGCTAGTTTACAAGAAACAGGATGGTAGCTTAGGCCATACAGTTTACCGGAAACCCACGCACACGGATCGTTATCTACACCGGGATTCGAACCACCACCCACAACAAAAGCGAGGCATAATAAAAACGTTGGCGGATAGAGCGAGGAACATCTGTGAACCTGGGCTACTGGATACGGAACTGGAACACCTCACTGATGCATTACTCAGGAATGGTTACTCGGCTGCTGAGATAAAAAGAGCGTTAAGACCGCCGCGTGAAAATCATAGCAATGCACAAGCGCTTGCAAAAACGAAAGTTTTCCTGTCTTTTATTAAGGACGTCACTGACCGCATAGGGAAAATATTGAAAAAACGGAATATCGCGGTGAATTACAAACCTACCCGGAAGATACAAGAACACCTGAGATTGGCTAAGGATGCTCGTAAACCGCTGGAAAAAGCAGGAATTTACAGGATCCCGTGTAGTTGTGGGGAGGTATATGTGGGTACCACAAAAAGAACGGTCAAAAAACGACTAGAAGAGCACAAGGGCAATTGTAGAAGGGGAGAGATTGATAGATCAGCTGTTGCGGAACACGCTTTGCAGTCAGGAGACCACCACATTTATTTTGATAGAACTCAAGTACTGGCAGCCACAAGCGGATATCATGAAAGGCTTTACAGAGAGGCTATAAAGATTATGAAACACCCCAGGAATTTTAATAGGAAGGAGGAGGGCGTGAAATTGAATGACATCTGGATGCCGGTGCTGAAGAAGATGTGTACCAGTCTTCCGCCATGGGATGATAGCAACAGCGGACGGCGGCAACCGACAACGGCCAATTGCGCTCGCGTATTCAAAACATGTGACGTCACGCCTATGCGCGGGAGCACGCGAAAACAAAAATTTGCTGCAGTCAGTAGTGAGACAGTGTGTGTTTCGGAAGTTAACAGAAGCCACGAACCCCCTTGAAGATGTCCTCCGCAGATGGGGACGAAACGTTGGGTTACAATGCGAAATCCATCAGACCACGGCATAATAGCCCGGAAAAGAATTTTATTAATGATTCCAAATTTATATAAAAATTTCCTAGTACTACAACGATACTACTACTACCGCTTTTCGATCTCATGCTTGAGGAACTGGAGCATGCGAATGAAATGAGAAACTATTTCCTAACATAAAATTTTTTGCTTTGTAATAGACCCAATAATATTTTGATATTTGTACTTTGTGAATTATATTCTGTCGTGTTATGTAAATGATGTTAATAAAAATAGTCTTTCGTGCCTAAACAGTCTTACTTATTTGGCGTGTTTTAAAACCGCTGCAATATTAGAAAGGTCAATTTTGTTTTATCTAGAAAACAGAGACGAAATAGACGTAATCAAATGGAGAAACCACACCAGTCTTGGGTACTATTCCTACTAATTGTTTTCAGTATTAGACAACGAAATTTGGATTTTCCATGTAGCAAAACGTTAGTCAGACATGGATTAGATAATAGATTCTTTCGCAGAAAGGAAAGCAGGCTTCGTGAAGCTGTAGCAAGATTAGAGAGAAAAAAATGTGGGATCTAAAGACTGAAGGAATGTATATTGTTTTGCTTGTCTCTTGTCTTTACTGGTTTTATGTTTCCTACATTTAAATTTGTGTCACACAAAAGAGGAAGTTGTTAGATAATAGGCAATAGAGAGTGCAAATCTTCTGAAGAACTCTTATTCTCCCTGTGATAAATAATCCCACCCAGAATTACTTACGAGTGTTTTCAAGGTGTGTAGGATGTCATACCGATCGGCTGGTGGATGCTGTGGTTACTGTCCCGATATGCACAGCTGATGGCATCCACAGCACACGCTTCGACAACACACGGGACGCTCGTGGCTTACGTTACCAGTTGCTATGTTGGTGACAACCACATGAGCATGTTGGCTTTTGGGCGCAGTACTTCTCCGTATAACGTCTATGAGGGACATTCTCTGTTGCTTGACATCAGCCTACAAGAACATGTTTCAATCGGTAAAGTAATAACAGTTCGTGATTTTAACACAGAGATGACATTCGTTACTGATGATGGTTTTTTATCTACTGACAAGGACTGGGATCTTTGCCCAGCAGACGCCAGACGACATAGCATTTATATACACCGGAAGATTCAATTTAAAAGTTGCGAATCCAGTTGTGTGGAATTTAATAGACTTGAATAAATACAGCTACAACGTACTGTTGAACTGCTAATTCAGTTTTATATTCAGTAGTTTTAACACCTGTATTTAAATAAGTCCGCTGTATGAACTATCAATCAATCATGTGCAATTGTTGTAGGTCATATGTGCTTTACGCAGTGCGTAATCGGTACATTATTTTTGTGTGTTTGACTTCCTTATTTCTACGTGTTTCGAGCATTGTGTTCGTGTCTTCTGTAAGGTAAAACTTCATCTAAGATTTATAAATAATCATATCATTTAAATCACAGGTATTACACAAGAAGTTTGTACGCATATCGAAATATTACGTGGGAGTTAGTCCAATTCTATGTTCCTTAATTTAGTCTTATCTTACATCTATGTCTGTATATTGATCTCACTGCTTTTACCTGAGTCATGGGTTGTGTCGGCGGTTACGCAAAAACTGAGTGATTCACTGCGAGGAGCGGATTCGCTGATTATTTCAATGGGGCAAATATTAATCAGCGTTCACAGTACTGATCACAGCAACAACATCCAACTCTTTATGACTATGATTAAAGAATGAGTAAAACAAATATTTACAGACATATTACATTCGACATAATAAAAACTTTTATATTTACTTGTTTTGTTCATTTTCTTCCGATTACTGACCTAATAAACTCCATTTTCATTTGGTTTTTCCACTCGGTGTTCGCCATGTTTCACACAGTATGCTGTTCGGATAATAACTCGATAAGATGCTAATCCGCTGAAACAGAGAATCCATTAGCCGACGTTTCTGATGAATGTTTCTATAATTATATCGGAAGAATTAGCTTATCTGTGGTTGCACGTGTGTGTGAGACCAATACTACAGGTGTCGCCTAGGTATTCATTGCTGCTCCGTTCGATTGTTTAGTTCGACCTCCCTCACTCCACCAATTAAGCAAATCGCTGCGATATGAGGGAAAGGATCCTCCTGAAGAACGCAAGTGTTTTTCGCAAACAGAGCCGCAGCGGTTCTTTCCTGGGAAAACGTTACGGTATGCTTGTTTTGTGCGAGTGGGAAGCGCGGCCTCGCACGATTTTTTCATGAATGTTGCGAGAAATTCCCACAGATAGGAAATAGTTGCTTAACATTGTCAAACAATTGCAGCAGCATTGGATGATTTATGATACCATATAATGAAAATAATTATTTATCTAATGAATAATTTCACTCTATTTATCTCCTAACATATGCCATGGAGTGTTGTTACAATTGTTTGATAACGTTAGCGATGTGAATTCGCCCTCCGGTGGTGAAGTAAAAACTTATTACAAGTAGTTGTTACAGGTCCATGGAAAGGCGCATTCACAACAATTGTTCAATTTCATTGCTCACTTGCTAAGATAAGTGTTTGGTTATGGACTGTTACATCTTTTAATTATTGATAGGCCAGCCTATTACACGGTCAGTGAAAAATACTGAACAAATCACCAAACACGAGGTACAGTGGAACCATCAAATAATTTGACCAAACTCCTAACATTCAAACAGTTGCTCAAGACCATTTGCAATGCCCCATCTCTTAACTCAGTTCAGTGGTACATGTCTATACTAACACTCAGTGATTACATGATTTCAAACTTGGAAGCTAATACCATGAAATGACGCAGTACAAACGATTCACACGCCGCGCTATCACTTAAAACACGTCCACCTCACTTGCTTTACAATAACTTACCGACCTTAGCCAAGAAACTGATTCTAGCAAAAGGCTCTAAGACATAATCCGCTTGCTCCTAAATCATCTGCGTACCTGACCAACTATTTCGGCCTGAAGAATATCTACGTGCCTGACTGTAATTCATTTACAAATAAATGATTCAATTGGCTCAAAGCACTATGGGACTTAACATCTAAGGTCATCAATCCCCTAGACTTAGAACTACTTAAACCTAACTAACCTAAGGACATCACACACATCGACGCCGAGGCAGGATTCGAACCTGCGACCGTAGCAGCAGCGTAATTCCGGACTGAAGCGCCTAGAACCGCTCGGCCACAACAGCAGGCTACATTTTACACGTTATAAATATTTCAAGTATATACATTATTTGTTTTGTGGAAATACACTTTAATATCATTTTATTTCATTCATATAATATCATACAATTTATTTTTAATTACATTAGCCACATTACACAAAGTTTAACAGCAATTACAAGTCAAATGTGCAACTTCTTTCTCCATTGCTGGTTCTGCACCAATATATGTAATTACTTTAACTATAAATATTACTACTAATATTCGTCATTGAACATGAATGGACAAGCAGAAACATTAGAACAAATAATTGATATAGAAGCTAATCTTTTCGTGTAACTGTGGAGAACTCTTTGTTTTGGCACACACTGATAATAATATGTAATATTAATTTATAATAAACAAAATGTCTGCTTACGATGGTGTCAAGTATACTCACAACATAGCTGATCTCTTGTAGTAGTAGATGATGTATTAAACATATTTGTAGAATGTCTGTAGCTTTTGTTATTGTTCTCACAATGATTTTCAAATACAAAAATTAATAGCTTAGGTTGATAATTGTGGTACAAACACAGCAATAACTTCATAGGAATCGTTTCTCCATTGCGGTTTCTTTCCTGTATTGATTTTCTGACGCTCTTTGGGAAGCGACTTAACCGTTATTGGTATACACATATTTTTGTTTTAGACACAGTGCGAATCGCGCTTTACTATTTAGCATCCATAGTCACACGGTGGCTCAGTTTGACCCCTCTGTCTTATGGGAAAATCCAAGCAATGTCCGCTGACCGAATGACCAGATGCCTAACTACGTACCTCATTCACTGCGACCCCTGCGTGATCACGAGATACGGTATTTTCAACAGTTCCCCGGCCGACCCTTGTGCGATACCTGTGATAGCACGCTCTAAAGAACACAAGTGCGTTCTCATATACGTGTTATGTGGATTCTGATCAGTAACGAGGCAGCTCACCCTCACAGGTTGTATTCAAAATGACCACCGGGAGTGGTAATACACGCTTCCAATCTGGTATGGAACAACTGTGTCAAACTTGATAGCATTTCAGCGGAGATGTCAGAGCAGGCTATAGTAATACGTAGCTGAATATCATCGGATGTAGTCTGTATGTCCTTGTAGACAGCGTTTTTCAGCTTCCCTACAGGAAAAGGTTTACAGACGTAAAATCCAGGGAATGGGCCAACCAAAGTACAGATCCCCTTCATCCAGTTAAACGATTTCGACACACTTCGTGAAGACGTGCTGGAGAACTTCGTGCACTATGGGCTGGACAGCCATCACTTGGGTACACAGATTCCTCTTAGACTGCAGAAGAACGTCTTCTAGGACGACTGGGAGATGTTCTGTTAGGAGACTGCGATTCTTGTGCTCATTCAGTGCTCAGTCTATGAAAAACGGGCCTATGAGCTGATGGTTCACTATCCCACGCCACACGTTCACACTCCATGGACGCTGACATTCCACCTAACGAAGCAAATTGGGACTACCAACAGACAAATAGTGTATGTTTCAGAGCTTTACCTGGCCATGATTGGTAAATGTGACTTCATCACTAAACAAGATACATGACACGTGTGGAGCATCCAGCTTTAATGCCCATGTGCAGAAGTTAACACAATTCTCATAATCGTTTCCACAGTTCTTGATGGAGAGAGATGTGAAAGGATGGAACATTATACATTAATTTTCCGTCTTCTGTCGTCACTTGTCTCCTTCTGTCATGTTGGCTATGTGTTGCACTAACACTTCCACGTAACTGATTGAAGAGGCTGAAAAATAGCTGCAGGGATGGTTGACACCTATTGGGGTACATTGCCACACACAACATACAAGAACGAACTGCATTCTTCCTATACTCTGTTCGTACACCATAAGCTTTTCGGCTCTTTCCGAGTAGGTAAATCTCTCTGTCCTCTCAAGATTAACTCCATGAACTGTCATATACTAATGAAACGTCTCTGTAGAAAAAATTAAATGACTATGCTTAAACTGACACACAATATTTTTTGCGCAACTCAATCTGACTTTCAACAATCCCTACAAAACAATGGCCCTAACTAACAATAACCTATACCTTTTATGAATCACTTATCTCACAAAAATCTTCACTACTCGAACTACTGGAATGCAGCGAGCGCCAACACTGCCAGCTAAATAAAAGAATAAAAATAAAGCCAACACTGCCAGCTACTGAAGGCACTAACTACTGATAGGCATAGTCACCAAATGGAAGATTTTGATAGAGAACAAACAATGTATTTACCTTAATAGTGTTCAAAAGTCGTAATATATATGTCAGTTCATGATATCCAGTATTACAAATTTTCTGTCTCTGATGGACATACGTCCAGATCATCCGCTCTCAAAACTCCGCCATCTCTCTCCCCACAACCACCACTGCTGGCGGCTCACCTCCAATTGCGCAACGCTACGCGCTGTTAACAGCCAACTGCCCAACACTACAATATCAAATACTCCAACAATGCAAACCAGCCACAGGCTTCACATAACACAGAGCGCTACGTGGCGTTACCAACATAAAAACCTAAACAGCGTACATACATACTCCCTATGCTCCCCACAAAAAAAATTTACAAATTGTTTTGGGCAGTGGCCAATACAGATTTTAAGAAATATGTCATAATTGCAACAACAAAGAAATCAAATGCGCACACGTATTGATACAAAGTGGGTCAAAAGCTAACATTTTCTCACAGTCCATAAAGACAGTCCTGATCATTCAGCACAGTATTAATTACAATTTTATGCACAAAATCTGAGCAGTAAAAGAAAATGCACACGTAAGTGGTGGATTTCCATGCAATTTTGAAGAAGTAGTGTTGTTCTTCCAACGGAAAGACAATGCTGACTCTTGACATGCAGACAGGTAATGGCCCACAACAGAGCAAACCCACCACAGTGTCAGTCGAAGTTTTGAAGTATATTGGCAGATAGGTCATCACAGAGCAGACCCACTGTAGTCCTGGTAGAGATTACGGTATTCATGGGCCACCAGAGGTGCACACTCACTGCAGTCCTTGTAGAAATAATGGTATTGGTGGGCCATCAAAGGTGCAGATCCACTGTAGTCCTTGTAGAGACGGCCAGCAGCCATCTGTTGCGACTGTGCAGGTGCACAATCACCATCGAAGAGTGTTGCGGACAATATAGCAAGTCCATAAACCACCACTTGTACACTCACATAGTTTTTGGAATTGTCCTGAGAATCAGCAATGCTGGTAACCAGTCCCTTGCTAAATTATCAACACATGTGCAAATGCTAACAGTCACCCTTTTTTTTTCTCGAACATTCGGCGTGTACCATGGCCAACAAAAACGTGTGCAGTCAAATGAAACTTAATTTGAAGAACTGGTGTCTATAAAATTATAAATTTACGACATGAGAATACAATTAAAAATATACGAAATACATCGTTAAAGAACATAACAATACAGATAACATTTGTGGTAATACGTGCTTTAAAAAAGAATCGAAATAACATACACATGAATGTTGCAGGAATTATGACACAAGTAAATAAATAAAATAATGAGAATAGTTTTCGAAACATTAATTTCACACATGAGCATTGAAACAGAACAGAATTAATAATGTTTAAACATCTTTACAAAGTAAATAACCTAGTATTTGAAAAATTCTGCAATTCAAATCTTATCAGATAAACACATATAGACAGGAAGAACACAAATACACAAGGGTACACAAACACCTAGCGGAATAACAGAAAAGGAAAGGACAGGGTTTGTTTTACTGCAGTATTTTGCAAACAAAACTTTCTTTACTGCTTGGAGATCTCCCTTCATGCATCATTATACCCAAAAAGTCCTATCTATACATGTTGTCCCTAAACTCTACAGTTTTGTTCGCATCCACTTTCTAAGTAATTTTTTCTCGTTGCACAATACTCGTTTTTACCAAAATATTTTTCATATAACTTCTCAATGATTTCTTTCCCTGTTCTTCACAGTTAGTTTCTTATATAGTCTACCCCCTCTTACATTACAACTAATATGAGCCAATGCACAGCAACAAAAAAAATCTGTAGCAAAACTGGCTTAACAGAGTAATACAAAGTGAGGTTTAGTAGCACTATGCCTGGTAAACAGCAGCAGCAAATGCTATAACTAATACCTAAACAAGACAATGCTCAATCAGAAAAAAATATTACAGTAAAAATGGCCATGTTTAATACCTGTGTCACATCCTAACACTTGAGTGATGCATCACGATGACTTACTCTAGCAGACAAATTACCAAATAGTATAAATATAATTTATGCAATTCCTGTGAAGGAAAATGTCAATTTGTAATCCCTTTTTTAAAGAAAGTAGATCATAAAATTGTTTAATGCATCTGTAGACAGAAAATATTTACATTAGTACATCAATTAAATTATATATTAACCAATGCTCTAGTGCAGCTAGAAACTAGATATTAAACAAAATAGGCATAATCAGGTGTATAGACATAAAATATTTCTCATTATTTCATTAGGCATTTCAATAAATATCAGAAAGTATTTGAAATAATTTCTACAAAGAAATGTCAACAGCGAGGTTAATGGCCTCTTTTTTTTATCTAATGGCTTTTTCTCCAGGCGACTGCCACCGCTGGGTGTCCACAATGCATTAAGTCAAGGTCACTTAGCTTTCTTACCGAAATATTTACGACATCAGTTTCAGCTGCAGTGACAGTCTCATATAAAAATTTCACAGGTCGAGAATTTGCGTTACAAATGTGTAGAAACAAAATCCTATAAATATAACAGTGGTCGGAATTGTGACACATTCACACATGTACACACATTCCATAACTCTTAAAGTACGATTCTTGGTTTCCAGCATCCTTTTTCAGAAATCAGAGTCCCTAACCACTACTCATTATCCCTTACCTTATGACACATATACATATTAGTTGACACTTCTTCAATATTTCATCATAATAAATACGTAGCATAATCAAGTTCCTCATATAGCATCAGCTTATTGATCATAAACATACCTCAACAGCATAATACACATCGTCATCGTAATAATATCATAAAACCTCAGCCAAATCTCAAATACGTCGTAGCTTTTTGCAATAATTTCAGAACCTACAATAAATTCTCTGCTCATTTCAATAGAGTCATCTAACTCAAACGTACTGTAAAAATCTTGATCCCATACCAAATACATCATTCAAAGCTCTCATAGTACCACAATGGTTCCGAAAAAATATGAACAGTTCACAAAGTACACACAAAATACAATTTCATAAGTGTGAAGTTATCCAACTGTGTAATTACAAAAACATCTGTCAGTGACTTAGTAAACAAATGTTTGTCTCTCTCAGTTAAATGATCAGATAGCTGTGTAATTTATGTGTTAGAAAAATAGGGTACAAATGCGTAAAGTAGTATAAGCAAATACCTTATTAGCTAGGGCTCCTTCAGCTTGCCAAACACATGGTACACAAAGTAGTCGTGTACCCCCTGAGGATTAATGTAATTATACCATCAGGTGTTACATATTACAGCAATGGAATGAAACACATCACGGACAACCTTCGTATCATTGTAATTCAAAAATCTTTAAAAATAAAAGTTTTAAGTACAAAATTAATCACTCAAACAGGTGTACTGCAGCGCTAAACTTTACGTCTTGTTGTAAGATAATCTCTGTCATTAGTTAACGGTAAAAATGTGCTAAAAGTCGTAATTATCGTCGTCCATAAGCAAAGTTCTGCAGAAGTCAATGTACTTAACTTGTAATAAACAAAAGTTAAATTCTATGCGTATACATATCGTAGTTATACCTACACCACCGTGATCAAGAACGTACTATACTGTAACTTATTGTTGTGCTACGAAAAAGGCTGTCTCATTGTAGTTACACCACAAAAGTTACTACTAAAACACGTTTTACTTTTCAGAAGAATTCAGAAAAACTATGCAGATATAAAACAGATACCGCACAAAAGCAACAACGTAAATTGTGTCACACATTAGTAGCGTCAGAATACAATCGTGCAGCTGTCAAAGAAACCAAATACTAAGTCATCTTTAATCTCACCGAAAGTACTTCAAATAAAGAATGTCTTTTCAAGTAAACAAAAATGTTGCATTGATATCTCATTAGCAGTATATGTTCTAAGTATGTAAGCCGTATATTCGTTATATAATCGTGCAACTAACAAGCAAGAATGTACACTCAAGTTAACAGTGTGTCCTATGTTCATGAAAACACTGCATTTGTAATTACTTGTCTAAATAAGTTCCCTAAGTTCTTGACTTAGTTTTTAGCAAACAGAACACAGCATGTTGTTATCAATGGAGAGACGATTACAGACGTTAAAGTAACCTCTAGAGTGCTACAGTGGAGTGTTATGGGACCATTGCCTTTCACAATATATATAAATGACCTAGTAGATAGTGTCGGAAGTTCCATGCGGTTCTTCGAGGATGATGCTGTAGTATATAGAGAAGTTTCAGCATTAGAAAACTGTAACGAAATGCAGGAACATCTGCAGCGGATAAGCACTTGGTGCAGCGAGTGGCAACTGACGCTTAACATAGACAAATGTAATGTATTGCGAATACATAGAAATAAGGATCCTTTATTTTATGATTATATGATAGCGGAACAAACACTGGTAGCACTTACTTCTGTAAAATATCTGGGAGTATGCGTGCGGATCGATTTGAAGTGGAATGATCATATAAAATGAATTGTTGGTAAGGCGGGTACCAGGTTGAGATTCATTGGGAGAGTCATTAGAAAATGTAGTCCACTATCAAAGGAGGTGGCCTACAAAACACTCGTTCGACCTATACTTGAGTATTGCTCATCAGTGTGGGATCCTTAACAGATCGGGTTGACGGAGGAGATAGAGCAGATACAAAGAAGAGCGGCGCATTTCGTCACAGGGTTATTTGGTAAGCGTGATAGCGTCTGGAGATGTTTAGCAAACTCAAGTGGCAGACTCTGCCAGAGAGACGCTCTGCTTCGCGGTGTAGCTTGCTCGCCAAGTTTCGAGAGGGTGCGTTTGTGGATGAGGTATCGAATATATTACTTCTCCCTACTTATACTTCCCGAGGAGGTCACGAATGTAAAATTAGAGAGATTCGAGCGCGCACGGAGGCTTTGAGACAGTCGTTCTTCCCGCGAACCATACGCGACTGGAGCAGAAAAGGGAGGTAATGACAGTGGCACGTAAAGTGCCCTCCGCCACACACCGTTGGGTGGCTTGCAGAGTATAAATTTAGATGTACATGTAGACTGGATAGTTAAGTTTAAAACATAGTTGCATGTTAACAGTTTCTAAGTGTGACATAGAGTACTAGTAACGTGAAGTGAAAAGTTTTATGGCAGAGACTAAGTTAAAAAGCAGATTATCTCTCAATAAACGGTTTTACATGTGAAATGTGGTGTAAACCTTTAGTCTTCCTAGTACGCAGAGTTTCAACTTCGAAACAATTGTCATGTTCTATACCTCGGTAAGGAATACTAAAATATTTCTCAAGGTTAGCCTCTATGTTATTTTTCTCGGAGCCAGCCGGCGCACGTGGCTGCCTACGGTGCGAGTCATTGTCTGTCTCTTTGGCTTGGTTCAAATGGCTCTGGGCACTATGGGACTTAACTTCTGAGGTCATCAGTCCCCTAGAACTTAGAACTACTTAAACCTAACTTACCTAAGGGCATCACACACAGCCATGCCCGAGGCAGGATTCGAACCTGCGACCGTAGCGGTCTCGCGGTTCCAGACTGTAGCGCCTAGAACCTCTCGGCCACTACGGCCGGCTCTGTCTCTTTGCTGGAGTGCGTTGTTATTGGGATTTTGAGACCTAAATTCAACAAATTCACCTTGTCGAGAGTGCCTGCACTGTTTGAATCCCACCAGTTCTGACGCAATTCAGGTCTGTCGTTTTGTCGGTAGTTTACCCAGTTTCTTTTTTGTTGGTCATGTGGTGGAGAGTTTCTCCCGGAGTCGTAACTGCACGGTGGACCGTTGCGTCTGAAGTTATTCTGTCTCCCTTGATAGTAATTGTTTTGGTTCCCATAATGCCTGTTTCTCTGATTGTCTCTGTGATAGTCATTACCGAGGAGAGGTTATCTTTCCCTTTAATTATTACTACTCTGCCAACGGTTGCCATACGGGTGGTGTCTGTTTTTTTTTCACGATTTACGTTGTAATAATAGTCTTGTCGTGTCCAGTTACTGTTTCTGTCATCGCGGAATTGTGACGGATGTGACCTGTAATTGTTGTGCCCCTGTCTTCGCGTTCAGCGTTTTTCAGTGTCAATTTCCAATTCTGGGAACAGTCCCTGATGAGCTTCAACGTCGTCTTTGCAACATATTGCCAAAATAATATCTCGTAAATGTCCAGGCAATTTGATTAAGCAAATGCGGATGAGTTTTGAGGGGCTGTATGGGTTTGACAGGTGCTGATTCTTGTGGAACATGTCTTCAAAATGTTTCACAAGACTAGAAATTTCAGATTGTTCAAAATGTTTCACGATTATGGTGCTATGGTTTACTCGGTCTTGTGTAGCTTGAGACTAATATGTTGAGAGGAAGGCATGATAAAATTCTCCTCCACTGTGACAATCGTAAATGACCGATCGCATTTTTACAGTTGGTTCGTTCTCTAAATAGCTACACATAAATTCTAACCTGTGCTCGAATGACCAGTTGGGAGGAAAACAATGAGAGAATTGATGGAGCCATGCTTGTGGATGAATGTCGTTGCCAGAATTCTTAAATGTTGGGAATTTACGTGCAGTAATGAACAGCTTATAGTCAAAATCATCATCTAGGCGAGTCGCATATCGGTCATTGCTACTTCGTTTTTGCGGTTCCATCTCTAAATTCTGTGCATATTGCCAATTTATTTCATAATTTCCGAAATGCCCTTTGTTATTATTTTGTAGCTTTTCCGTATTTCTAAGTCCCTATTCCCGTATTGGAGCACGATACTCCTTTGAAATATGTAATTCTTGTATTACTTGTGTCAACTGATCTTGTACTTCCCGGATTTCTCTTTTGTACTGTGTATTGATTTGATTTTGATTTCTTTTTTTTTTTTTTTTTTGAATTTTATAATCTGTTCATACTCTTCTGTGTCAGTGAAGGCTACGGGTCTTGTGTCATTTAGATCATCATTTACCTTTGTAGATAAGTTAGTGAACTGATACGAAAGTTCGGCTACTTTCTCCGATAGTTAACTTATTTCCTCAGTGCGTTTTTCTGAACCAAGTTTCAGAGTGTCCATTTGTGTTGAAATTGTATCTACTGCGTCCTTAAAGTTTTCCTGAGATTTTGCAAGTTGCGTAACCGAATCGGTAGATGCAACTGAGTCAGTTTTAGCTTGCAAGGTATCGTGACTTTCATGAACAATAGTTTGCAGTTCTTTTATGGCTGCTTCGTGATTATGTAATGCATTTTCATGACTCGAAAAAATAGGTTGAAAAATGCTCACAAATTTGTGTTTTTACGCCATTACAGACTTTTTGACATTTCGACTCGATTTTAAGTAACTCAGCAGTTAAACCTTCACGTGTTTGTTCAAGCGTTTGTTCCATTGAGTCTAACTTTTGAAGATGTTGCTGTGTTTGTCTGTGATTTTGTTCCATCGTGCCTAACTTTTGAGGATTTTTTCCATTGTGTCTTACTTTTGAAGTTTTTGTCCTATTTGTTGCATTAATTGTAATAACAATGCACTGGTGTCTGAAACATGTTCCTCAGTGCTATTCGGCAGTGCATTTGAACCGGCAATATTCGCATTTTGAAAAGCAGCAAATGTGTCTTGACTTATTTGAGAAAACGGTGAGGACGCAAAACCTGAATCTACAGTATTTCCAAGATTGTATCCTGTCATTTTGGATTCCTGAGGCGAGCTGTTGCCGACCGATCGATCGATAATGCCTCTCTGTTCACTAATTGTTTCACTGTCCACACCATTATTTGCCGCCCGCTCCATTTCCCTAAGCACAGTTACCAAATTTCTACTCTGAATGTCTGTTAATTCATTACACGGTGGTGCTGATAAGCTACGCTAGTCGTCACTATAACTTCTCAGTTTACTTTGGATCCTAGTGTTACGTTTTTCACACGCCATAATTATCACGTATTCCACACGATAACAAGAAAGGCACAATTTGAAAAACAAAAATGAGAAAACACATTAACATAGAACTGAAAATAGTATCTAGGGAATCGTAAGCGCAGCTGCGAAATACTTGGTGCAAATCTATGTGCATGCCACAACTGTTTTACAGTACAACAATGAAAAACAACTACAAGGGAAATTCTCTCTATAATTACGCACTAGCAATAAACAAAAGCTACACTAATTACACAAACTACAAGAAAAAATCAGAAGATTCCAGTGAGGTATCCTCGGCTAAGGGTCGCCATATGAAACGTCCCCTTAAAAAAATTATAAATGACTGTGCTTAAACTGACACACAATATTTTTAGCACAACGCAATCTGACTTTCAATAATCCCTACAAAAGAATGGTCCTGACTAACAATAACATATACCTTTTATAAATAACTTACCTCACAAAAATCTTCACTACTCGAACTACTGCAATACAGCGAGCGCCAATACTGCCAGCTAAATAAAAGATTCTAAACTACTGATAGGCATAGTCAGCAAATGAACGATGTTGATAGAGAACAGTTCATGATATAGAGTATTACAAATTTGCTGTCTCAGATCATCCGCTCTCAAAACTCCGCCATCTCTCTCCCCACAACCACCACTGCTGGCGGCTCACCTCCAATTGCGCAACGCTACGCGCTGTTAACAGCCAACTGCCCAACACTACAATATCAAATACTCCAACAATTCAAACCAGCCACAGACTTCACACAGCACAGAGCGCGACGTGGCGTTATCAACATAAAAATCTAAACAGTCTACTTACATAACTGACTAGCAAGCCGGAGTTGACGCATGGAACACTGAAGCACTCTGTAAGAAAATATAGCAAGACTGTGCCTAATAACTACGAAGGTTGAATTTCACAACTGTCAGTATGGAAACTTTACGCAATTCGATATCTCATGAACGACTTGCACTAGGCACCTGCAACAAACACTACTGACATTCTACTTTACCCTACCTTTAGTCTGTCATACACAGTAGGCATTTTTGCCATTTAAAACAGAAAATGTTTGCACTAATGTATACTTATAGGCATTAATACAATTAGTTAGATGGCAAACAATACGAGCCCCTGAATAGCAATCCTTCTGTGAAAACGACATATCAACAGAACTTTCCATTTTTGGCATCTAAGGGGTGCACGTTTTGCGTTATTTGTACATACATTGGAAAGCCAAAGAAACTGGTACACATGCCTAATATCTTTTTGGCCCCAGCGTGCATGCAAAAGTCCCGCAACACAACGTGGCATGGACTCTACTAATGTATGAAGTAGCGCTGGAGGTAAATGGCCATGAATCCTGCAGGGCTGTCCATGAGTCGGTAAGAGAACCGGGGGCTAGAGATCTCTTCTGAACAGCACATTGCAAGGCATTCCAGATTTGCTCCATAATGTTCATGTCTGGAGAGTTTGGTGGCCAGCAGAAGTGTTTAAACTCAGAAGAGTGTTCCTTGAGCCACTCTGTAGCAATTTTCAACGTCTAGGGTGTCGCATTGTCCTCCTGCAATTGCCCAAGTCCGTTGGAATGCACGATGGACATGAATAGATGCAGGTGATCAGACAGGGTGCTTACGTACGTGTCACCTGCCAGAGTCGTATCTAGGCGTATCTGGCGTCTCATATCCCTCCAATTTCACACGCCCCACAGCATTACAGAGCCTCCACGAGCTTGAACAGTCCCATGCTGACATGCGGGGTCCATAGATTCATGAAGTTGTCTCCACATCCGTACCCGTCAATCTGCTCCTTACAATTTGAAACGAGTCTCATCCGATCAGGCAACATGTTTCCAGTCATCAACAGTCCAATGTCGGTGCTGATGGGTCCAGGTTAGGAGCAAGGTTTTGTGTCGTGCAATCGTGAAGGGTACAAGAGTGGGCATTCGGCTCCGAAAGCCCATATCGATGATGTCTCGTTGAATGGTTCCCACGCTGACACTTTTTGATGGCCCAGCATTGAAATCTGCAGCAATTTGAGGAAGGGTTGCACCTCTGTGACGTTGAAACTCTTCTTTTCAGTCGTCAATGGTGCTGTTCTTGCAAGGTTTTTTTCCGACAGCAGCAATGTCGGAGTTTTGAGGTTTTACCGGATTCCTGGTTTTCGTCGTACACTCGTGAATTGGTAGTAAGGGAAAATCCCCGATTAATCGCTACCTCAGGGATACTGTGCCGACTATGACACCACTTTCCTATTCACTTAAATCTTAAAACCCTGCCATCGTAGCGGCAGTAACCAGTCTAGCAAACTGCACCAGACACTTGTCCTCTTATATAGGCGTTGCGAACCACAGCGCTGTTTTCTGCTTGTTTACGTATCTCTGTATTGGAATACGACTGAGTTTCTTTGGTGCTTCAGTGTATATGTGGTGTACTGAAGAAGGACTGCAGGGAAACTGAAAATATATATTTGTTTATTCAGTGTTCCTGCAGTCCTTCTTGAGTACAAAGTACAGACAGGTACAACCAGTAGTCTATATCGCCAACGAACCATCTGATTAACTACCACATAATTTCCCAATAAGTGATTCCTCTGATGAGGTACTTATGTGTCAGGGCGCATATGATGCCAAGGCTGTTTCGATTCCAGAAGTTTCTATGGACAGAACTTACACGTCTTCTATACAGCCCCGACCTCTTTCTGCGTCATTTACATATTATTAGAGCCAAGAAGAAACACATCTGTGGCTGATGATTTGCTTTTGACGAAGAGGTACTGACCTGGATGCAATTATATTTCCGTAGTCAACAGCAAAGACTTATCCATTAAGGCACTGATCTCCTTGTCTTATAGTGGATTAAATGTATTAACAGGTATGGAGACTACTATTCAAATAGTAAATAGTTTATTTACTTCTTCCACATCTGTATCGTTTACATTTGACTTAAATAATACGTTTTCGTTATTCTGGTTATCGATTATGGCTTCATCTTCTTTGTTATTCTTAGATATCTGTATCCACGTTACATTATTTTCCAGAAATTTACACAATGCAATAACTCACACAACTTACATGTAAGCATTAATACACTTTCTGTGAAAGGAACACAATTCAGTGTAAGATTTCAGTTATTTTCTATTTGTAGGTTTGTTTTGTGAATTGACCTCTAAAGTTATCTGATGCCAGAGGGAAGTTATCAATTCAGACTCACAGTTACTGATTTGGAGAGTCACCCCTCCATATGAATTGTTTTGAATATATCATTCAACAGCTGACAAGGTTCATCCAATATACTACTGGTAATCACGTGCCATCAACATGAATCGTTAATTTTTCTGGGCAATTTATTTCCAGGAACATGATTTAAAGTTCTGGCGAAAACAGTTGCTAAGACTGATAAGGCAAAAGACACTATCCTGAAATCATAAATTTTTCCTTAATCCAGAAAGGTCTTATATTTTCTGCGAGAGTGAGCTTCTAGCACCTGCCAAAACCTTCACGTCAGATCTTCAGTAGGCATCAGATTTACGTAATTGATGTTTTGCATCAGTTCATTCATGCCTTCCGGCTGATCGTTCTCCTTAATTATTATTTTGTTTAGATTTCTTGCGTCTATCGCTTCTAAAAGTGAGATGCTACTTATTTAACTTTACTTTTACTGTGGGGAGGGACAGAGGTACCTATTTGTGTGATAATTGCATAGAAAATAGACCATCTGTCATTGAATCGCTACCTTTTCTGACAGATTTTACAGGTTCATGACCTGAATGAATTCTGTCACTGTCCTCTACATTCACTGTAACGAAGTTGAAGATAAGAGTTGATTAGAAAATAGGTCTCAGTTCAGGAAAGTAATTATATCTTCAAAGAAACTGCAAAATCCTTAATTTATTCTAAAATAAAATCATTGTGAGAAATGCTTTTAAAAATAAACTGACGTGCACACACGTAATCTTTGTTAGTGTTGAAGAGCCTCGACAGGATTCAGATAAATTGACGGTGAGTTATTAACATCAATTATACATTTAACTAAAAATTTATTCTGTGATTTAGATTTTAGAAAATACACGGAAGCAACCATATTATTAGGAATTTTAATTAGAGATGAAGTGTTGGTACTAAACACATCATAAATCACTGGTATCAAGCACGAAATAATGCATGGCTGATGTTGTCATTTGAGAACTGCAAGTACAGTGGGATACGTGAATTACATAAACACTCATTCAGACTAACCATTCATCACAGAGAAGGGATTTATTCGCAAATTCAAGGAAGAAGCAAAATATAAGGTACATTAGAGAGAAACTAGGCTCGATGACTTTCGGATAACAAAATTACAAAAACAATTTATAGTGAATGTACAAATTTTGTTTTCCACAATGAAGCAGCTTTTAACTCGTTCCTACTATATTCCTCTACCTGACATTTACACACACGAGATGACGTCAGTGCGATTATCTTGGTTCACCCATATGTTACATCATCTGTTACAGCCACTAATGTTTCTTCCGAAACAATTGTAGAAATTTACAGGAGAAGGCAATATCAGCCAAGCGACAGGGAGCGAGACGTCCGAACATTGTTCTAATGAGAAATGAGTTAAGTACTTCAGCGATTCCTGTATCTCCCATGAATAATTCATTATACACTCCTGGAAATTGAAATAAGAACACCGTGAATTCATTGTCCCAGGAAGGGGAAACTTTATTGACACATTCCTGGGGTCAGATACATCACATGATCACACTGACAGAACCACAGGCACATAGACACAGGCAACAGAGCATGCACAATGTCGGCACTAGTACAGTGTATATCCACCTTTCGCAGCAATGCAGGTTGCTATTCTCCCATGGAGACGATCGTAGAGATGCTGGATGTAGTCCTGTGGAACGGCTTGCCATGCCATTTCCACCTGGCGCCTCAGTTGGACCAGCGTTCGTGCTGGACGTGCAGACCACGTGAGACGACGCTTCATCCAGTCCCAAACATGCTCAATGGGGGACAGATCCGGAGATCTTGCTGGCCAGGGTAGTTGACTTACACCTTCTAGAGCACGTTGGGTGGCACAGGATACATGCGGAAGTGCATTGTCCTGTTGGAACAGCAAGTTCCCTTGCCGGTCTAGGAATGGTAGAACGATGAGTTCGATGACGGTTTGGATGTACCGTGCACTATTCAGTGTCCCCTCGACGATCACCAGAGGTGTACGGCCAGTGTAGGAGATCGCTCCCCACACCATGATGCCGGGTGTTGGCCCTGTGTGCCTCTGTCGTATGCAGTCCTGAGTGTGGCGCTCACCTAGGAGCAACAGTGTCCCTAATTTGCTGGGAAGTGGCGGTGCGGTCCCCTATGGCACTACGTAGGATCCTACGGTCTTGGCGTGCATCCGTGCGTCGCTGCGGTCCGGTCCCAGGTCGACGGGCACGTGCACCTTCCGCCGACCACTGGCGACAACATCGATGTACTGTGGAGACCTCACGCCGCACGTGTTGAGCAATTCGGCGGTACGTCCACCAGGCCCACTATACGCCCTCGCTCAAAGTCCGTCAACTGCACATACGGTTCACGTCCACGCTGTCGCGGCATGCTACCAGTGTTAAAGACTGCGATGGAGCTCCGTATGCCACGGCAAACTGGCTGACACTGACGGCGGCGGTGCACAAATGCTGCGCAGCTAGCGCCATTCGACGGCCAACACCGCGGTTCCTGGTGTGTCCGCTGTGCCGTGCGTGTGATCATTGCTTGCACAGCCCTCTCGCAGTGTCCGGAGCAAGTATGGTGGGTCTGACACACTGGTGTCAATGTGTTCTTTTTTCCATTTCCAGGAGTGTATATGTCTACAGTATCTCTGTTCTTCCAACATACTTGACCTTTGTCTTCAACTGATCCCATTCCTCTGGCATCAAGGATTTATAGATCTTAGCATAATATATACAATCATTAACACTATAGTCAACCTCCTCATTATCTAACCAGTTCCAAATAACATTCTCATTCAGAATCATGTGTTCATTATTCAAGGAAACGCTTTCCAATTTGTTCATCAGGATAACCATCGGCAACAATATCCTTGTTACTGACATGCAAACTTACGTCATTAATCTCTTCATCACCATTAAAACAGAAAATATCATGAAGAATGATAATCTTCTAGTGTTTTATGCCCAGCGTCATGTAATAATGTTTAAATGATATTTCCATAATTGCGGTGTACCACATTTTTTATTTTATGTTACTATCATGATTTTGGCATTAAATCATTATCAGGTACATCAGTGTCGGGAATAATTAGAATCTGTTAAGTGAAGTCATCGTCAAAATCTATTGAACTCGGTGTCCCAGACTGTAAACAAGTACAAAACAACACACCTGTATGACAGACAAGTAGCAAACATGTTTTTCAGCTAAAGAACAATTGAACTTCATAATGAACATCAGTACAGACTTCCGATTTGCAGTGAAGATGTATTTGGCAGACAGGAAGCAGACATGTTTGCCCAACGTAGAACAATTTAGACACAGAATGAACATTAATGCAGTTGTTACATGTGCAGCGAACATGTGAACATGTGGCTCAACTGTTCTGTGATTGGAATATATGTTTGCTAACTGTCCGCCGTACATTTTTGTGAGTTTGTACTGATCTACACGCTGCAGTCCCAGTTCAATAGATCTTGACGAAGACTTCACGTATCAGAATCCTACAACATTGTTGTATTTGGTAATGGATTAAGCCCAAAATCATGACAGTAATATAAAATAAAGGAGTTTGTACAGTCAGAGGGCAAAGATATCATTCAAATATCGTGAACATTCACTGGCATACGCACATCATTAACCAATATTTTATCATTTATAACATCACTTCTATAAAAATTGCTAGAGTTAGTACTTACTCCACTATTAATGGGCTCACACTCTTTAGTTGCACTATTTTTCTCATTCCTCAACAATGCCTCATCCTCAAAATTGTTTTAACTGCCATTTTTATTCTTGCCCTTTGAGTCCATGTTAACTTCTTCCTTTCCGTCTGACGAAACAAATGCGTCTATTTATGATAGTATAGTAGTTTTAATTGAGCTTAAGCGAACATCGTCTTCAGATATTTTGTAGTCAACAAACTTTTAAACATTCTGACATGCCCAGGCATGAGCGTTTCATTCTAACTGATTTCTTACGAATTCAGCTTTGTTCAGTTGTTCGGATCTATATGAACGAAAATTATTATAAAATTTATTTCGCATTATCTGAATACTAAGAGAACTTAACGAATTTCGGTAACTTAATCTGAAAATGTATGAGCAATACGTGTCGAAATATCTTTTTAAGATATGATAAGGAGTATAGATAAAAACTTTTGCAGTGATATATGTAACATTTGCCTCGTAGACACATGACATGTATAAGATTTCACTAATGTCAAATATTTTTTTATGTTTTTGTTATTCTTCATGGTAATAATAGTTTTTTCCTTCCAACTTACAGTGAACAATCAATAAAGTGTCTTCATTTGCACCAGTGTGTTTGTTAATTGCTGATTACAATAAATCTACATCTACACGACTACTCTGCAATTCACATTTAAGTGCTTGGCAGAGGGTTCATCGAACCACAATCATACTATCTCTCTACTATTCCACTCGCGAACAGCGAGCGGGAAAAACGAACACCTAAACCTTTCTGTTCGAGCTCTGATTTCTCTTATTTTATTTTGATGATCATTCCTACCTATGTAGGTTGGGCTCAACAAAATACTTTCGCATTCGGAAGAGAAAGTTGGTGACTGAAATTTCGTAAAAAGGTCTCGCCGCGACAAAAAACGTCTATGCTGTAATGACTTCCATCCCAACTCGTGTATCATATCTGCCACACTCTCTCCCCTATAACGCGATAATACAAAACGAGCTGCCCTTTTTTGCACCCTTTCGATGTCCTCCGTCAATCCCACCTGGTAAGGATCCCACATCGCGCAGCAATATTCTAACAGAGGACGAACGAGTGTAGTGTAAGCTGTCTCTTAATAGACTTGTTGCATCTTCTAAGTGTCCTGCCAATGAAATGCAACCTTTGGCTCACCTTCCCCACGATATTATCTACGTGGCATTTCCATCTCAAGTTGTTCGTAATTTTAACACCCAGGTACTTAGTTGAATTGACAGCCTTGAGAATTGTACTATTTATCGAGTAATCGAATTCCGACAGATTTCTATTGGAACTCATGTGTATCACCTCACCCTTTTCGTTATTTAGTGTCAACTGCCACCTGCCACACCAAACAGCAATTTTTTCTAAATCACTTTGCAACTGATACTGGTCTTCGGATGACCTTACTAGACGATAAATTACAGCATCATCTGCGAACATTCTAAGAGAACTGCTCAGATTGTCACCCAGGTCATTTATATAGATCAGGAACAGTAGAGGTCCCAGGACGCTTCCCTGGGGAACACCTGATATCACTTCAGTTTTACTCGATGATTTGCCGTCTATTACTACGAACTGCGACCTTCCTGACAGGAAATCACGAATCCAGTCGCACAACTGAGACGATACCCCATAGCTCCGCAGCTTGATTAGAAGTCGCTTGTGAGGAACGGTGTCAAAAGCTTTCCGGAAATCTAGAAATACGGAATCAACTTGAGATCCCCTGTCGATAGCGGCCATTACTTCGTGCGAATAAAGAGCTAGCTGCGTTGCACAAGAGCGATGTTTTCTGAAGCCATGCTGATTACGTGTCAATAGATCGTTCCCTTCGAGGTGATTCATAATGTTTGAATACAGTATATGCTCCAAAACCCTACTGCAAACCGACGTCAATGATATAGGTCTGTAGTTAAATGGATTACTCCTACTACCCTTCTTGAACACTGGTGCGACCTGCGCAATTTTCCAATCTGTAGGTACAGATCTATCGGTGAGCGAGCGGTTGTATATGAGTGCTAAGTAGGGAGCTATAGTATCAGCGTAATCTGAGAGGAACCTAATCGGTATACAATCTGGACCTGAAGACTTGCCCTTATCAAGCGATTTGAGTTGCTTCGCAACCCCTAAGGTATCTACTTCTAAGAAACTCATGGTAGCAGATGTTCGTGTTTCAAATTCTGGAATATTCCATTCGTCTTCCCTGGTGAAGGAATTTCGGAAATGATTAGCACTTTTCTGTTATTTGATTATTGATTGTTTCTACTCAGTTTGAATTGTGTCACTATGGAAATTAGATAACAAATTGATTTAGAATTAGAAGAATTAGTGAATTCTACAGCAGATCAGGGGACACTTACGATTCGGAAGATGGTATCAGCTGGAAGCAGATGTTCTGATGACAGAATTGACAGTCCACACTCTGTACAATATAGTGAACAGACTTTTCTTCCTACAAATGGGAATATGAACTGGAACTTACACTCATCAGCACAACCTGAGCGCCTGTCAGCTTCGAATGTCATCAATGAAACCAAAGTAGTTAGCAGATATGAAACCAGCACAATAACAGTTTTTACCTCTCAAATTAATTCAAAGTTCATACTCCCTATTTTAGATTTGTATTCTCAAGGTTATTTTCACATTCATATTTCAATTTTCCAAATAATCCAGATGTCGTGGCATTTAAAATTATTGTGAACTGATTGTCTATTAAGCATCGGATCTCAATTTTTACTCGTCTGTGGCTTTTAGGATTCCCTGTATTGATACCTGCAACCTTTTATTCACAAACACTTGATAACTTTTTGATTTTATTGATCATGACTGGTGATTCGAAAGACACAAACAATAAAATATTTAACTGCTGCTGTTACTTAACAATTTCTCCCTCACTGGAACAGTGCGACAAGCAACACTTGTGATAGACGTCTGCGGTGCAGAGGTGCTGCGGCACTTAGGTGATGTAACTCAAGCATGGCAGTACGGAGACGCAGAGCCACGTGGGTGTCAGCGTGGATAGGTAATGTGCCACGGAGGTGACGGAGCAGAGACGTTGATGCACGGAGGCGGCTGCGTTGGTGGGTAACGCGGATTCGCAGCAACCTGGAGGAGTCAGTACAGAGTCGATACGTCACGCAGTCGACGTGGCGTGGGCATACTGCTTCGTGAAGCCCTGTACAGACGACGACATCTCTTGTGCCAAGGATGGTGCAATAAGATGCTATAACTTCCTGTTCCTAGAGGTGGCATACTGTCTTGTAGTTTAATTCGTACACACAATGAATGCAGATGGCGTAACATTTTTCTATAAAATGGCTGATGATGAACTGAGAATGGCAGCCACTGTTTATGCAGGCATTACTGCAGTAGTATCTCGGCGACGTAAACGAAGAAATTAACATTGACACAATAGCAGATGGCGAAGTATAGCTTGGATTTTGAGACATGAGGACGGCGGTCGGGAATTGCTCAGTCTATTACACAATAAACTGATGATGGAGGACAGGGGAATTATACAAAAACTTTCTTAAAATGGTGAGATGGAATTCTTTACATTGCTTACCTTAGTAGGTCCAAGAATAACGAACCAAAACAAATTAATGCGAAAATGTATCTCAGCTTGAATACTATTTAATAGTTGTATTACTAAGCTGCTGTATGTACAGTGCATACTTATGAGCTTGTAACTAATTCCACACTTTCCTTTAGGTTAGTTCTAACACTGAGATTTGTAGCTACTGGAGAAAGCTACAGAACCCTAATCTTTTCATTCAGAATGCCATGAAGCACGATATTCTCAATTATTTCTGAAACTTGTGGCGCAACTTAGCAGTGCTTGAAGGATTTATACATGAAGGTACGTTCATTCTGTTAAATTTCTTCAGAACATGACCAACACACGTAACTGTAATAACACATCTAAATAAGTCGAAAAGTACAATAAGGGAACCATTTTTGTTCATATGTATTACTTTTAGCAAACAAGATATTTCAGGTGGGGATGTATTCTGAATGCCCATGCCACAGACCGACAAACTGGCCGAGCGGTTCTAGGCGCTACAGTCTGGAACCGCGCGATCGCTACGGTCGCAGGTTCGAATCCTGCCTCGGGCATGGATGTGTGTGATGTCCTTAGTTTAGTTAGGTTTGAGTTGTTCTAAGTTCTAGGGGACTGATGATCTCTGAAGTTAAGTCCCATAGTGCTCAGAGCCATTTGAACCCACTCCACAGCTTTTTGACGCTGTTTTATTTGTTACGTTCAGTTATTTGTCAATCCCCACCATTTCCCTTGCTCTGCTTAGTTCATTATAAATAGCAACGAATTCTTTAAATTGATATTTTAACACTATACAAAAAATATTTTGAGGGAGGATGTACCTCTGCTCAAACCCTTAGCTATGCCTGTATGCAGGCATTATCATATATATTTATAGTTTCGCAATTACAATGAAAATCTAGCCCTACACGGTAGAGTTTGTGTTAAGAACTGAACGTCACAACTTATAGGCCCAAACTGTTCCTTCCCTACCTTTTCAGATATAAATCAGTGCATTTCATAATTCAACATTTTCAGCTGTTACGAGAAAATGTGTCTGCTACACAGTACATCAAGAGTTTAAGATCATGCTATTTTTCAGTTCAGGTGTGTATGAAAGTCGCATTAGCAAATTCAAATCAGATTTTCTCGCTTTCAAATGCCATCAACAGGAATTGAATGGTAACATACAGCAAAACAACTCCAAGACATTTGGAACTTTCCAAATTACCTTGGTGCTTTAGATTGGAAGCATAAGGGATGCCGACCACAAAGATGTATTGGGTCATACCACCACAAAGGAAGTTGTTGACTCTTGTTGATGCACGGTATACATTTAAATATGAGTATGTGGGCAGTAATTGGAGGGACAGTGATTAAGGAGCGTTCCAGAATAGTCCACTTTGTGAAATTCTTACTGGTGCTGAAAATTTAATGAACGTTGCTCCACCAGAGATATTATCAGAAACTCAAACTGCAGGGCCTTGTATAATTATAGTGGACGATGCTTTCCCCTTATCAGAGCCCGTAATGAAGCTGTATAGGGGAAATTCCACCCCGCAACAGAAAATATTTAATTGCCGCTTGAGCAGGGCAGGAAGAACTTGTTTAAATGCTTTTGGAATACTGAGCAATTAGAGTTCTCGGTACGAAAATGGAGCTACCTGTTGCGACGGTACTTACCGATTACTGCAGAGTAGTTGCTCTTCCTAAACAGCATTCCATATGAGCAAAACAGTTGCGTCTTTACCTGCAGTTAATTGTACCTTACGTACTTGGGCTATGCACAGGTCTATTTAAACAGAATATCTCGAAGTAGTCATAGGGATTGAGCCTAGAACGTCTGCTTTCATGCCCTGCGTCTAATTCGTTGCAAAAATAATTAGTAGCTGTAATCCCACAGTCGAACAGTCTATGCACTGACTAGATTTTCGAATTAATAAAATACACATAAATACAAAATATAAGTTAAATGAATAATAGAAAAACTAGGGTTCTATTCTAATAAAATAAATACAGATTCATAGCTTTTAGGAATGATCACGATAGTGCAAATGATATCATCTGGGATACTGTTTGTTGAAATCAAATGTAGCAATTAAAAGTTGCTAATTCATAGGTTCATTGTGTAAATGTTTATTTGCTGTGAAATATTTACTTCTACAGTTTTAAATATATTGAAATATTATTGTGTCATTGGATGCACCTCATTTATCTATTTGGATGAGTTATCGTTGACGTTCAGAGAGCTGTAACTTAGCCATCATTAAGGTTGTTTGATGCTACGCCATTTCCTGTTGCATTGTCCGTCCTCCTAAGAAACCTTCCGTCGCCAAAACTCCCCAGACTGGGATTAACCCTTACAGTCCTTAGCTGACGCCTTTGTACCAGGGTCGCCTGGAGGGTCCAGTGTGGCCTGTCCTGACTCCCAGGCCGGCTAGCGTTCAGGCGCGTATCAAATACACCTTACCTCATAGCAGGTCTAATCGGGCAGATTATCTCGCCTACATACGCTTACAGTTACAGACCTCCACTTAATGTGACACTTCAGCCAAATGGAACAGACAACTTGCATGTCAGAACAATAGAGAAAGTATCTTTGTGGTGGTGTGTTATGTGTCATACCATCTTATCAGGAAGCATTTACTAAATCTAATACAGATTATAAAAACTGTGGCATATTAATTAGATGCCCGAATAAACACATCAATATAAAGTAACCTTCGCGTCAGCTCGTTCTTTTCAAAATATTTTAGCGCTTTTGTGCCCAGAAAATAGCACTTTCCCACATCGTAGCACTTCGCTATGACAAACACAGCACGTAATCGGCTTTCTGACGTCGAAATTCAGAGAGCTAGCGGCCCAACCACCCAAGCAGTGTTTCATCAGCGCCTTGGCCACATGCAGGACCGAAACAATGCGTCAATCCACATCCGCCGTCACTGCTAAAGGACGATAGGTGTCGAAATACTTCTGTGGTTAGTTACTAATAATCATAATATTGCTTCCCTACTCCCCATTGATTAGGCACTGAACGCACCCCCCCCCCCCCCCCAGTGGAATCAATGCATTAACAAACAGGATACCAAAAAAGAAAAAAAACTGAACTGCAGTGCAGGCAAAACACGTAGCGTAAGCAAATGTCGATTCAGCCCGACATTTCAGATACTCTGTCCAGGCTCCCACTAGAAAACACGTCTTTCGTGCTATGAAATTTGTTCGACGTCATATGTCAACTAATATTTTGTCACTTCCCAACAATTATACTGTCCCTATTTATAAATTTTAAAACTAATAGTACACTGTGTAGAAATCTCCCATTTAAGTTTCATTTCCAATTTAGTCGGTAGCTGGATCATAAATTCATCTGGTTCTTACTTCCACTAAAATACAATTTATCGCCAGAATTTATCCCTACATACATAAAACTGTTAAAAACCTCTTCCAAAATAGCGTACAGTGTGTAATTAACCTATGTAATGTACCCCAGAAACTTAGCTTATACTTGGCACATATCTACATGTTTTACTCCTACAAGCAGTTAAAATTTCAATGAATTTTGATGACCTCCGTGCACCAAATTTTGTGCAAACAATAATTAAAAATAAACTGCACATCTTACTCGAGAAACCGATCGAAACTACTATAAGTAACACACTTATATAACTCCTTGAAATATACCCCCAAATCTTACGTAGAGTACAATATATTCCTCTCTTTCGCAAATAACGAAATTAATTATGTTCTATCTACCTCCGTACACCAAAAGTCGTGAGGCCAATATTGACACTCTCATTGCACTAAACTGTGTCTCCATATGGATTACATACATGTTAAATCCACCAAATTTATTCTTTACATCAAACAGGAATAACCCCCAAAATTCTTATAAACTACAGATGAAGATTACACACACATACACATGCATTTGAGCAAATCTACTACGTTCTTCTGTTTGTGCATAATGGCAGCTCTGTCATGTTTCGTAGCCCCAATAATTTTCCAGATAGAGTATACTTGAGCTTATACGTAGTGGGGTGTGAACTTTCAGCGACAACAAACGGTCCATAGTATAGTTATAAGAACTTTTTTGTTTCTCCATTACATTTTTCTTTATTTTTCACCAAGACGCGGTCCCCAGTCTCGTACTTAATCGTCTTGTAACATCAATTAGGCGGCCCCTTTCTTCAACTTTCCATCTTCTCTATACGAGCGTTTACTGCAGCCTTTCTTTCGCTTGCCATTACTGGCTGAGCTGGTGGAAAAACCACGACCTCAGTAAGTAAGAACTTCGGCTTGCCTCCTCTCATTATTTCTAGTAGCGAGTACCCAATAGCACTACTCTTATGACCATTTAATACGTCTTTAAAAAATATGAGAAACTCTCTGCACTTCGAACATTTGTTGCTTGTATGCTTTCTACGCAGGCGCCCGATTTCTCGCATATAGCGTTCACAATTGGTTCGTACGCATTAAATATACTGTTTCGTTCCTCTGAAGTAACCTTATCTGCAGGTGCAACATTCTCAAAATTAACCACAGAACTTAGAATTTCGTCTCCTTTACACAAAGCATCACTTATTTCCGCCGAATCACTAAAGACTTCATCACAATTAACTCCGTTGACATCAGCTGATAATTCATAAGTTTCATTATTAAAATATCCATTACATCCGTCGATACATTATAGAAATCACCACCAATATCTTCACCACTCTCCTCCGATATACCACCGAAACTGCCGTTACACCATCGCACTACATCAGAATTCACAGGACATTCTAATTTCGCCAAATTCGGAACTACCTCTGGTCTGTAGCATTTTATCTCCTCTTAGATTTCTCAGACACTTTGGATTCTGATCCAATATCTTGCTCATGACTTTCACATTCATACTTCCACAATCGACTCATAATTTACGTTTTCGTCAAGAGCCGTCGGTTCACTTTCATCAAAAGAAATAAATGCACAAACTCTTGTAGCTTCCACGACTCAGTTGTTGTAACGCTTCCGTTTTCGCATGCGACCTGCCGCTCCAAGTGCCGCCCGCCGACGCTATTTGGGTAGCTACATGGGGACGTATATCTTGTGGCTCGTTCGTCAAAACGTGGGTGATATCAAAAAATTTGCACTTGTTCCTTTTGTTGAAATACCGAGCGAGGTGACGCAGTGGTTAGCACACTGGGCTCGCATTCGAGAGGACGACGGTTCAAACCCGCGTGAGGCCATCCTCGTTTAGCTTTCCAGTGAATTCCCTAAATCGCTTAAAGCGAATGCCGCGATGGTAGCTTTGGAAAATGGCACTGCCGATTTCCTCCACATCCTTTCCCAATCCCAGCTTGTGCTCTATCTCTAATGATCTCGCTGTCGACGAGACGTTAAGCGCTAATCTTCTCTTTCTCTTCCTTTCGTTGAAATGATTTAACTCTGTTGTTAGTGTCCTGTTTGGGCGCAATTTTCTTGTCCTGAACCAACGCCATTATCTCCTGTTACGGGGCACATACCTTCCCTTTCAGCCTGTTTAATTGCTTAGTGATTTCTGTGTGTTTCCTTCTGTGTCGGTGAGGATGTCGCCTTCCTGACCGCTTTCGTCACGCTCGACGTGGTCGCTAGGTCCAGTTCTGCATGTATCACCCTAATTAGTGCTGCCACCAACGAAGTGCAAGAATACTGCAAGTAGGAAACTAATGCCCTGAAATGACTAAGTCCAAATGATATACACACCATGCTATCATTCAACATACTTGCGGCTCACTGGCAACGCAGTAGGTTACCGGCCTTACCCAGCCACTTAAAACAAACACAAGACCTCAAGTCATTCTCCATTTGCTCCTGTCTTAACCCTAGTACTTTAAGAAATGCCTCGGTCAAAATATTATCCACATAACAGACCATCATTCATTTACACATTCGTTTTATAAGTTTTAAATATTCCATCTACTGCCGGCAGCTGTGGCCAAGCGGTTCTAGACGTTTCAGTCCGGAACCGCCCTGCTACTACGGTCGCAGGTTTGAATCCTACCTCAGGCATGGATGTGTGTGATGTCCTTACTTTAGTTAGGTTTAAGTAGTTCTAATTCTAGGGGACTCATGACCTCAGATGTTAAGTCCCGTAGTGTTTAGAGCCATTTGAACCATTTGAACCAATTCCATGTACTCACGAAATATATTTTTGTGGAAGCATACTTGAATATCATTTCATTTCATTCATACACTCATGTTCAGGAAAAGCAAAACACCTTGAACGACTAAAATAGAACGTTCATATTCAAAGGACATGTACATTAGTATATTCTGCACAGATGATTACCATTTGAACCATGTCGGCCTTTGGGTTCAAGGTCAACATTGATATCGCGGCGCAACACCATGTAACCTCCCACTTCCTAATCGGCCTACTGGTGTGCTACATAATTGACCGTGATGACGTACGCCTAATGAAATTTTACAGTTTGAGAGAGTTTTGCTGCCCGCCCGGTTAGCCGATCGGTCTAACGCACTGCGTTCCGGGAGGGAAGGCGTGTCTGGCCCCGATACGAAGTCGCCCCATCTGCCTCGGAGAATGCGGGCTGGTTCCCCTTATACCGTCTGTTACACTATGTCGGCAATTGCTACTCAAACACTGTCTCCACGTACGCGTACACCTTAATATTATTCTACCACGCAAACAGTTGGGGTTTCACTCGTCTGGTGTGTGACGTTCGGGGTGAGGGTGGGGGGTGGGGGGGGGGGGGAGGGTTGTCCACTGGGGGCCGAACCGCACAATAACCCTGGGTTCGCTGTGGGCTAAGTGAGGTGAGTCGACTGCTGTAGCCTGTTGTGGGGTTGTGAACCACCGATGGCTACGGCGTGGACGAAGTCTCTCCGTCTCCCAGCACAATACAATACAAGGCTATCGTTATCGAAGGAAAATGATACGGGTTACAAGGTGGAGAGTGTGAAATTGACCCTTCTGAAGGTAGAAACTATTCTAAACCTAGTCTAAATATGGATAATAATTTTGAAGTGGGTCGAAAGTACTGCAATCGTTCAGAAACCACACATTGGGGAAAAGTGTGCCACATAATATTTTTATACAAAAAATACTGATAATGTAGAAAATACTGATTAACAAAATAGGGAGAATAAAATGGTCACCAGCCCACTTGGGCAACGAATATGCAGGATCTTAAGAATGGCATTGCCAACGGGAAATTAAGGAAATAACCACTGGCGTGGCACCAGAAGGTTGCAACATTTTTGCACTGCACAATAGTTCACGAGGAAATAAATGAATCACAAAGCACTGAATTTGCAGTTACTTAATCAGAAATAGTACATTTTGAAAGTAAAGTTATATGAAGTTGCTGGTTAAATAAATGACTGCAACTGAAACTTTTTTAAGTAAAACGTGACTTTCAGTACTCTCAGCATACCATAACCCAAAATATGGAAAAAGGCAAGCAATTTACTTTAATTATTGAAAGATTGAATTGGATTTACTTTAAGCAAATGTGCAATGACTTTACTTTTAAAAAAGGAACTACAAGGTACATATCAAGACAGCGGAAGTAACGTAAGCTAAATACAGAATAAATGAAAATTCGCACTCTTAATTTGTGCTCTACTTTTATTTATTAATTTGCCAGTGAAATTTTACGTTACTTTAAGTGAGTGAAGTTAATACTCAAAACCGCAAATCCGTTATGCCTCTGCTATGCAGTACAAGAATGAGCAGTTACTGAGGCAGCAAAATTAATACTGTAACTGGTCATTAGCAAACAAACAAAACTGGCAGTATATGCACACATTAGAAATTTTTTTGCATCACCTCGCTTCCCGTACAGAAAATTGGTATAGAGATCAACATAAACGTCATTTCCGCTCTTTTATTGTTCATGAAAACCACACATTGCGTGTTGTGCCACCATACAGCGAGACCTTCAGAGATGGTGGTCCAGATTACTGTACACACCGGTACCTCTAAAAGCCAGTAGCACGTCCTCTTGCACTGGTGCATGCCTGTATTCGTCGTGGCATACTATCCACAAGTTCATCAAGGCACTGTTGGCTCTGATTGTCCCACTCCTCAACGGCGATTCGGTTTAGGTCCCTCAGCGTGGTGGGTGGGTCACGTCGGCCATAAACAACCCTTTTCAAACTATCCCAGGCATATTCGATAGGGTTAATGCCTGGAAAAACTGTTTGCCACTCTAGTCGAGCGATTTCGTTATCCTGAAGGAAGTCATTCACATGATTTGCACGATGGGTGCGTGTCATCGTCCATGAAGAGGAATGCCTCGCCAATATGCTGCCGATATGGTAGCATTATTGTCGGAGGATGGCATTTATTTATCGTACAGTCGGTACGGCGCCTTCCATGACCACACGCGGTGAACATCGACCACACATAATGCACCCCAAAACAGCAGGGAACATCCACCTTGCCGCACTCGCTGGACAGTGTGTCTAAGGCGTTCAACCTGACCGGATTGCCTTCAAACACGTCTCCGACGATTATCTGGTTGAAGGAATATGCAACACTCATCGGTGAAGAAAACATGATGCCAATCCTGAGTGGTCCATTTTGCATGTTGTTGGACCCATCTGTACCGCGCTGCTTGGTGTCGTGGTAGCAAATATGGATATCGCCATGGACGTTTGGAGCGAAGTTGCGCATCATGCAGCGTATTGCGCATAGTTTGAGTCGTAACACGACGTCCTGTGGCTGCACGAAATGATTTATTCATCATGGTGGCGTTGCTGTCAGTGTTCCTCCAAGCTGTAATCCGTAGGTAGCGGTCATCTACTGCAGTAGCAGCCTTTGAGCGGCCTGACAGAGGCATGTCATCGATAGTTCCTGTCTCTCTGTATCTCCTCCATGTCCGAACAACATCGCCTTATTTCACTCCGAGACGTCTGGACACTTCACTTGTTGAGACCCCTTCCTAGCATAAAGTAACAATGCGGACGCGATCGAACCGCGACATTGACCGTCTAGTCATGGTTGAACTACAGATAACACGAGCCGTGTACCTCCTTCCTGGTGAAATGATTGGAACTGGTTGGCTGTCGGACCCCTCCGTCTAATAGTCGCTGCACATGCATGGTTTAACAACCATTCATGAGCACATCTTTGGGCATGTTTAGAGACATCTATGAACAGTCAAAGGGTGTCTGTGATATAATATCTACAGTCAGCGCCAGTCTTCAGGAGTTCTGGGAACCGGGGTGATGCAAAACTTTTTTGGTGTGTGTAGTTAATCAGCTTCGATATTTTTACGACACTCAGTGATTGCATGGAAAGGAAAGAGACTCTGCTTAGTAATAATGTCTGACGACAGTGACAACCCAGGTGCCCGGCCAGTTTTAATTATTGTAGCTTATTATTTTAGAAAATTATTAAAGGTTGTGAAATAACAGCCACAGGATAATTTCTGTACAGTATTAGTTATACTCTGTCAGTTAACAGTCTTATGATGTTATAGTTGTGCGAACGACGAGGGATGTAGCCGGTGACAATTGTGAGCTCTGCTGTTGCTGTTCCTGGTTGAGAACCACGAGTCGTCTCCAGAGCCACGGATAATTGTGGAACAGGCAGCTTCCTCCACCTGTCCAGTCCGACCGTGCTCTCGATACTCGCGGGTTAAAAAAATAACTGCGCCTACATAGTCGCGATCATAGCTGCTCACCGCGTCTGCCGGAGTGCCCAACAAACATTTCCGCACTCTTTCATGACTCAAGTTGCTATGCTTCCTCTCTGCTCGCAATACGACACAGACTCTCCAGTTGCTGAAATAAACAATGGCACAGTTTCTGCCATTTCGTCGTTGCTATCGATTCATTTAAATAAAGTTCCCTTGGCTATTACCCACCAATTTAAAATATTTACATTATAAATTTATATTATAATTACATACAATCATATACATTTACAAATAAATACACTAATAGTCCATTACGTATTAAATATACATCGTTTCTGTAATAAAGCTTACGGATACAGAATTAGATGTAAAGCAAAACTTATCAACGGATATTAAACGGAGAAAAATTTTCGATAGTGAAGAAGGTATTTTATTTGCATTTTCAGTGTTACAACCACTTGCCGGTAAAGTGTACCTGCTGCTATTGCTGTCATTATAAACCGAAGGTAATGGATCAGCGTGACTTGAATTGACGTGGAGGATGCCTCCCAGGTGTATGAGCAAACCTTACCACCAAATCAGTGAGTTTGAAAGAGATTGCATTATTGGCATGAGAGAAGTTGATGCATCCATCCAGGAAATTGCTTCTCATGTAGGACGAAGTGTATCGGCAGTGCAACGGGTGCGTGCCGAATGGTTCACGGAAGGACATAAAACATGACGACTTCGGTTAGTTCGCACCATCCAGGCCACACCCCGAAAAGATCGACACCTCAGCCGAATGACATTGTAGAATAGATGTGCGTCCTCCTCAGCTATGGCGCAACAATGCAATAGTTTAACACATCGTTCTATGTCAGGGGTGACAGTCCATCACCGTTTATTACGCTATGGGTTATGTACATGTCAACCATTTCTGCACCTACCTTTAAAGAATGTGCAGAAACATGCTAAATGGCAGGGGTGTATGGAACGACGTAACTCAGGACAGGAATGGCAACAGATAGGATTTTCAGAGGAATACAGGTTCTGTTTGTTCGAAAATGATGGCTGCATTTTGATTAGTCAGACATGGAGAGCGGCATCGCTGTGACTGCATTCGCACAAGACATACAACGCCAACTCAAGTCCTTATGGTATGGGGTACTATGGGTACAGTCACAAATCACAGTTGCTGCTTGCCCAGTGAACTGTGACTTGACTGACGTTCTGCGACCAGTAGCCATATCCTTCGTCCACAACACCCCAGACGACATTTTTCAGCAAGACAGTGCACGACCACATGTTGCTGCACGAACACATGCCTTCTTGGTGTTAGAGGATGTAAGCCGTTTGCCCTGGCCTCCCTGATCATCACACTTGTCGCCAAATGAAAATGTGTGAGATATTGTGAAATAGCGGGTGCAGTGCTGTGATCCAGTATCAACCACCACAGATGAACTTTGGAACCAGGTGAATGCAGCATGGATGGCTATGCTACAGGGCACCCCTCGCGACCTTACGCACGTCGATGCCACCACTCATGGAGCAAGTTATCAGGGCTCATGACGGATGCTGTGCCAATTAGGGAACAACACACATGCTGAAATGAGGTGATTGAAATTCTAAATATTTCTGCATAACATACTAATGTGGATGTCCTGTGAATGTAAACCTTCTATATCTAATCGTTCAAGGTGTTCTGTTTCTTCCGAACATTAGTATATATTATCTGTTGTTTTTCAACACATTTTGTAAATTGCACAAACTGGAACTGCAGTCATTAGTCAAATGTGCAACTTTATTCCCTCTTGCTTTTTGTTTATAATGAGTAGATGTATAGTCCATCTTTATGTCACTTATTATATAGCTGATCTCAAACGACAATAGATGTCTCATACGCACTTGCAGCATGTCTGTAGCTTTTGTTACTGTTGTCGCAACGATTTCACTTACAGATATTAATAGCTAGGTTTTGATAATTCTGGTTCTAAGATGATGATAACTTGATACGAATCGTCTCTTTATTGTGATTTCAACGCTGTCTTTACATTTTTTTAGACTCTTTTGGTAGCGATTTTATTGTTATTTTAGTTTCATACAGAGACACACCCTTGCTGTACTACTTAGCATCCATAGTCATACGGTGGCTTAGTTTCACCCCTCTCCCCTGTGCGAAAATTCAACCAACATCCGCTTATTGGTTGACCAGATATCTACCTACCTTCTCGCCTCACTCACGGCGACCCTTCTGATGCAGCAACGTCTCATTGGTCTGGCCAGATCACTGTGTTGCAACTTACCAAACACATATTGCACAGTTAAATCTTCCGTAATTTCATCAGTATATGTATACGATCTGCTGCTTGGACCATCAGAGTATCTTACATTCAGACCTTACACTAAACTGTGTTCCATCTCGACATGATGGAAAGACAGCGGAACCCTCATTTGCAATGAAATTCCATTTCTCCTCTCTCGTATTTCATATGGCGATGAAGGGAAAGTTCTTTAACAGTTACGGTTACTCCTTTCGTCTGGGATTTTATGAGGTGATGAACTGCTGTTAACGACTTCATACAATTACATATTCAATGTATACACTCAGAACTGTTCAGGTGAAATTAATTCCCTATATGATTAGTAACCACGGTTTGTAAAATATATTTTCGAGGCTCTCACTGATGTTAGACTTATAATATGCATATTCTACTATGTGCGTTTAGCTTGGTTTGTGTACCATTATACATACGACGGCATATTGAAAAGTAGTCCTTCCGAATTTTTATGTGAAATCTCGAAAAGCTTTTTAAATGAAACACACGTTAATAACATTCTGCATCTTTATCCTTCGTGCCAGTTTGTTTTCTGCCTTCTGAAACTAGCGGACTTCGAATTGAAGTGTGTAACATGGGATCGCTACTGTAACGTCGCTTCTCGGGTTCTGACGGGCGTCCTAGGGCGTAGTTTCCACTGGATATGATGGAGAGGGAATCAGAAGACTCGCCTACACGTCAGTGTCCGGAAATAATGGCAAATCAAAAAGAATTTTGGTCTGGCACCTTCGCAACAGAGGCGTTGGTTACAGAGAGCACTTTAGGTGCCAAGGGTGTTGTGGCATCTCCTACCGGCGTCTGAATCAGGCGTATGCGGAGGCAGTCCGACTGGACGTAGCCCTCCAGGCCTCAGCCGGCCTAAGTTCACGGCTCATCGTCGTATATCACTATCACCTGCACGCCACCTGTCATCCAATAAGAAGACACGTGCTTAGTCGCTTCAAGTTTAATCGCACACATGCCATTTAATAGGTCTGCCATTTTTCCGCGGTATCAGTGATGGCATTCTCGTAAGTTCTAAAGACAGATAGGACCCCGTCTTTCGGTACCTGAAAGGGAAGTTCGAAAACACGCAGGGTGCAGAGGTCGAAAGCTGCTTGATCAACCGAAACAAATCCGAAGTCGCCATCAGGGTTTTTGAGTTTATATTCCTGCGTGATACGTCGTACAACATCAGCGCAAACTTTTTAGGTCCGCAGTTTGATGTATATGACGCTGCTCGTGATGGGTAAGTGTATTCGTACATTTAAGGTGCGAGATGAAATTCATCACCTATAAAATGTTCCACTTCGTGCTTTCGAGGGCGTACATGTTCCGCTTGAAAGGTGATCTTTACAGTCGCACGGCGGTAAGATTACGCCGTAGTAGGTCAGAACTTAAGGGATTATACAGACGTGGCACTGCGCGCTAATGAGTAAGCAAAACCACGACCGCGGAGCGTTGCTCGAAGCGCCAAGCACGTCCGGTTTGCATCATGGCTATGAGAGGACTCAACCCTCGGCCATCCATGCTCTCCTCCAGGACCGACACAGACTTTCATACGTCTTATAGTCTCCGTTCCACAGGGCTCGCATACAAAACGTATTATTTCCACACAGGGAGAGATAATATTTTTCTCGTTAGATTGCCCTGTTTTGGCCTGAAATGCAGACACAATGAAATACAGGCACTGCACTACTATAGTTCATGCCAAAGTAAGGTAATCTGACTCTGCTGAGACCAAGCGATTTGGATGCAAGGACTATGGTATGTAGACATGATGACATAATTGTGGAAGCATGACTCCGTCCCGGAGGCGTGCTCGGGTGGCCGAGGTGGTTAAGGCGACTGCTTGCATAAAGCGGGAAATCTAGGTTAAAGTCACAGCCCGACAGAAATTTTCATATGTTACCAGCTAATCAGGCAACCGGTGTACAATTGTATTCGCAATATGCGAAAACATTTCATATTTAATATGACTGCCAGGCCTCAGCAGTGTCTGTTCTATCGAAACATTCAGACGTTGTAAAATAGACACTGCTCTACTAGACGGTGCGTGAGAAACAGCCCATTCTAGTCGGATCCCGAATCCGTAGAGTTCATCCACCATCCACACACTGAGTACTCCCCACCTGCAACAATCCGACGCCTTAAGTTCACTGTCCTCGATCATCCTCCATACAGTCTCGACATGGGACCCATACGATTTCCATCAGTTTCCAAAACATAAAGAATTGCTTTGAAGACTTCACTTTGATAGTGATGGAACGGTGTAAGCAGATGTGAGGTTGTGACTCCGTCAATAAAACCAATTATTCTTCATTGACGGTAACAAAAAACTGGTCTCTTGTTAGGAGAAATATGTTCGTTGCCAGGGTGACAATGTTAAGAAAAAATTATGTCGGCGTGAAGAATAAAGGTATAGATTGTTAACAACGTTTGTTTTATTTAAAAAAATTTCACATACAAAATTTGGAAGTATTACTTTTCAGCACGACTACGTACTTTGGCTGTCGGGCAAACGTCACTCATTCCAGGTGGTACTTTGCTGGCATTGCAATTAATATCTTAGACATTTCAATACTCTTTACGTTTATACTACATCTTCAACTGATACGGTGAGCACGGCTTCGGTAACAAGAAAAATGTTTAAGTTAGAAGTCCCAAAAATCGTTGCCAGAAGACTTTATCTCAGACGTCATTGTTATGCGAGGAAACCCGCCCTCTTACACGCGCATGTCAGCACGTCGATTCCCTGATAGGGGCAGCTACGCTGGCACCGAATCGAATCCTCTCGGCAGATTAACGACAAAGGCCGTTGCGCTGGCTAGCCTGAATGGGATTTTCCGTTGGTTTATCGTATCCGAATAAGCGAATACCGGGCTGGTACGCAAGTGCCGTTCAGTTATACGCTTCGCCAACATTTAGGTAATGTTTCACACACGTCCACTACACGCATACCTTTGGGGTACTCTGGGGAGGGGGTAACGGGCTTACGACGTAAGGGGCATCTCGTCACTCCTTAAATGAAGCAAGCTAAATCAGTATTTAACCACGCTCACACCACGAAGATGTGGAAGAAATGCAAAATAAAACGAGGACGAAGAAGAGAAAGAGGTCGTTCATAGCTAAAGCACTCCGGAAAGCATTTGACACGGTGTCCCACTGCATGCTGTTAACGAAAGGAACCAACATATAGAAGAAGTTCACAGTTCTGTGAGTGGTTCCAAGACTTCTTATATAATAGAACACAGTATGTTGTCCCTGACAGCGAGTGTTAATCAGACATAAGGGTATCACCAGGAGCGTCCTAGGCAAGTGTGATAGGACCGCTGTTGTTCTCTGTATACATAAATGATCTGGCTGTCAGGGTGGGTAGCAATCTGTGGTTGTTTGCTGATAACGCAGGTAAGTACGGTAAGGTGTCGAAGTTAAGTGACTGTAGAAAGATGCAATACGACTTAAGTAAAATTTCGAGTTGGTGTGACGAATGGCAGCTATCCCTAAATGTGGAAGACATGAAAGTTAAAGAAGATGAGTAGGGAGAACAAACCTGTAAATTTCGGATACAATATTACTAGTGTCTATCTTGACACAGTTAAGTCATTAAAATATTTGGGCCTAACGTTGCAGAGCGATATGAGATCGAACGAGCATGTGAAAACTGTGGTAGGGAAGGCAAATGGTAGACTTCAATTTATTGAGAGAATTTTAGGAAAGAATGGTTCACTTGTAAAGGAGACCGCATATTAGAACGCTGGTGCGACGTATCCTTGAGTACTGCTCGAGTGTTTGGGATCCGTACCAGGTCGGATTTACGGAAAACATCGAAGTAATACAGAGGCGGGCCGCTAGATTTGATAATAGTAGGTTCGAACAACCCGTAGGTGCACGGAGATCCTTCGGGAACTCAAAGGGAAATCCCTGGAGAGAAGGCGACGTTCTTTTCAAAAAACACTTTTGAGGGAATTTAGAGAACGGTCATTTAGAGCTGACTGTCGAACGATTCTACTGCCGCCTACATACATCGCTCAAAGGACCACGAAGATATGATACGAGAAATTAGGCCTCCTCCGAAGCCGTACAGTCATTTTTCGATCGCTCTATTTTGGAGTGGAACAGGAAAGGAAATGTAATTTCCTGGCATATTAAACGTGTGTACCGAACCGAGACTCGAACTCGGGACCTTTGCCTTTCGTGGGCAAATTCTCTACCATATGAGCTACCCAACCACGACTCACTCCCCCTCCTCACATCTTCAATTCTACAAATACCTCGTCTCCTACCTTCCATACACCTCACAAGCTCATCTGGGTAGCTCGTTTGGTAGAGTACTTGCCCGAGGAAAGCAGAGGTCCGGAGTTCGAGTCTCGGTCCGGCACACAGATTTAATCTGCCAGGAGGTTACATATCAGCTCACACTCCGCTGCAGAGTGAAAATCTCATTCAGGAGGGGAAATGACAAGTAGTGGTACAGAGTATACTCCGCCACTTACCGCACGGTGGCTTGTGGAGTGACTACGTAGCTGTAGATGTAGAAGAAGTCGTTCATAGCTAAAGAGCTCCTTCATCAAGTCTGACTCTAGAAAATTCATAACCCACCTTTGGGTCAGAGTATTTTTAATCCTCAAGCACTTGACTGAATGCATGATTCCTATTGTTGATGAGTAATGGAAACAGTTAAAGAAGCCACAGGTCACCAAAATAAAATTCCATTCTGGAAAATGGTTCCAAATCTGAAAAGAAACAAGTTTCCCGTATTACTTATCATGACACTCATTTTTCACTGAAGAGGCAGGATATAACCTTTATTGACGTCAATGAAGTGGTGGAAACGATTTTCCAGTAAGGCGTGCCTGACAACTCTGTCACGGGAATTGCAGTGGTAACTGACTCTTTTTTCTGTTGTAGCGCTTCCAGTTTGTGTGTATGTGCACGTGTTACTTACACGGCGGACTGACAGACTTGAGTTCTTGGTGATTTTTATTGACTGCCCAGTCTTAACAGAAACCTCACTTGTATATGCCAACGTTAAATGTACGGTGTGCGCTTTCCTTCTTCTTGCTCAAAATACCCATACAGTCGCTCATCTTCAGGCAGTTACCTCACATCGCCTTTTGTTGCTTAGTTTACATTGACAAGAAAAGCCGACAGCACTTTTAGGACCAGTTTATTTAGCACACGCTGTACAAAAGTTGACAAAGATAGCAAAGAACTGAATTATCGAGCTAAACGGCAACCCTGTGTCTCGATATGAAGGAGAAATAAAAAATGTAAAAATTCGAAGTAATTTAAAACATGCATAGTGTGCGTTATGGCAGTTCTGCACAATTTGCTCTCGTAAAAAACACTTTTCTATGTTCCCTGTTGACAAAACATTGATTTCTGTTTTACGTTAATTAAATCAGTTAATTCGGGCAAGACGATCTTTTGTACTTAGACAGTATAGCAGTAGTAGGATATGTTTCCTAAACTATGTAGTTATAGATAATACATTTTAGGATACTCAGTTTGCTTTGCTGTGACCCACACCTCTAAACACTCAAGGTGTAGCAAAATCAAGAGAAACGTGTGATTAGTTTATGGCAATTTTCATCACAAAATTTTTGCTATGGTCAATATTACGTTCGGTACTATGATGCCATGTTATAGGCCTGTCAAGGAGAGAGTGTTGTTGCTTGTGGGATCGGTAGCGTCTCTGCGGTGGCAGCGAAGTGTATACCGTTTGTCTGTCGCACTCGCCGATCACGTGGGTCTTGGGGCGCGGCCCACTCACGGTCCAAAATTAGACTAAGGGCTATAAATCTACAACAACCCTACACGTGACTACTCAAACCTCCCCCGCACACAATCCGATAAATCCTGCAGCCCTGGCCTGACCGCCCACACGAACGAAACGAAACGGCGCACAGCCGATGCAAGAAATGGGTTTCGTCCACCTACTGGTACTCCACAGCAGTGGCCAGCGAAATAAATGTGCAGTTAAATTTGGCCAGCAGAATAAGGATATGAGTGCTTCAGGTGACTTGCGTTGTACCATTATCAGTGTTCTGCTATGGAGTCTTCGGTGATAAACACTCATTTATAACCCTTTACAGCTGTTCATTGTATTGGAGGCAGTAAGAGAAACATTACTAGTTTTATTTTGTTCAGTAACGCAAACTGCTCACTATACCGAGCCTGTTGCTGTTTTGTTTAAGAGATGATATTCTTATTCCGCAGTAAGATATCTACATACCCGTCCGGACACTCCGACTGAGACTTTGTGGGGGTCCTAAACTACGTGAGGTGAACTGCAGGGCATTTAACGTAACTGTTTCCCTGAGCTAGCGTTACGTCTCTGAACACATTGATGTCAACGAGAACTGTAAACTCTTATCTTTATTCTTCCATTTAGTTACAAATCTGTACTTGTAGTTACATCTTAAGCTTAGTAACTTACGATATTGTTCGTAAGACTTGTTGCAGAGCGAGGAAGATTTATCTTGTCGGAAAGGCGTACTTACTATTATTAGGACAAACTAATGTAAACATCAAAAATTACACTGGATGCACTTACAGTGTTACTAGATGTAGCACATACAGTTTATGGTTACAGTCCGCAAAAGTATAGCGCAAGAGTGACACCTTGTTATTCTTTTCATGTTCAAGTTATATTGCGAACGTATTACAAACTGAAGCAGTACTAGGATAAGCTGCATGTGACCAACAACCAACCATCTCGTGGTGGTTTGTTGAAGAATATACCGCCATTTGTCTGTGTATTACTATACTCTTGCCGCGCGGCATTAGCCGAGTGGTCTAGACGCTGCAATCATGGACTGTGCGGTTGGTGCAGAAGGAGGTTCGAGTCCTTCCTCGGGCATGGGTGTGTGTTTTTGTCCTTTGGATAATTTAGGTTAAGTAGTGTGTAAGCTTAGGGACTGATAACCTTAGCAGTTAACTCCCATAGGATTTCACACACATTTTTTAATGGTACTTTCTTTTGTAAATAGCGCCCTCCGCCATAAATCATCATCATCATCTTTTGTGAAATCTAGGTTTTTAGATTTTACCCCATTTTTGAGTATAAAGCTAAATGTTCTTAGACCATTATTGGTGAAAAATCAGAAATTTAGATTGTACAGGAGAAAATCTGCAATATACGATCAAATGACGGTGCATTTCTTCAAAATATAGTATGACTGGCTCAGCATAATCAAAGAGCTAATGATTATAAGGAAGAGAGCCTATTCATGTCACGACGGCGAATGGAAATGTTCGATCTGTTACGTGGCTGGGATATTGACAGAGCTTGTACTGGCCGTCACACGCAGGATCGCTTAATCGCACGACATCAATGCTTTTTATCACTACCATATCATCAGTGATCTACAAATGGATCTCTCGCTTCGAGGTAAGTTCACAGCAAAGACAATGTTCTCTCACCTGCGTTGTTGCTGTGAGTCTTCCGGGCTGTACGACCGTGGTCGAACAATCTTTTCATTTCCTAATGTTTCTTCCATAGCTGCGCTGGAATCTTCAGAGTTCCTCTTGGCGACACTGAGTCTTGAGCTCCCCTCCGAAGATGTCCAGCGTACCTCTGGACGTTACGTTAGAAACCGAAAAGTTTCTTCGACCACGGCCTCACATCCCGGAACACTCATCGACATCTATGACATCTTGTACTGAAAGCCTTCATTGTGTGATTGAATGTGTGTACTCTACCCGAGCCCATGGCATGGGTGCTGTTTCGAGCACTAGTAGTCGCGTTCTCTTCTTCGTGACGAAGTACATTCTCTTCAAAGTCGAGACTATGGAGCGTTCGTGGAGCACCACAGGTAATCTTCCTGGTGGCGAACGAACATGTTTCTCGCAACCGTATTTGATGTGTGTGTGAATTCCTGAGGGACCAAACTGCTGAGTTCATCGGTCCCTAGACTTACACACTACTTAAACTAACTTATGCTAAGAACAACACACACACCCAAGCCCGAAGGTGGACTCGAAGCTCTGGTGGGAGGGGCCGCGCAATCGCGGCAACCGTGTTTGAATTCCGACAAAAATGGTATATCATGCCACAATTACAACATGAACTGACGACGGCGCTCATTTGTTGATTTTGGTGCGTACCGTGCAGATGGAGATTTGAAAATAATCTAATCTTCAAACTTATGTTACAACAAAACGTACATTACCGAACATGGGTTCCTTATACAAACTTTGCCTGCTACTCCCTTTCAACAAGCTCAAGTAGCCTGTAACCGGAATTGGGTAATACACTTTATGAGCCATCATTTTTACACGCTCTATCCTTGAATGAAAGAGGAGAGGTTAAGTCAGAAGTCAGCCTACCACAAACTTCGCAATTATTTTGTAGAATTCGTATGTCATAACAAAGTTTAAAAAACAAAAATACCAATGCTGAATAGCTATGTGCAATAACTTAATGATTCTCCTGCGTGCAATACAGATTACAGCTGTTAGATACCTGTGTAATCAATGTGTGTATTACACATGTACAACACGCTACCATATAGTCAACTCATACATGTTGTAGTATGTAGCATATTTGTTAATAAATATCAAGAGCATTTATGGCGCATTTGATTAGCGCAAGGCATGGAGGGATATAATGTATGAGCGGATCGAACCCACATCAAATCCGCACGCTTGATCTGAATGCATTTAGGTGGGCATTCGTTACCCATTTTGCGATCCTTCTGACGCATATTTACCTTAGTAGTAAATGTTTAGTACTAAAACCACAGATGCTGAGAATGGTTTTACCAGAGGATCGCGTTTTGTATGATTTTGGCTGGAACCTACGACTTTCCTTCACTGTAGAGAATGTGTGTAGATGTCCTCTGTTATAATTCATAAGTTTATTGACAGACGTTCTATGTATTAAATGCCCTCAATATATTCGCCCTGCATCTCTATCATCCTTCCTCACACACGTGAAAGGCTTCGTACATCGCCAGCGCGTCTGTTTACGTCGATGTGTCGCAAGGACTGCCCTATGCTTCGGATGATGTCTTCTGCTTTGATGAATTACGTACCATGGGACGGTTCCTTCATTTTAGCGAACAGGCCGTAAACGCATGGACTCATATAGAGCGAATACGGTGATGTTCCAGTATCTCTTACCCTCACATACGCGGAAGCTCCTGCACCGGGTTCACCGTGTCGAATCGTCGTGCGTTGTCATGAAAGGTGAAGGGAACAGTACCTTAAGGTGCCGTCGCCTTCTTCTCAGGAGGCGACGGAGGCGATGTCACAAAAAGTATCAGTAGTAGGGTGCAGTGACCGTCTGCTCCTGCGGTACAACATGATGCAGCGTCAGCCCACGGATATCATAAGCCACAACAACCATGACATTAGCACCAGCTGTTTCACGACACAAGTTCGGTGGGCGAGGAGAAACAAGGAGCCTACATTCAGTACGTCGGCCTACAATGACATCCCTGCCATCCCGAAACACCTTTACCCATCCTGCCGCAGTACGATACGGCGGTGGTGCATTAGTACATGCCTCACACAGCCTGAAAACATTGCTTGTGCACTCAGACCACTAGCCACTTCAGTCTGGATCCACGTACATTTTTCATGTTTCCTAAACATACTGTCGTGGAGTCTGAAGTGGCCTGCCACATTTTCAGAAAGTACACACTGCAACTGACTCGGACACAGTCGTCACCGCTCACTGTGCTGCTTCAACTGACCTGCTATCAGCTGCATACAGGGATCATGCCATTGGACGCTCATCCTTCATTTTAAGGTATTGTTGTCACTACCTTTTATCCAACACTGCTAATATAAAAAGAGGAATGGGTTAAGTCCCATCTAGTCTGGTTCACCCTAAAATGAAATCAATAATCACACAGTTTTGTTAATTAAATTCGAGTTGTTAACCTTTGCTGCTCTCAGACCTATGAATTACATTGTAAATATCGGACTATAGGGTGATTAAAAAAAATTCTTTAATTCGTAAGTACAAATAGTTATTTAGGTAATAAATTTAATCATAACTCCAGGAAGAAAAGTTTGAAAATTCGGCATTGAGTTTGACTGTGAATATTATCTAGCGGGACACGCACACAGTGCATTCCTTGTACACCTACCTCTATACTCCGCAAACCAACTCGGGATGTCCGGTGTGTGTGTGTGTGTGTGTGTGTGTGTGTGTGTGTATGTGTGTGTGTGCGTGTGTGTGTGTTTGTGTTTGTGTGAGGTAACACACTGAATTAAATATCAACACCAGATGTAAAAAAAAAAAAAAGAAAGCAAGTGTGGCTTGAGACTGATGTAGTGGACATTCATGTTAATGGTTGACTTTTTCGGTGAGACAGTGTATTGTTTCTGTGGACTGATCCTCGATCCATATCATAGCTGGAGGTAGTAATTATGATCTATTGACCGTGCAGATAACTAACTTAACAACGAAGAACAAGAACAGCTAGGCACTGAGGAGTGTACTATAGCTTGAGATGAAGCCAATAATGTCGACGAATGTCACTGTGGGCAGTCTTGTGGCGGAATACTATATAATTCTCGGCCGAATTACTTCCTAGCGCTGCGATGCAAGGAATAAGAAAAAGGCATGTGTTTTCACAATTGTATCGGTACCTGCGATGAAAAGTAGCAGATGGCGCCATCAGTTTCATAGTGTAAACAACTCTGCATACTGCCCGTTATGGTGGATTCCATACAACTCCAAGAGTCAGACAGGTCACAGTTCATAGTAATTGAGGGAAATTCATCGATTGGCTCTCAGCACTATGGGACTTAACTGCTGTGGTCATCAGTCCCCTAGAACTTAGAACTACTTAAAGCTAACTAACCTAAGGACATCACACACATCCATGCCCGAGGCAGGATTCGAACCTGCGATCGTAGCAGCAACGCGGTTCAGTACTGAAGCGCCTAGAACCGCTTGGCATTCATCGATTAAAGCAGACGTGATGCCCTCCTCTGTACCTAATTCCATATAAATGATTAACGACACAATCCGAGCGGCGATATCAGATTATTTTAGAGAATGCTGTCGTTTGCCGTCTACTAAAGTCATCAAAAGATGAAAACAGATTGCTAAATTAAATAATATCTGTGTGTGTGGTGCTAAAAGCAGCAAATGACCATAGATCAAGGTGGCCAGAGAGCCTTTCTCCTCCAGTGGTCTGTTTCGCTCCAACTTTTCTCGTGCAGTGACCCCACGGCCTCACTACAGCCTGTGGTTCGCTTGTTTATCAGTAATCTTGTCGGGCAACGTTTATTGGGCTGTTACCTCAAAGCATAGGTTCTCGCTCCTTCACTCACTCTCCGACTTCGACGAGACATCCTGTTTCGTTAGTCTTCCGCTCTCGATGTTTTGTTCAATTTATTTCCTTTAATATTGCGCTGTCGTTTTTGTTGTCATTTTGGATATTACTGTACTGTTTGTCTGGTTTTGATTCTAGTTATTACTGTGGCTCTTTTTCTCTGGCAGTTCTCAAAAAATATAGAAAAGCAAAACCATTGAAAACTTTGTTTTCAGCGAGTGGTGAAAGTCACTGCTCCCCCGTCGGAGGTTCGAGTCCTCCCTCGGGTAAGGGTGTGTGTGCTAATTTAAGTTATATTAGGTAGTGCGTGAGTCTAGGAATTTACCACCACCACCTCTTATTTGTACACAAACCTTATGAAGAACCCGAATGTTGAATATCTAAAGAAAAGTGCTTAATCCCAACAAACGGAAGTATCTTGCTAGACATTCCGCTTCGATCCTCGAAGCAACACACGGAAATTTCTCTCACGACGAATTGTGAGCTTTAGTGAATAAATTAAAGAGAAAGATATAGAAGTAGCCTGAACCAACAAGTCTTAAAGAAAAGGGTGAAACTGCATCATATGCGGTATGCTTAAAATTTGCAAAAGCTTCAACGACGGCGTACTCTAAAAGGATGAGGTATAGAAATGTCAAAAGCATTTGGTAACGTCGAGACCACTGAACCATTCAAAACAGTTGCTTTGTCACGTAGCACCATAAAAGTCGAATTCTTGATGTAGGATATAGAATAAAAGGTAAACGAAACAGTTTAATGACAAACTGTTGATATTATTCTTTGTATTCTTTGCGTGTGCACAATAGTGGTGATCGAATAGATATTAGTCAATTGCAAAGTTTTATTCACGTAATAATGGATGCCTTTTCTGTACATGAAGAGTCACTCTCTTCAGTTGCTTTAGTCTGAGCAGTTAAAGAATGTTCACAAAATCGGTGTTTTTAAAAAGCAATCTGCAGTTTCTACCCGCTGTGGTCGATGGCGAAAACAGCTTCGTTAGTCCATTAAGAAGATGCTGAATAAATGGTTTAACTTTTCATTGCATTATTCATCAGGGTGCATTATATTGGTGAAGTGTCAGAACGTCGTCGGCAATGAAAGATGTACCGAAAATTACGAATGTAAAATGTGGAGGAAATCGATCAGTATCTCATCGGAAATGTATGCAAATTTTAGAAAAAGTTGACGCAGAATGTGGAGGTATGTTCCTTCATTCCGAAATTCAGTGTTTGAGTGCAGAAAAATCCTTAGCTCGTTTTTTGCAATTAGGAAAGACACTTTTTTTTCTCTGGAGGCTTCGCTTTTATTATCAGAATTAGCAAGTCTAACATATTATACAAATCATTTAAATAATTTGAATTTGTATTTTCAGGAAAGGAATGACCTATTTCTGATGTGTCTAAGGATATCAGTGGATTACAGTGTAAACTAACGTTGTTAAACTGCTACTAAACTTGGAAAATTTCTTTCATTTCCTGAGTTGCTGTAAAGTGAAACAAGAATACCTCGAGGCAAAATCTTCAAGATTTACTTCCATTATTGATGAAGCCTCTAATGAATTTCAGACCCGTTTTAAAGATGTTAAACCTCTAGAGCCAGATTTCATTTTCTTCAAAAAACCAACGAAAATTCGTCTTGAAAGTGTAAGAAATGATTTTCAGGAACAAGTTTCCTGTTTACAAATCATCCGTTCATGCAGTCCAGAACAGAAAGAGATGTAACAATTTCGAAATCATTCCAAAAGATCGGTACCAAAAACTCACAGACTTCACTCGCAAAATAAAATCTTCTGACGTATCACCACGCATTTGCGAAAGTACAATTACGCAAAATTTAAAACGGGATGATCACATAGATATTGCTGTGGGGAAGGCGAATCAGCGACTGCGTTTCATTGGCAGAACACGTAGAAGATACAACAAATCTACTAAACAGACTACGTGAACTACGTTTGTCCATCTCCTGCTAGAATTTTGTTGTGTATTATGGGATTCTTACCATGTAGGATTGACGAAGGGCGTCGAAACGTTCAAAGAACATCACGTAGTTTTGTAATATCGTGGCATATGGGGGAGAGGATCACGAATGATAAGCGAACTGGTGTGGCAGTCATTAAAACGGAGATGATTTTGGTTACGGCGGGGTCTTTTCACGAAATTTCATTCACCAACTTCCTACATTGAATCCGGAAATAATTTTTAAAGCCCACCTACATACAGAGAAATGACCATCATAAACAAAGAAAAATCAGATCTCCACGGAAGACTTAAGTGTTAGTTTAGCACTCGCACTGTTCGAGAGTGGAATGGCAGAGAAATAGAGCGAAAGTGATTCGATGAACACTCTGCCAGGCACATAAGTGTGAATTGCAGAGTATTCATTAGATGTAGATGTAGAACTGGCCAACGAATGACAGCCTGATGTTACGATTAAGTAGCAAGCGTATTTCAATAATTGCAGACCATTACTAGACTGCTGTTAGACGTTAGCGAACGAAACACTATCAGTATTGACAATATATAAAATTTATTTGAAGAAATTAGTTAAACCCGTGACAATCCTGAAGCATTCGAATTTTGTGTGTACTCCCAACGTTTTGCCAGTGAAGGAACTTTTGTTAGGCGTCTGTGTCTCAACATTTTCCGCCACTTATTAGCGCCCGTATCACACGAGGAAGAAGGAGGAAACAAGGCTCATTCCCCATCAACTTAAGAAACGTCGGACAGTACCTACGACATCTCTATGCAGATCAGTGGATTACTCGCACATTGTGAGAGACAAAAGGACAATGATCCCTACATTTGCAATGACGATGACAGAATTGATAAGCTGCACTACTATCTTCACTAATAAATTCTTACCTGCCTTGCCGTGGTTGTGCATCACATTGTTTTAAGAAAGACAGTAATCATCCACTCTTTAACATATGTATATTTATGCTAACACGTGTTTAGTACTTTTGTTGAAAATTAGACGATTTAATACACTCTTAAGTGTTTAGTTATTACATTGTCCGAAACATCGACTGCTATTAAAAATCTGTAGCTGGCCTGTTCAAAATTGTGTTTACCTACCATACATGCTAAGTTGCAAATTTACCATATATCACTCGTTACATGTTCTTTCATTCTACTCTTATTGTTCTTGTTCGGTTCTCGCATTTTCAGTGGTAGCACAAAAACTTTGAAAGGGTGCCTGATAGCGAGGTGAAGCTAGTCCCCTGATTTCAGTAGAACCTTTATCTAAATGTTGTAAAGATACACTCCACCCTCAACAATTGTCACTTTCCCTGTTCTGCATGAGGGTATCTGGCTGCAAAGGAATGAATTGGGACCTGTTTCTAATTGCAATCTATGGGTTGACCCTTTTACATAATTCAAAATATATTCAATAATCTCCCCCACAAATGTGATTCAGTGCAGGATATTCTAATGATGTTCTGCAGTTACTGAAATAATAGTGGGATTTAGTGTCGCAGTGAAATTTATTAACTTAAAGAACGAATAAGTTCACTCTTCGGATCTTATGAAAATATGTGACTATTTACATACAAGACAAGTAAAACAAGTTTCCATCAATAATAAGTTGGCAAAGCTGAAGTGGAAGCCTACCAAATGATAGTAGCTATCTGCCCTCTTTCGTAAGTGGGCTGATTGTTCTAACAAATTGCTAATTCGCTAACCTGGGGAAAAGAGATGGCGTAACAGAGCTCATCTATAGAATCCCTCATGTAAATTAGATCTGCTGTGCGCACGGTGTGGGCAGGCACTGTGCTGAGAGAGGGAGGGGGGGGGGGGGGGGTAAAAATAACGACTGAGTCCTGCCAAGGCTGACAAATACTTTTCATGTGGAGTTAGTGAAGGGCAGCAATGCAGCCTGCAATCAGGACTGCTGATCTTCCCGAAGAGCTGCGGCCGTGGACGGTTTTCTGGTAAGTTGTGATATCGAAACTGAGTTATGCTGACCAGCGGTCTGGATCAGCGCTTACAAAACTTTTTCGGGTCTACCGAGACAGTGAAAACTCTAAACTAGACCGTATATTGATCTGTACTCCACGTTCTCTTTCTCTGCCAGTTCAGAATAGATTCCCCGAAAAAATTCAGTACTCTACAACAACTGCAAGAAAATTAAAATGTGCCGATCCTACCAAGCCGTATGGCTGCCAGTAGTTGCTAATCGAGGCTCTTGGGGCCAATCATCCATATACAGATTGCCGCGCAACCACCCCTCCAAAACACCGCGAAAAATCCTACTCCATTTGAGAGGCCTTATAACCATATACTAGCAGTGTCTTCTTACGTTGGAAACGGTCGCTGAATGTCTGCCAATCGGGTTGCCCTCGTAAACCACACGCGGGAAGACCGTGATTTGGGAAGAGTAATCGACATAGCAAAATACTGTGACTACATGAGACATTAGCTTGACAGACACTCCACTGTTATCGAGTCGAGATTTTAAGACTGCACTGATACAATGCCCGACCTTCCGAACATAGCCACCACTATGTCGTGCTGGCGATTTCCATATTCTGTTGGGGTGTCAACCGCCAGTTGTAAACCTACAAACAAGGTGCCTTGTTAGTTCGCTGTGCCGGGAGAATGCCGGTATTGCAAGGGTACCATGGACGCTTCTGAAATAATCCGCAAAGACTACCGCCATAGCCTCCTGGACTCGACCATCCTGTAACTCGTCAGAGGTAGCTACAAACAACGCCCCGGTTCTACATACCTCTCCCACACAGAATGTCCTCAACAGACCTTGGTAAATATAAGAAACGAAGTAAGGACCGTTACTTAATTTAATTCTAGCTAAGAGTAACTAAAGCCCTTGATGCCCAGTGACCTTCGTATTGACACCCCCAGGAAGGCATTGAAAGTAAATAAATGAGAGAGGAGAAGCCAAAAGAGTTTGGCATCTCTGATAACGCTGCCCCCCTCCACTACTTACAATAGATTATTCTTCCCTGTGAATGACTCACTTAGGATTGGGTTAGTGTGTTATGAAAGTGGACAAGAAGCTGAACAGTCTAGTATGTAAATATGACACCGAACATTAGAATAAAGCAAAGGAAAGGTGGGTTGCTTACAATGCTGTCAATCCCTTATTTTTACTTAAACTAATTAAGATCACCAATACAGAAGCAGAGGTACATAGTCATATCCAATCCTCTCACTCACTTGCATGATGGTCTTGAGGCTGACATCAGTGTTAGTAGCTGCTGTTATTTTTTATCTCATTTCTTATTCTCTACAGATTTCAGACAGGAATTATAAAATGACAAATTAACAAATAAATTCTCAGAGCAACCACGTGTACACTTTAAGGTAAAAACTAAAGAGGAGTATTAATACAAAGATTATGTCACTAATATTCTATGACCATCATGCAGACTGTACCCCTGGTCAGAAACGAGAATCTGTAACAATGAGTGAAATAACAGGAGGTCCATGCATAGGTCGCTCAACCTTTGACACAGGATGATTGCACGATCTTACTGCTCTCATACACATAACACATGAAATGTGTCTATTTAGGTGAACTATAGTGTGACAAATCAGTAAAAGTTATCTGAAGGGGGACAAAAAGAGAAAAATGTGGCTGATTTCTCACAACATATCATAAGTGAACAGAAACATGGCCTAACACTAAAGCGCGTGAGACGCAAGCACTGAGTATTTCGCTAACACTTCTCACACACAGAATTTCCCATTAGACTGTACTCATACGGAAGTGTGTTGGTGTCGATGTGTTCACGTGAGTCCTGGAATGTGGGGGCAGAGATAGGGGTAACTAACAGGTGTACCAGAAGTCAAGGTACCAAGAGCAATCAGCAGTCAGCAGATTCCGGCATTCCTCTATCATGGCTGTTGTGGGGATGGCTGGATCAGGTGGCTGTCGTGATGGGAAGTTGGTGCTTGACAACAGGACTGCTCAATATCGACATCTCTACAGGCAGCCGTAGAAGTATACAAGGTTGACACTTTCTGGTCTGCCGACCGGGGTGGCGCTTCAGTCTGGAATCGCGCGACCGCTACGGTCGCAGGTTCGCATCCTACCTCGGGCATGGATGTGTGTGATGTCCTTAGGTTAGTTAGGTTTAAGTAGTTCTAAGTTCTAGGGGACTGATGACCTCAGCAGTTAAGTCCCATGCAGATCCGCTCCTATGGTGAACTACATGAAAGTTTGTTAACTATCGCTTATAGTTATAACCATCATTAGCCTGGTAAAACACGCGTGCAAATACGTAAAGCCCCATTTCTGACATGATAATATTATTGTTATCTATTCCTTCCTCTAAACATTCCAAGGCAGTCTAGTTAAACGTTAATAGCGTTGTCATAAAATATGATATGTAGACCTACAACACACATTATGAAAACCGTTATCCCAACATGTCTATATTCAAACATTTTCTGGAACCTCCTACTATCGGACACGTCAGTATTCTAATGGAGCATAAAAACAGAGGGTAGTTACTCTTCCTATAAATCACGAAAAATCAATTCTCTAATATCTGACTGCGAATTTTAGAATATTACCCAACGTCTCGTAACAATTATACTGCAATGCACCTGTACACAACAGACAACTTATCCCGTCTTGGTGCTGCAACTGTGTTACAAGCGCAGGCCGGAGTGACCGAGTGGTTCTAAGCGCTTCAGTCTGGAACCACGCGACCGCTATTGTCGCAGATTCGAATCCTGCCTCGAGCATGGATGTGTGTGGTGTCCTTAGGTTAGTTAGGTTTAAGTAGTTCTAGGTCTACGTTTTATGGTATTAGCTTCCGAGTTTGAAATCATGCAATCACTGAGTGTTAGTATAGACACGTATCGCTGAACTGAGTTTTAAAAGATGGTCTTGGGCAACAGTTTGAATGTTAGGAGTTTGTTCAAATTATTGTTTGTTCCATTGCACCTCGTGTTTGGTGATTCGTTCAGTATTTTTCACTCACTGCATAATAGGCTGTCCTATCAATAATTAAAAGATGTAACGGTCCATTAACAAACACTTATGTCAGCAAGTGAGCAACTAAATTGAACATTTGCTGTGAATTCTAAGTTCTAAGGGACTTATCACCATAAATGTAAAGTCCTGTATTGCTCAGAGGCATTTGAACCATTTTTTGTGAGACTAGCAACGCGCGAAAATAATTGAAAAGATATATTACAGTTCATGCAGAGAGCAATGAATTGTCAACTACTGATGCAGCTACTACGTTTTTTACTATAGAAATTGAATTATCAAGAAGGGTTTTATCAGCATACCTTAAGTGGTATAAAAAATGAACAGAGCCATTGAAAACTTTTGAATTTGCTGTAGTCTCAAAATGAAGATTCATACTTCACTCAGACCTTTCTTTTCCTTGAACAATTTGAAAACTATAACTAATCCCAAAAGTCTATAAACAATAATTACGTATCCGGTCACAACAAAGACATGAATATTACTTTCAGTGTATGCATACACAGATCTAACAAAATGCGTCCAGTGTGCAAGTAAGCAACAACCACGTGCCGCAAAAAGGCAAATTAACAAAAAATTCTCAGTTAATATCAAAATCTCCTCCAGTGCTACTTGCACGGTCACGGAAGGCTGCGACCTCTGCAGACAAGCGGCTTCTCTCCACGCCACGCTGCGTCCGACTACTCTCAACAACTTTTCGCTCAACCACTCGCGATTACAATATCTGAGATTCAGAATTTGTGCACGCACGCCACAGCAGAATCAGCGGCAAACCTTCCAAAAAACTGTGAATGTCCATCTTTCGAGGAAAAAAACAATAAATCTTGGGGACCACAATTGCTCAGCTCGTAGCTGCGTTGTGCTTGCTGACCACCCGGTTGCTTGAGTTCTATGACTGAAGGGGGTACTGATTGATGCACTCAGCTACCTGTGACACTAGAGGTGGAGTCGCTGCAGACATTGTAAGTGAGTTTATCAGAAGAGAACCTCTTTTGCCTCTTATTCTCCATCATTGTGATGGGGGGGTCTCTGGACTGATCACCCACACTGGTGCTAGACAGGTTGCGCCACACGTAGTTGTAATGTGGTCAACTTGTGTAGCGGGAACTTCTTTCCCAGTCAGCTACCTCGGCTGCATGAGCAGGTGGCCAGGAACCATTGTCGTGCCATGTGTCAGTGAGTGTCGCCAAATTGTGGGATGATCGTCCATAAGCTTAGCTGAGCTTGCTGGTCTTCCCTGACTGCCGACCCGATTGCAGCGGGTGACTTCCGAAACTGGTTCCCTTGTGTTCTGCGGAACCCCTCAATTCATTACCTGCACATTACTAACGTGAACCCCATCGATGGTCTTTCCCACAGCATCAACTGACATAAGAATTGTTCAACAACATAACAACGAAAATTACTATTACAATGACTTGTCAGTTTCCTTTGACCTACTAACTTTCGCTATTTTGCATAAGAGACATAAAGAAACAAATGGAATTCCATATTCTCAGTGACGTACTGCGTACACACTTTAACACTATGAGACACAGAACAGATCGCTATTTATAAACTATTAATAGGGCCCTTCTAGATTACAACTTGCGTGTACACGACTTATTGAGGTTACAACTTTACAATTACCACCACCAAACCGAATGAAGAAAATAAACTACATGGATGTGATTGACTATTCGAAAATGAAATTGAATATAGTGTGAGCAAGTACTTATCCGAGCATGAAGACTAATTACTGAAACTTTTATGAAGATGTATCGGTCACCGAATCTTCTACCTAAATACTAGGATTAAATCTGATATCTAACTACGCCCTACCTGTACCCTCCATCACAAAAGAGTCATCGATGGTTTCCTACATATCATTCTGCGAACACATTAAAACTAATCGCAGAAAACACAAGACATAAGGTGACAGCATGATAAAATTTTTGCCAGCTCGAACAAAAGAAACGATAGACAAAGATATTGGTGATACATACTCCCTGGAAATGGCTGATGTTACTTACCGCAAATTTTACTCATTTTACTGTGTGAACTGATGTGACTATGAGGTGTCGCGACACAGGGCTTGTGTCAATTGTCAAGTGGGTCATTGGCTCTAGATCGCCTTCTCACTTTCGAACGACCATTACTGAAACTTACAGGTATCCGTTAAGCGATGTGTTCAGATTGCCATGCTTACAGAAAATATCCTATTTTCTCCCTATTAACGTAGCACTCTATGTGCACACGTTGCCATGGCGACTTAGGCCAAGTAGAGAATTTTTCTGGCAGAGCGGACTGGTTTTCCGCACAAGCGTGACACTGTGATGTCATCTGTTCTGTTTGGGTGTCCATACCATTCCAAGTACAGTGTGGACTCGCTAATTGTTCCTCCCCCCCCCCCCCCCCCCCCCCTGTCCTTGGCGAAGTAACTGCTACCTTTCTTTTTGCAAAGGTTTGGGGACCATCACATGTGACTGTCCACTTTCGTTTTGAACAAGAATCACACTTCCTTGTATAGCGAGGTTATGCCTACGTACTAAAAGTATCGGCACACTACAGAGTTCTTTATGCTATGCAATGAACGAGAAGCTAATTGTTCCCCCCTCCCCTGTCCTTGGCGATGTAACTGCTACACTTCTTTTTGCAAAGCTTTGGGGATCAACACATGTGACTGTCCACTTTCGTTTTGAACAAGAATCACACTTCGCTGTATAGCGAGGCTATGCCAATGTGTTAAAAGCATCGGCACACTACAGAGTTCTTTATGCTATGCAATGAACGAGGCAAAGATGTGCAAATATATTGCAGCAAAATGTTCAAATCTGGATCAGTTTCCATGGCCTGTGCAATTTTCCGGTAGTTCAGAGGAAAAGACTGAAGCAATTCTGAATCCTGAGCATCGCTGTGACAACAAGAGGCAGCAGAAGCGTTAGTCTGTATCAGGGCCAATGGGAAGACGTGGAAGTGCGTCCGCATTACCATGTTGAGTTGTCGGACGATACAAAATCTCGTACTGGTATTGAGACAACAACAGAGCCTATCATCGCAATTTTTGGGCAGTTCATACAGGAACCGGCTTCATCGGATGAAATAAGAACTGCAATGACTTGTGATCCGTTACTAAGTAGAATTTTCTGCCATACAAATAGTGGTTCAATTTCGTGACGCCATACACTGTACTGAATGCCTATTCCGGTATTTGTGAGTAGTTACAATGAGCTTTGGACAACGCTTTTGATACGGAAGCAATATGGCTGTCTTTATCACCAAAGTGTGAAAACACTGCATCGATGCTGTAAGAAGAAGAGCCACCTTGGAACACAACTGGATTGCCAGGATCAAAGTAAACCAAGCATGGATCACCGAGCAATGCATCTTTAAGTTTTTGAAAAGCTTCGTGGCACTCATCCACCCCAACGAATGGGACGATCTTGCGACGCAAGCGATACAATGGAACTGCGATTTGTGCAGCATTAGGTATGAACCGAATATAATAGTTCATTTTCTTAAGACTGACTGGAATTCTGTGACATTGAGAGGAACTGGCAAATCTCGTTTGGCTAACAAATTGACTCAAGATGGGGTAAACCTTTACTGTTTAGGACATGACTAAGATACGCAACTCAGGTTTAAAAAATCAGATAACACAGGAAACAAACAATGGTTCAAATGGCTCTGGTTACTATGGGACTTAACTTCTGAGTTCATCAGTCCCCTAGAACTTAGAACTACTAAACCCTAACTAACCTAAGGACATCAGACACATCCATGCCCGAGGCAGGATTCGAACCTGCGACCGTACCGATCGCGCGGTTCCAGACTGTAGCGCATAGAACCGATCGGCCACTTCGGCAGCCACAGGAAACAAAGTACGCATATTTGTTATGTGTTCTTCAGGTGTACGACCTGTTACGACAATATCGTCTAAATAATTTGAACAGTTTGGTACTAGAGCAGTCAGCTGTTCCAAAATACCTTTGGAAAGTGGCGGGTGCAGAAGCACTGCCGATACGCAAACACAAATATTTAAACAAGCCCAAATGAGTGTTCACAACACACACTTTTTTAGATTCTTCATCTAGTAGTATTTGAAGATATGTGTGGCGCAGTTCATTTTTTGAAAAGTAACGACCAGCGCTTAATTTGTACATGAGATCCTCTGGGCGTGGCAATGGGAAAGCATCTATCACAGTTTGTGGGTTGACTGTAAACTGAAAGTAAACACGAAAGCGAATGCGACCTACCTGAAGGTTTGGGGGAGCAAAAGCAGTGGACTTGACCATTGATTAGCTGGTATGGTCGAAATAACTCCTTTATTTGGCAATTCTTTAAGTTCAGCAGCGTGTTTGTCCCATATTACAATGAGAACAGTTCTGGCGCTGCAAAATTTCGGCAGAGCATTGTTTTTCATAGTAATATGTGCAAAAAACTTGTTAGCTTTGCCTTAACCTACAGAACAGATTTCCAGCATTTGTTTCAGCTGTCTTTGGCATTGAATGCAGTCACTGTCAACACATTGTCCTGAATATAAAGCCAAACAAGTCAAACGAATCAAGGCCAAATATGTTGTCACAATGGCGTGATTGTAGCACCGTAGAAGTAACATTACGCATATGAGAGCGATACATGACAAGCAAAATATATTTTCCGTGAATGGGAATGTCTTGTCCATTATAAGCTGTCAGCTGCGTGCTACTTTTAGACAGGCGTGGGTAGCCTAACAGTTCATGGGTGTTACGATTCAGCAGTATAACAGAGGCACCCGTGTCCAACTGAAATTTCGTATGTTTTCACTAATGTTCAAAACAAGAGAAAGTTTGTGGGACTGGCATAGCACTGAAGAAACTGTTCTCTTCCTAGTTTTGGTAATGCCTACAACCGGCTTTGAATATACACTCCTGGAAATTGAAATAAGAACACCGTGAATTCATTGTCCCAGGAAGGGGAAACTTTATTGACACATTCCTGGGGTCAGATACATCACATGATCACACTGACAGAACCACAGGGACATAGACACAGGTAACAGAGCATGCACAATGTCGGCACTAGTACAGTGTATATCCACCTTTCGCACCAATGCAGGCTGCTTTCTCCCATGGAGACGATCGTAGAGATGCTGGATGTAGTCCTGTGGAACGGCTTGCCATGCCATTTCCACCTGGCGCCTCAGTTGGACCAGCGTTCGTGCTGGACGTGCAGACCGCGTGAGACGACGCTTCATCCAGTCCCAAACATGCTCAATGGGGGACAGATCCGGAGATTTTGCTCGCCAGGGTAGTTGACTTACACCTTCTAGAGCACGTTCGGTGGCATGGGATACATGCGGACGTGCATTGTCCTGTTGGATCAGCAAGTTCCCTTGCCGGTCTAGGAATGGTAGAACGATGGGTTCGATGACGGTTTGGATGTACCATGCACTATTCAGTGTCCCCTCGACGATCACCAGAGGTGTACGGCCAGTGTAGGAGATCGCTCCCCACACCATGATGCCGGGTGTTGGCCCTGTGTGTCTCGGTCGTATGCAGTCCTGATTGTGGCGCTCACCTGCACGGCGCCAAACATGCATACGACCATCATTGGCACCAAGGCAGAAGCGACTCTCATCGCTGAAGACGGCACGTCTCCATTCGTCCCTCCATTCACGCCTGTCGCGACACCACTGGAGGCGGGCTGCACGATGTTGGGGCGTGAGCGGAAGACGGCCTGACGGTGTGCGGGACCGTAGCCCGGCTTCATGGGGACGGTTGCGAATGGTCCTCGCCGATAACCCAAGAGCAACAGTGTCCCTAATTTGCTGGGAAGTGGCGGTGCGGTCCCCTACGGCACTGCGTAGGATCCTACGGTCTTGGCGTGAAACCGTGCGTCGCTGCTGTCCGGTCCCAGGTCGACGGGCACGTGCACCTTCCGCCGACCACTGGCGACAACATCGATGTACTGTGGAGACCTCACGCCTCACGTGTTGAGCAATTCGGCGGTACGTCCACCCGGCCTCCCGCATGCCCACTATACGCCCTCGCTCAAAGTCCGTCAACTGCACATACGGTTCACGTCCACGCTGTCGGGGCATGCTACCAGTGTTAAAGACTGCGATGGAGCTCCGTATGCCACGGCAAACTGGCTGACACTGACGGCAGCGGTGCATAAATGCTGCGCAGCTAGCGCCATTCGACGGCCAACACCGCGGTTCCTGGTGTGTCCGCTGTGCCGTGCGTGTGATCATTGCTTGTACAGCCCTCTCGCAGTGTCCGGAGCAAGTATGATGGGTCTGACACACCGGTGTCAATGTGTTCTTTTTTCCATTTCCAGGAGTGTACTGCATTGATTACATGGGCCTTGTGACTATATTTTTGTGAGTGAGCAGAATTCTTATGTTTGTTACTTTCCGAACATTTCTTGCCACAAACATAACACTGTACTTGACTGGACGGGCAGTCTTGGCGTTTGCGCAGTGAAAAGCACCTTGGACGTGACTTAATTCTGTTTCCCTGTGTAGAGAGTTGTTTACGCGGCTTGGCACACGTGGGCTGTTGCTGCCTACTGGGCCGGTCAAAAGCAAGAGATGACTTAACCCGACAAATTGGTGGCTGCTCAGATTTATTGGCTGACACGGCACCTCCATCGTACTCATCTAATATTTCACTACGTGCTGAAATGATGCATCTGACTAATTCAAAATCTGTTCTCTAAGTCTGACGTCAGTTACATTGTACACGATCGCATCACACAACATTGCATCCGAATATAAAGCACCACAAGGACAATTCAATTTGCATTTCCTCGTCATTTCATGCAAATCTGTTACCCACTCGCGGTAAGTTAGTTCTGTCCTTTTCTTGCAAATTAAAGAATTGATAGCCGGCCGGGTTGACCGAGCGGTTCTAGGCGCTACAGTATGCGACTGCGCGACCGCTACGGTCGCAGGTTGGAATCCTGCCTCGGCCATGGATGTGTGTGATGTCCTTAGGTTAGTTAGGTTTAAGTAGTTCTACTTTCTAGGGGACTGATGACCTTAGAAGTTAAGTCTCATAGTGCTCAGAGTCATTTGAACCATTTTTGAACCTAGCTGCCACCACATTCATCTCGTCTTTTTCATTAAACTCGCGAAAAGGCGGTATGGCACTCGGAGCTACAGGTATTGCTTGTTGTTCTGTTGGGTGCTCAGTTTTCGTGGCTTGATTCTCCAGGCGGTGCTGTATCATGATTAGCAGTGTAGCGATCTAATGGGTCTGAAACCGAGTCATCTGTGATAGCGGCGTTGCATGTATCGCCTCCAGCTGAGGCGCCTGAGCAGCGGCCGCCACAGCGGCCGGCTACGCGAGCCTCGTTGCCTGTCATCTGCTCGAGAGAAAGCCAGGGGTGTGTGGCTGCCAAGGACGCCTTTATTGTAACCGACCCCAACCACCAGACCATTGTCATTTTCACCCTGGCTTGACCTTCCTGCAAGTTGGCGGAGGTAGCTGTAAACAACTCCCCTATCCAGGGCACCTCTCCCACACGGAATGTCCACTAATAAACAATGGAAAATATATCAAATAAATTAAGGCCCATTATCTGATTTAATTTGGCAAAAAGTAATTAAAGCCCTTCATACCCAATCGCTTTCCTGTCAACACCCCCTGAGAGAGAGTTAAAGAGAACAAATGAGAGAGGACAGTTCAAAAGCGTTTCGCCTCTCTTAGCTTTTTAATTTGTTTGTTGCACAAAAACGTCGCTGTATCTGGTATGTTACAGACTAACAAATTTCTTCATATTGCAAATTTAAGTCTATGTGTGGGGCGGTGGCTAAATTATCTAACTGCTCTTTACTTTTGCAATGTCGTAGTGTGGAAAGACATTTACATTGTCTGTGCATGCAGCAAAAATACCTTTGCCTTTTACAAGAGCCTGGAAACTAGTTTCGCTGTCAGCCAGATTGCTGACCACAATTTGCAGTCGGCAAGTCCTCATTACTCATTGTAGTCACTGAAAGAACGTCCATACTTCCTATTTTCTCAGCGGGATCAGGAGCAAGGACTATAAATAAAAGTTTTGAGTTTTAACTGGTTCATATACTCAGTAAAATTTCATATACACAAAATACAGGTATAATAAATTCCTAAAAATTAGTACTGTCCCTATCGGAAACAACGCAATTAACATTTCAGAGTCGACCTCTACAGGAAGTTCCAGGCAAAATAGTCTACCTCCATGACTTCCAATCACCAAAAGTTAATTGCTCGCCTTAAAAGTGGAAAACAAACTCATGCCACACGGTTTAGTCAACATTATGGGCGACATACAGACAGTTACTCCCATGAGATCTAAGAGATCCAGGAAGATTTACAGTCCTAACGAGATTACCTCCTACTTTTACTGAAAACGCTTTTAGTAGTTCACTAGCACTGACGCCACCCTAGGCACAGGACATGCCAGCGTTTGACTGTTGCAGACAGATCGATATCGTGGTGCGAAGTGTCTCTTTTTCTGCCTCTCTGACCGTATGAGCGCAGCGGTCCGCCAAACGTAACATCTGCTACCAACCACCCTAGGCACAGGCAGCAGCATCAAACTGCCCCTTCCCGGACAATTATTAATTTAAAACTCCGTCGTTTAACAATTTACAGTCTTCTTAATTTAATGTGAGTGGAGTCAAGTTCGCTTAGTTACTCAAAAAGTTTTGACTCGACTACATTTAAACTTAGCCAACTAGAATTTTAGAACGGAATCGACAGTAGAACATGACCTTTGAACTGTCTCTTTAAATTTCTTGTAATGATTGTTATTTACAATAAAATCTTGAAATTTCTTACAGATGTATTATTTAATGAATGTGATCAAGTGATATAATTATAACTTTCTAACAAATAAAATGATACTTCATTTACTATAATTAGGGATATTTCGTTCCAAATTTGGTTTTTTGTAAATAACTTGAAAACTAATAGAGTTATCTTATAGGTTTTTAGATCAAACTGGGGCTACACAAGAATTTTCATCTTTCTGAGTGCAATATTTAGCGCCTTCAGTTTTTCGTAAGAACGCCAATTTTAACCAAAATACTACTCTCATCACGTTAAAAGTTTTAACTTTTGGTTGTAAAATACATTTGCACATTCTGAAAAATTTTAAGATTTCTATATTCATTATCTAGTGCCTCTTATTTTCTTCTTAAAATAATATATCTAGCGGTACATATTCATTTGATCATTCTGAGACTTCACAGTGTTCACATTAATACTCTGATGTATACACTGACAATATTTGGAAAAGTTACTTTAATTTTTAATTTAAAAAAATAGTTCAAATGACTCCAAGCACTATGTTTTAATTTCACTCTTATATTATGGTGCAATCCTTTGTATGCGCTAAGCACAGGTGTTTTATAATGAAGTGCTTTTAGTAGTAGTGAACTGGGGTAAGCCGTGCACATTAATTCGCCTCTGTACCTCTTACAACGATATAGCGCTTATTTCGCCTCATGTGGTCAAAATTACATATTTATGTAAGTTCTCAAACTACTGCTGAAGTCATTTGGGAGTATACATTAAATAATTTTAGTTAATGTGTGTATGACTAATAATTTGATATTACTTGGCATGAATGTAGTGAGTGCTAAGTCTGATCATCTACTAAGTGCAATAGTGACAAGTTATCTAAACTACACTGAGTATAAGAAAAACAAGAAGTAAACTTCATATTAAGGCGTTAATATTACACACTTTACTCACAGTTAACAAATTTGACATACTGGACTGACATTAACAATGTATAAATTCAGAACATTTGGCTTGCATGCTGCAGACCTACTGTGAACACTGAATGGGCTATCATTGGCTATGACAACAAAAATATATTTAAAATACCGTAATCTGGAAAAAAATTATGCGCGCTTTTCTTAAATTAGTTCTGTTTCATACTTTTTCTAGTAATTTGTTTGCTGACAGCTATTTATTTGACACTCTTCATCCATTAATCTGTTAAAAAATGAAAAGTTAAAAATATTTAAAGGATAAAGTAGTTACATATTTTTTCGAATATTTATGGTGTTGATTTTCTGAATTGGATTTGTTGTATTTTAAAATTAATCCTTTGGTGCAGTTGACCAGTGCAAGGGACACCTTTTTGTGTCGCGTCTTTGGCGTCTTCTTTATCAGTCCTGAGGCTGCAGTTGCAGGATCACTACTGATTAAAAACGCCACGACATTAACAGCTGTCCATTATAGTTGACAGCTGCACCAAACAGTTAAATCATCACAATGAAAAGACAAGTTAGATGAATTGTGGAGATGTCTATTGCTGGAGATGGTTTGGTACGAGACATAATATTTGTTACAGGGATAAGTAGAATGTTTGGGTGGTCCATGATATTGGAAGTGATAAATAGTATAAGATTTGAAACGAGGAGAAGAACACTGGTGTTAGCAAGGATTTGGAGGAATGAATCGGATCTGACAGGAAAAATTAAGTTTGCATGTTTGTTTAGCGTATGGCTTATGAAATGTCATTTTACACACTTAATTACTGATATAAAACAATGGTGCTAATTATAATTACACTGCAGGGCAAAAAATTTGTCCTCCCTTTTAGTGGTTCCCGATTCACTGAGAATTACTGTTGTCACAGGTCATAGTGAGTACATGAAATTATTACATTGGCAGATCAATCTCACAAGCATTTTTGAAGTACTGGGTATCGAGCTATGCTAAAACACCCATTTTAGTACATGGTGTAACCTCCGTGGGCGGCAATGAAGGCGCTGACACTTACATCCAGTCCATCGTACAGAGGAATAATACTGTCCTGGGATACGTTATACCATGCATGCTCGACTAACTCACATAGTTGTGTAAGAGTAGTTGGTTAACGAGTCGCACAAATCGCTTCTTGTCCCATCATATCCCACATGTGCTTGGTTGCAGACGAGTCCAAAGACTGTGCTGGCCAGGGAGTTTGCTGAACGTCCTGCAAAGAGCATTGAGCAAGAGCAAAGAGCGTTGACCTATTAACGGCTGTTCTCTGAGGACACAGTGGTATACGTGAAGGTTTCTTCGTTCAGGGGCTGGATGAGGAAACAAGATAACTTACACAGAAATTGTAGTTGCTGTGATGAATGGCAACTTGCTCTAAATGTAGAAAAATGTAAGCTAATGCACATCAATAGGAGAAATAATACCGTAACCTGAGAATACATCATTAGCAGTATGATGCTTGACACAGTCACATCGATTAAATAACCAGCCGTAACGTTGCAAAATTGTATGAAATGGAATGAGCACTTCAGGTTGATATTAGGGCAGGCCAACGGTCGACTTCTTTTTGTAGGGAAAAATCTGAGAAAGTGTAGTTCATCTGTAAAGGAGACGGCGTATAGTACGCTAGTGCCATCCATTCTTGAGTACTGCTCGAATGTTTGACACATCACATCATCGGATTAAAAAGAGACATCGAATCAGCGCAGGGGCGTGTTACTAGATTTGTTACCATTAAGTTCTATCAGCACGCAGGTATTACGGGTGTGCTTCGTGAACTGAAATGAAAATCCCTGGAAGGTACTATTGCGGAAATTTGGAGAACAGGCTTTTGAGTGCGGAGTGCAGAACGATTTTACTGTCGCCAGTGTACATTTCGCATAAGGACCGCAAACATAAGATGAGAAAATCAGGGGTTTTACGTCGACTTACAGACAGTCGTTTCTCCTTGGCTCTATTCGAGAGTGGAACATTAAAAGTAACGACTAGTAGAGATACATTACACCCTCCTCCATGCACCTTACGGTGGTTTGTTAAGTATGTAAGCAGATTCAGGAGAAAAGAATGGGGTTGCTGATGTCTCGTCTCGTTTGTGAGATGTGTAGGGTGTGAGAAACAGCTCAACCTGAATGAAAAATAAGGGGAATTTTATGATTTGCTAAAAGCATGGATTAGAGGATGAGAAACGAATAGGTAAGCGGAGTACATGACGATCCAGCATTCGGAGCGACTGACATTAAGGTGATTCTGGTGACAAATAGTGTATCAGGAAGGGTGAAGTTCTTGCTGGCAACGTGCTTTCTCCAAAGGTGAAACAGGAGGACGATTTGTGGTGTGTGTGGCGAGGTGCGGCTTCTCCGCAGTGCGTGCGCGGCAGGGCGTTGCTACGCACGAGAGCCGCGGCCTTACGCGTGGATCTGGTCACCTGTAGAGTCGAGGATGATGAGGGATTTGGGGCCGTCATGCGGCGGCTCGTACCGTATATCTCCGGCTGCGTCGTAACTCCGCCAGCGCCGGCTCCGGCCTGGGCTCGCCGTTTTACGCCTCTGTGTTCACGCCTCCGCCCCCACCTCCTCCCCGGGCTGATCGACACCGCTATCTCATCCCCCAGCCCACTGTTAAATACGACGCTTCGCTGACACACGCCGCTCTCAGGCTGCTGTCATACAGGCTTACCAGAGCATAGTGCTTCGCTTTCATGCTCGTCTGCATTCTCTTTCGCTCTAGTATTAGCGAACGTGCGTCGAACATTCCAAAGCAACAGTCTATTATTAATAAAACAGGTAACTATTTCCAGATGTAAATGCGAATTCTAATCGTGCCGTCATACCAACACGAAACAACGACAGAATGTGACACCATCACTTACTCCTATATAGCTTTATGTCTTATCATCTTTACGATTTGCAGTCAGAACCAAATGTTAATGACTTGCGATATCATACGATATTGTAGTATCTAACTACCTCTTGAGATTTTTAGTAATACCGTGTTGACACTGAAGAATAAGACATTGAGTAAACGGCCTATCACTGAACTAAAAGTCTAAAATTCCTGAATGCACACATTAACTGAAATTTCAGTTTGAGATCACATACTCTAAACATTCTCAGAAAGCTGAGATGAGCGACATTTATTTTCGGTTTAAATGGTGATTTTAGTAACTGAAGTCATCATAATGTCACCTTACTTCGCATACTTTCATTTGTTGATCTTATACAGAATGATATTTCAATGTTTTTCCCCGATTAGACGAAGTATACATTGCACATCTACGTGCTGTGGTGATACTTACAGGGATCCGTCCTAGAATCTCAAGTATGAAACTTTTTAATCATCTAGGCATTATAACTACAGCATCACAAAACATTTGCACTCTTATGAAATTTTCTTTGACAAGCACAGTAAGAAATTAAAGATGATAGTCGTACTTATAAACCAAACACTAGGTACAAAAGTGTCCTCCACTATCCACGACTGAATCTTGCTTTTGATAGAGAAGGAAGAATAATATGGAGCCATACACCTATTCGATCTATTTCTCTGTGTATTACAAGTGCTGGCTGATAACGAAAACGGATCCCAAAACACTCTCAAATCATTCGAGTCTCTTGTTTTTTGTTTTTTTTTAATCTTGTCTCTTCTTATTGTCAGTGATTTTTGTATGTTCCTTTCCTCGGGTAGTCTGCGGAAAACCTCCTCATACCTTACCTTATCAGTCCAGCAAACTTTTTACATTCTTCTACAGCACCACATGTCAAAGTCTTCGGTTGTCTCCTGTTCCGGTTTTCTCACAGTATGTAGCCGGTATTAGTGATAACTAGGGACTTATTGAACCTCTATTATTCTTATTCACGAGTATAAACAAAAAACAAGTTATATATTCGTATCTTACTTTATTAGCAAAAAATCTTACTTTTAGCGACGACAAAGAAATATGCTACTTATTTTCAATGTTGCTTCCAAAGAGCATCGTGTGGAGCATAAAGTGTGGCAGGGTAGCGAGCTTATCTAATGATTTAGCTGTTGACTAGTCAGTCCCATGTATATATAGCATAGTTTTTATCCGTTCGTCACTCTCTAATTCCACGTTATATTTATGAATTAGACCTGATTGTGGAGAGAGAGAAATGTACACATACAACCCCCCCCCCCCTGCCCTCACACATACACAAACAGGGAGAGAGAGATTGTGCGTGTGTATATTGTGTCATGTGCTCCTCTGCCTGCTTGTTTAACTGGACTGAGTTCTTAAACAAATTTCAATTAACTTTTAAACAAACATTGTAAATTGCAAGCCCTAAGTACCAAAGCTTACTGCCATCGTTTTACACGTGTTGGACTGGGGAGTTTATTATTCTGGAGACTGCAAGAAATGAATATTTAGTAACGGAACTGCACAAAGAGATCTAGCAAAGCAACTAAAAACTGTATAAAAGAATAAGACTCTCAAACTCTCATTAATGCAGTTATGAAAGGTATTTAACTCTTTCTAATATACAAACAGCAATGTGTACTTTCATTGAAAACAATGAACTGTGCTAACATCTTTCTTTTTTAACAGAGATCCGTTTTTGCTAATCAGCTAGGAAGCTCCAAAATCTGTATCGACGTCAGAACTCCAGTAGCCTTTCTGAAGAATCCATTATGTCAATAGTACTTCATTTATACTCTCTATGCTTTCTTCAGTAAAGCTGACATAGCCGTGCCAAGGGATTCTGAGGACTCATGCGTTGACCAGCCCTATGCACCATGAATAACTAATAATTTCTCCCTGAAAATGAATTCCAATGCGAAATATCTTCGATACTATCCCAGAACAGACAAAGCCGAAGTATTCCCAGATTTTATCCCAGTAACGGCAGCTTTTTTCTTTATTTCATATTCATGAATATTACAAGAATAATAAATCACGCTTTAATCAATGTAAGAAATAAGACGTTATAAAATGGCAAGAATTCTCGTTTAGCTGTTCACGTTTGAATTTCCCATGGTTTCTCCAAATCATCATGAGAGGTGGCGTTCAGAAATCACCTCTGATTACTTACATAAATCATGGAAAATTTAACGAAACATTATTAGTATTTGTCGAAAATGTGATCTTTCGTATTTACTCGTGAGGCAACACCCTTGCTTCATAGATGCGAAATGAATTAAGACTAGTTTTTTCAGTTTTCCAAAATATTAAAAGTAGAAATATATATATTCTCTTAGCAGACTGTGACGAACAGAGAGCATAGAGTTTTTCGTAACAGGCTGACTTAGTTCTTGTAATACCTAATGTCACAAATTTTCAGTTGTCGTTGTCACATTATACCAAACATTCTACATTCTTAACGTATTTGTTGTAACTTCTGTCTTGAGAAAATTACCATGTGACAAGACAAACCTACTTTAGTTCTCGTCTTTGGTGTCTCTCAGTGAAAACTGAGGTATCTAAGTCCAAAAGCATGGAAGCACTGTGCGCCGGCATGAGGAGATTTACACGGGAAATCAGTCGACAAACGTTTAGGTAACAGCCCCCTACATACACTAATCAGCCAGAACATTATGACCACCTACCTAATAGCCGGTATGTACACCTTTGGCACCGATAACAACGGAGACACGTCGTGGCAGGGAAGCAATTTGGTCTTGGTTGGTTGCTGGAGGGAGTTGCCACCACATCTATACCCAAAAGTCACCTATACCGTAAATTCCAGGGAGGGGGCTGATGAGCTGCTGATGGCTGCTCAGATGTTTTCGCTCGAGTTCAGATCTTGCGAGCTAGGAGCCAGCACATCAACTGGATCTAGCCACTGTTTTCTTCGAACCACTCCACGCACTCATGTCCTTGTGACATGGCTCTGCCGTGGGGAAACGTGATTGTCACGAAGGGGTGAACGTGGTCCGCAACCACTGTACGATACTGCTTGATCACGTTGGTGCCTTGCACGAGATCCACTGGAGCCATGGATGCCCACGTGAATGGGCCTCAGAGTATAATGGAGCCGCCGCGAACTTATCTCCGTCCCACGATACAGGTGTCAACGAGTTGTTACCATGGAAGACGATGGATTCACGCCCTCCCATTGGCATGACGTAGAAGTTATCAGGATTCATCAGACCATACGAAGCTCTGTCACTGCACCAACGTCCAATGCCGAAAATCACGTGCCTATTTCAGTCGTTGTTGCCGTTGTAGTGGTGCTAACATTGGCCCATGCATGGATTGTCAGCTGCAGAGGCCCATCGTTAGGAGTGTATACTGTGCACTGTGTGCTCAGTCACACTTTCACTCTGCATTGAAGTCTGATAGTAGATCCGCCATAGTTCGCCACCTGCCGTGTTATGCCAGACATCCGAGCCTACGACGTCCGACATCTGCAATGAGTAGTGGCCGCCCTACCTCACGACGTCTTGATATGGTTTCACCTTGGTTTTATCACTCGTTGAAGACACTCAGCATGGCACTCCTCAAATACCCGACAAGTCGTGCAGTTTCCAAAATGCTCTTGCCGAGCCTGTGGGCCACCATAAACTGCCCTCGGCCAGTCTCAGATAGATCATGCCCCTTCCCCATTCTACACACGGACAGCACGCTAACTGATACTACATGCACCGTACGTGTGTCTAACCAGCATTCATGTCTCGCCAGGTGAGGCTGCTATCATCTGGACAGGTTTAAATCGATAGTAGGTGGGTGGTCATAATGTTCTGGCTGATTAGTATGTAAATGATATCTGAGCAGTAAAAGTGCAAGGACCATACAACGAAAGGTCATTTAACCCATTAGCAAATAGCCAGACGACCTCCTTACTGCTTACTTCTCAGCCTGTTTTTCAGAAATTTTCGATTATCTCACTTGGCCTTTATTAATGTTAGCATTTCTACAGTCGGAACTCCTAGCAGCAATCAAACTGCAGCTATAAGGTCCACTGCTGTGTAGAGAACGCAGAAAAACACATTTCTGCTTCAGTCTACAAGAAAATAAATGCAGCAACATTACGCCTCTTTGCTGTAGCGCTAACTAACAGACGTCTTCCACACTCAAGACGCGGTCACTTCGTCTCCTCTCCACCTGCTGGATACGACGCCAAGGGAAGCTGACCTTTCACCAGCTGCCTATTAGAAAGAGGTTTGGGAACTTCTACACAATAGCAGCTGCCAACTTAACGGCCCTTGTGCAGATAACTTTGAATGTAAAGCACCGACAGAAGGGATGAAAGAAAGTAGGAGTGATACTCAGTGTGCCTTTTCGCTCTGGCGACGAAGTAAAAGGCAGTGACTCAGCGGTGTTTAGGTGCCGATATCCCACGCTATCGTCATCGATGATGACACCACCTAAGGCGGAGACTAGGCGACAGTCATGTTAGCTGGCAATAGTAAACTTCAACACTATGAGAACACGCCATGAATTCTCTATGTAGCAAGACATACTTAATGCTGCAGACATCAACGTCACTCTCCTGCAAGAGATCCAAGTAGCTAGCTTCCCCGACCTCTTTGGTCACACAGCTTATGTCTTCCATGCTTCGCCCAGTAACAGTGGTATCGCCGTCGTATACTTAGAGAAGGCGTGGTAGTAGGTAACGTTAGATATCTACTCAATGCACAGAGTATGGCCGCCACAGTGAACGGAGTCCGACTCAACGATGCCTGTGCCCTTTCCAGTACAACCAACAACACACAACGTCTTCGGAACAGCTCTCACACCATTCCTAATGCACTGAGCTTCCGTAATCTTCAACTGGTGGACACATGATGCCACATCCACGTGATAGACAGGGATATACGCACACTATCAGGCACCTGTCTAGCTGACTCGACCAGATTTATGTCACTTACTAACTCCAGACAGTGATACGCAATGTGTAGCTATGGCCAAGGGTTCTTCGGAACGCTAGACCTACATCTGTGTCATAGCCCTCAGTCCACTCTGGGGATTGTGAAGCAGAAGTCAATGGAAGCTCAACATCGCCCAGTCCACACGCCCATGCAATCCAATAGCCATAGAAGATACATGGAATAAGTGTGTCTGTCATTGCAGTCTTTACCACTCAGCGCTAGGATGGTAGATTGGCTGTGTAAAACCGGCTCTCAGGCGAACATTCAAGGCGTACGGTAGAGAAGTAGCCGTGTGGCGCAGTCACACAAAGGACTTTTACTTTACCATCCTCAGAGAATGTTCCCATCAGCTGTCCTCGCTAGAAAGACAGGCGTCAGTCAACGGTGCCAGAGCAAAGATCACTACCTTCACGCACCTCCATTTGCAAGAAGCCCTAATACGCGTTGGCACACAAGACGGCCTGCTAACAGAATAACCTTCAATGTATCATATACTCGCGGGACGCAAAAGGCGCTGGTCCATGTTATCGACACGGAAGACGGTAGACGTATCAAAGAACTACCGGATATAGCCAAGGCTTTTCATGATCATTATGCTCGACTCTTTGTAGCGTAGCAACCTGATCTGGAAATCGTTACGGACGTCTCAGCGTCGATCCTCGGCTACATAGCACAGGCGAGTCCTGTATCTTTATTACTACCCTTGACGCAGCTGAATAGCGACATGGAGATTTTCACCAGATTAATGGCTACGCATTTCAGGAGTAGAAAACAGTATGTAATTTCGCAGATTCAAGCATCGTTGTGGGGTCACCACAACATACGTGCTGTGCTAGTCTGTGACGATATAGGGACATGTTAACTCTGGCGAAGTTTCAGTGAATACCAGGTGCGCTGGGATCTGTCGATTTCTGCGAAGCACTTGAACTTGCTGACCACTCATTCTTGACTGTATTTCTCCGGAGCATGCGACACACGAACGGCTTTATCGAAGTGGTGGCGCTCTTACTTTGCGATGCGTCATCGAGGGTGCTCATTAATAGTCCTTTAACGGAGGCCGTCCATATTCGTCGCTCAGAGCCCTAAGGCTGGCCATTATCTTCGGCATTATGCGCTTTGGCCTTAGACCATTCTTATGTGGCCTACGCCATTGAATGAGTCAAATGATGTTTGGTACCGCCACCTTCCGATGCACCGCGTACACAAACGACTTGATGCTATTCCTACGTGGCGGCGATGACATGAGAATCGCCTTGGAATTGATCACTCTCTACGTGGCATCCTCGGTTATTCGTATTGACGTCGAAAAGTCAGTAGCCATTCCTATCGGGATGCTATTGCCATCTTACATTGTCATCACCTTACAAGTCAGCTATCAGATGAGATGCTTCGGTTTAGACTTCACGAACGATATACGCCGGACAACGACCCCCTAAACCAAATTAGAGCAGGCATAGCAGATCACCGCATGGGGCTTTGAAAAATTTCCAGAGGTCGCATTATGGCTATGTCTACCTAGCGTTGCGCATCCCGCACATTGTACAGGCACTTCCAGTTACGAAACCAATAACTTGCTGCATTATGACCATTCTCGGCTACTTCGCCAGCACAAGAATATTGTTCTAAGTTCTATATGAATCCTTCACCCTCCCGAACGATAGGGAAGCTGTAGAACTAGTAAACACTTACGATAGAGCAGTGGCCCTGTCTGTTAGTTCACGTCGTTGGCCCTCCAGTCTCACGAGCTTACTTTTGAAGGCCCTAGCGCCAGTCTCCCTCGAGTGCCTGGTGTCGCTACAAAACATCCTGGTTCAGATGGTTCAAATGATTCTGAGCACTATGGGACTTAACATCTGAGGTCGTAAGTCTCTTAGACTTAGAACTACCTAAACCTAACTAACCTAAGGACATCACACACATCCATGCCCGAGGTAGGACTCGAACATGCGACAGTAGCAACAGCGCGGTTCCGAACTGATGCGCTTGGAACAGCTTGGCCACAACGGCCGTCCGAAACATCCTGGCACCGTTCTTATGTTTAGGACGTTTCTGCTTGGAACTCAGATGCATATGAGACGCTTTTCTGGATCCACTCTTTGCGACGGCGAATGAGATCTACAGTGCCCTGCAACGGAGGCAACAACCGAATATGGTGGAAACGAAATACCTCAGCACGCAATGGTGTGTCGTGCGGCGGACAGCCCACGGAGCCATGCTGGACTCATACGTCGAGCCCATTTGGTATGTAACAGTCAACAGAACACAGATCACGCACGAACGTGTACATGAAATCCGCTTGGCGGTGTCCAACTGCGTGCACTGTAAAGTGACTGACACGGACGAACACCGCCTTACTTGGGCAGAGGCCGCGGCGGTCTCTTGCTGCATCAAACATATGTTGGCTTACCTAATGTGGGTCACACCGACACACATTACTAGTCAAACTCCTCTTCTTCTGGGCGAGACGTACTATCCGAGGAAAAATACTAACGCCATGACGTGGATGGGGTGCTATGTGCTGATTTACTTATTCAGTTACGGTCCAAAGAATGTTCTTGATTTTTGGAACTACATGCGGGAACGGCATTGCGCGATATTTAGCGCTCGCAAATACTACAATGTTTTTCTGTAATGCATCACACAATATTGTGGCCAAGATAGACACAAAGCCCATGCCTACTACAGTAGTACAAGTTTATATGCCAACTAGCTCTGCAGATGATGAAGAAATTGATAAAATGTATGATGAGATAAAAGAAATTATTCAAGTAGTGAAGGGAAACGAAAATTTAATAGTCATGGGTGACTGGAATTCGTCAGTAGGAAAAGGGAGAGAAGGAAACATAGTAGGTGATTATGGATTGGGGCTAAGAAATGAAAGAGGATGCCGTCTGGTAGAATTTTGCACAGAGCATAACTTAATCGTAGCTAACTCTTGGTTCAAGAATCATAAAAGAAGGTTGTATACATGGAAGAATCCTGGAGATACTAAAAGGTATCAGATAGATTATATAATGGTAAGACAGAGATTTAGGAATCAGGTTTTAAATTGTAGGACATTTCCAGGGGCAGATGTGGACTCTGACCACATTCTATTGGTTATGACCTGTAGATTAAAACTGAAGAAACTGCAAAAAGGTGGGAATTTAAGGACATGGGATCTGGATAAGCTGAAAGAACAAGAGGTTGTACAGAGTTTCAAGGAGAACATAAGGGAACAATTGACAGGCATGGGGGAAAGAAAAACAGTAGAAAAAGGATGGGCAGCACTGAGGGATGAAGTAGTGAAGGCAGCAGAGGATAAAGTAGGTAAAAAGACGAGGGCTGCTAGAACTCCTTGGGTAACAGAAGAAATATTGAATTTAATTGATGAAAGGCGAAAATATAAAAATGCAGTAAATGAAGTAGGCAAAAAGGAATACAAACGTCTCAAAAATGAGATCGACAGGAAGTGCAAAACGGCTAAGCAGGGATGGCTAGAGGACAAATGTAAGGATGTAGACGCTGATCTCACTAGGGGTAAGATAGATACTGCCTACAGGAAAATTAAAGAGACCTTTGGAGAGAAGGGAACCACGTGTATGAATATCAAGAGCTCAGATGGAAACCCAGTTCTAAGCAAAGAAGGGAAGGCGGAAAGGAGGAAGGAGTATATAAAAGGTTTATACAAGGGCGATGTACTTGAGGACAATATTATGGAAATGGAAGAGGATGTAGATGAAGACAAAATGGGAGATACGATACTGCGTGAAGAGTTTGACAGAGTACTGAAAGCCTTGAGTCGAAACAAGGCCCCCGGAGTAGACAACATTCCATTAGAACTACTGACGGCCTTGGGAGAGCCAGTCATGACAAAACTCTACTAGCTGGTGAGCAAAATGTATCAGACAGGCGAAATACCCTCAGACTTCAAGAAGAATATAATAATTCCAATCCCAAAGAAAGCAGGTGCTGACAGATGTGAAAATTACTGAACTATCAGTTTAATAAGTCACAGCTGCAAAATACTAACGAGAATTCTTTACAGGCGAATGGAAAACTTGTAGATGCGAACCTCGGGGAGGATCAGTTTGGATTCCATAGAAATGTTGGAACACGTGTGGCAATACTGACCTTATGACATATCTTAGAAGAAAGATTAAGAAAAGGCAAACCTACGTTTCTAGCATTTGTAGACTTAGAGAAAGCTTTTGACAATGTTGACTGGAATACTCTCATTCAAATTCTAAAGGTGGCAGGGGTAAAATAAAGGGAGCGAAAGGCTATTTATAATTTGTACAGAAACCAGATGGCAGTCATAAGAGTCGATGGGCGTGAAAGGGAAGCAGTGGTTGGGGAAGGAGTGAGACAGGGTTGTAGCCCCTCCCCGAGCAAGCAGTAAAGGAAACAAAAGAAAAATTTGGAGTAGGTATTAAAATTCATGGAGAAGAAGTAAAAACTTTGAGGTTCGCCGATGACATTGTAATTCTGTCAGAGACGGCAAAGGACTTGGAAGAGCAGTTGAACGGAATGGACAGTGTCTTGAAAGGAGGATATAAGATTAACATCAACAAAAGCAAAACGAGGATAATGGAATTAAGTCAAATTAAATCGGGTGATGCTGAGGGAATTAGATTAGGAAATGAGACACTTAAAGTAGTAAAGGAGTTTTGCTATCTAGGAAGTAAAATAACTGAAGATGGTCGAAGTAGAGAGGATATAAAATGTAGACTGGCAATGGCAAGGAAAGCGTTTCTGAAGAAGAGAAATTTGTTAACATTGAATAAAGATTTATGTATCAGGAAGTCGTTCCTGAAAGTATTTGTTTGGAGTGTAGCCATGTATGGAAGTGAAACATGGACGATATCTAGTTTGGACAAGAAGAGAATAGAAGCTTTCGAAATGTGGTGCTACAGAAGAATGCTGAAGATAAGGTGGATAGATCACGTAACTAATGAGGAGGTATTGAATAGGATTGGGGAGAAGAGAAGTTTGTGGCACAACTTGACTAGAAGAAGGGATCGGTTGGTAGGACATGTTTTGGGGCATCAAGGGATCACAAATTTAGCATTGGAGGGCAGCGTGGAGGGTAAAAATCGTAGAGGGAGATCAAGATTTGAATACACTAGTCAGATTCAGAAGGATGTAGGTTGCAGGAGGTACTGGGAGATGATGAAGCTTGCACAGGATAGAGTAGCATGGAGAGCTGCATCAAACCAGTCTCAGGACTGAAGAAAACAACAACAACATCACACAAACTGCCGTGCATCTGGATTACCCATGACGAGACACGATCAGTATGTTGTAGCACAGATGACTTAAGAACGAACAACGGTGACCCGACAAAAGATTTGATAATACACTCGGATGATGTGGTAAAGCGAGGACCCTAGGTACAATTATCAGTGGACCGAATGTTTATCTTCTTTCAATCGGAAGGCAGACTTTCTTTTCTTTACTTTCAGCAAGGTACGGCGTGATGTCGTATATATAGACTGGGAAAAAATTTCCTATTTCTGAGTAGTATTTAGGTTTTTTATTGTATTTTCATTGTTTTTACTGGACACCCCCTTCGCATCGCTTTTCCCCTCGGTTCGAGGGAGATAACCGTGATCAGCCGTCGAGAGACGACCCCTGCCCACTCTGTCCCCCGACCCAGTCCAGAAAAGAAAACGTAGTCTGCGTGGTTGACCGTCATCCGAGAGGACATGGGTTCGATTCCTGGTCATGTAGGAGATCTCATCTACCAGTGGGCTGTGGGTCGTAAAAAAAGAATAGAGAAACCTCAGCAGAGCACTTGCTCGCGTAAGACAACGGCCCCGAGTTCGAGTCTCGGTCCAACACATAGTTCTAATGTGCCGGGACATTTCAGAGCAGTCATCACATATACAACATATAAACCTTATGAGAAGAGAGATTCAGAGAAATATCTGAATTTTTTTTTTTGGTTTCTATTTTTCCTTAAGAAAATTATGAATGCTTATCTTGCTGAGGATTTTACACCTATCAGTGTGATTGATGACAAATGGAATGTTGCAGAAGTTCTAAACATGAATCAACAAAACATATGTTCATACGCCATAACAGAAGTCTTTAGACAATAACAAAATACACAGAAATAATTTGTTTCAAAAACTCTGTTGTCTTCTAAACTTTTATAATACTTAATCATTTACTGTAATTGATATATCAGCAGGCTTTACTTCACACTGATGCACTAGGTGCCTAATTCTATCTTTCATATGACGTTCACCAGGGATGTATGAGATTTTCACTGAGTTTATTTAAGGATTGGGTTGTTTTGGGGGAGGAGACCAAACAGCGAGGTCATCTGTCTGATCGGATTAAAGAAGGATAGGAAAGAAAGTCGCCCGTGCCCTTTTCGAAGGAACCATCTCGGCACTTGCCTGAAGCGATTTAGGGAAATCATGGAAAACCTAAATTAGAATGGTCGGACGTGGGATTGAACTGCCGTCCTCCAGAATGCGTGTCTATTCTGTTAATCACTGCGCCACCTCGCTCGGTGTGTTTATTTGGCAGTAGTCGACATTCACTTAATGCTAAATTGTAGTTCTACATCTACATCTACATTTATACTCCCCAAGCCACCCAACGGTGTTTGGCGGAGGGCACTTTACGTGTCACTCTCATTACCTCCCTTTTCTGTTCCAGTCGGGTATGGTTCGCGGGAAGAACGATTGTCTGAAAGCCTCCGTGCGCGCTCGAACCTCTCTAATTTTACATTCTTGATCTCCTCGGGAGGTATAAGTAGGGGGAAGCAATATATTCGATAACTCATCCAGAAACGCACCCTCTCGAAACCTGGTGAGCTACACCGCGATGCAGAGCGCCTCTCTTGCAGAGTCTGCCACTTGAGTTTGCTAAACATCTCCGTAACGCTATCACGGTTACCAAATAACCCTGTGACGAAACGCAGCGCTCTCCTTTGGATCTTCTCTATCTCCTCCGTTAACCCGATCTGTTACGGATCCCACACTGATGAGCAATACTCAAGTATAGGTCGAACGAGTGTTTTGTAAGGCACCTGCTTTGTTGATGGACTATAATTTCTAAGGACTCTCCCAATGAATCTCAACCTGGTACCCGCCTTACCAACAATTAATTTTATATGATCATTCCACTTCAAATCGTTCCGCACGCATACTCCCAGATATTTTACAGAAGTAACTGCTACCAGTGTTTGTTCCGCTATCATATAATCATAGAATAAAGAATCTTTCTTTCTATGTATTCGCAATACATTACATTTGTCTATGTTAAGGGTCAGTTGCCACTCCCTGCACCAAGTGCCTATCCCCTGCTGTTCTTCCTGCATTTCGCTACAATTTTCTAATGCTGCAACTTCTCTGTATACTACAGCATCATCCGCGAAAAGCCACATGGAACTTCCGACACTATCTACTAGGTCATTTATATATATAGTGAAAAGCAATGGTCCCATAACACTCCCCTGTGGCACGCTATAGGTTACTTTAACGTCTGTAGACGTCTCTCCATTGAGAACAACATGCTGTGTTCTGTTTGCTAAAAACTCTTCAATTCAGCCGCATAGCTGGTTTGATATTCCTTAGGCTCTTACTTTGTTTATCAGGCGACAGTGCGGAACTGTATCGAACGCCTTCCGGAAGTCAAGCAAAATAGCATCTACCTGGGAGCCTGTATCTAATATTTTCTGGGTCTCATGAACAAATAAAGCGAGTAGGGTCTCCTGTGATATCGGTCAGCCATTCATTATTCTCATTTTTCATAACTTAGAAATAAATCAAAAGTGACGAGTTATATATTTATTTATTTATTCTGATCGTATTACGACTTTAAGGCTCTCTGCTACATCGGACCAGGGTTTCACACGTACAATATCTTTTTTACATCTGAGTTACCTAAGAAATAACAATAACAAATGGTAATAAAATGATTTGAGTATCTACAGAGAAAATTGAGTAGCTATTAATTACTAAGAGCTAATAAACTTATTGTGGAAGTACTTGTACTACTGTTGCTGGCAGTTATGATTATAACAATAGTAATAGTTATAGTAATAATATGCGATATGAGGCTTTCTCGACATATAGGCCGCTTCCAAGGTTCTCCGCTGTACTGTTGGATCCAGTCGTCAGGGGTTCACGATAGTTAGGCGAACAACCGTTCCAACATGATCAGGTGGTGCTGACGGAATTCCGCCAGCATCACCTGATCATGGTGGAGCGATTGTTCTCTTAAGTATCGTGGACCTTCGACAACTGGATCCGCCAGTACACCCAAGAATTTTGAAAGCATTAATAATAATAATAATAATAATTACAATATTAATTTTCATCATTATAACAATAATAATAATAATCCAGAATGAGATTTTCACTCTGCAGCGGAGTGTGCGCTGATATGAAACTTCCTGGCAGATTAAAGCTGTGTGCCCGACCGAGACCCGAACTCGGGACCTTTGCCTTTCGCGAAGGCAAAAGTCCCGAGTTCGAGTCTCGGTCGGGCAAACAGTTTTAATCTGCCAGGAAGTTTCAATAATAATAATAACAATAATAATTATAATAATGAAGATGATGATGACAGTTACAAATATAATATATGCGTGTACAAAATAGGTATTTTGCGATATAGAAATTTCTGAGGAAGGGAACTAAAAGGGGATTACAACAGCTAAAAATGGAAATGAGCGTATGGCCCATTTTGATAGTGCACACAGAAAATACTGGATAGTAGTTTTCAGGTTTATTGCTTTAGCACGTAAGTACAACTGGAGGTCATCAGAATACATGTGATATTTGTAGTGGGGAAAAATTGATGACACATCATCGACATTCATTTACAGAGGAAATGTAACAATGAACTTTTATTTCTCATTTCCTTCATCAAGAGCCTCAAGAAAATCCAGCATTCTATATCTACGCAATATGAACCAACGCACCGACAAGTTTTGCGCTATATGTGATGTGGGCTTCATAGGTGAGACGTTAATTCGTTTCCTCATGAGACACCATGCTTTCTCTCGCGTTCACTTAAGGACTAATAAATAAGCAAAACATACTTATACTTACATTATACTTCCTGTGTAGAGAATAACTGAAATATAAAGGCAGCCGTGAACTTAATTTTCTGATAGATGTGTACTTTGTGTGTAACGTATCTCTGTCTGTACGAAGAATGAGTACAATATGCAACAAAAACGTTCATTACTGTGCTCTTCTAAGACGACAAAGTTGATGGCATCACGGTCCGTGGTTGCACGTGGTGCGAAATTTCATTTGTATTTTGTATCTCGCGGACAACGATTAGCTCGGTGGGAGTGCTTCATCGCTAAGAGCTGTTTCCCCGCAGCGCACAGAGGGCGCGCGGTAATTGCGCTCTAATTATGAGCAAAGTCGTTTTATGAATCTAACTAACCTTGGTGTACATCTTACGCTAATCCTCGCCTGCAGCTGAAAACGACGTCAGACCAGCGTTTCCGCTCCCTTAAATACGACTTAATATTACACTGCGCCACAAACAGCGCGTTTTGTTTCAAAGCATTGAAAAAGTTTTTGAAAGATGCAAGCGTGTATTACTGTTGTTGGATCTGTTCCGTGGAATAATTTGAATTCAGCTAATTATTTTGAAAGGTAAGAAACAATAAGCACAGTGTCATTTTGTGAATGAATACTTCACTCTGGAGCGGAATGTGTACTATTATAAAACATACAGTTTACAACCGTGTGCAAGTCCGCGTATTTAATGAACATTCCTGCTCTTTTCGAGAAAGGCGGTTACCAAATAAACTAACCAGCTACGTCAAACAAATTGAATTCACAGATCCAATTTTGTCACTCTCCTCTCATACTTTACACCGCCCTGTCCAGCCGTATTGATAAAACATTTATGGAATATTCCTGTGATTGGAGGAACAGAGACGAATTGAAAACTAAAATGCATAATATATATGTTTTGTAATAACTTTTCGTAGTTCGTTTTGAATCGAATTTCTGATTTATAGGCCATCATCAAATGATTTAAATATAGAGAATTAGTCCACACAGCGAGAGTGATAGTTTATAGCTGTATAAAGAGTATTGTTCTAAAGACATTTGACCTTCTAAAGCTATATATCAATACAAAAAATACTAGCATATGAAATTCAAAAACAAGTTATAAGAATATAAATCTGGTATTGCTTTATTCTCGTAGATGAACAGTATAAGAATGTATAAGCAAAAACAGTACATAGGTAAGTACTGTCACAGACTACTATGCTCTGTGGCCAAAACAAATGGTGAATGTGATAACAGGTAAATAGAAAAGAATGAAAGGAGAGGAAGGAATCAGTGGACTGTGTGGGGAACAAATTTTGCTATTTACAACTAGCATGTTATCTCAAAAATGGCTCTGAGCACTATGGGACTTAACTTCTGAGGTCATCAGCCCCCTAGAACTTAGAACTACTTGAACCTAACTAACTGAAGGACGTCACACACACCCATGCCCACGGCAGGATTCGAACCTGCGACCGTAGTGGTCGCGCGGTTCCAGACTGTAGCGCCTAGAATCGCTCGGCCACTCCGGCCGGCGCATATTATATAATGAAGAGAAAAATATTAAATGTCTGCTGCGACCGTAGTAAGTGTCAATAGTGAAAGTGTGTTTGGTCACTGAGGATTAAGGCAGGACTTCTTGATTCGTATTTATTTATAGTCATGATTTCGAGCAATGATAGTATTCAGCCTTTAGTTCCTCTATGGACTAAACACATTTAATATCGTAAGACTGACATTCATTCAGAGCTAGTTCAGCCAAAACTGAATCTTTCTTCTGCACACTCCAAATCCTTTCATGTTCAGTCAGTGTATTAGTTGTAAACGTACATGAATGACCCACATTTAATTTGCCATACAAGCTGCAGGATATATCAACAGGATGTGGACAACAGTATTCCTACTTCAAAATGCTGATTTATATTTCTTAAATTTTAGTTTGCTGGCACGATACCCTAAGTTCTTAAATACAGTACCGGAATAGACATGTCCAGGATAAGCTTTCTTGCTGATAGATAACCGTCACACAATTAAACCAATTTTTCAAACATTTAATTTCAGACCACAGTAAAATTAGGTTAACAATGGAGTTGGGAGGAGATTCAATAAACTTCTTTGGCCTTACCACTAACGTTAACCAGCAAAAGATTTACAGGAAAATAACTCCTACAGGTAATGAAACAGAAGATAACAGTAACCCTGTATCCTCCTCAGAAAGCGTAAAATCACACTGATACCAAATGGTCTACCACGTTATATGTGTGAAGAACTTAACAGCAAACTAAAATTCATGAAATGCAAATCGGTTTCTTATATTAGAAATACCTTTACCAAAATGGCGTTAGTATTATATTATACTGTTAGTATTATACCATCGTGTGACACATAGCTCAGGAGATATGATGTCATAAACACTGACATGAGTGAAAAATTTCCGCATCATGCATGACGTTTAAATTTATTACTTCTTTGCTACTGACTCCATTCACGAAAATGTTGGCAGACAGTATCCACATATACTGAGGAGTCTACTTACAGAAGTTTATCATTGTACAACAAATAGTTGAGGAGATATGGCATCATAAAAGTCAGGAGATATCACATCATGAAGACTGAGCTGCATGAAAACGAAAAAAACAGGCAAAATTCGCTAGACATATATGTGTGTGTATGTGTGTGTGAAATATGTTAAATATTTGTGGAAGATAAGTGAAACTTGCGTATGTGGGCAAAGTTGGAGATAAAAAACTTCTCCAAAACACAAGCATCGATTTCAACCAAACTTGGAACGGATATTACTTACTATATGGAAACAAATACTATGGGGGTAAGAAACAATAACCTCATACTGGGGTGGTGGTAATTAAGAGGAGTGAGAAAGGGAGGAGGCAGAAAAGTACAGAGAGGGGGGGGGGGGAAGGAGAAGTTGGACACAGATTTGGGGGAGTAGGAGATGGACAGAGGAAGGAGGAGGAGATAATGGATAGAGAAGGGGAAGAGGAGGAGAAGTACAGGAAGGGGGGGGGGGGCAAGACGAGGTACACGGATGAAGGAAAGATGAGGGGAGGAGCAGATGAACAGAGATGGGGAAGAGGAAACTGTCAGAGAAAGGACGAGTGGGAGAGGGAATGACGAGACGGACTGAGTGAGGTATGGGATGAGATTATACAGAGAGGAGGAGCAAGAGATGGACAGAGAGAGGGGGAGGAGACAGAAGGAATGTGGAAGAGATAGAGTGACTAGAAAGAGATGGGATTATAGGACGAGGAAGACATGGCCAGAGGGGGAGGGTGCAGATGAACTGAGGGACGATTCATAAATGGACAGAGAGAGTGGGCAGGATCAGAACGACAGAAAGAAGAGGGCGTAGCAGATGGGCAAAATGAGCAGCAGAAGGACGGCGGAGGTGGACAGAGAAGTTGAGAAAGGATATGGGTAGATGTAGACACACAGGCAATGGACAAATGGAGGGGAGAAGGAGATGGACTAATAAGATCAGCAACGTTAGGTACTCAGCTATATTGAGTATAAAAGAACCTACTTGATGAATTTCTTTATAGTTGTGATTTTGTGTATTTATATAGTTCTGAAAGGATACATATCTTTGGGAAAACAATCAGTGAACAGCTATGAAATCGTGCTTCTGTGTATAGACTGTCTGTTTAGTCTTAAGTTGTCTGCGAATGGTCTAGAAAATCATGGCCACATTCACAGGAAACTAAAAAATAAATGCTGTTGTGGAACATCAGTTCTATACGTTTCAGTTTTTGTCGTTTTTTATCAGTTTCCTCATGCGTTCTCCAATATTCCAAATTTCCAGAACTATTTCTTCAACAAGGACACGACCGATTTTTTTTTTGCCTATATCCTCGTCCAATTGAAGGTGTACTCCATTTCATAATATCAGTGGCAAGTGCAAAACATATTTCGCCTGCTGAGTGATAACGTGCTTGCCTCCCATGCAGCAGGCTCCCGTTCGATTCCAGACCGGGTTGGAGATTTTTTCCGCTCGTGGACTGGGTGTTGTAGTGTCCTCCTTATCATTTCATCTTCATCATCGGCACGCAAGTCACCCAACGTGGCGTCGACTGAAATAAGACTTGCACTTGGCGGTCGAACCCAAATGAGGAATCCCGGTCAACAACGCCATACGATAATTTCATTTTACCGACACGACATTTACCTGTAAGCTCAAGTTTTAGTTTCCAATACAATACACGCAATATCGTCGTTAATATATCTTGTGAACTCACGTAGTTCATTCATATAAATTAAATCTGTTGTAGAGTTCTGTAACGTAAAGATCTCAATGTTCCTGAGCTGATACATGTGTTTTGTCCAGAAGGTCTCCATGCCTCCTAGCTTCCACATGCAGAGGACATCTGAAAACGAAATCGGTAGGGTATTTTACAATATCACAATCACACGATGTTGAAGGTCTCTTTCCTAATTTGTGTAATTGAGAGGGTGCGGACTACCTCATGTCATAAAATTAACCATTAATCTTTCTGCACTGATATTCATTTGTAATCTCTTTTTCCTATGTTCAGAAAGAGATTGTATACTTGATTTCCTGCATCTGAACTGTTCCGCTGCGATTCACCACGTGCCAATTTCTAAGATTTGTGTTGACTGTGATGATCTTTTTACTTTGTCTAAATTATCGCGTAGTAATCAATGTGCTGAGGCTGGTTCTGTTACTGTGACGTCTGCGAAGATAGACTGATGAGCAGCGCTTCAGCTGGTGTAGTAGTAGAGACCCTTGTCACCCCATGGATACCTCCTTGTTTTACGCATCTTAGTGTGACACTGACCGAATCGGACTTGGTGAGACCTTTTATTTGCTGAAAACTCCACAATGTCAGTCACAATGTCAATCGGATTGCATTGTGGTGTAGCTTTACAGAATGTTGTATCATGCAGTGCCGGCACTGGCTACTTTATTCACTATTTTAGCCATCTTTCTCTGTGTCTAATGGTGTTGAGAAGTTTCTTCTGTCATCGAGAAATAACACTAAGTAACTGCAAATAGTGCTACTCGTAATTGGGCTTTTATCTAACTTCAGCGTTTAGGTTCCGGAGGGCTTTTGTATGTTGCTCTTCTACAACAGCAGCGTTCTTGAGAGAGCAGAATTTGCGCTTTTTCTTCTAGCTTCCGTCTGAAAACCTCAGACATTACCAACAAGATATCGCCAGCATAGGCCACAACTCCGTCCCTATCGTAAATCCCGTCGAACAATTCCATCATTCACTTCTACAGTCTCAGAAAACTGCTACACGTATGGAGCACTGTGCTAGCCTTTGGCAATATACTGTATAGCTGTGTACTGTATAGTGAGTGATTTGTCCTTTTTATCTTTTTTAGTCATCCGTCTAGTGGCTGGTTTGATGCTGCCCACCTGTCATAATCTTTTGAGCTCAGAGTAGGATTTGTAACTTGCCTGCTCCATTCTTTGCTGGATGTGTACCAATCTCTATCTTCCTCTGGAGTTTTTACCCTCTACAGCTCCCTCTAGAACCACGGAAATTATTCCCTGATGCCTTAACAGATGTCATATGATCCTGTCCCTTTATCTTGTCAGTGTTTTCCATATACGCCTTTCCCACCGATTCTGCGAAGAACCTCCTCATTTTACCTTATCAGTCCATCTTATTTTCAACATTCCTCCGTAGCACCATATCTGACTTCCTTCGATGGTCTTCTGTTCCGGGTTTCCCACACAATCTTCCACTAGCTTACAGCGCTGTGCTCCAGACGTGCATTTTCAGACATTTCTGCCTATGGATTCTGTTTGATACAAGTAGAATTCTCTTGGCCAGGAATGTCCTTTTAGCCATTGCTAATCTGCTTTTTATGTCCTTCTTGCACCTTTCATCTATCTGTATATTGTATGAGTACAGTTTTCTCAAATTTTATTCACCGTAAAATGAATTTCGCCTGAATATTACACGAACAACTGTTAAATGTCATAATATATCATATCCGCAGTGAATGGCTTTAATTTAGTAGAGCTTACGTGGCAGTAGTACGGAACCACGTGTCCAGCTAATACTGCGCTCTAGACCTCGGTTAATTGCTTCCAGTTCTGAGGGAAATTCGGGCCTTCAGTTAACGTCCAATAATTTCGGGCCATGAGACTGACTGGAGTTTGCGAAAAAGTCAGCCCCACCCCTCCCCAGCGTCTAGCTGCGCGGCGCACTGTCAGAGTTTGAAGGACATTCTACACAAGTTTGCTGAAGCAAAGCACTCAGCGCTGTCAAATCCTGCTTTATACTCAGCTCAGCTTGTGCCTTCCAGTGAGAAGTACATTGTATTTCAAGTTGTAAATTAAACGTTTTCACAAAATTATGCCGCATGTCACTGACACAAAGCGAATAGGGAAATGGGTTTCGTATTTCTTTTTCATGGAGAATATGAAGTGCTTCTCATTTTGCCGAGAAATTATTGAGACCCGGAGCAAAATATGTTCGCCAAGAGGGTAGCAACATCATGCTGAAATATAACACAATGCGCTCTTATTCAGACAGCCGTGAGCCTTATGTAATATATGCTGACCTTTGCGGAGCTCTGTTTATTACAGAACAATTCAATATGATGTCAACGACAATATCTGCAGGTAATATTGCTGCCGCTAATTTTTCTCTTTTTCGACTCTTTCGCGCGCGTCTGATTAAACTGGATGTATTTTCTAGTGCAATAACTTTAATGCAGAAAGCATTCTGCGTAATTTTGGAACCTTGCTGCCAACAATGAGTAGATACGAAGACAAGTATGGTTCGCCTAATATTCCAGACACAGTTGAGAGAAAAATACATCTCGCTTGCTTTTCCTTGATGTATTGCCGTAATGGTAAATTAGATACTACATTATTAGCTTTCCTTTTACAAAGGAATGTGAGGTGCATGGTATGCTTTCAGATTCAGTTAACCAGACTGTGAAGTTCTATCGACGTCCTTGTATTTTCTATCGATGCTGTACAGCAGTGACTGACTGTCACGTAACTGCAATGACTCAGACAATAACACCAGAAACATTATTCGTAGGCTATTTTGTAGATTGAAGTGTTTAAAGAAGTGATGTCTATAGCGAACACGATTTTCGTTTCACTGTATAATCATTAAATGATCGTGACGGAAACAGAATTGAGGAAATTTCATGCATGCGAGATTTGGTAACAGAATTAGAGAATGTCAGTTTTTCTGAAAATTAATCATAATTTACTCATCGCTATTAACTCTCTCCCCTTCAATTTACGCCTCACGAAATACTGAAGATTTGTGGCACTTCTCAACAATTCTGTCTATTGCCTCAGTGTAGAAAAAAACGTTGTTCGTCCATAGGTTTTATCAGCTTCGTTAATAGGAGAAATTTACAGGATGATTCAGAAGCTGAGGCATTAAAATAGCGTTAAATTTGGCCCAAAATTCACTAATCATTATAGAAGTGCAGTCTCTTTGATATATTGCGTTATAGATCTGTGCGTTTTCTTTGAATTTCTTGACCAAGACGGTGTAAAACTTCTAATAGTGCTTATTATTAACAGTATGACCTAGTTGCAAAAACTCATTATAGGCTATGCCGCTAAAACCGAAGAACAGAAGAGATGCAACGATTCTCGATTAAAGACGGGAGATTAGTGTTTACGTTCCGTCGGCAACGGGGTCAGCTGAGACGGAGCACAAGCTCAGATTAGAGCAGAATGGGGAAGGAAATAGGCCGTCCTCTCTCAGAGGAACCAATCCTGACATTTGCCTTAAGCGATTTATGGCAATAACGGAAAACCTAAATCTTGATATCCAGATGGGAATTTGAGCCGTCGTCCTCTCAAATGTCCGTCTAATGTACTAACCACTCTACCACCTAGCTCAATATTTTGGTATAAATTTTCCACCCACACGTGTTATGCCCCAGATATTGTGAGGAAGCTTAGCATAAGCAAATTCTATGCCCGCAACATCAGACACATACATGGTTACGATGGGCAGTATTAATTTTCCTTGTTCCGAAATTGGCATTGGTTGATATCTGTACTGGAGCGTCCACGTCACCCTCGACAAGTCGCTCTTGGAAACCTCTGGACTGTTGGAAAATACTTTATCGGTTGATAGCATTCATTTAATGTTTCAATAATTCAGTGTTTCACATGGAATCCAACATCTTTTAGTGGCACACTGGAGATCTAACTTAAAATTTCTGGCATCGGTGCTGGGTGTGGTGCCACATATCATCACAACCCCACGAGTGTCCCTGTGTGGCAGCAGAACCACAAGTTTCCGTCAGACGCCCACAGCAGTAGTGCAGGATCCGACAGAACCAATGGAACACGCATGCTGAGCCACGCCTAGAGCGGCTTTGGTCTACGTGTGCCATCTGTCGCCACGGTATAGGATGGCTGGCGGCAGCCACACCACCCTACTCACACTTGGAGCCTCTTCACTATGTGATGCTCTGGAGACACCGCCTGGTCGCAGCTCCCACACCATCGTTTGTGCTTTATTTCAGAAAGCCTCATCCTTCTTGCTATTATATATCAGCTGAACTATGTTTCTTGCTGCATTATTTTTAATTCTTCTTCATGTGCTTGGAGAAATACCATATAAGTAAATCTTCTGTTTACCGTGTTAACTTGTTTGCTAATCATTTCTTCTCCTGTCAAGCATTCCTACAACAGTTGCCGCATTACTATGCAGCCCACCTCTCCTTACTGTTCGGTATATAGTCTTACACAACACTGGGAACATGTGACGGTAAACATCGGTCTCGTAGGCATATTGTGTCGTGCAGTGACCAGAGCAACGTATGGAGAACCAGCAATATAATCTAGCGTCGTGGTTGCCGTACAGCCGGCCGCGGTGGTCGTGCGGTTCTAGGCGCTCCAGTCCGGAGCCGCGCTGCTGCTACGGTTGCAGGTTCGAATCCTGCCTCGGGCATGTATGTGTGTGATGTCCTTATGTTAGTTAGGTTTATGTAGTTCTAAGTTCTAGGGGACTGATGACCACAGATGTTGAGTCCCACAGTGCTCAGAGCCATTTGAACCATTTTTTTGTTGCCGTACACAGAGTTTAAGTGACAAACCACAAGAGAAGATCGGAAATGGCTAATTTCAGTGAATGGTTACCGATTGTGCAGTAAATCCATATCGTAACAAACGCTAACAAGCTGATACTGCAGTATTTACTTGCGTGGTACGTTGATTAAAGTTTAATACTTATGCGAACCTATTTCAGTACGTTCAGTGCAGAAAAAACCTTGTCCTACGGATAACGAATGGTATGGCAACAAGATTTCTATTGGATACGTCCAGCGTTACTAGAAATTTTGATGTGGATACGGCAACAGAATATAATCAAAGAAAGTCTACGTTGCCATCTTTGGGACTTTGAGAAAGGTCGAATCACTGGCATGAATAACGTCGAAGCATCACACTGAAAGTCTGCTGGCAGTTGGCTGTAGTGGAATGACTGCAGAATGAATTGTCATGAGATGGCCTCAGTACTACCCTGTGACAAATCGATGAGGTACGGGCATCCGTGAATGACTACACACTGAGGACATTACAGGATTGGTCGATTGACTGGTGTTGTGACCTATTTGATATAAAAACAGGACCGATTTGGCAGCTGTTAAACGGAGGTGAAATGCTCAGCAATATGTGGCAAGTATGTTAAACTTTATTGTTGTATCCCTCATGACGAGGCTAGGATAATGCAAGACTGCACACTGCAGTTCAGCTCACTAACGCATTAAGAAATATATAGAAGCATGGCTCGGCCTGCACAGTCTCCTGGTTTGTCACCCATACAGCATTTCTACGACATACCAGGAAGACTTGCAATTTCATACCATGCTCCAACCAGGTCACGTGTAGTAGTGATGGCAGTAAATTACTCTGCATGATATACAGAGTGTGTTTGTGTCCACCCAACAACGAATACAAAAGTTTATTCACGCCTATTGGGATCACACAACATACTTATACTGAAAACAGACATCAGATCCATATAGAATTAAAGCATAATCATTTATTATTCTCGGAATGATGAACATCTATACAAAGTTTGATAAAATTAGGACGGTTTCTCGACAATGTAACGCTTTCTACTCGCGTTAGAGAAGTTACAGGGTGTCCCATTTTGTAGAACATCCCAAAGATCTGTTTTCCAGAAGCAAAATTAAAAATGTATCAAACAAATTTTGTTTGGCTACCAGGGGAGCATAAATTAGCCTTAGTGCTTCCTTGTATATTTGTCGTTGCGAAGGTATGAACAGTATTAAGTCATTTTAAAAAGCAACGACCAGTTTTTATTCAGTAACCCCTTTTCTCAACTTAAGACTTGTTCAGAAACTTATCACAGTGTACCATTTCTCTTAACGTGACGTTATTAAACCTGTGACCCGAAGTTAATTTTCGCTCTTCTGCACTAGCACATAGTGCCAGTATCCTGTGTAACGTAAGTCATTCAGTTGGTGCCGTTGACAGTACACAAATGGAAACACAAGAGAAATACGCACCGGTCGTTCAGCCAACCATCTTCAGCTCAAGGATTGTGGGAGTAAAATATAAGCCAACAATGAGAATGTAGAAGTGCTAATCACCTTTGGAGAATTACGATAGCGTTTTGTAAAGTATTGGCCCCAAAATTTTTCTGTGAGGACTCTGAAGGCTTTCTAAATAAAACAAACGTAATAATAACACGAAAAACGGGTGGGGCCAAGATGGGACTGTACAGAGAATGATTGATGACGGTGAACCCAAGGCGTCGGATTGTCGCAGATGCATCGTTTGTCTGTGTTCTGGCATGGTCTTGCTGAAGGAAAGGATTCTCAATGTGTAGGTGAACTCTTTGAATTCGAAACTAGATTATAACATGCACCTACATAGTTATGTTATAGACCACCCTTTTTCGAGTTACAACACTGAGCCCTCTAGTGGCAGAGGGCTGCAATTATGTAGACAAGTAAAATAAAGGTGTAGAATGTTATTATAGTTTGTCTTCTTAAAAAAAATTTAGAGTTTTCACATAAAAATTTCGAAGACATTACGTATTAGCTTGCGCTCATAAGTCAGCAGACAGTAGTATGCTTTTGCAATAAGTATAGTATAGCTGTGAGTTCTGGGAATATAATCGCTGACATCAGCACCAGAATTCCGGAAAAAGATGATGTAAGTATCAGCATTGCTGAAGTAACTTCCTCTTCCCCATTTTCCAGGAATTCCCCACGCCCCCCCCCCCTTTCCACCCCCGTCAGGCCCATGGCCAGTCTACATCTACATCTACATCCATACTCCGCAAGCCACCTGACGGTGTGTGGCGGAGGGTACCCTGAGTACCTCTATCGGTTCTCCCTTCTATTCCAGTCTCGTATTGTACGTGGAAAGAAGGATTTTCGGTATGCTTCTGTGTGGGCTCTAATCTCTCTGATTTTATCCTCATGGTCTCTTCGCGAGATATACGTAGGAGAGAGCAATATACTGCTTGACTCTTCGGTGAAGGTATGTTCTCGAAACTTTAACAAAAGCCCGTACCGAGCTATTGAGCGTCTCTCCTGCAGAGTCTTCCAATGGAGTTTATCTATCATCTCCGTAACGCTTTCGCGATTACTAAATGATCCTGTAACGAAGCGCGCTGCTCTCCGTTGGATCTTCTCTCTCTCTTCTATCAACCCTATCTGGTGCGGATCCCACACTGCTGAGCAGTGTTCAAGCAGTGGGCCAACAAGCGTACTGTAACCTACTTCCTTTGTTGTCGGATTGCATTTCCTTAGGATTCTTCCAATGAATCTCAGTCTGGCATCTGCTTTAGCGACGATCAACTTTATATGATCATTCCATTTTAAATCACTCCTAATGCGTACTCCCAGATAATTTATGGAATTAACTGCATCCAGTTGCTGACCTGCTATTTTGTAGCTAAATGATAATGGACCTATCTTTCTATGTATTCGCATCACATCACACTTGTCTACATTGAAATTCAATTGCCATTCCGTACACCATGCGTCAATTCGCTGCAGATCCTCCTGCATTTCAGTACATGTTTCCATTGTTGCAACCTCTCGATACACCACAGCATCATCTGCAAAAAGCCTCAGTGAACTTCCGATGTCATCCACCAGGTCATTTACGTATATTGTGAATAGCAACGGTCCTATGACACTCCCCTGCGGCACACCTGAAATCACTCTTACTTCGGAAGACTTCTCTCCATTGAGAATGACATGCTGCGTTCTGTTATCTAGGAACTCCTCAATCCAATCACACAATTTATCTGATAGTCCATATGCCCTTACTTTGTTCATTAAACGACTGTGGGGAACTGTGTCAAACGCCTTGCGGATGTCAAGAAACACGGCATCTACCTGTGAACCCGTGTCTAAGGCCCTCTGAGTCTCATGGACGAATAGCGCGAGCTGGGTTTCACACGACCGTCTTTTTCGAAACCCATGGTGATTCCTACAGAGTAGATTTCTAGTCTCCAGAAAAGACATTATACTCGAACATAATACGTGTTCCAAAATTCTACAACTGATCGACGTTAGAGATATAGGTCTATAGTTCTGCACATCTGTTCGACGTCCCTTCTTGAAAACGGGGATGACCTGTGCCATTTTCCAATCCTTTGGAACGCTTCGCTCTTCTAGAGACCTACGGTACACCGCTGCAAGAAGGGGGGCAAGTTCCTTCCCGTACTCTGTGTAAAATCGAACTGGTATCCCATCAGGACCAGCGGCCTTTCCTCTTTTTAGCGATTTTAATTGTTTCTCTATCCCTCTGTCGTCTATATCAATATCTACCATTTTGTCATCTGTACGACAATCTAGAGAAGGAAGCACAGTGCAGTCTTCCTCTGTGAAACAGCTTTGGAAGAAGACATTTAGTATTTCGGTCTTTAGTCTGTCATCCTCTGTTTCAGTACCATTTTGGTCACAGAGTGTCTGGACGTTTTGTTTTGATCCACCTACCGTTTTGACATAGGACCAAAATTTCTTAGGATTTTCTGCCAAGTCAGTACATAGAACTTTACTTCCGAATTCATTGAAAGCCTCTCGCATAGCCCTCACACTACATTTCGCTTCGCGTAATTTTTGTTTGTGTGCAAGGCTTTGGCTATGTTTATGTTTGCTCTGAAGTTCCCTTTGCTTCCGCAGCAGTTTTCTAACACGGTTGTTGTACCACGGTGGCTCTTTCCCATCTCTTACGATCTTGCTTGGCACATACTGATCTAACGCATATTGTACGATGGTTTTTAACTTTGTCCACTGATCCTCAACACTATCTGTACTTGAGACAAAACTTTTGTGTTGAGCCGTCAAGTACTCTGAAATCTGCTTTTTGTCACTTTTGCTAAACAGAAAAATCTTCCTACCTTTTTTAATATTTCTATTTACGGCTGAAATCACCGATGCAGTAACCGCTTTAGGATCGCTGATTCCCTGTTCTGCATTAACTGATTCAAATAGTTCGGGTCTGTTTGTCACCAGAAGGTCTAATATGTTATCGCCACGAGTCGGTTCTCTGTTTAACTGCTCAAGGTAGATTTCAGATAAAGCACTTAAAAATATTTCACTGGATTCTTTGTCCCTGCCACCCGTTATGAACGTTTGAGTCTCCCAGTCTATATCCGGCAAATTAAAATCTCCACCCAGAACTATAACATGGTGGGAAAATCTACTCTACATTATGTGTGTCGACGATGACATGTTATCAACAACTTGCCTCAGTGTCCCACAGCACTAACATTTAAGCTAATGGTGAAAAATTACTATCATCCAGACCTCAAGTATTTTAATTTTTATAGATTTATTGTGTGAGCACCATAATTTGCCATCTTCTCCGTCCAGCGTAAACCACCAGCAGCAGCTAGTAGTCGTACAAAACAAGTTGGTCTTAAGTATTTATGAATTCTCTTTTCCTTCCAAAAATATGGTTATAATTATCATTCAGAGAATACTGAGGAAGAAGAGTCTGTTGCACTCACAGTTTAAAAGGGAAGGCACAAACGACGACAAGAGAAGTTTATTAGAGATTCGTGCGTCTGTCAAAAGATCTATGCACGAAGCATACAACAACTACCACCACCACACCTTAGAAAAATATCTAGCAGAAACCGCTAGAAAATTCTAGTCTTCCGAAAAATCACTAAGCTGTTCTAAGGCTTCTATTCAGTCCCTTTTTGACTAGCAAAATCAAAGCCGAAGTTTTAATTCCACGTTCAAGAAATGGTTCACACAGAACAATAGTGCGAACATACCGTAATGTAATCACGGCCAAACTCGCGTATGGAAGACATAGTAATATGCATCCTGGGCGTAGACAAAGAACTGAAAGATCTGAAAGCACCTAAATGTGGAAAAATGTAAGTTAATGAGAATGACTAGGAAGATCAAACCTGTAATGTTCGGATACAGTATTACGAGAGTCCTGCTTGACACAGTTAAGACGTTTCAATATCTGGGCGTAACGTTGCGAAGCAATATGAGATGGAACGAGCATGTGGGAATTGTGGTAGGGAAGGCGAATTGTGGACTTCGGTTTATGGGAGAATTTTGGGAAAGAGTGGTCGCCTGTAAAGGTGGGCGCATATAGGACGCTGGTGTGACTTCCTCTTGAGTACTCCTCGAGTGTTCGGGGTCCTTACCAGGTAGGGCTGAAGGAACACATCGCAGCAATTCACAGGCGGGCTGCAAAATTTGCTACGGAGATGTTTCGGGAACTCAAATGGGAATCCCTGGAGGGAGAGCACGTTCTTTTCGAGAAACACTGTTTAGAAAGTTTAGAGAACATGCATGTAAAGCTGATTGCCGGCCGATTCTAGTGCCTCCAACATACGTTGTGCGTGAGGACACTAAGATAAGATATGACAAATTGTAGTTCATACGGAGGCGTTAGAGCCGTCTTCCCGTCGCTCTATTTGCGAGTGGAACTGGAAAGGAAATGTTTAGAAATGGTACAGGATACCTTGCGCTTTGTACCATACGGTCGCTTGCCGAGTATCCATGAAGATGTAGATCAACATTATTGTGGTATCACGTATTGATAATACCCCATGGCATATCAAGGTTGGCAACTGAAAGGCAAGTTTCCCTTTGACGACAATAGTGTTCACACGGGACCTGGCGTAACCAATGGTGCCCATCCACAGACACACCTACGGCAGCTCTTTACTATGAGTGCCCTGTGCCACCGCAATATAGAAAGCCCTTCGGCAGCCGCTGAGCCCACCTCCGCTTGGAACCATTATACACTATGTGATCAAAAGTATCCGGACACCCCCCAAAACATATGTTTTTCATATTAGGTGCATTGTGGTGCCACCTACTGCAGTATTTATTAGACTTGGTGAGAGAGCAGAATGGGGCGCTCCGTGGAACTCATGGACCTCGAACGTGGTCAGGTGATTGGGTGTCGCTTGTGTCATACGTCTGAACGCGAGATTTCCACGCTCCCAAACATCCCTAGTCCACTGCTTCGATGTGATCGTGAAGCGGAAATGCGAAGGGACACGTACAGCACAAAAGCTTACGGGCCGACCTCGTCTGTTGACTGACGGAGGCCGCCGACAGTTGAAGAGGGTCGTAAAGTGTAATAGGCAGACATCTATCCAGACCATCACACAGGAATTCCAAATTGCATCAGGATCCACTGCAACTACTATGACAGTTAGGCGGGAGGTGAGAAAACTGGGATTTCATGATCGAGCGGCTACTCATAAGCCACACAACACGCCGGTAAATGCCAAACCACGCCTCGCTTGGTGTAAGGAGCGTAAACATTGGACGATTGAACAGTACACAATGTGGCGATGACAGGATTTGGGTATGGAGGATGCCCAGTGAACGCTATCTGCAAACGTGTGTAGTGCAAACAGAAAATTCTGAGGCGGTGGTGCTAAGGGGTGCTCGTGTTTTTCATGGAGGGTGCTTGCACCCCTTGTTGTTTTGCGTGGCACTAGCACAGTACATTGACGTTTTAAGCACCTTCTTGCTTCTCACTGTTGAAGAGCAGTTCGGGGATGGCGACTGCATGTTTCAACACGATCGAGAACCTGTTCATAATCCATGGCCTGTGGCGGAGTGGTAACACGACAGTAACATCCGAGCAATGGACTGGCCTGCACAGAGTTCTGACCTGAATCCTATAGAGCACCTTTGGGAAGTTTTATAACGCTGAGTTCGTGCCAAGCCTCTCCGACCGACATAGATACTTCTTCTCATTGCTGCACTCCTTGAAGAATGGGCTGCCATTGCCCAAGGAACCTTCCAGCTCCTGACTGAAAGTGTGTCTTCGAGAGTGGATGTTATCATCAAGGCTAAGGGTGAGGAAACACCATATCTATTTGCAGCATTACCCATGGTGGGCGCCACGAACTTGTAAGTCCTTTTCAGCCAGGTATCAGGATACTGTTGATCACACAGTGCACGTGCATGAAAGTCATTCCACACTCAAACAGCACATTCGAAAAAGAAGGAATTATAAATTAGCTTTCTTCTACTCTACAGTGGCTAGACCACCTGGAAATTTTCGTGCTTGAGGTGATCATGATGTCAACAACATATGTGTTAGGCATTCAGTGGTGGGTCTCATCAGACAGAGCGAATCCCATAGCAGATGAACGCCCTTTTTCCTGTAGGCATTGCTTTACTGTATGAGGATGTAATATTAATGCATGAAAATGTAGTTGAAAGAAAGAAGGGCTGTCGTATTGATTTGTAGTGCTTACAGACAATGAAACGACTATTTAGTTGGTAGTAAATGTCTGCCTTTCTTTCAAGTGCACATTGTAGTCGGGCCAGTGTCCCTAATCGTATTAAAGACAGAAACCTCGTTTTGCGACTGGTTACACCTGAGAAGGGTGACATGTGGGCATAGCAACGTTATTTTCGGTGCACCTTCATGCAGTAGTACCATATCATCTTCTTAGATGTAGGGTAAATACTATAGTTGTAAACTGAATCTCAGCACAGAAAGACAGGTGAACCATATGCTGCAAGACATGACAGCAGCTCCAGTTAAACATTATCTCTGTTTTCTCATCCAATAATTAAAACCATAGATACGTAGATGATGGTTTGCAGTTGATTCATTAGTTATTTGTTCATAAAACCTAACAATTGACATTGCTTCATGGTAACACGTTGAAAACAAACTTTTTTTTCCTGTTATGTCACTATAACACTTGGGTAGTGGCGAAGATGCAGGATTATACATTGCAGTAGACAGAATGTTGGAAATGCTGAGCTGGAGACTCCAAAGTGCGTTGCCAGTACTTTCAGAAATCCTTACATCCCCAAACTGCCATGCTACATATTTTTGTTGCCTTATGCACATCCCCATAGTCAGAATAGTCGTTCCTGTCACGTTGTGTCATTAATGCAGATAATATTCAATATTTTCAATAACTGCTGAGGTAAAGACTTCTTCCTCACCTTCCCTTTTATTGCAGCATGCGGAACCAGTCTCCTTCATCAGCGTTGAGAGCTCTTCCTAACTGTCTTGCGCAACATGGAAGCTTACATAAAAAGACCAGAGGTTCATATACTTGTTTAGAGTTGAAAGCAGCCCCCCCCCCCCCCCCCCGGCCCTGCGCAGTTAGTAAACAGAGAATTTCCTATATCTCATTTCTTGACACAGCAGGTGTCCTGGGCTACAGCCTGTTTGTCATTTGTCATTAAACTTCTTTGTTTTAGGCACATAGTTAAATCAGTTTAGGATTTATTATTTTTCAAAACTCACAAGATCTGCCACAGTTGAACAGTGATATTCCTACACTGGAAGACACAACCAAGTTTTAAAGAAGTTAGACGACATATTACACAGAGACATCAATGAGTAAACGCTTACTGCATAGACACCACACAGAGTAAGTACTTATGCTCCGGCCTTGCGGTAGCGCTCTCGCTTCCCGCGCCCGGGTTCCCGGATTCGGTTCCCGGCGGGGTCAGGGATTTTCTCTGCCTCTTGATGATTGGGTGTTGTGTAATGTCCTTAGGTTAGTTAGGTTTAAGTAGTTCTAAGTTCTACGGGACTGATGACCATAGATGTTAAGTCCCATATTGCTCAGAGCCATTTGAACCATTTTGAACTTATGCTCCCAAGTTGTTGCACTGAAGGATGTGTCCATATTAGAACTACGTATACCGCCACAATCACACTGCGAAGGGAGGTGAGAATGAGCCCTTGATCAAGGGGGGAATGAGAGACAGGTTAACTATCATCAGGGGTTAATTGCACCGTTTTAGAGTTCACAGCTGTTTACTTGCTTTCCCTGAGCACTTGGTGATTCCACTGGTGTCCATGCTTGCTTTTCTGGGATTCTTCCTTTAAACCACTTACCATTCCTGCAGTCATTGGCTGTATCCATGACATAGTTCGATGTAGTTTCACGTTATGTTTTTGTGTGACCACCTGCCCATGCCATGGAGGTCTTGCAGAAAATGGGCAGTAAATTGCTGGTAGGTACAGAAGCTTTTAATTATGATATTATTTGTTATAATTACTAGCCATAGTCATAAAAAAATTCGCCTAACGGACTAACATTTTTGTAAATTTCACTCAAATTGTAATCTCAAAGTATTTTTTATTAATATTTACTACCTTTTTGTGGAATATGCTGTGATGTCAGACACACACATACATTGCAGTGTCAAAGTATGTAACCTCGCTATTTTATTAGCTCTGTTTCTCTAAAAAAATGGTTCAAATGGCTCTGAGCACTATGAGACTTTACATCTGAGGTCATCAGTCCCCTAGAACTTAGAACTACTTAAACCTAACTAACCTAAGGACATCACCCACATCCATGCCCGAGGTAGGATTCTAACCTGCGACCGGAGCTGTGGCGCGGTTCCGACATGAGGCGCCTAGAACCGCTCAGCCACACCGGCCGGCCTGTTTCTCTCCATAGCACATGTAGATGTTAGTAGTTCAGTAATAATTAACGCGTAGCGATTGGATATTTTAGTGTGAGAGCACATCCGCAAGAATGAATGAACATATACAGCTGCCAGTTCTTATTTGGCTGGTAAATCTGGATCTTGGTCTATTCTACCACCTTTAACGATTTTTAATTTGTTGCCCTACTAAACTGTCAAATTTAAAGCCAGTTTTAATAATTTCCAGATTTTGCATCACTCGACTAACATTCCCACAGACTACATTGTGGCACCACTATTTTTTACTGTCGACGTACCTTGCCATGGTGAATGTACGATGTAAGTATAGCATGTGTGCTGCGGCTGTGTGGAGTATGTACAGTGTGTGGTGTCGTATTGGAGTCAACTGTAGAAAGTACATGTGTGGAAAGTAGACACTCTCAGGGGAGGAGTGCTCGCATCTCAAAACTTGCCTCGTAAGAGCACACATCCTTCATTCTCACTGCTCAAATAATGATTGTCCTGCGTTGGGCAGGTCGATAAGAGCAATTCTTGCTTCATATTTTAACATATGTTGATCATATAAAGCTTCAACGATTGTGTGTACATTCTATCCCTCTACATAACAAAGTTCAAACCTGTAGCACCGTGTGTGTACGTCATACACTATACGATCAAAAGTACTCGGACACACTAAAAACTTAAGTTATTCATATTAGGTGCATTGTGCTGCCACCTACTGCAGCGACCTCGGTAGTCATTGGACATCATAAGAAAGCAGAATGGGGCACTCCGTTGAACTCAAGGACCTGGAACGTCACTTGTCTCGTACGTCCGTTCGCGAGATTTCCACAGTCCTAATCATTCCCAGGCCCACTGTTCCGATGTGATAGTGAAGTGGAAATGGGAAGGGACACGTACAGAACAAAAGTGTATAGGCCGACCTCGTCTGTTGACTGACAGAGACCGCCGACAGTTGAAGAGGGTCGTAAAGTGTAATAGGCAGACATTGATCCAGGCCATCACACAGGAATTGCAAATTGCATCTGGATCTACTGGAAGTACTATGACAGGTAGGCGGGAGGTGAGAAAACTTGGATTTCACGGTCAAGTAGCTGCTCATAAACCATACATCACTCCGGTAAATGCCAAACCACACCTCACTTGGTTAAAGACCGGAAACATTGGGCGACTGAACAGTGGAAAAACGTTGTGTGGAGTGACGAAACACTGTACACAATGTGTCGATCCGATGGTAGGGGGTAGGTATGATGGATGCCCGATGAACGTCATACGACAGCGTGTGAAGTGCCAACAGTAAAATTCAGAGGAGGTGGTGTTAAGGGGTGATCGCGTTTTTCATGGAGCGCGCTTGCACAACTTGTTGTTTTTTATGGCATTATCACAGCACAGGCCTATATTGATGTTTGAATTAACTTCTGGCTTCCCACTGTTGAAGAGCAGTTGGGAGATGGGGATTGCATATTTCAACATGATCGAGCATCTGTTCATAAAAATGGTTCATATGGTTCTGAGCACTATGGGACTTAACATCTGACGTCATCAGTCCCCTAGAACGTAGAACAACTTAAACCTAACTAACCTAAGGACAACACACACATCCATGCCCGAGACAGGCTTCTAACCTGCGACCGTAGCGGTCGAGTGGTCATAGACTGAAGTGCCTACAACCGCTCGGCCACTCCGGCCGGCACCTGTTCATAATACAACGACTGTGGCGGAGTGGTTACAGGACAAAACCATCCTTGTAATCGTCTGACCAGCATAGATTCCTGATCTGAATCCTACAGAACACATTTGGGATGTTTTTGAGCGCCTACTTAGTTCCAGGCCTCACCGACCGACATCGATACCTCTTCTCAGTCCAGCACTCGGTGAAGAATGGGTTACCATTCCCCAAAAAATATTCCAGCACCTGATAGAACGTATTCCTGTGAGAGTGGTGGCTGTCATCAAGGCCAAGGGTGGGCCAACGCCATATTTAATTCCAGCATTACCGATGGAGGGCTCCACGAACTTGTAAGTCATTTTCAGCCAGGCATCCGGATTCTTTGCATCACATAGTGTACGCATATGGTGCACAAATACTGTGATACAGCTGAGAGTGACAATACTCTTCTGCTGCCAGTTCAATCGCTAGCACTTTATAGACTGAAAGTCTCCGTTTGTGTGTGTGTGTGTGTGTGTGTGTGTGTGTGTGTGTGTGTGTGTTTGTGTGTGTTTGTGTGTATGTGGAGGGGTGAGGGGTTAGGATCTTAATTGTCAGAGTTGAAAATAATAAGAGTTTTGACAGGATATATTTAATTACATATATAAATACACTCACAAATATCGCAAACTCCATTTAGCTTTTATTTCGTTCCTTTTTTTTTTTTTACGGCCAGCCACACACATCCATGGCAATCACTTGTTCAATTACCATGTCGTTCATATTTAGCAGAGCATTATTTTACAGGTCAGTAGCGAGACTCTTAATCGTCAGATTGGTTCCCGATAGCGAAGTTGTAGCTAAAACATCGGGATTATAACATCCCGTCCTTAACAATGTTATTAAAATGGCATAGGCATTTGAAACAGCATCCTCGGCGCAACAAGCAATCCGTGCTGATTCAGAAATAACACAAATCGCAGTAAGCCAGCGTAGTACCCAACGTTCATTATGTTACGGTGTAGGTGTGTCAATCCCGGGAATGCAGACGGCCGAGTTGAGGCCCGACCCACTAGCCGTATTTTGTCAGGAGGCCAAGCAGGTGGTAGAGCGTCACGGAGCAGTGCAGAGTCATACAGCGGTATTCGTTAACATTTGTTTATTCAGATAATTTACAGTACTCGATGGGTGAAGCACAGTGTCGGCGTGCTGTCCGCATGCTGTCTCGCGAGTCCAGCCGGCTCAGCAGACTCCTGTTATGGCGACACTGCTGCTGCTGTCATCAAGGCCGCTCTCCTGTGTTGGCCACGCTCTCCTGGTCGCCGCCCGCCGATACGTTGCAAGTGGCGCCACGCTGCTGCCCGCAATTCTGGAGACTGCTACAGTCCCTGGTCCTCGCTGCCCTCTGCCCCATTTGGCCTTTTCTGTCCGACCATGGCATGAAGGTGGGTGTACTGGTCACCCGTGGCCCTCTGGCCACCACTGCTCCCAGGACAGGACCGGACTCGAACAACACGCTCGTGGATGCTGTGCCGCAACTTGCAGCTATTAGTGCATGCCGAATCTCAACATCGTAAAATATATACATTGTCCCAGATTGTCCAATGTGTGTGTGATATTCGGAGTCGGATATGATCCCGAAATGGTTTTCGCATTCAGAAACCTATAATCACAAAGAAACCTCTATTTCCTGGTACCATTCACTGCCTTCTTTTGTACCAGAACTACATTGCTTGAATATGGACTATTGCTATGGTCTATGATTCCATCGCCTAGTTGTTGTTTTATAAACTCCTGTAGTAGCGGTTGCATATGCCGTGCTACCCTATATGGTTTCCTAAACACTGGTGTATTATTCTCTCTTGGCATGTGATGCTTCGTAATCGGTATTGCCGGTAACCTACCCTCCGTTCCGAATAAATCGCTAAATGTCAATAACAATTCCTCCAATGCGACCCTGTCGTCTCCCTCCAAATGCTGTAATTTTCCCTTAATTGCGCTGCATCGACGTTTTGCTTATGGCTCCTCCATATCGAGGTCACCTTCATCAAAACCTCCAAGTTGGCCAATAACGACTCTTGCAACAAGCTAAAATCCGCTCTGCCGAAGTTATCAATACTTACAGGAACTCTGTAATCTCCTTCCACGTAACATGCGCGAGCTAATATCCTCCGCACAAAAATGTGCGCATTATCCAGCTCCTCAGTACTCGAGAGTAGCTCCACCATGTACAATGTCTCATTTGGCAAGTCCGTATTTATCCAAACCCAAACTACCTTCCCTTTACCTGCCGGTATGTTATCCTGCTGATCGACCTTTGTTAAGTGCTCCTTGTGACATTAGTCCATTTGCAACTGTTTCCCCCATGTGAAACATTGTTCCACCGAGTTCCACTGTTTGTTGCCTAAGATCTATCTTCGCACGATGTTTGCCAAGGAAGTCCAGTCCGAGAATCACCGAATACCTCTCACCTACACATGGTAACACCTGTACCTGGTCGGCTGCAGTGGCTGAGCGGTTCTAGGCGCTTCAGTCTGGAGCCGCGCGACCGTTACGGTCGCAGGTTCGAATCCTGCTTCGGGCATGGATGTGTGTGATGTCCTTAGGTTAGTTAGGTTTAATTAGTTCTAAGTTCTAGGGCACTGAAGACCTCAGATGTTAAGTCCCATAGTGCTCAGAGCCATTTGAAACATTTTCGAACCTAATTTCACTGGGACCGCCCTCCGATGGTTGAAGCAATCCCATTCCCGTTTAACGGCTGCTACCGCAGAGTCTCCCCCCTACTTTTACTCCTGCAGTTCACTGCCCGGTGACCCATTTTCCCACATGAGTAACACCGCAACTGACGCTGACATTGCCTCCTAATGTGCCCTACCTGGCCACTACCAAAACAATTTCCCCTGCCAGGGCTCTATGCTCCACCCTTTGCTTCGTCGCACAATCTACCTCCTCTAAGTATGTGGCAATCATTAGAGCCGCCTCAAGATGACTGGGATTCTCCATTCTCACCCGACGCTACATCTCCGGCGGTACTCCCCGCAAAAACAAATCTAACGCCTAACGGTGTGTCGAACCCAGGACTCCAGAAGGCCGAGCTGAAGCCGGGACCTACCTCGGCCTCTTGTAAAAGCATTTTGTTAGTCTCCCCATTCAGTGACAGTTCGAACGTTTGTACATTCAGTTTCAAATCCTGTCTGAGAAAACCTCCACAGTCACATTTCTCCTCATAACTAATGCAATTAATTTTTCACGAAGAAACGTGGTACTATTCTGTTTTTGATACCTCTGGCGTAACCCAGCTTCAAGCTTTGCAAACGTCCCCACATTGTCAAACGTTTCATCGTACAATATGTACGGCTTGGTCTCCCCTATTAAGCGTAACTTCGCCACTCCCAGCATTACAACATTCGACCACCCATTGGCCTCCGCCATTATGGTAATGGCATTGAGGAATACCGACACATTCTCCGTTGCTTAATCCGAAAAGGGGTTAAACATCATCACGGTGGCCGGGTCAAACGGTCTATGACACTGCACGACCTGTAATTTACTTTCATCCGACATCCCTTCCTCTACTCGCCGTACCTCAAATCTCCCTACTAATTCTTCATATTTTTCTTTGTCACTTTTCCTCACCTCTGACAATACCCGAATTTGCTCTGTTAGCGCAGCTCCAGCTTCCGCTGTAGCCACTGCCGCAATCTCTACTGTTTGTCGTGTTTCCACCATTCTTACTTATAGCTCCGCTGTTGCCATTTTTTTCAGTCTGATACTCCTTAAACTTTGTTATTGCGGCGAATCATCGTCCATCTACGTCCTGAACAACTGCGCGCATAATGACCAAATCTCTTACAAATAAAATAATTATGTGGCACCAACTTTGTAAATGGTAATCCGTGGCCAGAAAGGTTACAAAAATTACATCGCTTTGGTGCTATGTTATTATGTCCCCCATCTCCACTGAATCCAGATAAATCTATAGGTCCCTTTGGCCTTAAGATAGACACCTTTCAAAAGTCAATCCTAATTAACAAAAACATAAACCTTAAATCAAACGTCACTCAACCCTCCTCAACGTGCTCATGCGCAGGTGAACAATTCTGCTTTCCTCCCTATATTGGTATGGACGAACACCTCCGTAACGACATGACGGAACAAGAAGTGCACGACCACCCATTACGAACGCAACCAAACACCTCAACTACCCCTTTACACAGGCACACCTCAACACTACCTGCTTGACATAAGATGTAAGAGTGGAAATCCAAAACCAGCATTGTAACCGGCACCACTCTTTTCACCACTGCTGCGGGGTCGGTGTGTCAAACCCAGGACTCCAGAAGGCCGAGCTGAAGCCGGGACCTACCTCGCTGTATTTTGTCAGAAGGCCGAGCAAGTGCAAGAGCGTTAATGGGCAGTGGTATTCGGTAACATTTGTTTATTCCAATAATTTACAGTACCCGATCAGTACGCAATGGGTGAAGCATACTGTCGGGGTGCTGTCCGCATGCTGTCCCGCGAGACCAGCCGGCTCAGCAGATTCCTGGTATGCCAACACTGCTGCTCTGCTGGAAGTCGGCCGCGGTCTCCTGGTCGCCACCCGCCGATGCATTGTATCTTGCCACACTGCTGCCCGCAATTCTGGAGACTGCTACAGCCCCTGGTCTTCACCACCCTTTGCCCCGTTTGGCGTGCTCTGTCCGACCATGGGATGAAGGTGGATGTACTGGTCACTCGTGGCCCTCGGGTCGCCACTGCTCTCAAGACCGGACGCGAACCCGCGCCCTCGTGGATGCTGTGTCGCAACTTGCCGCTAGTGGTGCATGCCGGATCTCAACACCCGCTGCCGTCTCTGGTGCTACTGCAGCGCTGCTGCGCCTCCCGCAGTGTACGCCTCGCCCGGACCCCGGTACGCCAGGTGGGAAGCGAATGTGGCCCGTAGACTCGAGTGGAGCCGAGCCCCTCCTGGACCCACTGCAGACCACTGTCACTGCGCTCTTTCAGGCAGATGGTGCGATCTCCAAGTTACAGGCTGCCGTTCCGTCCTGCCCCTGTGCTGTGTCCCTGGAGGCGAAATATAGGCTGAACAAGTACATAGGAAACAGAGTACAATTTTATGCAGAATACTTATAACACTGCCGCCAGACTGGCCCCTATAAGCGAAGGCCAGCACAGGTCTGTCCCGAGGCTCGACTGACCTGGCACACTCCATCCCAACCTAAAATTGTCCGTCTGTTTATATTAGTTTTTCCCTCGCTTCAGACGTAGTGTCAGAGGGAGACAGAAACTATGGCGGGGATAAATTCCCACACGTCAGCTACTTACATATCGCCACTCTTGGCTCTGGCCTAGTGTCCCACCTGATACATTGCGATAACTTAAAGCAACGTTGCAGTTTTCTGACTTGTTGCTCCACTGAAAACAAATTGTGCATTCAATTTTGCCGTCGCACCTCCACGCACGTGAGTGACATGTTTACGTTGCCTGGCCCACTGGCTGTTGACTGTTACCACACTCTGCCAGCGGCCCGAGATTTTATCGCCCAACCACGCCTTCATTGAATTTTGACAAAATTTCCCTTTCTTTAGACTCGGACTAATACTAGCGTAGCAATTATATGAAATTTCTTTGTCATTATCTCCTGACTCCTCACTGCTTGCCATTACAGAAACAACGAACAATAAAATAATCAATTCAGTAGTTAGATGACGGTGCCCCTGGCGTCCGTAGGTGCTCGGGAAAGTGAGCTTGGAGTACGACGTCAGTGCCAGAGGGAGACAGAAACTATGGCAGGGATAAATTCCCACACGTCAGCTACATATTTTTTTAAATTTTATTCATTAGAGATGGTTTGTTTCTAAATAACTTTTCTGCTACCAATCAAGATTTTCTTTTACTTATATTCTGCACGACGCTTTTTTGGAAATGCTTCCCATTTTCGAGTGCATTTTCTGTGAGGTATTCTATTTATTCGTGATGTTTGCGATTTAATCCACAGAGCAGCAGTAAGGCAACACACACGAAAGGTGCACGTCAGAAACAGTGCAGGGAATCCCTTTGGAAAAGCAGATAAAGATTTCCATATATTCCACCGACTAAATAACGGTCATAAAATGGATTTGTCATGATAACTGGAGACATATTCATATTAATACGAATATAAAATATTAAATCAAAACCCGGAAACTGAATGAATGAATTTAATCAGACGCTTCGACAGTATACTTAAATAAAAAATAGTAAAACATGGAAGCATGCACAACTGTAAACATATATTTCCAAATAATGGCATATATTATTAAGATAAATACTCTCTGTATCCTGTGTGGATGATTATCTTTGTTGTCTACATGTTAAAACAGCTTTGTAACTATGTGTTTATGTACTTCTGCTCTTTTCAGTGTGAACTGTATATAGTAAATAGTGTGTAATATTTATTATGTACGAGTTTCTGCACAAGTGGAACACAAGAAAAGTGTAAGTAGAAGTTCTTCCAGATTTGCCACTAAGTCTATATAAAGCACTTGTTTTAATATATTGAAGTAAATGCAACAGAATTGTGGAACATCTCACACATAGCAAACATGAAGAATAAATTACATAGCACACATAAATATACTTCAGGTGACGGCCATTGTGGCCGAGCGGTTCTAGGCGCTTCAGTCTGGAACTGCGCGGCAGCTACGGTCGCAGGTTCGAATACTGCCTCGGGCATGGATATGTGTGATGTCCTTAGGTTAGTTAGGTTTAATTAGTTCTAAGATCTAGGGGACTGATGACCACAGATGTTAAGTCCCATAGTGCTCAGAGCCATTTGAACAATTTTTATACTTCAGAATGGGAATCGTTTTCCGAAAAGCGTCATGAAAAACATAGATCACAGAAAACCGTGACTGGCAGCAGGAAATTTCTTAAAAGATAAACCCATTCTAAAATTAGCTATCAACGGAAGTTCATTCGAAAGTCACTCCAAAAAGTGTACACAATAAACCAGCAGCTCAAAAAAGGAGTTTAGTTTGCACGGTCAGAAGCAAATCCCTATGCTCTCCCTTGCCTGCGTATGGGCCCGGACTTCGACAGACAGCAAACCGTACGACAATAAACGCAGACATCGCAGTTGTTTCCTATCGTTGCTCCCGAAGTAGTCAAAGCCATCACTCAGCGTCTATTACTTCGCAGGGTATTGTCGTCGGTTCAGTGCGGGTGGCCGAAGAAATTAGCCAAAGAAAAAGACCCATGTTGCAAGATGTTTTTGTTGCTCTCATATCACCCTAACGTACTGGACGGTGTCTTGTTGCTGGCCACCGACGACTTGGAAATCTGGATCGTCACCTCCGTTGGGTCTGGCTCCGGATCTCCTAGATGCTTATCGGGCACACTGGAGGCTTTTTCGAATGAAAAGATTGGTTCGACGTTAAGTTTTATTTTCAAAATGGTACTGGCCAGCAGAATTCATCTTCCATGTTCCAATCCGGCTCAACTCACCATCTTCCATCCTCTGCAGGTTGACAGCTGGTGACCTAACCCCTCAAGGTAGAGTTAGCCTAGTGCCCGAAGCAATGTTGTTGTGAGGACACACTTGGCTATTGTGTGCAGTGATTAGCTCCTAGGGACACCGTCAACCTTACATATAGAGGCTAAGGTCAGACAACGGATACACAATCGGAATGCTTAAAGATTGTAGCTTTAGCCTATGTGTAATGGAAAATTAGGACTTAACAAAGTGACGATAGACACTGGAATAAATTAATGCTGTGTAGAACTTAATTTTGTCGACTTCCGGTTTTGATCTTTATATTGTACCACTTTCAAGTAGGCCTGAAAACTTCCATAAATTTGGTAAATATATATGCATTGTAAATCTTCTATCATATATAATGTATATTTATCTACAATATTTATGACATTCTTCGGAACCACCTGGAAATGACTCATTATTCAGACCGAAACAGGTAGTGGACCTACTAAAATTCTACACAGCCACTTGAGCGGTTATTCGCCAATCAGACAAACAGTAGTGGCATCAGAACATTGAGAAACTAATAATAGGAGTGAATGCCAACTCCGCCACTGCCGGTCCCAAGCCCGGGGCCTCATCTCGCAAATGATGAGGAAGGAGGAGGGGGAGGAGTAACACCTCGTTAAAAAAAAACCTGGGTCCATCTGGCTCCGGATGGTAGCACCCTGTGAGGGCCCCTGCATAGGGTTACATGCGAAGCCCCAAAATCCAGACACGTCTGCGTGGCAGCCACCGGTACTCTGGTCAGCGTCTGTTGGCTCTGTGAGCTCGGCTGTAAGTTAATCTTCTTGAACTCAAAACTCCAGTCGAAATTATGTGAGATCCTTCGTGATTTCACCACCAATTCTTCAACACAAACCAATAATCATGACAGAACAACGGGAAATAATCCTGTACCCTGGGCCCCAGTCAGTAAGACTGGGTAATAGACCTGATCATTGGATTCCAGGGGATCAGGCATGTCATGAAGAGAAGAATCGGAGCCTCTCAAAAACCCTCAAGATGAAGAAAGTATTTTACATGGGAACACTCAACACCAACACACTACTGAGGCCAGGTAAACTGAAACAATTAACAAACGCCATGGATAAATACAACATCAAAGTTATGGCAATACAGGAAACACGATTTGCAGATGAGAACCACTTTGATTCCGAAAATTACAGAATATGTAAGGGGAAACCAGCCATAACCATCCCAGGAAGAAATCACAAACTCTTCGGAACTGGTTTTGTAGTACATAAATCGATACTGGACTCCGTAATAGATTTCACATCAAAATCAGAAAAAATGTCGACACTCACAATAAGATCTGGAAACAAAGCCTATACATTAATCAATGGACATGCCCCCACAAACAATTATAACAAGAAGAACCCAGAGATGATAGAGGAATTCTGGGAAGATCTGGAAGAAACTACCAGCAAAATCCCCAAGAATCACATAAAAGTTTTACTAGGAGACTTCAATGCCCAGTTAGGCAAGGAAAGAAAATTCCGAGATACGACAGGAAAACACACGGCCAACATGAGAACAAACAAAAATGGAGAGAACTTGATAAACTTCTGCAGAAATTTTTATCTGAAAATCATGTCAACGCAGTTCCAGAAACCACACAGAAAACTTGCAAGTTGGAAATCCCCCAACCACGCTCTAGCAGAATTTCAGATAGACCACGTAGCAATATCCACAAAAAGCACCAGAGAAATAATGAACGTAAGAACAAGGAAAGAAGTTTTCGAATCTCATCATCACCTTCTCCAAATTAAAGTAAAATTTATACCCAATAGACAAATCAAGAGAACCAACAGACCTTTCACAATAGATCCAGAGTACCTACAAATAAACAAGAAAGAAATAATAGAAGAAGTTACGAAAATCAATAGCAAAAACTGGACAGAACTGTCAGAAAAAATAAAAGAACTGATAAAATTGGGGCAGCCACCGAGAAAAAGGAAACACCGATGGTGGAACATGACATGCGACAGGGCCATAGAAGAGAGAATACAAGCCTGGAAGAAATTTAACAGCCATAAAACACAAGAAAAATGGGAGGACTTCAACAGGATACAAAAAAACACTTCAAAAATAATACGAAGAGAAAAAAGAGGTTACGAAAACAGCAGGTTGAAGGAGATAGAAGAAGACTTCACCAGAAACAACACACGATATTTTTACAGAGTATTCCGAGAAAATATGACAGGATATCAGCCACCAAGCTTATGCTTCAAACGACAAGATGGAACACTGGAGACAAACCCGAAGAAAAACTGTGAAATATTAGCCAGATACTTCGAAATATTACTTAACTGTGATAAACCAAAACAGAGATTACAGTTTACAAAACTAGAACCCAACCGGGACTCCGAACCCCCAACATATGAAGAAATCGTGAAAATAATAAAATCATTGAAAAATAACAGAGCACCAGGTGAAGGTGGACTGATTGCAGAAATCTGGAAATTAGACCATGAAAACATTACACCCTTACAGTTTACAAAACTAGAACCCAACCGGGACTCCGAACCCCCAACATATGAAGAAATCGTGAAAATAATAAAATCATTGAAAAATAACAGAGCACCAGGTGAAGGTGGACTGATTGCAGAAATCTGGAAATTAGACCATGAAAACATTACACCCAAAATTCATAGTATAATCAAAAACATCTGGGAAACAGAAAAGATACCAGAAGAATGGAAGTCAGCCCTAATACACCCCCTCCACAAGAAAGGAGACAAAACAGACCCTAATAACTACAGAGGAATTTCGTTACTGCCGGTGGCATACAAAATTCTATCAAAAGCTCTGTTAAATCGCCTAGAACCTCAGATAGATCCACAGATCGGAGAATACCAAGGAGGGTTCAGGAAGGGAAGATCATGCAGTGAGCAGATCTGGTGTCTGAGAACATTATTAACAACGAGAAAGTCCAGAAACACCACAGTAACATTTGTTGATTTCAAGAAGGCTTACGATTCCATAGACAGAGAAACACTTTTTAATACACTAGAAGAAATGAAGGTAGACAATAAGACCAGAAAACTAATTCAGGAAACATTAACAAATACAAAGTCGAAAATGAAGTTAATGGGCGAGATCTCAGAATCTTTCGAAATCAAGACAGGAGTGAGACTGGGAGATGGCCTGTCACCCATTTTATTTAACGCTGTTGTAGAGAAAATAATCAGGACGTGGGACAAAGGAGTCAATGGGGTAAAAATGGGGAGAGAGAAAAATAGAACCGTCAACATAAAATGTCTGGCCTTTGCCGACGATATAGCCATCATTACAAATGACAGAAAAGAAGCCAGAGAAGCCCTAGAGATATTGCATGAAATCGCAGCCAGAACAGGACTACAAATATCATATGAAAAAACACAGTACGTGGACACAAAATCTGCAGACAGAAGCCCATAGATAACAAAGTACGGAAAAATAACACAAGTAGAAAGTTTCAAATACCTGGGAGAGATTATACAGAAAACAGGACTGAATTCAACAGCCAATGAAGAAAGGGCTACAAAACTACAAAAAGCATTCAGACTTACATGGAACCATTACAATAAAAGAAATATTTCCATCAATGCCAAATTAAGACATTACAAAACAGTAGTCTTACCTGAGGCCTTGTATGCCTCAGAAACAACAGTAATCAGAGGAAGAACTAAAATCAAGGAAATGGAAAAGCAAGAGAGGAAAATTCTGAGAAAGATCTATGGGCCAGTTCAGAGACAGGGGATCTGGATAAAGAGACCAACAAAGGAATTGTACAAACAGGCAGAGACAATTACAGACAATATCAGAAAAAGAAGGGCAAAATTGTATGGGCACATTCATAGGATGAATGAAAATAGGCTGACCAAGAAGATTTTTAACATAGTGGTGACGAATAAGGTGAAAACTAACTGGGTAAAGGAAACCATGGAAGACCTTAAAAATCTTAACATCTCTACAGAAGAAATATCAAACAGAGGAAAATACAGAGAAAAAATCAACAAACAGAAATTCGATGAACCACCAAAAGAGGAGAAAGCAGGAAGGAAGTGGACAGAAGAGAGGAAGAAGAAGCACAGTGAATTTATGAGAGGTTTTTGGGAAGAGAAAACAAAGAGACAGAAAAAAGTGCCATGAATTTGAAATGTACCAATTTATGTACCTTATTGTCATTGTGATTAATGATTGTGTTTTAACGCTCTCCTCAATGGGGAATTAACGATAATAATAATAATAGGAGTGAATGCCATAATCCTACCCAACGTGTGAAAAATAGGTTGACAATAGGCTGTCATGCTCCACAAGGCGAAGTTAAAACGCTTTGTGCAAAGTTCCACACAAGTTACTTCTTCTCGGGCATCTCTGATTCCTCCTATCACTGACAGATCCTTCACAGCCTTATCTCTCATTCACTGCCTGTCTAATCACGCGGCATCCCCTGTTCGGCAGTTTCAGTCGCTTGCCCTCACTCTGTCCTCCAAAGCGCTGCATTTCACCTCCTACCATATTTGGCAGTGGCCGGTTCAATTTGCAATTGGACCCAATGAACTGACAACACTGCCTAACAACGCTTACCACTCTTTCTGACATGGGGATTTCTGCATCGCTTTCACCTTACCTCCTAGTTGTGTCATCCCCAGTACTGGCTGTTCGCTGTATTATCTCGTAAAACACTGTTCCTACAAGTTTTATTCAGCATTCTGTAGTTGTCAAGAGGGCTACAAAGCAACAACAAACCCAGTTGTCTGTACGCAGAGTGCCTGTAAGTCTTCGCTCAAATACCCCAGACGTTTTGGCTCGGCGATGGCCCTCTGCTGTCAGTCTGTCTTTAAACAGGAAAACCCCTTCAGAAAGAAGAAAACACTTCAGTTACACTCTAATTGACTGGCTTTCGTGAAACTCTCGCTATGTCTGGACGCGGTTTTAGTGGAGCCCTCTTGTCCTGAACGTCTGGCTGTAAAATATTGCAGTACTTAAAAAATAACTATTGATGGGTGTACCATTTGACCATGAATAACCACTAACAGAAATTCTTTATACGCTGTAAATGGTGTGATCAGTAATAAGTACTAATAGCTAGGGTTATTAAAATACGGAAAGGTTTTGATCATCATACTAAGAAAATCTTCATCAAACATTACTTCTCTCACTGCGTGAGACACTACACGGACGTATAAAATTCAACCTAATATACTGGTACAAAGTATAGTCATATAGCGACCACTTATTACCCAGGTAAGAGGCGAAATATCGGTGAAGATTGTTTCTTCTATCACAAGGATTAGAGACGGCTGCAGCCAGAGTGGGCTATAAGAACCCAGTATAACGTTTTATACGAAAACGTGGTGACTGGCTGAGATTTCTTCAAACAGTCCTCACGAAATTTAATTCGTCTACGATAGAAGAAACTTGCAAAATCCGCTTTCGGCCCGTGCTTGCATGGAGCCCAACTTAACTTGGTACGGAGTTAGCCAAGACCACAAATAAGAAGAGCCTAATGACTGACTCGTTTAGAAAAAGCGAGAGCACAGTGGACACGCTCACCAAACTTCGCTGTCAAACACTACACAAGATGTAGCATATACTACTAGAAAGTTTGCTGTTAAGTATCCGATAGCGTACGTTCTGAGAGGTGCCGGACAATATTTAACTTCCTCTTACACACCTATGACGTGAGAATCAAGTTAATTAAAACTCGTAAGCTGTTTTATGACACTGAAAGAGGAAAGAGGGAGATTATAGTGCTATTAGAGGTACACCATACCGCACAACGTAAGGTGCCATGCAAAATGTAGGTGTACAGATCGTTACATATCGATCATTTCTACGTAGATATCAGTGATCTGTTCAGCTCCTAAGAATAGTTTCAACTTAACATTTACTTAACCGATTCATAATTAGTGAAGTAATTTCTTGTTTGAAATCAATGGTTTAAAAAACTTAATGCAAAATTAAAAAGCCGCGTGTGGGTTTCCAGTTGATGAATGGATCGCCATTACGCTGCTCTGTACCATGTGTAATCAGCTCACATAATAAATATTGCATCCTGTAACGTCACCCGAACGACGCACAGGAGCCGCTTTATTCGCGCACATTCAAAGGAATACCGCAATTTGTGAAGTGACGTGTAGCAAGCCGGCCACTGGCTAACGATGCAAGTTGTCTGTGCTGCCAGTCCTGTCAAAGCAAGGTCCTGCCGTGGGCAGCGAGACCCGCCAATTACGCCGCAGTGCCAATTGTCGGACAGCGCCAATTACTGACGGCAATAACAGTCGCTGACGTCTTCTTTTCCCCTAGCGCAAAACTCCGCCACGCGAATGCCAACTTTCACAGGTTCAGCCTCCAGTCGGAGTGTAGTATTCCTTTGCCCTCAGCTTAAACGACCTCAGCAGCCAAAAAAGAAATTAGTAATTCCAGTGCTCGTTCGATGACTACGCAGTAAATATCTCGCTGTCCAAAGTCGATTTATTGCGTACGTTTCGAGACCTCGCTTCCACCCAGATTAGCTCCAAACATAAGTGAAACTTATTTACTGAAAGCAGAGTCGTAGACTTCCTGCGATATGTATTGTTGGTGTATAGTTTCATATAACCGAATTAAAAAGAACGTTCACATTTTTTCGTTGAGGATGCGTACAAGCGTGTTCAAATGGTTCAAATGGCTCTGAGCACGATGAGACTTAACATCTGTGGTCATCAATCCCCTAGAACTTAGAACTACTTAAACCTAATAAACCTAAGGAGAGCACACACATCCATGCCCGAGGCAGGATTCGAACCTGCGACCGTAGCGGTCACGCTGTTCCAGACTGAAGCGCCTAGAACCGCACGGCCACACCGGCCGGCTATAAGGCTGTAGCTGTGATTTTCGTTCCCGTGTATACGGCTACGTATCGTAGTGCGAACTCCGTGAGATACAGGATGCGCGATAGCCCAACCGTCGCCCGTAATTCACGAAAATGGTTATTCGCTGCATCCACAATGGGCGCGTCTCGTTGTAAGGTGTCGAAGACATGATGAGTAGGATTGAGAATATGGGCCCTGGGAAAGCAGGGAAGCACTTTCATGTCCACAAAAGTAATTCTCAGGCCATTACAAAACTATTCGAATTTGCTGTGCTGGTGCACTGTTTTTCTGAAGAGAAGGTTACAGTGCGACGTTTTGTAGTCGATGCAACGGACGTACGTTGCCGAAAAGTAGATTCCTCTATCATTTATCGATGACAGTCGATGCAGCCGTATCAGGAGCCCGTTTCGTGTCACGTACATGTGCACCAAAGTGAATCAATCCGTGGTGATGTATTTCGAAGTCAATGTTATGGTATGTTGGCTAGCTCAAAGTGTAAGGTGTCTTGCAGAAGCAGAAGAAGCAGGAGAGAGAAAACGTACTGGGAAGAAAGAAAATGGCCTGAACGATCCCTATGTTAACGTAAAGGGTCCAAAAGAAACAAATCCATAAATAAAGACTTAACAGTAGCAGCAAAAAATTAATAGCACCTGTTTAATTAATATAAGAAGGGAACAGTTCTCTAATTCGATATTCCATGGCAGCGTGATCACGACGAAGGTCAAAAACAGTAAGGAATTCATGGTAAAGTAATTCTAATCTAAAACTAAACTCTGCTGGAACAGGCATCGGAGGGCCTAACTGTATCGACCGACCGCCGTGTCACTCTCACTCAGCCCATAAGCTTAATGGAGGGACATGTGGGAAATACACCGCTCTCCTGGCCGTTGTCTTTTCCTGACCCGGCGTAGCAATATTCATTAAAGCAGAAACGAAGGTAGACTACTTTGGTTAAGGGATCTGGAACATGAAGGACGTTTAGTAGCGGAAGAGTTAATGAACTAAAATAGTGTAGAGAATGGTTTTAAAAAAAAGGGACGAAATACATATCGTTTTAGGCGATAGGACATTAGTTGACTTTTGAAGATAGACATGTCATTCATTTCCCTAATACTGTTAAAGAAATAATTCAAGAATGTGGTTTTTCCTACGGGAAAGAATTTAGAGAATCGGACTATGTGATGGAGAGGGAAAGAAAGGCTTTACCTCGGATGCGAGCAAGTACTTCTTTGTGATGTACTGGTAAAGTTGAGGAAATCTACTGCCGGAAAAAAGTGCAATTCCGTAAAGAAAAAAGTCATTTGATTGACAAGTGAGGTGAGAGGTAGAGCATCACTGCATGAGTATATGAGAACTAATTTAGGCAAAATGAAAGACATATGCCGGCCGGAGTGGCCGAGCGGTTCTATGCGCTTCAGTCTGGAACCGAGCGACCGCTACGCTCGAAGGTTCGAATCCTGCCTCGGCATGGATGTGTGTGATGTCCTTAGGTTAGTTAGGTTTAAGTAGTTCTACGTTCTGGCGGACTGATAACATCAGCTGATAAGTCCCATAGTTCTCAGAGCCATTTGAACCATTTCAAAGACATATATGTCACACTAAATGAAGCCCAAAAACCTGCGACAATATACAGTGTGTCATCCTTTGGCGTTAACGCAGGAGTGTATTATCGCATCCAAACGATTGTAAAGATGCCGAATGGCATCCCTGATAGATTGTCCCACGCAAATTGCGCCTTTTGTTGCAAATCGGCAGTGCTACTTGCAGATACAGGAGAATGAGTAAGTTTCTACCTCATCGTGCCGACACATGTTCAATTGGCAACACATTTCGTGATCATGCTTTCCAGGGCAGTTATTGTACACCACGGAGAGTACGTTGCACCACAGTAGTCATAAGTGGACGCATGTTGTTCTGTTGAAAGAGCCCATCACTTGCCTGTCTAAATTACTGCAGTAGCACGTGGTTAACAACGAGTAAAATTTAGCGGGCACTACAGTCTTAACCCTGCAGACATACAAAATGTGATCGCTAGTTGTACTGACGGGCTCCTACACCATGAAGCTTATGATGGGACCTGTTTGTCGTGAGCGAATGCACTCTAAAATACGCAGATCATTAAATCTAAGCCACATACGTGTACGTCCTTCACTCACATACAGACAGAACATGCAGCAGTGAAGACGACGGAGCGCCATTCCACGCTCCAGTCAACTCTTACACGTCAACGTAGTAGCCATGCTTGGCGGTGTCCTGGTGAGAGTGGTAACTTGGTCAGAGACACGCGTCATCTTAATCGTGATGCAAGCAGACTGGTCCCAGTGGTACGTGATGACAAAAAAGTTCCAACATGTGCCTAGATTTCTTCCCTGGAAGATGTTCGGTCAGCCATCGCTTCTCGCACAATGCGTCGATCTTGACATCCATCTTTACCACGTGGGCGTCCAGAACCTAGTCTACAGGTGTGGGAATATTCCACAGACCATTGCTGAAAGCAGTAACATGCCTCCGATACAGTGTGCCAAATATGGACAGCAAACCGCCGATAAATCCATCCAGCTTCCGCCAGGCTCACAAGGGAACCAGTTCAAATGGCTTAACTTGTTCAACAGGAGTGTGTACTCGTTTGTGAGGCATGGCTTTACAGTAAAATGAATACTGCTAACACTGTCCAACTCAGTACTCAGAACTTACAGAGTCTGATCGCTGATGCCATCACAAACAAATCATTGACACCTTGTTGTCTTCAATAATAATGTTTGTAATATACCATATATATGATTAATTCCTGATTCAGTGTATAAGATAGAGCCTACACCAAACATCCCTTTCAATTTGGCATTTTACGATAAGGAGGAGTTACTGGCATGCTTGAACTATCTCTGTTTGCGCTTGATAACGGCCGTTGTTACCGAAGACAAATATTTTTGAATCGGTTTTGGCCTTATACTAACATACAGGGCTGTAAAGTTGATGATTTATGTGTCTGGGAATGATCAGGTTCACCGAAGCAGGTAGAAAAATAAAGTGATTCATCTTAGAAATTGTTGTTCTCAGATGACCTTCTGTAAGTATTTGACAGCTGTGAAGCACCGCATATCAAAAATATCAAACATTCTGTTGACATCAAATTCGACGACTTGAACGCAGAATGAAATAGAGAACACTCGGAGGCTTTTTTGAATGAACCAGCTAGACATTTATTCAAAGGAATCCATAGACATTTTTGAATACATCATAATGCAGAGGAAATGAGCTGAACCAGTTGTAATGCAGATCGGAATCCATCATTCGTCCCTCTGATATCGGGTTTGGCACGGCCTTTCGACGTGACTATGTAATCATTAATCGATCACAGAAATCAGCCCACTGGACAAAAAGCTCGATGCTTTGCACCTAAAATGGGGAATTGCATAGAGCGCTCAGTAGTAGTTCTAAGTTCTACGGGACTGATGACCTCAAAAGTTAAGTCCCATAGGGCTCAGAGCCATCTGAATCATTTTGACAAGCTATCCTCGGCTTATATTTCAGTAAGATATTGCCCGCCCGCACACAGAGAGTGTTTCTATCGCTTGCCTTCGTGTTTAGGAAATCCTACCTTGACCAGCGTGATCGGTGGGCCTTTCCCCAATTGAGAACATTTGAAGCATTATGAGAAGAGCCCTCCAACCTTCTCGGGATTCTGACAATCCAACGCTCCAACCGGACAGAATTTGTCACGATATACACTCCTGGAAATTGAAATAAGAACACCGTGAATTCATTGTCCCAGGAAGGGGAAACTTTATTGACACATTCCTGGGGTCAGATACATCACATGATCACACTGACAGAACCACAGGCACATAGACACAGGCAACAGAGCATGCACAATGTCGGCACTAATACAGTGTATATCCACCTTTCGCAGCAATGCAGGCTGCTATTCTCCCATGGAGACGATCGTAGAGATGCTGGATGTAGTCCTGTGGAACGGCTTGCCATGCCATTTCCACCTGGCGCCTCAGTTGGACCAGCGTTCGTGCTGGACGTGCAGACCGCGTGAGACGACGCTTCATCCAGTCCCAAACATGCTCAATGGGGGACAGATCCGGAGATCTTGCTGGCCAGGGTAGTTGACTTACACCTTCTAGAGCACGTTGTGTGGCACGGGATACATGCGGACGTGCATTGTCCTGTTGGAACAGCAAGTTCCCTTGCCGGTCTAGGAATGGTAGAACGATGGGTTCGATGACGGTTTGGATGTACCGTGCACTATTCAGTGTCCCCTCGACGATCACCAGAGGTGTACGGCCAGTGTAGGAGATCGCTCCCCACACCATGATGCCGGGTGTTGGCCTTGTGTGCCTCGGTCGTATACAGTCCTGATTGTTGCGCTCACCTGCACGGCGCCAAACACGCATACGACCATCATTGGCACCAAGGCAGAAGCGGCTCTCATCGCTGAAGACGACACGTCTCCATTCGTCCCTCCATTCACGCCTGTCGCGACACCACTGGAGGCGGGCTGCACGATGTTTGGGGCGTGAGCGGAAGACGGCCTAACGGTGTGCGGGACCGTAACCCAGCTTCATGGAGACGGTTGCGAATGGTCCTCGCCGATACACCAGGAGCAACAGTGTCCCTAATTTGCTGGAAGTGGCGGTGCGGTCCCCTACGGCACTGCGTAGGATCCTACGGTCTTGGCGTACCTCCGTGCGTTGCTGCGGTCCGGTCCCAGGTCGACGGGCACGTGCACCTTCCGCCGACCACTGGCGACAACATCGATGTGCTGTGGAGACCTCACGCCCCACGTGTTGAGCAATTCGGCGGTACGTCCACCCGGCCTCCCGCATGCCCACTATACGCCCTCACTCAAAGTCCGTCAACTGCACACACGGTTCACGTCCACGCTGTCGCGGCATGCTACCAGTGTTAAAGACTGCGATGGAGCTCCGTATGTCACGGCAAACTGGCTGACACTGACGGCGGCGATGCACAAATGCTGCGCAGCTAGCGCCATTCGACGGCCAAGCCCGCGGTTCCTGGTGTGTCGGCTGTGCCGTGCGTGTGATCATTGCTTGTACAGCCCTCTCGCAGTGTCCGGAGCAAGTATGGTGGGTCTGACACACCGGTGTCAATGTGTTCTTTTTTCCATTTCCAGGAGTGTAGTACAGGAGAAAACTCAACAACTCCGTGAACCAGTGCCAACCCGAATAACTGCTTGCTTAAGGGCCAATTGTGGATCAAGGCGGTATTGACTTGCTCAATTTGTGAAGTTGTTTCTCTTGAAAGTATCATAGAATATTTCCGAAATTGTAATCATGAAATTACATTTCACATCACATCTACCGATTTCGGTTCCATTTGGATAATTCCTTCGTGGTTCACCTTTTTGTTCCTCTTTTCTTTGTCTTAGAGTGTATAACATTATATCTTTAAAGATTTTGAAGTGCGACAGATTTGACAACTTGTTCAAAATATTCAGAGAAGTAAAATTAAGTGCATTACATAACCCTCCTGTGTCTACAATATCAATGGGTCACAAATGGAATCAGTCAATTCGCATAAATTCTGGGAGAGAGTTTGTAAGGATATGAAATGGAATTATCAACACGCTCAGTCGCAGGTAAGACAGGTGACAGACCTCGGTTCATTAGCAGGATACTGGGAAAACACAGTGAGCCTAAAAAGGAAACAGATTACAAATCACTATTTCGTCCATCTTGCAATGTTGCTCAAGTTTGTGGGACCCATACTATATAAATCTAATAAGGAAAGTGTGTAGGCTCAAACAAACATAAATGGTTCAAATGGCTCTGAGCACTATGGGACTCAACTGCTGTGGTCATCAGTCCCCTAGAACTTAGAACTACTTAAACCTAACTAACCTAAGGACATCACACACATCCATGCCCGAGGCAGGATTCGAACCTGCGACCGTAGCAGTCTCACGGTTCAAACAAACATATTTACACCCCAATCTCGTGGAGAATCACTTAGGGTCTCATAATTCAGCTTCGATATTCGCTTACCTGCAGATCTCTCCAGTCGAATTCCAACTTTTCCTGGCGCTGCGCAAGTCGATACCATTATAGACGGAGCACTGTGTATATGAAGTTGCATTTTGTGAAGCTGTGTGTGTAATGAAACGTGAGTAGATCAGCGATTCGTAATCTACCCTAATAATGATTTTATAGTAGCTGCGATGAAGTTACGACGAAATATTCTTCTTAAACATAATGTTAATGTATAATAAGGTGGCGCATTTGATTTTCTTCTGAAATTTATTATACTGCAAATGTATTATCATAGGTTAAAACGGATACTGTTATAACACAGTTATGATTCTAGCGATGATAATGACAAGCATATAACTGCAGAGCGGCAGTGATATGGCAAAGTCGAGAAGATGCGATCAAAGCACTGAAAGTGAATTCCAACCTTCTGCTGATAAGAAGTTTAAAGTCGAAAGTGTCGGCACGGTGTTTTATAACAACACAATGGAGAACACATAATGATTAATCAGAGCATTATGATTACCGACCTGCTATCGATATAAATCCGTGCAAGCAAGAGCAGCGCCACATGGCGAGAAAGAACAGCTAGTCAGACACATGCACGGTGCCTGTAGTATCGGCGAGTGTGCTGCCCTTGTGGACACGGCTCAACAATAGCATTTCGGAAACTGCACATCTTGTCGGGTTTTCGAGGAGTGCTGTTGTAAGTGTCTTCCATACTTGGCGAAACCAAGGTGAAACCACGTCCACACGTCGTGGGGTTGGCCGGCCACCCATAATTACAAACGTTGCACGTCGTAGGCTAAGCAGACTGGTAAGAACAGGACAGGCGGCGAGCCGCGGCGGAACTAGTATCAAACGTTAATGCTGGGCAGCGTTCAAGTGGGTGTCTGAACGCACAGTGCACCACATACTCCTAACGATGGGCTTCCTTAGCCGACGTCCCATGTATGTGCGAATGTTAATACCACAACATCGGCAACTACGACTGAAAAGGGTACGTGACCATCGACATTGGACGTTGACGCAGAGGCGCAGAGTTTCCTGGTCTGATGAATCCTGATACCTTCCTCAGTAGGCCGATGGGACTCCTCCGTCTTCCAGGGGAATAGCTGCTTGATACCTGTACTGCTGAGCAGAGATAAGCTGGCGGAGGGCGACATTATGGTCTAGGGAACGTTCACGTGGGCATCCACGGGTCCCGTGGAGCTTGTGTAAGGCGCCAAGACGCCCAAGGAGTATCGTACACTGGTTGCAGACCACGTACACCCCTTCATAACAATCATGGTTCCCGACGGCAGTTGGACTCTTCAGAAAGATAATGCGCATTTCAGAAGGCCAAGAGTGTAAAGGAGCGGTTCGAGGTCCAATTGGCGTGCTGGCCCCCAAGTCGTCAGATAAGAACCCGGCCGAACATATCTAGGATGTGATTGAACGTAACGACAGAGCTCATCGGCACCCTTCCCGGAATTTACGGGAATTCTGTGTCCTGTGTGTGAATATATGGTGCCAATTCCATTGAGCGACGTACGAAGGCCTCAGTGCTTCGATGCCACGACGCGTCGCCCATGTTATCCGTGCCAAAGGTGAACATACCGTCTATCAGGTAGGTGACTATAGTGCTCTGGCCAATTCGTGTAACGATGATTATCACGTCAGAGGTTACAACACATATGACAAGCACCTGATAAGATACTCCAAACGGAAATCTGTAAGCAAAATCAGAAACGTACTATAATGCAAAGAAAAGAGAAGGCAATACCGTTTTTAGAGGAAAGTGTACGCTGCAGTTCAGTATTACCAAGCAACGTGTAATGGCGAAGCTTAACAAAGCACGAGAATGCGGTTCATCGGTTCATTATTGGCATTTACAGTACTCGGCATTTGACATAGCTTGTAATCTCGGGTGTATAAACCTTACAGCGTCAATGGCATTTGTTACCAATCTGAAAAAAAGAATTTAGGATAACATCACGCCGTATAGTTACGCTCCAAGCACGAAAAGATAAGGACGATGGAGAAGAGACAATTCAAAGAGTTTAAGCATTGGTCGATGAAGTCAATGCGCATATCACGTGAGGAAACACCAATATAGGTTGTGTAAGGAATTGTGAATAGACTCTATTCAAATATGCGTTTTCTTCCGAAAGAACTCTGTCTATGAAAGGGGAGAGAAACGCCGTCTCCACTTTGTAATCAGTTAACACTGCTACACACAGCTACATGATTGATGATACTACATGAAAGGACCGTCGATTGTCAGGCACACTCCATATATGGTTTAAAGAATCAACTGTAAACTTTCGACACTCTGAAGCTAGCGAAACAGAAAAACGGTGCCCTCAAAATGTCTTCGCATAAGTAAGTGTAAGTGGGAAGATGACGAAACATCATCCGAAGACGTTTTTTTATGTCAATTTTGAAACCACATTTGCTGATGAAGTCACTAGTACATCTACTTTGTGACTCGAAGAAGTACTGAGGGAAGTCTCTGGAGGAAAGATGTAGTTTTAAAAATCTTTATACTTAAAACTACAAAATATACCCAACGTCAGGATGCGTATTTCTTCAGGCAACATAAAATATATGGCAAGGGAATAACAGAAGTTCATACACTACGTATCAGGTACATGCATCCAAAATTTCATGACATTCATTATCATTTGCAGAACGCTGGCAAATTTATTGGTGAACCTACGTACAATTTCAGAAGTGGCCACCGATTTTGTCGAATGTGCTGTTATGACAAGTGGTCATCTAGCTTTTCTTCACTGTGCGTCTTTTATCATTCTTGTCGTTTCGAGCATTTTGTTGAACGACCTTACGTGAATTTACATTTAAGATAGCTGTATTAGGTTGGGCATCTTCAGTGACATCTAGAGCATGGCTGCTGAGTCTTCTAGAAGAACGACGCTCGCCAGCATATTGAGAGGTACGTAATGGTACTGCAACAAAAATTTCATAAATATATGTTCTTTAGAAGGCAAATACTTCAATTGCAAGAGCAGATATTGAACGTTCATAAAGAGTGCCACGAATGAATACAGATTTATTTCATTCACGGTGGCGCACCACAGAAATGTTGAAGAACCTGAATTGGTTGACTCTTGAAGACAGATGCAAATTTACTTCTGACGCTAACTTAAAAATTTTAAAAAAAAAGCCAGTATCAAGTGAACAGTCTAGATATACTCTTCAGTTCCCAATGTATTGCTCCCTCTGAGATCGTGAAAGCAAGCTTACGCTAATTATTGTAGCACATACAAAGGCGTTTAAGCAGCCGTTCTTCCTGTGCTTTATACGTAGTTGGAATGGGAATAAACTTTACACGCTAAGTATGTTCTACCATTCACTTTGCAGTGGGGTACGTAGATGTAAATATAAAATCTTGACTACAGTAAGCAATATGAAATCCAGATAGGTTTTTGTAGTTACGGGGAGATGACGCTTGCACAAGATATTATAGCATGGAAGCTGCAGCAAACCAGTCCTCGGACTGAAGACCACAACAAATCACAGTATTTTACCGTGCCACCGCGTAGGGCCTAGCGGATGTACTTCTATTCGGGGTTAAATCGCCGATGCAGAGCCAGGTGCTGTGTGGAGTGACATGTCGACGTTAGAAAATAATGGTTCAAATGGCTCTGAGCACTACGGGACTTAAGTTCTGAGGTCATCAGTCCCCTAGAACTGAGAACTACTTAAACCTAAGGACATCACACACATCCATGCCCGAGGCAAGATTCGAACCTGCGACCGTAGCGTTAGCGCCGTTCCAAACTGTAGCACCTAGAACCGCTCGGCCACCTCGGCCGGCTCGACGTCCGAGCTCGCCGTCGACTGTAGCGGAGTATAACAGCTCGGACAATAACCAGTGAGCAGCACAAGCGCTCAAGACAAACCGGTCATTGTGGAGAATATTGTTCGTAAGTGCGCGACTGTCCACGAGGTACAGAGATTACAAGGAGCGGAACGTATACCGTTACTGGATGATTTAGACATAGGAAATGTCACATGTATTGATGAGTCATGGTATATAATGGTGCACGTCTATGGCAGTGTGCAAGTCTGTCGATATCCTCAAAACACGTTCAGTCCACTCTGGTAATAGCGCAATGACATGGCAGTTGGTGGAGCAATTCTAGTGCAATGGTAAGTTTAGTAGAGATAAATGGAGCCTCTTTATCGTTTCTCAACGAAGTACGGTACAGAACCGTACTGTCCGATCACGTGAAAACGTTTGTTTCTCTACAGTAACCCGTAAGTGACTTGTAAAACAACTGTCTTTCCCCCAACGGCGGCACGTCGCAATCGTTAACAACACGAAAGGAGATGCTAAACGGTACTAAGTAGATTTCTGATTAAACTGCTCATCACCATATTTTAAAAGCATGACAAGTTTTTCACGATTTATCGGCCAACAACATTTCTTAGAATGCTAAGAGATTTTCATTTGTAAGTAAAACCTCACCAATGCTCATCTGTTCTTCAGTTAATCTTCAAACATATGTTAACGGCAAATAAAAAAAAACGCTGTATGAGATGGAACTATGTGAATCACATAGTAACATTCATATTTTTCTGCCTTTCTAAGGATTATTAAAACGATTAGCATTAAACGTCCTCAAAATGAAACAAAAATTGTGCTGTCAGATGTCAGGAACTCATAGAAGCTGAGAAGGCTAAGACACTGATGTTTGTGCTCGATAAACAGGCTTCTACCCCGTAAAACTGAAGTACATTTACTGCGGAAATATTAACTTCTCAACCAAGTGTAATAATCGTTATTGATCTTTGTAGACAACACTGGGATCTCCAGTAATAATGAATGTTCTGTTAATTTTGCACTTAACCTACATCTTTCGAGTAGCATTTGTAGATGGCGCCAAACGTAACGCTCCCACCCGACAAAGTGATCACCAGCGATGGTTTCTTAGATCCTAATGGAGTAGAACTTACCTTAGGACACAGGTGAACATGTGGTTCCAAGAAAACGTCGCTGTTACATATTTGCTCCTTACCTCATAAATTCTACTGCTGAAAATTTTTGACACCAGGAAGATTCCGCCTCCTGGTGAATGGTTACCCCTCTTCATAAACCAACTGTCTCCGTCACACATACAGATTACCAGTAAGAGAACATTGTCATAAAACTATTTAATAATCGCAGTATACGTTACACATTTCGACTAACAGCCTTGCTTTTATTCTGGAAACTCGTGTGAATAAGCAAATTAACTGTGTTTTCTCCAGTGTTTTACAAACGTTGGGGAGTCGGTTACATAAGCAATTGATTCTTTAATTCAGCTTCACTTGATTATTCCACAGAATACCCGTCGTGCTGATGATATGATGTGGGCTAATAGACATTATACTATAATTCCTTGTTGAAAGAATAGTGTCTATTTATAGCATCTAATTTACATTACACAGAACATCTAACACAAGTTTCCACTCTGTTTAGAGAGGTAAGCATGAGAGCTCACTTATCTAGACGTTACGGTACAGTTTAAATTTGTATCTAAAAATAATAAATAAAAACCAACTGATACAGAATCGCTGAATCTCTAGAAGGTATCGTAGTTACAAGCACTGAATCCTGCCTCAACTACTGAAACATGCTTTCCTTGTTTCTTCCACTCATGCCACTCATTTATTCTGTCACAATTATGTTTATAAGTATTTTAAGCCACGTCATTCATGTAATTTCTATACAGTTATGTATCCCTTGAGCAGACAGCTACAGCGACGCATTTAGCCCGCCTCGAGTACTACGCACTTGCGCGCTTGCGACTGTCTTGTTGCCATTTGTCTGGCGTGCCATCTGGTCCCCAGAGTGTGTAACATAACATTGCTACCCCCTGCGGAGAAGCGTTGTTCCACTTACTTAAACAAATTACAAACTAGCGAGAACGTAGTATGACGTTCCTACAAAGAACTGAAAATGTTTCTGTACTACATTTCCGTGTACTTGCACGTTCTCATCTGATGTAACGTATGGTTATAATTAAACTTTCGCTACTTGAGACAGTGTAGACGGAAAACTATTTACCATATGGGTACCCAAAGTTGTAGAAATGGGGTTCAGACTGTCCACTGCAGTATGTGCATTGTTAGTAGCGTTAGTGCAACATTTAATGTAAAAAACAGGCAATTGAGCGAAAAATGTGAGAATCTAGCAGTAATCACATTAATACATAATGTGCACAAACGTGGAAGCGCTTTTCTGAAAAGATATTGGTACCAATGTTTGCAAAGAAAAAACTAAACTTCTAAATTTAGTACGATGTACATCAAAGAAAACAATCGTAAGCGTACGAAGATGCTCAATAATATACCTTTTATCAAGTAAATACCCAATGAAATTAGAGAAGAAAGGATTGTTTTTCAGCGAGAATACTGCTGTTAAATTTCTCAGGAGCACAAATTCAGCTAGTAGCTGACTCTATAGTATGAATTTTAAGCGGCGTTATAGAGCGAAGGTCGAGCAGTGGTTAGCACAAGGAACTCGCATTCGAAATATAACTTATTTCACAATACATTTTTAAGGGTATTTGAAAATTGTTTTCCCAAGAAAATAGTTAAACATAATTCCAAGAAAACATATAAAAAACCTTGGCTAACTAAAGGAATAAGAATATCTTGCAACCGCAAAAGAGAACTGTATCTAACAGCAAGATGGAGTACTGACCCCGAAATTGTTCAATATTATAAAAACTATTGTGCGGTACTAAGAAAAGTTATTAAAAAGTCCAGAAGCATGTGTATCATGTCTGAGATCAGTAACTCTGATAATAAAATTAAAGCAATTTGGAATATTATTGAAAGGGAAACAGGGCAACCAAGAGCACAGGAAGACTTTAGTGCAATAAAATTGAATGACAAGTGCACTAACAAACAATCAGAAATTGAAAATATTTTGAATAATCATTTTTTAAATGTTGTGGAGAAAATAGGATCTAGATCTTCACTAGAAGAGGCAAGGCTATTAATAGAAGAGGCCATACCTGCACAGTTTGAAACAGCTGTAATTCCACCAACCTCTCCCTCTGAAATCAGTAAAATAATAAACTCACTGAAAAGTAAAAGCTCTTACGGAATTGATGGCATTTCCAGCAAAGTACTTAAAGCTTGTTCCCCACAGATAAGTAGAATTCTCAGCCACGTATGTAATAGCTCTTTGGAGCAGGGTGTTTTCCCTGATAGACTGAAATATGCCATTGTAAAACCATTGCATAAAAAGGGGGATATGTCGGATGTCAACAACTACCGCCCAATCTCTCTTCTGACAGCTCTATCAAAAATTTTTGAGAAAGTAATGTATTCAAGAGTAGCCTCCCATATTTGTAAAAATAAAGTACTAACAAAATGTCAGTTTGGTTTTCAGAAAGGCTTTTCAACAGAAAATGCTATATATGCTTTCACTGATCAAATATTAAATGCTCTGAATAACCGGACATCACCCATTGGTATTTTTTGTGATCTCTCAAAGGCCTTTGATTGTGTAAATCATGGAATTCTTTTAGATAAGCTAAATCATTATGGTTTGAGTGGGGCAGTGCACAAATGGTTTAATTCATACTTAACTGGAAGAATGCAGAAAGTTGAAATAAGTGGTTCGTGTAATGTTAAAACAGCTGATTCCTCAAACTGGGGTGCTATCAAGCACGGGGTCCCACAGGGTTCGGTCTTAGGTCCTTTACTGTTCTTGATATACATTAATGACTTACCATTCCACATTGATGAAGATGCAAAGTTAGTTCTTTTTGCTGATGATACAAGTATAGTAATAACATCCAAAAACCAAGAACTAAGTGATGTAATTGTAAATGATGTTTTTCACAAAATTATTAAGTGGTTCTCAGCAAACGGACTCTCTTTAAATTTTGATAAAACACAGTATATACAGTTCCGTACAGTAAATGGCAAAACTCCAGTAATAAATATAGAATTTGAACAGAAGTCTGTAGCTAAGGTAGAATTTTCAAAATTTTTAGGTGTGTCCATTGATGAGAGGTTAAACTGGAAGCAACACATTGATGGTCTGCTGAAACGTCTGAGTTCAGCTACATATGCTATTAGGGTTATTGCAAATTTTGGTGATAAGAATCTCAGTAAATTAGCTTACTATGCCTACTTTCATTCACTGCTTTCGTATGGCATCATATTCTGGGGTAATTCATCGTTGAGTAGAAAAGTATTCATTGCACAAAAACGTGTAATCAGAATAATTGCTGGAGCCCACCCACGGTCATCCTGCAGACATCTATTTAAGGATCTAGGGATCCTCACAGTAACCTCACAGTATATATATTCCCTTATGAAAAATGTTGATAATAATCCAACCCAATTCAAAAGTAATAGCAGTGTGCATACCTATAACACCAGGAGAAAGGATGATCTTCACTATGCAGGGTTAAATCTGACTTTGGCACAGAAAGGGGTAAATTATGCTGCCACAAAAGTCTTTGGGCACCTACCAAACAGCATCAAAAGCCTGACAGATAGCCAACTAACATTTAAAAATAAATTAAAAGAATTTCTAGATGACAACTCCTTCTACTCATTGGCTGAATTTTTAGATATAAAGTAAGTAAAAAAAAAAAAAAAAAAAAAAAAAAAAAAAAAAAAAAAACTTAATCATTAGTGTCATGCAATATTTTGTGTAATGTAATTTCTTGTACAGACATCTTTTATTAACCTGACACGTTCCACATCATTACGAAGTGTCGTATTCATGATCTATGGAACAAGTATTAATCTAATCTAATCTAATCTAATAGGACGATAGTTGCAATGCTTGTCCGGCCGTTTGGATTTCGATTTTCCGTGCTTTCCCTAAATCGAGTAATGCAAATGGTGGCATATTTGCTTTGAAAGGACAAGCAGATTTCCTTCCCCAGCGTTTCCCAATGCCAGCTTGTTCCCCCTTCCTGTAATGGCCCCGTTGTCAACGGAACGTCAAAAAGTAATCTTCCTTCCCTTCATTTTTCCTTATTGGACACTCTAATTTATCGCTGTAAGCACTAGCTATGTAAGATTATGGGAGAACAACACGAACAGTAAAATGTTCGAAACTATAATTTTGAATCAAACCTATGTGGCATATGCTGTCCCTCACACTGCCTGACAAAAACAGTGAGGCAAACAGAAGGCGAGGAGGAAAGATATGAAACTTCACTGGTTGAGAGGGTATATTATGTTATTTCCGTTACAATATCAAGTCATATTTACAAAGAACTTGGCAGTAAGAGCCCAATTATCAGTACGACTTTGCACCACCTCGGGCCTAGATACAAGCACTGATTCAATTTCGTAGTGTCTCATAAAACCGTTGTATACTTTGATGAGACGAGTTGGCCTACAATTGCTGTAACTCGTTCTCGATATCCGGATACGAACAGTGGGACGCAGTTGACCTCCGATCTCATCGCACACATTTTCTATCGGGGACAGATCTTGATAGCCGCAGGAGTATCTCTGCATCATTCTTAGTGACAGGTGCCTTGTGTTGACGACAAGTGGCCTGTTGAAAATGGCACCATGATACTGATATACGAGAGGTAACACGTGAGAAAACAGAATGTCAGTCATGTACCATTCTGCCTTCACGCTATCCTCAATCACTATCTGTCATGACGTGAGGTCATTTCTGACAGGTGCTCACACGATGGCACACCTTGTGCCATGGTGAGCCTCTCCAAAACATTGTATGAAGGTGACTTCTCCCCAGCTCCGTCCCATACTGGCCAATGGTGGTCATCCGGGGTAGTACATAACCGTGATTCAGCGCTGTACATAGCGCGTCTCCTTTCATCAGCCGCCGATGCTCCTTAGTCTCGGCGCCACCCCAAACGCACAGTTTGAGTTGAGGTGTTATTGGGAGCCTATGCATGGGACCAGAATTCCCTATTATGGGTAGTGCTAGTCTCCAAACGTTGTTGGATGACAGACTGTTACACTGATGCCATAACTTGTTCTCGGATGGCAGAAGCTTATGTGACGGGGCGACGATGTGCTTCGTGCACAATGTGGTGATTCTCCATAATGGTGGTCAGACATGGTCGACCAAAACCGTTCCCAGGTTCTCCAAGATCGGGGCGTCGTCATATCCGAATGCACCCAAATATGGATATTGCTTGCTTCGACCAGACAGCTAACTGCAGGCTCACAATGAGGCTTCTTTCAAATACTGTCAGTTGTCGTTAACGTTACCTAACACGTCTATGTGGCATCTTCATGTCCTTAACAATGGTCACTCAATATCTGACGCTGTTCAGGTACCATATGTAACCCATCAGGCTTGGTAACAGAAAACTGCAACAAAATCATTTGTGTACCCAACTATTCTGTGTACGTGTGCGAAGTTACGTTGACATCAGACCATGTGTTCTGGCTGCTTTGCTTTCTCTACCAGGCGGTGTATAGAAATACGCGTCATAAATGCAAGGAATTAGTAGGGGAATTTAAGACAGTTTCTGCACTTTGTGCCATAGATGAATATGCAGCGTCAGTTTATCACACTCAAACCAACGAAAAATTGTGGAGACCGCTCAGCACTTGAAACAATTCAAGTGACTCCCCAAAAGCACACCATTAACCATATAAACAATTTTCGATAACGATCTCATAAAATTATTTTTCATTCATTATCACTTGGAATTTCATTTTTCTCTATTCCTATGTCGTTTAAGTGTTATTCTTCCTCGTTTCTGTACAAAATGGTAAATGAAAGTTATGTTCTGTCTTACCTGGGATGTGTAGCTCTCCTAACGTGAAATACGTTCTAACATTCTATAACTAAAGGCAATTAGTTTTAAAAATACTTTATTCTAAATTTCTCTCCAATCGGAATACATCAAGGACGCACATGTTCGGGGCAAGGAGATTCCGCCCCCTCAACCCCTCTCCCTCAACCCCCCCAAAAAAAGTCTCTCAAGGGGAAAAAGACGTACAGTCTATTCAGGCGATTTTTCTTTTTCGACACAATGATTTTAAACGTCGATATTACGGAGGTTTTTAACGGGGTCTGAAGTGGAACTTCCTTAGGGCTACTTACAAGTCGCCCTTCGTCTTCCAAAATATTAAAAATACTCCGTACCTCCAGGTCTTTGTCTCCTTACAAGCTATTGTACGGGCTACGTTGGAATACATAATTTTATCATATTTAATATATCCACGTAATATTAGATAAGAAAATGTACCTAAAAACGTAGAACAGAATATAAGCCGACCACAATAATATTACACCTGGGAGGGAGAGCGCTTCTGTCGGCTTATTGTGAGCTGTTATCGTGATATTTCACCTAGGCACAGATACGCAAAAAAATTTTACTGTACATAAATCTACAACTGTTAAATTACTTTCCTACATAGATTCCTAAGTTTTGTAGGCACTTTTCATAGCGTGGCACAGGTTTTTGTACGCCTTCTTCATTGAAGGTTGTCGCCTGTGTATTCAACCATGTGGTAACATGTTCTTTCAGATCGTCATCATCGTCAAATGTTGACCACCAAGGACAGATTTTAGGTGCAAGAAGAGATGAAAGTCGCTAGGAGCGAGGTCCGGGCTGTAAGGAGGATAATCAAACGCGTCCCAGTGAAATACATGTAAGAATTGTTTGCTGAAAATTCGCCGTGCGAGGTCGGACATTGTCGTGAAAACAAAATCTTTTGACATTAATCCTCGGCGCTTGTTCTGTATTGCGTGGCGTCATTTCTTAATGGTCTCGCAGTAACCATGTGCATCGATTGTTTGGCCTCGTGGTAAGAAATTAATCAGCAAAATGCCTTTTCGGTCCGAAATAACGGTGCACATGACTTTTCAAGGTGTCAAAATTTGCTTAGGCTTAACATTCTTTGGGGATGAAGTGTGCCTCCATTCCACTGATTGCCGTTTGTTTCAGGGGTGTCGTGCGATACCCAAGTTTCATCCCCCGTGACTATTCGAGAAAGAAAACCATCGACTTCATCATTGTAGAGTGTCACAAACTGAAGTGCACTGACCATCCATTGTTTTTTGTGTTGTTCAGTAAGAATTTTGGGTACCCAACGTGAGCAAAGTTTTCGAAATTTTAGTTTTTCAGTAACAATTTCATGAATTAGTGATCGTGAGTTTTGCGGAACTTCCATAGCACGGGCACAAAGCGTAAATTTATGGTTGTACTTAACCTTTTCTTCAGTTGTGTGAACCAGTTCATCAGTAACCACAGACGGGCGTCCACTTGTTCTTCATCGTACACTTCATCATGTCCTTCATTGAACAGTCTGACCCATATACTAACCGTCGAATCAAGTGGTTCAAATGGCTCTGAGCACTATGTGACTTAACATCTGTGATCATCAGTCCCCTAGAACTTAGAACTACTTAAACCTAACTAACCTAAGGACATCACACACATCCACGCCCTAGGCAGGATTCGAACCTGCGACCGTAGCAGTCGCGCGGTTCCGGACTGAGCGCCTAGAACCGCTAGACCTCCGCGGCCGGCTAACCGTCGAATCACTCATAGCATTTTGTCCGTAAACCTCGCAGATTTGCCGATGAATTTCCTTTGGTTTTACTTTTTTTACATTTAGAAAACGAATCACAGATCTGATTTCACATGCGGAGGCATTTTCAATTACGGCTGACATATAAAGAAGCACTACAAGGCAAACGTCGGTAGCAGCGACCTGAAAATGGCCTATATGTCTTCTCCTTGAGTCAGAGTAACTGCCGCGGGTCCTAGGAACTGCGATCGTAGCGCTGCCGCGGATAGAAATAGAAACGGAACTTACTTTGTGGACGACCCTCGTATATGCATATCTGTCTTGAAATCATTCTTAAAACTATTTGCTTTCCTTGGTGATCACTTACTTGCCTCCCGTGACGTACCCGCTGTTTCCGACAATGGCCAGAAGAGGCAAAAATGCAGTAACACCGTGGTCGGGTAGAAGAATCGATCTGATGTTTTTTATTGGATGCTAGCCACAGTAACAACTGGCTTGAGGCTCTGCTGCACTGGGACGCCATGGCAGGTCTGCTTGCATGTCTACTGACAGCGCTCCGGTTTGCCAGCACAAGACACCAGCGGATACGCCAAAGAAATTTCTCCTCTCTGCGTGCATTATCTAAAATAAAGTACAAAAGCTAGTAGCTGCGCTTTGTGTGCGACGTCGGAATAAAACGCCAATGCAATAAAAGAAGTAGTTCTTGGAACAATTCTTCATTCCTACTTGCCACATAGTTTTTCAAGGATTTAAGAAATTACTGTGGTAAATTTTTTAGTTGGGTAAGCAGTGCGTTCATTCAACATCTGCCAAGATGAAATGACGAAATAGGACACTGTTTTAAGGAAAGGAAAAGGAAAGATTTTCCGTGACGTTAAGATCTAATCAATAGCTAATTATTTGTGGTCTGCAGTGATTTTTGGAATTTTAGTTGTAAATTTAATGTATACATAATAGTGAGTTATAATTTTTTGAGAATTTGCTTTATAATAAACTCAAGTTATATACTACAAAATTTGGATCAAAAACCAGGAGACCTGCTTTATTTTTTTACACATCTTATTTTTTTAAATAATTCTCGCACATCTGATGTATTACACACGTTAACGAAAAGTGCAGCAGGAGACGTAGCTTCTCTATTTCGGTCTTGGAGTAGGTTTTGAGTGAAAGTTCCATATCCCAAACAGAAATGCGTTATGTCTGTGTTGTGAAGTTCTCGTGATAGGAGTGGAACACTAGAGACACTGAGTGACAATAATTTCTACTTTCTCCAGCTGGCCATTGTCCTGAAAGTGCGTTGTTGTAAGTAGTTTGAATGTGGCTATAACTTGGAGGGGCGTATTCTTTTCACTGCGCCTCCTTTTGATACTCATTATTCTAATTTTAGCGGTCATTCTTCTATGTTTGGGAGTACTTTGAAGTGTGTTCAGTAGAGACAATAAAGGTGTAACAGGCTGCGCTTCATTTCGTGTTGATGATTGTACGAGTGATTACTCAATGGCTGAAAATCATCTCGAGTTCTTATTTGATATGTCATAATGGTGATTCGCCTTCTGACTGAGGTGGCCACATATTGTAGTGTCTACAGTGCCTTTCAGTGGGAATGCCAATGTATTGGTACGTGATTCGTATTAAATCTTCCACCTGTATCGTAAGAAACTTGCTCTGACCTCTACGTTCATATGCTACACTCGTCTACAGACCAGAATTACGCTCAAAACGGATTTTTCATCTAGCGAGAACAGGTACCAGGGATCGCATGTTAAGTCAACTTTTGATATCAGGACTTCTTAATTGCTACTTGAGCCGACAATGGCTTATGTCTGCTGAGGGTGAAACATTTTTTTTAATTTTATTATTTTATTTTTGGGAAACATTGCCAGAGACTGAACGGCCAGAAATGGGAGTTTGGCGTCCCTGACCAGCTTGTGTGAATGCGTCTTGCGCCATCAGAATTCGAGAAAAATAAGGATTCGACAAAAGAACGTTTTGGAATTGCCACATTCGCGTAATGAGCCGCTACACGGATTTTCACGAACGCTGCCGTGAATAGTAAGTGTGACGAGTGCTCGATTTGCTACATAATGGGTTAAAAGAGGTTAAGTGCTACACATCAGATTTTTCTACGCGTAATTTGCAAAAAGGACCATCGGGAAATCGATGGTCGTCCATTAAGCGTGGAGCGGCGAGCATTGTGGCGTGCGCACGTGCACTCGCAAATGAAATGGCGGCGGCTCTTCCGCCACTCAGCGCCGCCCGCCCGTTTCCGGCACGCGCTTTCAGTGACGTCACAAGGTGGAAACGCCTCCGTGCCGAATATGCAAACGAGAGAGCCTACCAGCTGCTCCCGCCTCCCCCTGGCGAGCCCTGTCCACTACAGACCGGCTCTTTATCGTTATTAAGCATCTTGCCGCTAAGCTCCACGTCTTTACGAAAGCTATTGTGCGTACAAACCGAACCTAATCTCTTCCGGCGTCTTGCATGGAAAGCGACGAAGCGGCTAGAATGGCGCCGGCGATGTTAGGTGCTGATGAAAGAATGCAACACGTTGGCTTTGTATATATACTCTTACATATCTGGTCGATAGCGGAAGCTACGAGGTAATTACCCAAACGGAGATCGGCAGGTGCTTAACATACTTCCGACGCCGTAGTGATTAATATTGCAGCTTGTTCTGATACCACCACACACTCTGTTATCACGGTTCGCGGCGGTTTACACGTAAACGCTAAAATATTTGGTGCATAAAATAGCGTCTGTTGCGCCTATACTACGAGCGTGTTCCTACATGAGTTAACTACAAGGTACCATAGAAGTTTTTGTTGTTGTAGTCTTTATTCCGAAGATTCGTTTTATGCAACCCTCAACTCGACTCCACCCTGAGCAAAGTTTTTCATCTGCATATAACCAGAGCAGAACACATCATTTTGAACTTGCTTACTGTACTCATATCTTCGTCTCTCTCTACAATTATTACCCCCATCCTTCTCTCCAGTACTAAACTGGTGATCCCTTCATATCTCATCGTGTATCCTATCAACCTATCCCTTCATTTTAGTCAAGCTATCCCATAGACTTCTCTTCTCCCCAAACATGTTCTATAACTCATCGTTTGCTACACCTCCTCATCTAATCTTGAGTGTGCACCACATTTCTAAAGCTGATAATTTCATTTTGTCTAATCTACTTATCGCCCACGTCTCACTTCCAAACAAGGCACTCTTGACAAATATGTTCAGGAAACGCTTCCTAACACCTAAATCTATATTCAGGGTTAACAAATTTATTTTCTATAGGAACTCTTTCCATGTCTTTGCGAGTGTACATTATTATATCCTCACTACTTCGGGCATCACCAGTTAACTTCTGCCAAAGTAGCAAAACTCATCTATTACAGTTACTACTAATCTAACCACTACTACCTATATCTCTCAGTATCGCGTGATATAATTCGACTACATTTCATTATCGTGATTTTGCTTTTGTTGATGTTCATCTTTTCAAGGCACTGTTCACTCCGTTCAACTGCTTTTCCAAATCCTTTGCTGCCGCTGACAGAATTTCTTCGTCAACGGGAAACCCACACCGTTTTTATTTCTTCTTCCTGAACTTTAATTCCTTATCCAAATCTTTCTTTGTTTGTTTCCTTTGCTGCTTGGCCGACATACAAACTGAATAACAACGAACATTGCCTACAACTCTGTCTAATTACCTTCTCAATCACTGCTTGCCTTTCATGCTCCTCGACTCTTACAAGTTCCGCCTGGTTTGAGTACAGTTTGTATTTAACACTTCACTCCCTGTATTTTACCCCTGTTACCTTCAGAATTCCAAAGAGTATATTCCAGTCGACAGCGTCAACAGCTTCCTCCAATTCTACAAATGCTCCAGACCTAGTTCTGCGTTTTCTGAACGTATCTTCTAAGAAAAGTCGTAGGGTCAGCAGTGTTTCGCGTGTGCCTACAAGGCTCTAAAATCAAAACTGATCTTCCCCGAGGTCATTTTCTACCAGTTTTCCCGTTATTCTACAAATAATTCGTGTTACTATTTTGCAAACACGATTTATTAAAGTAATAGCTAGGTAACATTTATATTTGTGAATGAGGTCTTTCGTTGAAATTTGAATTATTACAATATTCTTCAAGACTGAGGGTATTTCCCCTGTCTCATACATTTTGCATACCAGGTAAAAAAACTTATGTCATGACTGGTTACGCAACGATATAGGTACCTCTGCTGGAATATTGTCCACTTCAGGTGCCTTGTTTCGACTTAGCTGTGCAGGTGCTCTGTCAGTATCATATATCCTATCTCATCGTCAGGTACGAATCTCCTTTTACAATATTGCCTTTAAAACCATTACTCTTGTACATCCCTTCTACACACTCCTTCCACGTTTCGACTCTCTTTTTTGCTTCGTACTAGTTTTTCATTTGAGCTCATGATATTGATTCAGCTACTTTTCTCTTCTCGAAATGTTTCTTGTTTTCCTGTAGGCTGTACCTATCTTTTCCGTAGTTATATTTACTCCTCTATCCTTGTAGTTGTCCTCTATCCATTTATGCTTAACCTCCTTGCATTTCACGTCAGTTTCATTTCTTAACCGTTCATATTCTCTTTCACCTGCTTCATTTGCTGGATTTCAGTAGTTTCTCCTTTTATCAATTAAGTCCAATATCTTCTGTGATATCCATGGATATTTGCTAGGCCATATCTTTTTACCTATTTGATCCTCTGTTGCCTTCAGTATTTCATCTCTCAAAGATACCCTTTCATGTTACACAGTATTCCTTTATCCTGTTTCAGTCAATTGTTGCCAAATGCTCCAACTGAAATTCTCAAAAACTTCTGACACTTCCAAATTACCCACCTTCCATCGCCATAATTTTCTACTTTTTTGCAGTTTCTTCAGTTGATAAACCAATAAATTGTGATCAGAGTCTGCATCTGCCCCTAAAATGTCTTGCAGTTAAAATCTGTCTTAGCATTATTTAATCAGTCTAAAAGATTTTGATGTCTCCAGGTCCCTTCCACGTATACAATCCTATTTCATGATTCTCAAGGGCAGTGGTAGTGACGGTTAAATCATGCTCTGTGCAAAATTATACCAGGTGGCTTCCTCTTTCATTCCTTTTCCACAGTCTATATTCTACTACTATTTTTCCTTCTCTAGCTTTTCATACTATTGAATTCCAGTCCACCCAGGTAGGCTAAATTTTCTTCTTCCTTATCGAGCTGAATAATTTCGTTTACCTTACCACAAATTTTTTCACTCTTTTTTTAATCTGAGGAGCTATTAGTCATAAAATCTTGTCATACAGCGGTGGTAGTTAGCTTCATGACGGTCCTGCCTACGACAATCAATTCACTATGCTTTTCGTTGTGGATTACACTCATTCTTACTTTCTTATACATTATTAGACATACTCCTCTATCGCCCCTTTGTGATTTTGTATTTATAATGCTGTACTCGCCTGACCAGAAGTCTGTTCATCCACCGAAATTTCACTAATCGCAACTATACCTAACTTGAACCTATCCATTTACTTTTTTAAATTTTCTAACCTGCTGGTCGATCAAGGGATCCAACATTCCAAGCTCCGCCCCGTAGATTGTCAGTTTTCTTTTTCCAGATGACGACATCCCTCCGAGTAGTCCCCTCCCGGATATCGAAATGAAGAACTATTTTGCCTTGGAATACTTTACCCAAGAGGATGTCGTCATCATTTAACCATAAAGCAGAGCTGCATGCCCTCGGCAGAAATTTTATCTGTAGTTACCCCTTGCTTTCAACCGTTCGCAGTATCAACACAGCAAGACCATTGTATTAGACGTAAATCATATTCACAAACAGCAAGTTTAAAGGACCGTATAGTGGAGAAGCCAGGTTCAAATTTCAGACCCCGTTGAACTGATTTAGTTCGTATGTGGCTACTGAAAATAGCACCGAGTGATTACTGGAATTGATTCTAGAACAAACCCTCGTACTGTTTTTGGCTCCATTCACGTCTATCTTAGCGCGACGTGTATAATAACTTAGATGTCTGCAAGAAAATATAATGGAAATTTTGGTAAGGTCTTATGGGACCAACCTGCTGAAGTCATCGGTCCCTAAACTTACACACTATTTAATCTAACTTAAATTAACTTACGCTAAGAAGGACACACACATCCAAGCCCGAGGGAGGACTGGAACTTCCGACGAGTGGAGCCGCGCGGACCGTGACGAGACGCCCGAGACAGCATGCTGACAAGAAGTTACGCTCTAGTTTTCCATCTTCATACATAGAGCTGTTTTCTGGGATAGCCACTAGTCAATGAGACAGTTGCGACCAGTTCATACCTCATTACGAAACTTTGGCAGTAAGTACAACGTGGAGTACGATGAAAGATCTCTCATCGTGATGATCACATTCTGTGGTGCCACCGCAAGGCACCACACTTCCTAGGTTGTAGGCTTGAAATAGGCCGTGGCCCGTCAGTACACGTCGTACCTGCCAGTCGCCACTGTCGACGGTAACACACCGAGCGCCGCAACTCGGCTGGTCTTAAGAGACAAGCTAGCGCACTGACCAGTTCTTCAGCCAACTTTAATAGGAATGGTTCACTTGTTATAGCTTCAGAGATCTCATTTGCAGAGACGCTAGTTAGCATAGCCTTCAGCTAAGTCAGTAACTACGATCTAGCCAGGCGCCACATATCGTTTATGCATTGACAGTTGATCTATATATGTGAAGCAATCATAATTGTAAAGAAGTATTCGCATATCAGTCTATAGCTGCACTTGTAAATATTATTGCACAAAGTAAAGATCGAAGTTCACCGCTGATGCTGAATTAAAGCGATGTATTTAATTGTATTCCTATCTACTAACTTTGTAATCACCTAAGATGTTACAGATATATCCCGTCAAGTATAGTTCATTGATCCTCACGTGAGCCTAAGTGATCAACGCGTGCAATTAATGGGCACACCTCATGATCAGACTAAGAGTCAAATTGTGTTCAAAAATGGTTCGAATGGCTCTGAGCACTATGGGACTTAACATCTGTGGTCATCGGTCCCCTAGAACTTAGAACCACTTAAACCTAACTAACCTAAGGACATCACACAACACCCAGCCATCACGAGGCAGAGAAAATCCCTGACCCCGCCGGGAATCGAACCCGGGAACCCGGGCGTGTGTAGCGAGAATGCTACCGCACCACCACCAGATACGGGCTACAAATTGTGTCACTTAACCGGGTCACCCTTTTTCCATGTGGCCCGTAGTTCCGCCTCAAACACAACACATTCATAGAACGTAATGCGGGTGGTTGTGCAGTGGTTTCTTCGTTTAATTATTGAGTATTGTTAATACATCTTGCAACCTTAATAAATTGTCTCTGCATCTGTTTACCTCCTTCAGTAATACAAGTTTTTTTATTTGTTGCGTCAGCTTGACTGTGTTACAGGTATGCTCAATAAACGGCACTGGGAGAAGCTTCAGGTACGCTTTTGGCATCGCTGAGAGACTTATAACTAAATTCCAAGAGCACACGTTCAAAAACGAGTCGAGGAATACACTACTTCCTACAACATGCAACACGCGCAAGGACCAGGATGTTAAAATCCAAGAAACTGACTCATTCACAAAGGTACCCACAGTATTTCTTCCCGTGTACCATCTTCGAAAGGAACTGAGAAGAGGGGAAATAAATACTTCTACGCTGGTTATAACTAAGAATTAGACTGCCAGTAATGTGTTGCACAAGTCATGTTATTGCTAGTGATCTGTTCTGGTCGTAGTAAAATAAAAACTCAGTGATATCTTGTTAGACTGGATTCCAATTCCGATAGTAGTGGTAAATTTACATACTTTCGTTGAACTACAATGACAGAAAAAATAGTATACACTTTTAGCGGTTTACAATCCACTCAAGATTTATTGCTACAACAGTGCAAATTTATAACATGAAATGATTACATTTACAGGTCAATAGCACAAGCGGTTCTGAGGTACTAGCTATCGACCCATGCTGAAATGCCGACATTAATACGTGGTGTAGCCTCCACGGGGGGCAGTGCAGCACATTGAGTTTCACGGGCAGGATTTTTTTGAGAGCATTATCCTGTTGAAACAACATATCACCGCCCTGTTGGAAGAACGGCAAAAGCACTGATCTAATAACAGCCTGCACCTACCAAGCAATGGTTAGCGTCCCCTCCGGAAATATCATAGGTAAACGAGGGTCGTAGGTTATCTCACCCCAGATCATAGTGCCTACGGTGGAGCCAGAGCGTCTTTGGACGAATGCACTCTACGAAATAGTGCTCACCAGGTGTACGAAGCATGCGTAAGTGACTGCCACTTGCGTTCGGCCGAATCTATTTTCGTCGCTTAAGACCACGGCGGGCTAATCCATCTTCCAAGTGATCCTATGACGGCAGTAGTACAGACATGCACGGCAATGCTGTGTCGTGAGTGGAAGATGGGACAGAGGTGTGCGTGCCTGTACTCGCACTGTTAATTCGCAACAGCTCTTGCTGAAATGTCTAGGCTCACAAGTTATCCCTCTAATTTGTGCTATGGTATCTGCACTATCTGCCACTGCTGTCCTTGCAATACAACGATCCTTGGCGAGCGTCAGCGCTGCGTGGACATCCTGAACCTCGTCTACAGGTGTGAGAATGTTCAGGTGACCACTAAGACCAGCATCGTTGCACAACACACAGCACGACAAACCTGTGTGCCAGTTCTCCCAAAGGACTATCCCGCCACTCTGTAGGCCACAGTTTGACCTTTTGACACATCGCCCAGTTGGTTGTAGGAATGAAGAGTGCGTCTCCCTGCATAATGTTTTGCCTGTTTTACACGTTTGTATAACACTGAGCCTTCTGGAGGCGCAGATGCAGACGCAGCAGATGGACGGGCTTCCTAAGCTCGGCCTGGAGCAGGCTAAGCACAGTGTGCTGGTCCTGTAGTACCTGATGGGATGGGGATTTGTGACCTGATGGACTGATTGTCCTAACAGTTGATTTGGGTTTGTCCGGAGTCTGGATGCACTTCTATGAAGGCTGACGGCGGATGGTGAGCCCGAAGAATTGCGAATATCGCTTCGGTCTTAAAGGAGCGAAGCCGGTCTGGAGACGAGTCACGCGGCGGAGATCGCTGCTGACTCGATCGGGACTCCCCTGTCAACTTGCACTGTTTGAGACCACAAAAATGTGTTCCCAGTCAGAGGGCATGAAGACCTGAGCCTTCTGGCTGTGAGAATTCCCTATTAAACGGTAGACACATATAGCTCTCTGGTAGCTATGCCACTACGCTATCTGTTGGTGAATTGCCGTGAAACCATCATCATTAAATCTACTATCTCAAAGATTGCATATGCTACCATCGGATCAAAATCGACGTTGTCTTTTCGGGTGTACTATTTTTTCCGACTGTCTATATTACTCCTCACATGTATCCAAATTGCCTCCGTACTCCAATTCTGTACTTAAATGTGACACTGGGATGTGTAATCAATTACTGTTACTGCTTTAATCGAAAGTAGGCATTCCATATGAAACATTCACAGAAGACTTATATTTTAATAGCTGTCGCTTGAAATATTCTTATGACGTTTGTAAATTAAAACCACCAACTATTCTCAGCCAGAGACATCTCTACCCAAAAATTACCAGAAATGCTGTTGTTAGATTTATGTGTTTTCATTCTCTAGTACGGTGTTTCATAAGGCTGTAATTTCTTTAACTTTTATTTTACTAGCGTAGGAAAGAGTTGCAGAAACATGGGCAAGAATACTGAAGCACATGTAGCACGAGAACTAATATATTTTGAGGAAACAAGAGTAAAAATATGACATCAATTGCTCGAGCAGCCCAACCAAATTGTCGGACGCTGGCCTACGCTCGATGCCAGAAAATCATGTAGAGTAAAGCGAGTGGCAAGATGATTGAACTGAAGATGCTAATTGTTCAGTGGTTCTGGTTCCAACAAGGATCGACGATTTAAACTAAAAACGTACAGGGTGTTTCAAAAATGACCGGTATATTTGAAACGACAATAAAAACTAAACGAGCAGCGATAGAAATACACCGTTTGTTACAATATGCTTGGGACAACAGTACATTTTCAGGCGGAAAAACTTTCGAAATTACAGTAGTTACAATTTTCAACAACAGATGGCGCTGCAAGTGATGTGAAAGATATAGAAGACAACGCAGTCTGTGGGAGCGCCATTCTGTACGTCGTCTTTCTGCTGTAAGCGTGTGCTCTTCACAACGTGCAAGTGTGCTGTGGACAACATGGTTTATTCCTTAGAACAGAGGATTTTTCTGGTGTTGGAATTCCACCGCCTAGAACACAGTGTAGTTGCAACAAGACGAAGTTTTCGCCGTCCACGGTGGTCTCGCGGTTCTAGGCGCGCAGTCCGAAACCGTGCGACTGCTACGGTCGCAGGTTCGAATCCTGCCTCGGGCATGGATGTGTGTGATGTCCTTAGGTTTGTTAGGTTTAAGTAGTTCTAAGTTCTTGGGGACTGCTGACCACAGCAGTTGAGTCCCATAGTGCTCAGAGCCATTTGCACCATTTTTGAACGAAGTTTTCAACGGAGGTTTAATGTAACCAAAGGACCGAAAAGCGATACAATAAAGGATCTGTTGTAAAAATTTCAACGGACTGGGAACGTGACGGATGAACGTGCTGGAAAAGTAGGGTGACCGCGTACGGCAACCACAGAGGGCAACGCGCAGCTAGTGCAGCAGGTGATCCAACAGCGGCCTCGGGTTTCCGTTCGCCGTGTTGCTGCTGCGGTCCAAATGACGCCAACGTCCACGTATCGTCTCATGCGCCAGAGTTTACACTTCTATCCATACAAAATTCAAACGCGGCAACCCCTCAGCGCTGCTACCATTGCTGCACGAGAGACATTCGCTAACGATATAGTGCACAGAATTGATGACGGCGATATGCATGTGGGCAGCATTTGGTTTACTGACGAAGCTTATTTTTACCTGGACGGCTTCGTCAATAAACAGAACTGGCGCATATGGGGAACCGAAAAGGAATCATTGGCCCATTTTTCAGATCCGAAACGATTACTTCGTCACGCTATTTGGACATTCCTCGTGAATTTGTGGCGGTACACACTGCCTTAGACGACACTGCGAACACCTCGTGGTTTATGCAAGATGGTGCCCGGCCACATCGCACGGCCGACGTCTTTAATTTCCTGAATGAATATTTCGATGATCATGTGATTGCTTTGGGCTATCCGAAACATACAGGAGGCGGCGAGGATTGGCCTCCCTATTCGCCAGACATGAACCCCTGTGACTTCTTTCTGTACACCAGGTGTACCGCCAGAAACAATTGAACAGCTGAAGCAGTACATCTCATCTGCATGTGAAGCCATTCCGCCAGACACGTTGTCAAAGGTTTCGGGTAATTTCATTCAGAGACTACGCCATATTATTGCTACGCATGGTGGATATGTGGAAAATATCGTACTATAGAGTTTCGCAGACCGCAGCGCCATCTGTTGTTGACAATTGTAACTACTGTAATTTCGAAAGTTTGTCCCAAACATATTGCAACAAACGGTGTATTTCTATCGCTGCTCGTTTAGTTTTATTGCCGTTTCAAATATACCGGTCATTTTTTAAACTCCCTGTAATATTCCGAAGCTGATAAGACACTTATACGGTATCAAAAACATTTCAAGAACGGGAAATGTGCTATAAACTTAAGTAGTTGAGGTTGCTGGTAGATGGCATTCACACATAATGACTAAGACTTTTTGGATTTCTTCTTTAAATATTATCTGGCGGCGTCTGTTTCGGATTATTAGGTCTATGGGTGTTTGATCTTCAAAAATGCTACCCCCTCTTGTTGCCGAAATACCAGATTATGTGTCTAAGAGGCGCTGGCGGAAGGAAGCGAAGAAGAATCCTGTAGGGAATGTACTCTTGTGGTTTGGTTTTAAGTAAGTGTTACCACATAAGAAAAAAAGGTTTTCTACTCAAACTACGTGTCGCAGATTGTTGACCTTTCGTTTCTTAGGTTTGGTTACACATTTTCCGTCAGTTCTGCCCTGTATGTTCACTTTTTTTCTCGGGTTTTTAATTTGTTCTGCATTATACACTGACGGAAGTGGAAACTGTTCACTTCGAAACACCTTCCCAATATCCATCAAGCTTTATGGAGATACTCAGCAAGTACTGCGTATTAAAGTACTAAGGTTTCATTCCATTCGGAACAGGTACACATCATCAACATAAGTATGAATGTTGACACTCAGAAGCATGACTACACGGTTGTATTTGTTCCGGCACACAAGCAAACACCTTCTGAATAAGATATTACGGAAATTTTTGTTATGCTTGAAACACTCGGTGCCATTCCAAATGGTCGTCTACGAAAACAACTACATCAATCTGACCCCCACAAACACAAGCGAAACCCGTCGCTAAATATTGTTTGTGTTATGGTGTCAGCGCCATACGACGTTCTCCCATGTCCCTCGTGTCAAGGATTTGTCCTTTGAGTACTCATACCATTCTTCATCTGTAGCAGTTAAAATATTAAAAATAAGCTCACACAAGGATACAATTTTCATCATACTTCCCACAGCTACGTACATACTGGGATATCAGTATCGGTCAACGAGTTTATGGTGTACCACGTTATATTTTCGACAATGTATTACCAGTGTGAGTTAGTTTTCATTTCAACTTTGTGCAGAAACAACACTACGTCACTGAATGCTAATGTTTATTGAAGAGATTTGCTGCATGCTGTGAGGCTTTTTTTCCGCGAAACAACTTGCATGGATGATTTTTTTATTAGTAGCGGATACTGGCGTAGGCAGGTGAAACATTGATCAAGAATAAGAAGAAAAAGAAGCAGTAAGTTACAGCAAAACGAGATTGGCATCAGCCCCGAATTTTGCTGGTGGGTTATGGCTATTTAAATGCTCAAGTGGGTAGTAGGACAGGAAATAAGACAAGGTCCTGTGCGTCCTCCGTAAGCATTAACCGTTGCTAACGTACTTTGAAAGATATGAAGAAGATATTACTGAAAGTAGTAACAGTCGTTTCACAGAACTCTAAGAACAAATGGTAAGTACTCTTGTAAATTCACAAATGTGCACTACCCAGGACTATCACAAATCGTCCTATGTACGTAACGTGTAGAAAGTGACGATAATAGCGGGAAAAAGAAAGAAACAAAAAAGTAATCCTTCCAAAAAGCTTTCAGTGTCCTCTTTTTTATTTTCGTGAGGAACAAACAGTTGGACTGTGGCTTTCCCTATAAGTTACTTTTCGCTTATGTAGGCAACAATAAAGGTAGTCTAGGTGACTGTCCGTATTTCTTTAACAGGCACGTATATCTTTCCACGTTGCTCACAATCTCAGATGTGCTCAAAGACGGAGCAGCTGTGATGTGTGAAAAGGCCGAGCTGTCGCGCTGCATCGCTTTTTGAATTTCACTCTTCGTGGTCCTCAGGAACGTGTAAAGCTATGCTGCTGTGAAATCCCGTGTATGTTTTGAGCTTGGCTTCACAGCCACAATTATCTGGTCTTGACGACCTAAGCAAGAAACGGCTCCTAGCGACAATGACGTTAGCTCCTTTCGTATGCAAATACGGTGGGAGTCGGAGGAATTCGAGTATGCCACGCAGTCCGTATCAGTGTATGCCCGTTAATCTTGCCGTCGTGAACTGCTGTCACTGTCCTGGCGTAAATGACAGCCTGTTGGCTACTCACCATAATCAGATTCGTAGTGCAGTACAAAAGTTTTAATTTAATAATATTAATGCTCTGGTATAATGATCGTATTTTCAGAACTTTCTTCCGTCGTATCTGTAACATATATGTGATTTCCGCTTGTGGTATAACTTCAATGGAAGGAAGTCTTCCAAACTGCAAGTGTGATCTGGGATGAAATTTAAATGAACCAAATGTTTATCTATTCAGATCATTATTTGAAAACACAATTCCGCATTAGCTAATCAGAATGGTTGTTAAACAGCCAGCATGTAAGAAATTATGGATCACCAGAGAGACTGAAATATCTTGGACAACGAAAAGGAAATTCTATCTGGTGGCAAGAGCGTGTAGGGATCCTGTAATGGTCCCATACTATGTGAAAATTTATTAAAAAATCAAGGAACGTTCACATAATGTCAGAAATGGGTAATTCCAACAACGGAATCAAGGAATGAAGGCTATATGGAATGAAGTGGAACGAGAGACAGTACAACCCACCACAAAACAGGAAAACATCATTACTGACGTGAAAGGAGGGGCTGTAATGAATCAAAGTTTCAAATATATTTAATTAGTGTCAAATATATTTAATTATATTAGAAAGTTTTTGAGACGAACGTTTCAAGAGCAAAATTACAGCGATTTATTGAAGAAGCCATTCTCATAAAATGCAGTCGTATGAATGTAGAACAAAATTCATCTTCTGAAATTAAGATTATATAATACCTCAAAAATGAAAGCTCAGCTGGTTTTGATGGTGTTTCCGAAAGAGTACTACTGATTTATTCCGAAATGATAAGCCCTGTCTTACATGAAATACGTAATGCGTCACTAATTCAAGACATTTTTGCAGAGTGACTGAAATACGCCGTTGTTAAACTCCTCTTTAAGAAAGACAAGGAGGCAGATGTCAATAACTAGTGACCTGTCTCAATATTGACATCATTTTCAAAAATTTTTGAAAAGGTGATATGCTCTACAATAGTATCTCATGTGAGCAACAATAATATTCTCAGTAAATCTCAGTTTTGATTTCAGAAATGCTGCTCGACTGACAACGCCATTTACATGTTCACTCACCAAATCTTACAAGCATTAAATAACAAAATTGCAGCGATTGGTATTTTCTGTGATCTATCTAAGGTACTTTACTGCATGAATCACAATATTCTCTTAGATAAATTGAAGTTTTATGAGACTGTTGGTATTATCCAACTAATGGATAATGCCATATTTAACCAAACGGATCCAGAGAGCTATACTTAGTAATGCAGCCAATACAGACTGAGGAATTTATTCAGACTGGGAAAAAAAATCACGGCTTGGGTTCCCTAAGGCTCAGTCTTAGGTCCGTTGTTGTTTCTCTTCCATCTAATATACAACAGGCAGAATTACTTCATTTTGTAGATGACACTAGTATCAGAATCAAACCAAGCATACATACAGCAACAGAAAAAATTATAACACTGTTCTTGAAAGTATCATTGATTAGTTTTTTGCAGATCGGCTCAATCTCATTTTAAAAAGACACAACATATTCAGTTTTGCACAAGAAAGGGTACTACAACAATGATGAGTGTAACACATGGTGAGGAAATAATAAATGGAGTAGAAGCTTGAAAATTCTTAGAAGTCCATAGCGGTGACACTTTAAACTAGAGAAAGCACATTTTAGAGCTCCTAGAACAAGTTAGTTCAGTCACATTTGCACTTAAAACCATTGCAACTGCCGTGTTTGCGTAAAGACAAAGAAGATCAAAGAATTTGTCAGGTTGGCAAAGGATAAAAGTGACCCACTTGCAGTGTCGGGAATATACCGCATACCATGCACATGCGGAAAAGTTTGTGTTGTGATGACTGGACGGTCAGTCAACACCAGGATTACAAAACACAAGCGACATTGCAAATTGGAGCAGGTGGAGAAAGCGACCGTGACAGAGTACGCGTTGTGTGAGATCGACCACGTTCTAAAATTCGCCAACACGGAAGTCCTTCCTGTATGGAAGAGCTATCACAACTGCTTGTTCAGAGAAGCTAAAAAACACACACACACACCGCAGTAGCTTCAACAAGAAAGAATAAAGCCTGAAGGTAAACGTATCGCGGCTTTCCGCGCTGCAGCGAATGACTGTTGCAGCTAACAAGAGAACCGCACCGTTAATGACCGCGGAGAAGTCCTTGAACGTTGGCGCCCCACGTACGTATGGTCTGCAGCCGTGAGCTCGTCTCCAGTGAACCACCAGCAACGGAGGGTGAAACTTTGACAATGGTAGCCACTCGTGCTGGTGGAACGTCAGAAAAATCATCAGAGGAACGTCTGCCGAAGAACCCGAGACAGAAGCAAACAGACAGCTTGTCAGCAAGTGGCCACGAAAGCCTTATAAATTTTCGGTCATTGTTCTGTTGTAATGTGAAATATTTCCCTATGAATCGCAACCCTCGTGGTATCGTATGAGATTAAGTCCGGCTCAAGGTCACACGCATAACCCGCGCCAGAGCCTTAAGTCTGGTTCAAGGTCACGCTACGCCTAGTGCATAGCTATCAGCTAAAAGCGTAAGTTTGTGAATTTAAAAAAATTGGAAGGACATAAGGAATTTTTACTGTCTATAATATAACATACAGTCACCAGTAATCTTTAATTTACGATTATTGTTCCCTAATTTGGCCCAAATATACAGATACTCGTCTGCAATGAGCTTCTTCTTATAGACAAAGTAAACGGCTTGTCTGGCATGAAAGTCGCTTACGGAACCTTAGCAAGCAGTCCTGTACTTTCAGTTATACTTCAAGTCTTTGAGGCCAACATATTTGCATCGGGAAACGCTTCAAGGCCACCATAATCTGCTTCTGGTCCAAACAAACTTCTGTTTTCAAAATGTCGAGAACACTATCAACCTAAAGATCACCCTCATAGCCCAGTAGAATAACACAGTGCTTAACTGTAGATGGAATGTACTGCTGAGCTACCCTTCTCCTTCAGCTCAGCGAACAAATGTCCTTCTGGCACAAAAAGTCTCGAATTTCGATTCATCTATGAATACCACTTTCTTCCACTCTGCATGTATCTACTTACTGTGCTTACTAGCTCATTCAAGTGCTTTCTTCATATTGACGGAATTCACATACGGTCTCCTCGCGGCCATACGTCCTTTCAAGCTGACAACAATCAGTCTCATCTTTACTGTTGCAGCAGATTTGCTTTCATTGTTCATTTATTACACGAGGGTTGGAACTTGAATAGTGGCAACTACGTATGTACAGCTCGTAAAAATAGATGCGTTTTTCAAAGTTTTACTGACCTTCAAAGTAGTCACGAGCATTGTGTACAACCAGTTTCCAGCGATGTGGAATTCATAGGACTCTCTTAGCAGTGTCAGTTTTGTTGACAGTTCGAGCGGCGCGGTCTATTGCTGTCTCTATGTTGTTCATTTCTGGAACGCAAACTACGACCAACTTAGAGACAGAAGTGATGACACTTTCTGCAGGACCTGAGCATCATTTTGCAGGACAATGCTCAAGCACGTACAGTGCAAGCTGTTACTGATTTGTTTGACTAATGGGGCTGCTATATCACCTACTGCACTCCCTTGACTTAAGTCCTCGTAAGTTCAACTCGATTTCTAAACTCAGGGAAACACTTCACGGCATTCGCTTCAGAACTACTACAAATTCGTCGGAAAATATACCGGGTCCGTCGAACTGTCAACAAAACTGGCAATGCTAAGAGAGTCCTACGACTTCCACATCGCTGGCAACGGATTGTAGACAATGCTGGTGACTACTTTGAAGCTCAGTAAAACTTTGAAACAAGTACCTATTTTGCACGAGCTGAAAATAAATATTTGCCACTATTAAAGTTGCCACCCTCCTATTTAAGTGATAAAAATTGCAGGACCACAGATAATTGAAAGCGTGAGAAAAGCCATTGCAAGTGTGAAATGCTGGTATATTAAAAACCCGTGTGAACCCCAGAACGTAAAACACAATCATGTACGCGTGCACGCATTGTGTTGCAAACGTGCCGTTTGTCAGTTTGTGGGATGGAGTTCCATGCATGTGGCACTTGGTCTGTCAATACGGTGTCGGTTAATGCTGTTTGTAGATGACGCTGGAGTTGTCGCATATTGATGTCCCATTTCTGCTCGATTGGAGACAGATCAAGTGATCGAACAGGCCAAGGCAACATGTCGACACTCTGTAGAGGATGTTGCGTTACAACAACGATATGTGGGCTCCGTTATCATGCTAGAAAACACGCTCCAGAGTGCCGTTCAGCGCAACAGCTCGAATCACCAGACTGAGGTAAAAAATTTCAATCAGGGTGCTTGAGATAACCTCGACAGTACTCCTGCTGTCATACAAAATCATACTCCAGACCACAGCTCCAGGTCCAGGTCAGTTGTGTCTAGCACTCAGACTTGTTGGCTGCTGGCCTTCTGACCAACACACGGCCATTACTTGCACTGACGAAGGGCCTACTTTCATCAGTAAACACAAGAAACCTCCACCCTCCCCTCCAAGGAGCTCTCGCTTGACACCACTGGCGTTGGTTTCAGGTCAATGGAATTCACACTATAGGGCATCTGGCTCGGAGCTATTCTTGAAGTACCCGGTAACAGTCCGTTGTGACACTGTGTCATCTGAGGCTCCAAGTGCTGCTGCAAAAGCATTACTCTGTTGTCAGTCAAACCAAATCTCTAGCATCAGCTGTAGTGTCCTGTCTGTACTTACTGTCTCATGGAATGTAGTGTTGTTAGTGAACATTTTATTCCGTTCATTTCGTGTGGCCATGGCGAGTCGTTTATCAAGGCAGGGGAGATTGCAGACTTGTCACTACTTAGAGGTAATTTCAGAGAACTAGTTTCAATGCCAGTGAGTTTCAGAGTCTGTAATATGTTAGGGGCGCGTTGCCGTGCATTAAGGCAGTGCCCGCTACGTCTGACATTTGTAGACGATTTGGTCGTTTGGTACAGGTCTGTTTTGAATCCTACTGGGCTGTGATAAAGTGTAAAATCTAATTTCGTCTTCTTTTCTCTTGTGTATGGCAGGTGGCGATTTCTCGTTTCTTCTTTTATATTAGTGGCAATTGAAGAAAAAACTAAGCCCGACACAAGCGCAGATCCCTCTCAGGTCAGTTCGTTGCAGCATTATCAGAAGAAGTAACCAGCTTATTGACATTTAATCCTCAGCAGGAAGGATACAATGACGAATTTTACATGCAAGGAGAAACATCGTAAGTTCTTCAGCAGCAGATACAATGGCGATCAGGGGAAGGAAAATCAGCGTTGAGTGAACCTCTTCTTTTGTGTATTCATTAACAGCTAACTTGATAGCGAACTTTTATTGGAAAACAACAGAGGACATTACTTACCTTATTAACGGTAAAATAGCTAGTACTGCACAACTGAGTAAGTAGTCCCTGAAGATAGACGAGAAAAAGCCTTCACAACAACATGTGCCATCATCAGTATGACAGAACGCCGCTTGCACCAGCTACGTTTCATAAATTGTTAGACAGAACATTTAGTGGATTAATAATTAATAATTATGTGGTATGCTCAGATGACATCATAGTATTCATAGTATGAAGAAATGTAAGAGGCATTTACAAAGCGTATTTAACAGTCTACAAACAGTATATCTAGCACTTAGTGTGAATAAATGTAATTTTGTACAAACAACAGTTAACAGCCTCAGATTTGTAATTAGAGGACAAGGTGTAAAATCTAATCTCCAGTTAGTACTGGCAGTGCATTACTTCTTGAAACCACAAACAACACAGCACCTACAATCACTTCGAGGCCTATCCAATTATTATACAAAATTCGTCAAGAATTTTGCAGAAACTGCAAAACATTTGAATCGTTTACTAAGGATGGGTGCACAGTTTGGATGGTCAACAAGCTGTCAAACAGGAGTTGAAGATCTGAAGTGGGGGTTTCATACCTGAAAGGAACTGAGCCACTTTACCTATGTTTGAGGGTTGAGAATGGTTACCCATCTGGCTTAATAATCAGTTTCTATCAAGCGAAAACAATCTGAGAAATAATCAGAGTTAAATTCGAATAACTAGCTCACAGTCAGTATGTGTTCCATAACTTCGCTTTTGCGATAGTGCTTAGATGAACTATGAAATAGACACTAAAAATATTCACAATAACTTCGCCTCTAAAGATTTCCATGCACTACGGACCCACTATTTGTTAACTGTGCCTTGTAATAGTTGGAATATAAGATATGTAACAAAACTATAACTGATGTTTAAAGAGTATTTATTTTTGCAAAAAAAAAAAAAAAACAAGAAGATAAGAAACTTCCTGGCAGGTTAAAATTGTGTGCTGGGCTGGAGCTTGAACTTGAGGCTTTGCCTTTCATGGGCAACTGCTCTACCCGGGTTAGGATCCTGGTTCGGCACACAGTTTTAATCTTCCAGGAAGATTCATATCAGCGCATACCCTGCTGTATAGTAAAAATTTCCTTCAGGAAGCTAGCACATTAGCTGTCCTGCTCAAATTTTGTAGGATAGTTCGATGTCGTATTTATGACTAAGTAAATTTATATAGTGCTTAAAAGAAAAAGCCGAATCTTTAATGGGAAAAGCAATATACGATGAGGAATTAATTGATACTCGGTAGCGTCCAAATAGTCAAGGCACTTAAAATGTAGCGAATATTTATAACTTGACAACTGTGACTAAGGAATAAAGTGTCACACAATATGAATATCGTACAAAGACACGGTACAACCAGTCCTGCTGCTGTCCTCTGTGTTAGATTCACATTGATGTAATTTCCAACAAAGGGTGTCCCTCTACCTCTGACCGGAGAGTGAGGATGGTAATGTCTCATTACACGAGTGATTCGCCGGCCGCGGTGGTCGTGCGGTTCTAGACGCTACAGTCCGGAACTGCGGGACTGTTACAGTCTCAGGTTTGAATCCTGCCTCGGGCATGGATGTGTGTGGTGTCCTTAGGTTAGTTAGGTGTAAGTAGTTCTATGTTCTAGTGGACTGATGACCTACGATGTTAAGTAACATAGTGCTCAAAGCCATTTGAAGCCCACGAGTGATTCAACAATAAGCTTAAGGAGAATTTGTCTCCTACGTTCAGCCTTGCACATATAGGAGGAAAGAGCAGGGAGGATATTCCGTTATATACTTTCCTGCAAGCAGCTTGAGAAGGTAACTCAGTTGTGATAGATGATGTATCGGACTAAGGTCCCTGTTCCTGGGGCACCCAGTACTGCCCTACAAACAGAAGAAGCTGGGTGGTCAAATAAAGAAATATTCCACATATCTCCATTTACATCATTTGCTACATGCCAAACTGACTCCCATTTGTCATTACTTACGTTGTTAATTACTCTTTATCATCCAAGTTTTCAGCACTTTCATCTATAAATACGATTGAATGTGTGTAAAAGTTTATCCACAAAAAGTCTAAAAGCTCTTTCAATCAATTCGGCAGTGAACTACAGCTTAAACAAAGTAGTGGAAAAGAAATATCGCAGAAAACCAGTTTTAGTTAAACGGAAATGGTTTGTAAAATATTTAAGATTCCTGCAAGTGGCGCAGCTGACCGGATACTGAACACAAGGATCGAAGAAAGGAGTTGAGAGCATGCCCTCATAAACGGCAAGCCAATGTGCTTGATCACAAATGCTTAACACAGACACACCTTCAGCAAACAAAGTAACTTCATAACAGCCGACTAATTACTACAGAAGATTTCTCCTCAGAGCAAGACAGATTGCTCTTTAGAAAATGACACTTAAGGTATTTTCAATAACCCTTCAGTGTTTGCAGATTTATTAAGCTCGCAAAGCACTTCGTTGTATAAAGTAATTAGTAAATTTCCTCCCTCGCTAGTGTATAGTGAACGTCAATTATCAGACAGTGTTTATAAACAACTGCTTGAGCAAACAACAATATGTGGCTTACAAACGTGGCTCGCAGTGAAGCACAGTGCGCGCGGAATCAACAGCCACTCAAGAGCAGTTGAGTCTAAGACGCCTGCTACAGAGCTTGCGGCACCTCTTAAATCCTGATAACAGCAGTGACACGAAGTGATATGGACATTACGAGAATCCAAATGTATTTGTGAGTCATTGTGATCCACTAACGGTCAAATGCCATCCCCAATCCACGGTTGTTGGTCGGATCGGGATCAAAGGCAATACCTCGATAAGGTCTCAAATGTTCTCAGTATGACTATGATCAAGTGACGTTTAAAGACGTAGCTTTTGGGTAGAGGTTCGGTTTCGGAGCACACATAAGCAGACCCACGTCTGTGATGTGTGCCTCAATCCATTCTCACAGCATTACGAAACGATAGGGGGTGTGTTGTATCGTAGATGTTATAGGTCGCCTGCAGAATGCCGCTGGCAAACATATGGACTTACATTGTAGAACAGCGGTCTCCTTTATTTTTCATGATTGAAACACAGTGTAAAATATATCAGGGGTCCTACATCGGCCAATATTAACATCCTGACAGATAAAAATTGTGTACCGGACCAGGACTCGAACTCCAGACCTTTCCCTTTAAGGCAAGTCCTCTAACGAGTGATCTATCCAAGAACGACCCAAGACCCGTTCTCACAGCTTTTCCCCGCATTACCTCTTGTCCTGCCTTCAAGACTTCATAAAAGATCTGTTGCGAAACTTGTAGGCCTAACACTCCTGGAAGAGAGCAGGTTTCTTTGATTTCCCTCAATCACTTCAGCCATATGCCGGGATGGTTCCTTTGCAAGGGCACAGCCGATTGCCTTCCCCAGTCTGGCTTCTCCGGCTATAGCGACCTCGTTGTCGACGGGACGTTGACCCCTGAACTTCTTTCTTCCTTGAAGGAAGTATATTGCAGAGACACGACGTAGCCACAGTCAGAGAGGACGGCTAATGGATCGTGCTTGGGTAGCTCAGTGGGTACATCACATGCTCGTGAAAGATAAATGTTCTGCATTCGAGCCCTGCTCCGGCACACAATTATAATCAGCCATAAAGTTTCAAATCAGTGTACATTTGGATGCAGGGTGAAAAATTCATTCTGGGAACATCCCGTATTGCTTTAACTTCTGTAGTCCACTACCCCAAATACTCTTTTACCTAGGCTCGAACTCAAAAGTCTCTGGAAGTTGCTAACTACATGAGGCCTCAAAATATCCTACCCAGCGTACACTAGCCTACAGCAGGATCTCGAGATACGTGACCACTGCTCAAATCCATCTCACTTTGGCCGTGAGACACGTTTAATTACTGGTGGATCAAAGTCACATTGTTATCAACACTTTATTAAAAATTTGAAGCAAAATTCTAATTTACATGGCACACACTCGCTTTCAAAGAAGAACGAAATAGTTCGACTGAACTCCGTTGGGTATATTTCGATAACTCGTTGCGACGAAAAGTGTGCGACCATTATGCTGCTGCTACGTACACAAAACCACGTACAGCCTTTTTCCCTCGCTTAGTAAGCGATGGAAACAGGAAAAGAAATCAAAAATATTCGTACGCTACATCTTTCTTCATTTCTTGTACAGTGTGTTTAGCAATATACACTCTTGTGCTAAATTTGAGGACGTATGTACTTCCGCATGATGTTTCACTGCCAATAACACAGCTCATTGAAACCTGGAACATGAATAGCAAAAATTGAAAAACTATAGTACATAAGGTAACTGAAAACTATGGGCAGTGAGAGGAACAGAAATGACACTCGTATTCAAAGTCAACATTTAAATGTTGTTCATAAGAGGTGTTATCACGAAGGACGGCAGTACATGCTCTGGAAAGCCAGGCACAAGATGGGTAAACAGTTTTTATGGTAGGGCATTTCATTCCACATTCCTCCACCAATGCGGATGATAACTGCTGAATGGTCGTTGGCTCTTGTGAGCGTGCTGTAATACTTCTGCCCAATGCATCCCACACGTGCTCGGTAGACTTAAAGTCAGTGTAGCGGGCCGGCCGGTCCATTCCTTGTTCCAAGAGCTCTACCGCCTGCACTGTTAGAGGCGATCGTTCATTATAGCCCTTAAAATTGAAGCCAGGCCTGAATCTATCCATAAAAAGACGCACATGGAAACATATCGTAATAACGTTGTCCAGTGAGCATACTGTGTTCAAAAGATTCGATGTTAGTACGTCCATCCTTTAACTTTTCTTCACTGGGACGATAAAAAGTCATAGGATACTGATATGCACATATAGAGATCGCGGTAGCATCGTGTACACAAGGTATATATGAACAGTGCATTCGTGGAACTGCCATTTGCACTCAGGTCATTCATGTGAAAAGGTTTCGTACGTGATTATGGCTGCCTGAATTACCAGACTTTAAACGTGAAATGGTAGTCGGTTCTAGATCCATAGGGCAGTCTATTTTACATATCGTTAGGTATATCAATATTCCCAGATCCACAATTTCATGAGTGTGTCGAGAATACCAAATTTTAGGTATCTCACCACGGAAAACACATTGGCCGACTGCCTTGAGGTAACGACCTAGAGCAACGGCGTTTGCGTAGAGTCGTCAGTACTAACAGACAACCAACAATGCGTCGAATAGCCGCATCCATCAATGTGGGACGTACAACGAACGTATCCATTAGGACAGTGTGGTTAAATTTGGCGTTAATGGGCTATGGCAGCCAACGACCGATGCGAGTGTCTTTGTTAACAGCACGACATCGTCTGCAGCACCTCTCCTAGGCTCGTGACCCTGTCGGTATGAACCCAGACGACTGAAAAAGCGTCGCTTGCTGAGATGAGTCCCGTTTTCAGTTGGTAAGAGCTGATGATATGGTTCGAGTGTGACACCGACCCTACGAAGCAATGGACTCAAGATGCCAAGAAGCCACTGTGCAAATTGATGGTGGCCCCATAACTGTGTGGGCTGGATCCTCTGGTTATTTCAAATGCGTGGAGTCCGTTTGCTGCTATGCGTGGTCTTAATATTCCCAAACGATGTCAAAGTTTCTATAGATAACAATGCGCTATGTCACTGGGCCATGGTTGTTCTCAACTGGTTTGAAGAATATTTTGGACAGCGCGAAAGAATGATTTGGCCAGCCAGATCGCCCAACATGGATCCTAGCGAACATTCGTGGGGCATAACCAAGAGGTCAGTTCGTTCATAAAATCCTCCACTGGCAACACATTCGCTATTATGGGCGACTATATAAGCACCATGGCAAATTATTTCTGCACGGGACTGTCAACGACATGTTGAGTACATGCTACGTCACGTTGCTGCACTACGGCAGGCAAAAGGAGGTCCGAGGCGATATCAGGAAGTATCCCATGACACTAGTTATCTTAGTGCACAGTAGTAGTTCCTTCTACACATATCAAAACAGTTTTGCATCACCTCGGTTCCAAGAGTTGCGGAACCTGTACATAAAATTGGAATAGAGATCAACATAACCATAATTTCCACTCTTTTTATTGCTCATGCAAACCACAAGCTGCATGTTGTACCATCATACAGCGAGACCTTCAGAGCTGGTGGTCCACATTGCTGTGCACACCGGTACCTCTAATACCCGGTAGCAGGTCCTCTTGCAGTGATGCATGCCTGTATTCGTCGAGGCATACTATCCACAAGTTCACCAAGGCACTATTGGTCAAGATCGTCCCACACCTCAACAGCGATTAGGCGTAGATCCCCCAGAGTGGTTGGAGGGTCACGTCGTTCATAAACAGCCCTTTAAACAGCCCTTTTCAATCTATGCCAGGCATATTCCGTATGGTTCATGTCTGGAGAACATGCTGGGCTTTCTAGTCGAGCGATCTCGTTATCCTGAAGGAAGTCGTTCACAAGATGTGCACGATGGGGGCGCGAATTGATTTCCATGAAGACGAGCTCCTTGCGAATATGCTGCCAATATGATTGCACTAACGGTCAGAGGATGGCATTCACGTATCGTACAGCCATTATGCCCCCTTCCGTGACCACCAGCGGCCTACGTCGACCCCACATAATGCCACCTCAAAACAGCAGGCAACCACCACCTTTCTGCACTCGCTGGACAGTGTGTCTAAGGTGTTCAACCTGACCGGGTAGTCTCCAAACATGTCTCCGACGATTGTCTGGTTGAAGGCATATGTGACGCTCATCGGTGAAGAGAACGGTCCATTCGGCATGTTGTCGTGTCCACCTTTACCGCACTCCATGGTGTGGTGGTTACAAACATGGACCTCGCCATGGACGTCGGGAGTAAAGCTGCGGATCATGCAGCCTTATTCGGTAGGGTTCATGTCTGGAGAACATGCCTCCAAACATGTCTCCGATGGTCTCGCGGTTCTAGGCACGCAGTCCGGAACCGTGCGACTGCTACGGTCGCAGGTTCGAATCCTGCCTCGGGCGTGGGTGTGTGTGATGTCCTAAGGTTAGTTGGGTTTAAGTAGTTCTAAGTTCTAGGGGACTGATGACCACAGCAGTTGAGTCCCATAGTGCTCAGAGCCATTTGAACCATGTCTGCGATGATTGTCTGGTTGAAGGCATATGTGACGCTCATCGGTGAAGAGAACGTGATGTCAATCCTGAGCGGTCCATTCGGCATGTTTTGGTGTCCACCTTAACCGCACTGCATGGTGTGGTGGTTACAAACATGGACCTCGCCATGGACGTCGGTAGTAAAGCTGCGGATCATGCAGCCTATTGCGCACAGTTAAGAGTACGACTCTGTGATTTCACGAAAAGCATTATTCAACATTGTGGCTTTGCTGTCAGGCTTCCTCTGAGCCATAATCCGTAGGTAGCGCTGATCCACTGCAGTAGTAACACTTGGGCGGCCTGAGCAAGGCATGTTATCAACAGTTCCTGTCTCTCTGTATCTCCTTCATGTCCGAACAACATCGTTTTCGTCACTCCTAGACGCCTAGACACTTCCCTTGTTGAGAGTCCTTCGTGGCACAAAGTAACAATGCCTACGCGATCGAACCGCGGTATTGACCGCTTAGGCATGGTTGAACTACAGAAAACACGAGGAGTGTACCTCCTTTCTCTTGGAATGACTGGAACTGATCGGCTGTCGGACCCCCTCCGCCTAATTGGCGCTGCTCATGCATGGCTGTTCACATCTTTGGGCGGATTTAGTGACATCTCTCAACAGTCAAAGGGACTTTTTCTGTGATACAATATCCACAGTCAACGTCTGTATTCAGGAATTATAAGAACCGGGATGATTCAACACTTTTTGTGCAGCATGTACTTTCGCCCTTAAGTTTTGGACACCAATGTATATGGATGTAGATATAAACATATATGGCGCTGCTCATATCAGCTTTGTGTGGTTTGGCTGAAAGTCTCATCATTAACACATCCAATCAAGTACAATACATATGCCAATATGATGTCTGTTGCATGCCTTATTTATGGTGTTCTAGTTAGAATCACAAACAGTTATGTATTAATGTTAATTACGGTAACTTTCAGAGCCGCCAGGGAAGTAGCCGTTTGCAGTATCAAGGTACCCTCTGGGGAGCCTGACGATACGTCCATTTCAACTTGTTAATAAATCATTTGGTGGTCATATTACCCTCCAATGCCGTCACTGCTATCTCCGATGATTTGGGAGAAATGTCACATTGCCACACAACCGGGTTTGTTGGTTAGCTAGCGAGTGATAAATCAGTTATCAGGCTGCTCTCATTAACCAAGCCTTTCCTTGTTGGGTGCATGTGCTGACGGTAAGTACAGCACCCAATGAATAAATGGAAGTTCATTGTATGTTAACGTCAGCATTTCACAGCGTTCGGTACTTTTCTTCAAGCTACTAAACAAGTAGACTAAATTAAAATGCATAAGTCTGTCTACGACAGGACTGAAACCTTTGAGAGATTCCTACTGCTAACTACTGTGGGACTGGACGGCCACCTTTATCATCTACTTTTCTGTGTGACATTTATTTACGGTAATCAGGACGTGACGTGTATAGTTGAATTGGATATTCAGTACTTCCGACGAAGTGTGCACATTGCTAAAGTGGAAGAGCTATTCAGATTTGTTCTCATGCCTTCATGTAATTACTGGAAAAATGCACTGACGATTATTTTACAGCAGTTACATACACTGAGGTGACTAAAGTCACGCGATACCTTGAAATGTCTTGTCGGACTTCCTTTTTCCCACCGTAGTGCAGCAGCTAGAAGTGGCATGGACTCCACAAGTCCCTGGAAGTCTTCCGCAGAAATATATACACTATATAGCCGTTCATAATTGCGAAAGTGTGGCCGGTGCAGGATTTCGTGCACGAACTGACCTTTCGATTATGTCTAATGAATGTTCTATGGATGGCCAAATCATTCGCCCAGACTGTCCAGAATGTTCTTCAAACCAATCGCGAACAATTGTGGCCCGGTGACATGGCCCATTGTCATCTATAAAAGATCCATAGTTATTCGGGAACATGAAATTGATGAATGGCTGAAAATGGTCTTCAAGTAGCCGAACATTAATATTCCCAGTCAATAACCGGTGTAGCTGGACTAGAGAACACAACCTGTCCTGTGTAAACATAGCTCACATCATTCTTGAGTCACCATCAGTCCATGGCTCCATAGGTTCTGCAGCTCTTACCAACTGAAATCGGGACTCGTCTCACCAGGCCACGGTTTCCCAGTCCCAACCGATATGGTCATGAGCGCAGGACAGACGCTGAAGGCGATATCGTGCTTTTAGTAAAGGCACTTGCTTGTCTGCTGCCATAGCCCATTAATGCCAAATTTCGCCACATTGTCGTAACAGGTACGTTCTTCGCACGTCGCACATTGATTTCTACTGGTATTTCACGCAGCGCTGTTTGTCTGTTAGCACTGATAACTCGACGCAAAATGCCGCTGCTCTCGGTCGTTAAGTGAAGGTTGTCGGCCTCTGCGTTATGCGTGGTGAGAATTAATCCCTGAAATATCACACGGTCGGCACACTCTTGACGCTATGGATCTCGGAATACTGAATTTTGTATCGATTTCCGAAATGGAATGTCACATATGTTTAGCTCCAAGTACTATTCCGCGTTCGAAGTCTTAATTCTCGTCGTGCGGCCATAAACATGTCGGAAACCCTTTCACATGCGTTACCTGAGTACAAATATCAGCTCCGCCAATGCACAACCCTTTCACTATCTAGGCATATCGCTATCCCATGGCATCGTCGAATAAGGGTTTGGTGGGAGCCGTAGGTACTGCTGCTCAGAAGCCGCAACTACGAAAATTCTTCGTATTTACTACTTATGGAACAGCTACATGGACCAAAAGAAGCTTTCACCATTATACTGCTTTATAAAATCATTGTTTTTCAGTTAAATAACTAGTAAATAGTTGAGAATAGCACGGTTCTTCTTAATAATGGCGGGGTACACTCAAAACGTAGATTTGCAGAATGAATAACATATGTTTAAGAATGTGATAATGAAAGAAATGAAAAGACGAAGAACAGTGTGCTGCTCCACAGGATATTTCAGTCTCAACGGAACGCACAGCGCTCTCTTTGTAAAAAGGTATCCGCTGTAAGTTTCTGTATGGAGACTCTACACCTGGTTGGTTCAAATGATGGGACGTAACTGCTGTGGTCATCAGTCCCCTAGGACTTAGATCTACTTAAACCTAACTGACCTAAGGACATCACACACATCCATGCCCGAAGCAGGATTCAAACCTGCGACCGTAGATGTTCCGGACTGTAGCGATTAGAACCGCTCGGCCACTCCGGCCGGCTTACACCTGGTACACCGTGCTGATTTAAGCTGTCGTGCATCCAAGTAACAGGTCGCGCATCAGTTGATACGCAATAAGCATGATTTGCGATCAGTGTTCTACCAACAGGGGACAGTTATAAAAGCTGAATACTAATGTAGTGAAGCTGACTCATAAGACACATTTTCATCTGACGTGGGCTCATAAGACTTTGCCGTTTTGATAATAAAATGATATGAGGTCAGTAACTGTTACGTGCAATCATTGTTGTATATAAAGAATCTCTATATTTAGTCATAATTTACATCCACCATGATGGACGAATTTATTCGTTTGTGAGTTATACTTAGAGTTCCAGCAACTCCACTCGCCCAAGAACTTTGTATGAATCATGAAAACAAACTCATGAAAAAATACGAGGCATACTAACAATGATGTTGTTGCTAGTGGAATTTCAGCTGCGGGTTTGACGACAGGATGCGTAGAGGAAAACGTCATGGGCAATTTTTAGACTCTTCCTGACAGGTTAACCCCTTGCTTGTGCATTGCGTAGGCGCGGGCTTAAAATCTATATCTCCCTTTGAGATGAAGTTACTGTGCTATTTCTATTAATACCGAAAGTGTGTGAGGGGATAATACACTACCACTCATTAATTTCAATGTATTTAATGTAAATGAGCTTTTGGTGTCATTGGCCGGACGGCCCCTTGCGGGGCAAGTCCGGCCGCCTTAGTGCAGGTCTTATTGCATTCGACGCCCCATTGGGCGACCTGTGCGCCGGGTGGAGATGAAATGATAATGAAGACCACAATACACCATTCACCGCTTGAAGAGAAGAGTTGGCACTAAGGACGTACTACAACCAGAATCAGAATAAATAATTAAAAGTGATGAGAAATTAATTTTAATTACTCGTAAGAAAATCAGGTTCAAAATATCATCACAAATTCGAACAGAACTGGTAGAAACGAGCAAGGAAAATACGTATGTCGTAATAGTAAAACGGAGACCCATGCCGTCTTGAAAAGACAGGTGGCAGCGAGAAAGTACCTTTTGAAATTCGTAATTAAAAAGAAAAGGCTCAATTAGGCTAGGAAACAATACTAAATGGACACATTAAGAGTAGAAAAAAGTGTTATTCACAGATTTTGAGTACCAGAAAGAGAAAACTTGCTTGTTGGTGTAAAGGAGAAAGGGTGGTCCAGCAGTGCATTCTACATACAATTTACCTACAGCTACACAAGGCGGGGTCTTGTTATGCCTTGATGACGGTACGCAGGAGATGGAGCTGGCGACATTCTAAAAATAGAAGGGTGTATGGAGCCGAAGAACTACCACTACATACTTCAGTGTCATCCCGTAACACGAAGATTGCGCTTAGTATGGAAAGGTTTCACATTACAACAAGGCGACGATACTAAATATCTGTCGGAGTTCCGTAAGAAGCACAGGATGGTTGCAGTTAAATTTTTACTACTTTAACCACAACAGACGAAGAAATATTTACCACATGGGTATCCAGCATTATAGGAATGATGTTCAGACTGTGAGCTGCTGTATTTATTTTGTTAGTAGTGTTAGTGTCATTAATTGTCATAAAGCGTAGGCACTGGTAAGGTGGCGTGGGGTTGAAACACAAGCATAAGTGTGCATTACAGTTGCAGACCGACAACATGTGTCTGGACATGGTGAGCAGGGCTTTACTCGTAAAGCTGTTTAACAAAACAATAGTAATAATGCTGCGAGTATTTACCGATTAAAGGGATGCAGGGAGCTCCTCTTTCCGCAACGAGATTGAAAAACATGAGTCTTAAGTTCGAACCAACTGTCGATTTCGGAAGTGCTCCTGGAAGAGGTCGACGACCAGTTGCGCCAAAACTGGTTGAAGAAGCTACTGTTTCTGAGAATGCTGGACGCAATGTGCGATCTTGTAACAGTGCGTTCCTGAAACAGAGCACGAGCTGTGTCACCACAGCTGAATATTCCGTGGACCACTGATCGAAAAGTGCAGCGAACTTGTGAAACGGGATCTCTAGTGCGGTTACAGGCTGTCGTGGATGCTGTTTGTCGTCACATTTAGCAATTTTGCAACTTTGAACATAAACATTGCACAAAGTTAACAAATGTACACTCTCATAAGGGAAATAAATTTTATTTTATGCAATAGTTTTATTTGTTACGTCTCTTCCGCATCTCCTTACAAATATTTCCACAAGGTTCATTGTCCGATGATGATTCGTTTTTCGTCAGAGCGCTGCCAAGTCGCGAAATTTTAAGTTTAGTCACCCAGCACAATGCATCAAAGGCAAAACAGAAGGTATGGTGTGACCGTCCCAAAGACCTGATTGTAAACCTATTGAACTGGTCTGGAATGAAGTGGACAGGCGTGTCCGGAGAGTTTACATTACAAGCAAGGAACATCTCTGAAATGTCGTTCAGGTGCGTGTAACCATATGGACTCGAGATACCTACAAAAACTTATTGACAGCATGGCTGAAGATTGTGAGACTGTCATTAGGTCCAAGAAAGAATAAAGTGAGGAAAGTAAAATATACTTTGTCTATTTGTGTCACATATGTTTACGTGTATATAATTATATTTTTGAAGAAATAAATCTTTGAAAAAGACGCAGTGTACTTCAGTCCCAAATCTTTTGCCAAAAATGTGCTTCACCTATAAAGTTGGTCATTTGACGTTCACCCGCAATCAACCATTATTGATTTCATTCATTTCTTCTCTATAAATTGTGCTACTCCACCAAGGTGCGTGCTGAGAGTAAGAGGTGCAACCTTGGGCAACTTATTCGGCTGAACATTGTTTGCTACGGTCTCGAGTTACGACCTGGAACACAATTCTACTTTGCCGGAAATGTCTGTAAAAATTTTGGTCAAATTTGATTGTCGTGGTTTATTTTATGTAAGTGAAATGTTGTTATAGCATTTATGAAACTATCAGTTCTCTCTCTATCGCCCTGACTCTTTTTATCGATATCTGTGTGAAAGTAACGGACGTTAGAGTGCTTTCATAAATTTGCATATGAAATAGCCCAAAGTAACAGCTTTGAACGTACGTATCAGTCTTCAGTACTTACCGGATCCTAAAGAACTCATATCACAGATTTTCTTGCCACATTAATCGGTTTACTTTTTCTTTGACATGAGATCTATGAACAGCTGTAAGACAACGGTGCAAGAAAATTTCCAGCATCATATTCAGTTTATTCTACAAACGTTAAGAGATCTGAGAAAAAGGAAGCTCTCAATCTCTGACGAGGGATCAGTCGATGAAGCCACGCACAATACACAAACTTCGAGGCTCGCACATACACTTACAAACACAAAGCCGTACGCGCTATTCTTAACACTAGGAAACAGGTCCGGTGATATCATTTACAGCTGAAAACGTAAGGAAAGCAAAAAAGACAAACGCACCGCAGGCGTTAGCTTTTGTGATATCAAATACGACTGAGGGCGGCCTCATTCCGTAATTAGAACGTGTGTGGCCGCGGGGCGCAGCGGTCAAACCGCGCCCACACAGACTCATCCATCTGGATGCAGCCCACATCGCACGCTGATTAAATTTATTTCATCGGTAATGTATATTGCAGTTATTTTGTACAATCAGTAGTGGAAGAAGAGGGTCCTTCTTGTTACAGTTATTGTGAGAATAGCTTAGGATGCTGTAAGACACAATACAATCTACTCAGTACGGCGCATAGGACGTTAATGTTTCATCCATCCTCTATTACTGCACTTCACACATGTTTTTCATAGTGGTTTCCTAAAACCGACCAAGAGAGTGGTACCAAAATTAGACATGGGACGATAGTAAAGATCGAACCGGAGCCTAAGGCTGAACCATTTCGTGCTCTGTTATCTACGCTATGAGAGAAAAGGGCATTTATTGTATCTGGCAGGCCACTTGAATGTCCATCATCAGACAACCACAGAGATCGATATTTACTCACCCCAGAGAGAACGAACTTATTACCATCGGATTACAACATTAGTGAGTAATTCGCCAATCTCGGAGTTACAAATTTTTGTGTTTAGTGGTGATTGCTTACAAAGTGTTGGATTAACACAGAAAATAAACAATATGAACGAAGTAAACTTTATAAACAGCAGTAGGGGAACATGAAATAGTGGTTTAAGCTTATGATAAGAAGTACAGAGATGATGATTAAAACCTCTACCGTACTAATTATACTGATGTAAGAGGCTCAGTAAATCAGCCTATTAGTTTAACAATTTACTAGCTGGTTGCTAAGATTCGTGGCTATGGATTACATTACTTTAAGAAATGCTGAAAGCATCCACTACATACATTGTGGTGCTGCAAAACATTTGTTAAGAAAAGTATTCGATATGTGCACCGCTTCCTAGTTAATTTCCACTGAAGCCAGCCAATCAGGCCGTTGTCCTCTCTAGTTCAAAAACATGGTTCAAATAGCTCTGAGCACTATGGGACTTAACATCTGAGGTCATCAGTCCCCTAGAACTTAGAGCTACTTAAATCTAACTAACCTAAGGGCTTCACAAACATCCATGCCCGAGGCAGGATTCGAACCTGCGTCCGTAGCGGTAGCGCGGTTCCAGACTGAAGCGCCTAGAACCGCTCGGCCACACCGGCCGGCCTCTCAAGTTCAAGAGGTCCGAAAGATAAAGTTAGTGTTAGTTGTTCTCATAGCGTAGATAGTATGTGAGACTGCTCAGCCTTTGGCTCAGAGTCGATTCTTACTTTCTTCCGATGTACAATTTTTGCACCACTCTCTTCTTCGGTTTTAGGAAACTATATGAAGAACACGTTTGGCAACACCGTCTCTGTCGGGCGGCTTGAATTTGCGCACACAACGACCTGATCGGCTAACTCAGATTCTATTTGATTCTTAAACGTCGCATCCTGTCGAATTTCTATTCTTAAAGTTTATTTCCCAGTACATCCTACCCTACAGCATCCTTACAAGCTGAAACTTACCGGCAGCTTGCAATAGTGTGCTCGACTAAGACATGAACTCGGGGCCTTTGCCTTTAGTAGACAAGTGCTCTACGAGCTGAGCTATGCAAGCAAGACTCACGATGGGTATCCACAGCCATTCTTCCGCCGATACTTCATATCCTGCCTTCCAAAAATTTGTTCTGGAAGTACTTCCCAGGCTGTGGCTAAGCCATGACTCCGCAATATTCTTTCTTCCAGGTGTGCAAGTTCCGCAAGTCTGGAAGTTAAGAGATGAGGTTATGGCGGGAGTAAAGCTACTGTGCCTCTCAGAGGCATAACTCATATTGAAGAACTCATCCCCGCAAAAATACAAAGTTCGCGAGTTCGAATCTTGGTGTAGCACACAGTTTTAATCTGGCAGGAAGTTATACAGACAGGGTGGTCGAAAAACGTCTGAAACGCTCGTAGGGGTGTTGCAGGGCAGGTTGCACCGTGACATAAATGTAAAGAAAAAATGCGATACGCTGCACCGTTTCCGAGTTATTAAGCACTGAATGTAGCCAATCGGGGCGTCGCGCGCTCACATTCAAGCGGCCTGCCAGGGGCGGTGTTACCTAACGAGTGCTTTGTTTGGTTAGCAGAAACTAGAATTCGCGCCCGCAACGACCTTATTGGCTAACTTCAATGCTAAATAACTCGGAAACGGCGCGACGTATTGCATTTTTTTCTTAACATTTACGTCTCAGTACAATCTGCCCTACAACATCACGACAAGCGTTTCAGACATTTTCTGACCACCCTGTATATACACTACTGGCCATTAAATTTGCTACACCAAGAAGAAATGCAGATGATAAACGGGTATTCATTGGACAAATATATTATACTAGAACTGACATGTGATTACATTTTCACGCAATTTCGGTGCATAGATCCTCTGAAATCAGTACCCAGAACAACCACCTCCGGCCGTAATAACAGCCTTGATACGCCTGGGCATTGAGTCATGGTGTGTACAGGTACAGTTGCCCATGCAGCCTCAACACGACACCACGTTTCATAAAGAGTATTGACTGGTGTATTGGGACGAGACAGTTGTTCGCCCACCATTGACCAGACGTTTTCAATTGGTGAGAGATCTGGAGAATGTGCTGGCCATGGCAGCAGTCGAACATTTTCTGTATCCAGAAAGGCCCGCCCAGGAACTGCAACATGCGCTCGTGCATATGCTGCTGAAATGTAGGGTTTCGAAATGATCGAATGAAGGGTAGAGTCACGGGTCGTAACACATCTGTAATGTAACTTCCACTGTTCAGAGTGCCGTCAGTGCGAACACGAGGTGACCGAGACGTTGTAACCAATTGCACCCCATACCATCAAGCCGGGTGATACCCCAGTATGGCGATGACGAATACAAGCTTCCAATGTGCGTTCGCCGCGATGTCGCAAAAACACGGATGTGACCATCTTTATGCTGTAAACAGAACCTCGATTCATACGAAAAAATGACGTTTTGCCATTCTTGAACCCAGGTTCGTCTTTACACCATCGCAGGCGCTCTTATCTGTGATGCAGCGTCAAAGGTAACCGCAACCATGGTCTCCGAGCTGATAGTCCGCGCTGCTGCAAACGTCGTCGAACTGTTCGTGCAGATGGTTGTTGTCTTGCAAACGTCCCTATCTGTTGACTCATGGATCGAGACGTGGCTGCACGGTCCGTTACAGCCATGCGGATACGATGCCTTTCATCTCGACTGCTAGTAATACAAGGCCGTTGGGATCCAGCTCGGCGTTCCGTATTCCCCTCCTGAACCCACCCATTCCATATTCTGCTAACAGTCATTGGATCTCGACCAACGCGAGCAGCAACATCACGATACGATAAACCGCAATCGCGATAGGCAACAATCCAACCTTTATCAAAGTCGCTAACGTGATGGTACGCATTTCTCCTCCTTACACGAGGCGTCACAACAACGTTTCACCAGGCAACGCCGGTCAACTGCTGTTTGTGTACGAGAAATCGGCTGAAAACTTTCCTCATGTCAGCACGTTGCAGGTGTCGCCACCGGAGCCAACCTTGTGTGAATTCTCTGAAAAGCTAATAATTTGCATATCGCAGCATCGTCTTCCTGTCGGTTGAATTTGGCGTCTTTAGCACGTCATTCTTGTGGTGTAGAAATTTTAATGGCCATAAGCAACAGGTGCTACGGTCTGTCTACATAGCAGTGTCACTCTGATCCACAGTTCTTCTCGATTCATTTGGACACCAGTCAGTACTTCCTCCAGTGAGTTCATCCCGTGTATGTACCAGTTCATATACTGCGCAAAGAGTTACAGGCTCATATTTCTGAATACCCGTCTCTTTCCCTGACTGCGACACAGGAGTGTGACATTAGGCTCATTGATGCTTGCAGTTTTATTCTGTAACGATGCAAAAGCGTGGGGCTTTTGACACTGGCGCAAACCCCGGGCAACTCAACCATTCTCTAAGGACATCGCAGGAGTGTAACCCTATTGTACGTGATGTGAATAACTTAGAGTGTTGCGTTACGGCAATTTGTGTTCTAGTATGCAGAGTTGAGCCATTAGGGACTGTTAAAAACATTCAACGAAATTTAAAAGGGATCAGAAGTAGCACAAGATCTTCAGGTTTTTTCAGCCCTCCTGTGGCGTGATGTGCACCACTGAGTGCCTATGCCATGTCACTTCTCAGAGACATAAGCCAGTAAATAAAGAAGCCTAACCTCGTCTGGAAGTGCCAGTGAATATTTTATAGTTGACAGAAGTTGCTCTCATGACGTAAACTATCACTGCCACACTTGTGACGCAAAGACTCTGAAACACCCTGGTTGCTGTATTTCTTAAAATAATGAAACAACATAGCAATAACTTAATCTTACAGCAACTGTTCGAAATGACAGTCACCAATATATATGCATGCCAAAAATGCATTAATAATGCTATACTGTCGCAAATGAAGCTGTTGATGAAACAGGAAGTTACGACCATTGGAAAAATTTCCTCTGCCACCAGCCATTTTAAATATACTGCCTCCCAAATATATGAAGGACCCATAACATACAGTGGGACGTCAGAGTATCTTCATACACGTACACGCCAGTGATATGTATGTAAATGATTACAGTTGCAATTCTCTGTGACAAGGTATCGGCTGGTCCCGGTGGAGGTTCGAGTTCAAAATGTCTCTGAGAACTATGGGACTTAACTTCTTAGGTGATCAGTCCCCTAGAACTTACAACTACTTAAACCTAACTGACCTAAGGACATCACATACATCCATGCCCGAGGCAGGATTCGAACCTGCGACCGTAGCGGTCACGCGGTTCCAGACTGAAGGGCGTAGAACCGCACGACCACTTGGGCCGGCGCGAGCCTGCAGCTCATGCCTTATCTATTCTCTCATACTTTTCTAAAAATTCATTTCTTATCGGAATATTTTAATAACAATTAAGAGGTTGTAATATGTGAACACTTTTGTACGACACAGTTAATTTATTCTACCTAAATTCAAGTATCACATACCTAATTGTTTTCATCGCACTCTCATTACAAATGCAGCCACCCATTTATCACTAGCTTATACAAGTTTACGGTTGCCTATTCCTCCCTGTACGATCGCCTTTTCGTTGTATAACATCTTCTCTGATACGAAATTAATCCTGAAATTAAAAATTCTCTCCTTGCTTACACACGTATGCCTCCCACTCGCCTGATGGCTCTAGAGCGAAACTGTATAAATTTCCCTTAAAATACTACACTTTTATGCGCGACTGCGGGAAATGCGAGCTCTCATGGTGTGTCCTGCAAGCTTGCTCGTGCTCGGCTGACTCATTTCGCGCCAAACTGTCTCCAGGCGCCTATCTCTTCCTTCTAGATTAGGTGGCATCCTCGTCAGCAATGCTTCTGCGCTGTAGCAAAGAAGCGTATGGGTAACTTCGATCCGGCAAGTATAGGATCGCTATCTGTACCCTTACAAAGTATAACAATCACTAGAGTGCGTTAGTTTCCATCGTACTTACTGTTGTACCAGGCCTCTACAGTATACACTATGTGATCAAAAGTACACGGATACCCCAAAAGCATACTTTTTCATATTATGTGCATTGTGCTGCCACCTACTGCCCAGTACCCTATATCAACGACCTCAGTAGTCATTAGATATAGTCAGAGAGCAGAATGGTCAGCACCGCGGAACATTCGAACGTGGTCAGATTATTGGGTGTCACTTGTGTCACACGTCTGTACGCGAGATTTCCACACTCCTAAACATCCCTAGGTCCACTGTTGCCGATGTGATTGTGAAGTGTAAAAGAGAAGGGACACGTACAGCACAAAAGCGTACAGGCCGACCTCGTCTGCTGTATGACAGAGACCGCTGGCTGTTGAAGAGGGTCTTAACGTGTAATAGCCAGACATTTATCCAGAACGTCACACAGGAATTCCAAACTTTATCAAGATCCACTGCAAGTAGTATGGCAGTTAGGCAGGAGGTGAGTAAACTTGGATTTTATGGTCGAGCGGCTTCTCATAAGCCACACATCGCTCCGGTAAATGCCAAACTACGCGTCGCTTGGTGTAAGGAGCGTAAACATTGGACTATTGAACAATGGAAAAACGTGTGGAGAGACGTGGCGATCCGATGACAGGGTGTCGGTATGGCGAATGCCCAGTGAACGTCATCTGTCAGCGTGTGTAGTACCAATAGTAAAATTCGGAGGCGGTGGTGTTTAGATGTGGTCGTTTTTTTATGGAGGGTGCTTGCACCCCTCGTTGTTTTTCTTGGCACTATCACAGCACAGGCCTATATTGACTTCTTAAGTACATTCTTGCTTCCCACTGTTGAATAGCAATCCGGGCATAGTGCGGACATCTTTCAACACGATCGAGCACCTGTTCATAAAGCACGGGCTGTGCCAGAGTGGTTACACGACAATAACATCTCTGTAATGGACTGGCCTGCACAAAGACCTGACCTGAATCCTATAGAACACCTTTGGGATGTTCTGGAACGCCGACTTCATACCAGGCTCGTCGATCGACGTAGATACTTCTCCCGAGTGCAGCACTCCGTGAAGAATGGGCTGCCATTCCCCAGGAAACGTTCTAGCATCTGATTGATGTGAATGTGGAAGTTGTCGTCAAGGCTAAGGGTTGGCCAACACCAGATTGAATTCCAGCATAACCGACGGAGGCGCCACGAACTTGCAAGTCATTTCAGATAGGTGTCCGGATATTGATCTCTTAGTGTGTAACGGGCACGAACAGCGCCACTTTTCGAGCGATCACTATGAATGTCTCATATATGTCGCATGCTAATGTGGCAGCATTATCAGCACCTCACAGAGTTTGAAAGGGGGCCTCATTCTGCTTCTCCATTTCAACAGTTGCTCGAATTGTGTCATACTCCGAACTGTGTGTCATTCGAATGTGATTGTGGCCCGGCGTCGGACAAGCCTAGTTATCACAAAGGTTCAAGTCGATCACGTCTCACCACCACAAAGGAGGATCTTCGTAGTGTGTTTCAATCCCGTCGTAACCCCTGCAAAACTCCTCCTACCGTCCTAGAGCGGTTAACAGACGCAGTCATCTTGCACGATTTTTTGGAGACTAGCAGCAGACGGACTAGGGAATTACTGCCCCGTACACAGGCTGCCATAAACACAGCAACAAAACCGGCTGCGTTTGGCCTGGTACCGTGACCAGGAAGCATGGACAGCTGACGAGTGGCGTCGCATTGAGTTCAACGATGACTTGCTTTTCTCCACTACCTCGGATGACCATGGTCGACGAGTGTAGCTACAGCCTGCTGAGAGGTCGAGTGCTCTCAAGGTTTTCGAGAGGCACAGAAGTATTATTTCTGACGTCACAATGTGGGGAGCGACCGGGTATGAATTACCGCCACGACCAGTAGTGACTGAGAAACTCTGACTACGCAGTGGTATGTCTCGAACATCCTGCATCCTCTCGTCTTTCCTCTCATGCAACAGTACCAGGGTGCAATTTTTCAACAAGACAGTGCTCGACAACACGTGGCACGCTACTCTATAACTTATATGTGTCATGTTGAGGTGCTTTGGCGGCCAGAACGATCCCCAGACGTGTCCGTGATAGAAGAAGTTTGGGACCAGCTCAGACGTCAACTCCATACCGGTGTAAAAGAATACGAGGATATGTTACAAGGGTTGCTGGCCATCTTGCCTCAGGAGGAGAACAAAAGCTCCATGACACTCTTCACAAGCAAATCAGTTCATAAATCTAGGCCAAAGAGAGTATAACGTCATACTGATACGTGTACTCTTACTTCCAAGTTCTTTGTAAACTTGACTTTATTTACAATCATTGAAATCATATCACATATGCATTCAACCTGCAAAATTTCAGTTCGCTGTCTCCTCCACTTTGGGTGCTTCGCATTATTGTCAGGCAATAGGCCTGTATAAGGGATTGGTTGCTGTATTTCTTAAAGCAAATAAAATGATTACTTTGAGAAAAGCAAATGAGTATCTCGACCACTATTAGGACGTGATTGAACGAAGCGTACTTCAAACTGGTGTGGTACGACTTTGTGTAACAATGGGCAATTGTTTGCAATATGAGCACAGTCGAATTTTTGCTGTTGGCTAACGCGATATCGTTGGTATATGAAACATCAGTCGAATATGAAAAGGAACTATTTGGTAGGGACTCAATAACAGCTACGTTTGAGAGACTGAGCGAAATTTAATGCGCATTCGTGGTATACGCGGATTGTAAGTTATTTATGTTAACAAAATATACTAATTATCTACTATTATTCCCTTATTTCAAAAATGTCAGTTTAACAACTTAACCTGTCTTTGGAATATTAACCTATGTCCTATATGAAGTTCAAATGCAACACATTCCAGAATATCTTTAGAATATTTTGAACCCGCAAGTCCATGTGTCGGAAGATTGAGAAGGAACTTATAACGTGCTGCTATAACACTAACATGAAACTCTACATAGTGAAAAAATTACATAGATACCAAGAAAATTTTTCCAATGAAGATGCCATCGTCCGCGTGAAACTTGTTTGTTGTATTCACAAATTTTATGATCGACGTAGACTTTGCCTCAGTTCTATTACCTTCATCGTATGAGCTGTGAAAAATGAAACTGACCCGTAAACTGGTTGAAAAACGCTGTGAAAACTGGCAAAAATTTGACGGTTTCGGAGGAGTTTCATCACAGAGTCATGTCGTTCCTATAAAAATGCCCAATAGTCGAGCATATCCTTTGTATCATATCAGAAAAGGTAGCAAAATAACAGTCTTGATTCATGTCAGAGTGTGGGACATCGTAGATGGAAAATACGTTACTTCCCCGTACAGTGACATCTGTGGCTGAGGCGGAGTTTAAAGATAAAAGGTGATGATCCACCATGCCAGCTTCCACCAGTTTGCTGAGGGTCCAAACACTAGGGTATGATGGCCCTCACCCATCAAGACACACCGCGATCCGAGGAAGGAGTGAACCATACTCGTATTTTGCAGTCGACATCGAGTCTCGTGTTTCTCATTAACGACAGGAGGTTCAAAAATGGCCCTGAGCAGTATCAGTCCCCTAGAACTTAGAACTACTTAAACCTAACTAACCTAAGGACATCACACACACACATGCCCGAGGCAGGATTCGAACCTGCGACCGTAGCGGTCGCGCGTTTCCAGACTGTAGTGCCTAGAACCGCTCGGCCGCCCCGGCCGGCTAACGACAGGAGGCACGCCACATTTCCGTTAAGCAGCACTTTGGATGATGTACCACGGACAAGTCGCAAAACGACAGTGACAAGTGCCGAGAGAAAAGCCATGCGAAACATCACCACTTGAAGGAAATCATGGCCCACCTTGGAAAACACTGTCAGAATCCACTGTGATCAGTGCGCCTCTAAGGAGAAAAACCTCAGCGAGGGTTATCACATTCCGTCAGTCACTGAACGCCGTCTGCATCTTATTACACTACTGGCCATTAAAATTGCTACTCCAAGAAAAAATACAGATGATAAACGGGTATTTCGCGGAAAAATATATTATACTAGAACTGACATGTGATTACATTTTCACGCAATTTCGGTGCATAGATCTTGATAAATCAGCACCCAGAACAACCACCTCTGGCCGTAACAACGGTCTTGATACGCCTTGGCATTGAGTCAAACAGAGATTGGGTGGCGTGTACAGGTACAGCTGCCCATGCAGCTACAACACGATATCACAGTTCATCAAGGGTAGTGACTGGCATATTGTGACGAGCCAGTTGCTCAGCCACCATTGACCAGACGTGTTTAGTTGGTAAGAGATATGGAGAATGTGCTGGCCAGAGCAGCAGTCGAACATTTTCTGTATCCACACAGGCCCGTACGGGACCTGCAAAATGCATTCGTGCATTATCCTGCTGAAATGTAGGGTTTCGCAGGGATCGAACGAAGGGTATAGCCACGGGTCTTAACACATCTGGAACGTAACGTCCACTGTTCAAAGTGCCGTCAGTGCGAACAAGAGGTGACCGAGACGTGTAACCAATGGCACGCCATACATTCAGGCCGGGTGATACGCCAGTATGGCGATGACGAACACACGCTTCCAATGTGCGTTCACCGTGATGTCGCCAAACACAGATGCGACCATAATAATGCTGTAAACAGAACCTGGATTCATCCGAAAAATTGACGTTTTGCCATTCGTGCTCCAATGTTTGTTGTCGAGTACACCATCGTAGGCGCTCCCGCCTGTGACGCAGCGTCAAGGGTAACCGCAGCCATGGTCTCAGAGCTGATAGTCCATGCTGCTGCGAACGTCGTCGAACTGTTCGTGCAGATGGTTGTTGTCTTGCAAACGTCCCCATCTGTTGACTCAAGGATCGAGACGGCTGCACGGTCCGTTACAGCCATGCGGATAAGATGCCTTTCATCTCGACTGCTAGGCCGTTGGGATCCAGCATGGCGTTCCGTATTACCTACTGAAACCGCCTATTCCATATTCTGCTAACAGTCATTGGATCTCGACCTTTATCAAAGTCGGGAACGCGATGGTACGCATTTCACCTCCTTACGCGAGGCATCACAACAACGTTTCACCAGGTAATGCCGGTCAACTGCTGTTTGTGTATGAGCAATCGGTTGGAAATTTTCCTCATGTCAGCACGTTGTAGGTGTCGCCACCGGCGCCAACCTTGTGTGAATTCTCTGAAAAGCTAATCATTTGCATATCACAGCTTCGGTAAAAGTTCGGGTTGTAGCACGTCATCTTCGTGGTGTAGCAATTTTAATGGCCAGTAGCGTAACTCCTCCCATGGACATTTCTTTCATAGGAAGTAATTCGTGCAATTCGCTCGTAAGTCGTGTTGCCAAAAGCCTAGTGAAGTGTCTTACAGATGCTGCTGAAAGAGGTTAGCGGGCAGCAGTTAAAGCCTCACTTTCGAACCGGCTGTGTTTAAATTTATGAAACCAACCCATTAAACCTGCCATAGGTTAGCAGACACAGGGACACTCATTACGACAGATGGATGTGGTGGTTCGACATATTTATCACTGTCCTTTGTCAAGGAGAGGTGAAGCATGATCTACTGTGACTGCGTCGTACACTCGTGATTGTGTCCTCCATTCCTCTTACTTTTCTACAGCGATAGTCGTTGACGTGGGTGGGCTTCAGTGTCGGACGATAGCAAAGAGCCCCTAAGGTCTGCAACGAACGCTCCGTGGCCACTACCATTGTGTCGTCATCTCTTCGCTCTGTAGTGTAGAATCAATACCTCTTCGATTACGCCATGTAACTGTGTAAGTGTTTATGTTTACATCCTTGTAGGCTGTTTTGATAAATTTGTTGTTACAGAATACGCACAATGATCAGAGGAACACGCCGGAAAGACGTACGCAGCTAATAGTTAACCACAAATATTATCAGAGGTGTAAATTTCGTGAAGTCTGCTACCCGAGGATGATGTGAAAAAGGTGAATTTTAATAACGCGGGATACCTGATTCTCATGGATTTTTGCAGCCCATTTTTTTTTTTTTTTTTTTACTGTGTCTTGCCGTTCCTTGCCTTTCTTCTTCTATTTCTTCTAGGTTTTCCCCTGTTTGTCTACTTTATTCCGTGATGGACGTACTGCACCACGTGTTGTCACATTCCTAGGAGATGGTAATCCAGGTAGTCGATTACCTTGCGGTCATCCATGTTTAAGATTTTAGCTAATCTTGTGGGGTCCATCTTTCCCACATACTCCTTTCTATTTCTTTTTTATTTATATTTTGTATTCGATACTGTTCACTTATCGACACAATTGTTCTTTTGTTCCATATGTTTACTCTTTGGAACACCAGTCTTAGAACATTCATTTCCACTGCCGTTAATTTTTGTTTCATATTTTCCGTTTCTTCTCTAGTTTCTGCTGCATATGTCCAAATGGTACGCATCATTGTTTTATATATTTTTGTTTTTCCGTCAGATGTCATAAGTTTGTTCCTCCATGCAGTATTTAGAGAGCATTCACTACTCTTCCTGCCTTTTTCACTTGATTTTTCATTTCCATGCAATAACTCTTCCTTGCGATAGTTAGAATTTTAGGCTCAATAAACAATTAAAACCTTCTCCTATGATAATGTTCTGGGAGTTACTTCTTAGCAGCTAAATAATAGCTTCCTAAGAAATATGTTCCTTTCTTCATTATTAGTATTACCGGATGCGGCATACAAATTCATTACAGTAAGGTCGTACATTGTGATGATACGCCTCATCATCGTTCCAACTGCTGGACTTCGTGTACTGGGATACATACCCGGAGTAAGAGAGCTACCCCTGTACTGTATTATTAAGGTGCTGCATTGAAGAGTAGAGCGGTCAGCTGCCGGTGGCCTTGCGTTTAGCGTTGTTTCCTCTCGACCTCGGAACTTCGGGTTCTACTCCGGGATATGTCAGGGAATCCTCGGCTCGGGCCTGGGTGTGTGTGTTGTCCTCATTATCAATTCATCATCACCATCGACTGGTAAGTCGCCGAAGCGACGACAGCTAAAAAGACTTGCTACAGGTGGCCGAATTCCACCGACGGGGAATCTCCGCCACAAATACCTTACACACATTTCATTTCATTGCAGAGCGACTTGAAAGTGCAGGTTGGTTGTTGTGACCTTTTGCAATAACACAACATCAGCATCAGGCTCATAAACAAGGTGAATAACTTAAAGCTTTCACCACAAATGTTTCGGAAATGGAAAGTGCTATTGATGTGTGGTTTTCACAGAAATAGTTGGTAGTCAGGGGCTGGTCTTGTTAGCCGATCAACAGATTATAATAAAGCTTTAAATGCAACAATGACTATTGGCATTAAGAACTAGAATTGGGGTAAATTAGAGAGTCAGTTGTGTCTGATGCAGGATTCCACCCCTACTCGTTTACGAGATGTCGTATTCTGAAAAGTTTCCTCACCAACAATTGTTTGTTCAATTCAGCTTGCGTAGTTGCTAGGTATGACATTGTTATGTTTGCTGACAGTGTGCTTTTGTGCTCCTTGAGTGCACTGCGACTTGCTAGACAGTGTGTGACAGTCCTAACATTAGGTCGTGAGTGGGCGATGGGATTTGCCCATGCAGAAACAGCCAACATACTTGAGTGTGTAGGAAGAATTGAATTCGTTCTTGTACGGCGTTTGCGGAAATACACTCCTGGAAATTGAAATAAGAACACCGTGAATTCATTGTCCAAGGAAGGGGAAACTTTACTGACACATTCCTGGGGTCAGATACATCACATGATCACACTGACATAACCACAGGCACATAGACACAGGCAACAGAGCATGCACAATGTCGGCACTAATACAGTGTATATCCAACTTTCGCAGCAATGCAGGCTGCTATTCTCCCATGGAGACGATCGTAGAGATGCTGGATGTAGTCCTGTGGAACGTCTTGCCATGTCATTTCCACCCGGCGCCTCAGTTGGACCAGCGTTCATGCTGGACGTGCAGACCGCGTGAGACGACGCTTCATCCAGTCCCAAACATGCTCAATGGGGGACATATCCGGAGATCTTGCTGACCAGGGTAGCTGACTTACACCTTCTAGAGCACGTTGGGTGGCACGGGATACATGCGGACGTGCATTGTCCTGTTGGAACAGCAAGTTTCCTTGCCAGTCTAGGAATTGTAGATCGATGGGTTCGATGACGGTTTGGATGTACCGTGCACTATTCAGTGTCCCCTCGACGATCACCAGAGGTGTACGGCCAGTGTAGGAGATCGCTACCCACACCATGATGCCGGGCGTTGGCCCTGTGTGCCTCGGTCGTATGCAGTCCTGATTGTGGCGCTCACCTGCACGGCGCCAAACACGCATACGACCATCATTGGCACCAAGGCAGAAGCGACTCTCATCGCTGAAGACGACACGTCTCCATTCGTCCCTCCATTCACGCCTGTCGCGACACCACTGGAGGCGGGCTGCACGATGTTGGGGCGTGAGCGGAAGACGGCCTAACGGTGTGCGGGACCGTAGCCCAGCTTCATGGAGACGGTTGCGAATGGTCCTCGCCGATACCCCAGGAGCAACAGTGTCCCTAATTTGCTGGGAAGTGGCGGTGCGGTCCCCTACGGCACTGCGTAGGATTCTACGGTCTTGGCGTGCATCCGTGCGTCGCTGCGGTCCGGTCCCAGGTCGACGGGCACGTGCACCTTCCGCCGACCACTGGCGACAACATCGATGTACTGTGGAGACCTCACGCCCCACGTGTTGAGCTATTCGGCGGTACGTCCACCTGGCCTCCCGCATGCCCACTATACGCCCTCGCTCAAAGTCCGTCAACTGCACATACGGTTCACGTCCACGCTGTCGCGGCATGTTAAAGACTGCGATGGAGCTCCGTATGCCACGGCAAACTGGCTGACACTGACGGCGGCGGTGCACAAATGCTGCGCAGCTAGCGCCATTCGACGGCCAACACCGCGGTTCCTGGTGTGTCCGCTGTGCCGTGCGTGTGATCATTGCTTGTACAGCCCTCTCGCAGTGTCCGGAGCAAGTATGGTGGGTCTGACACACCGGTGTCAATGTGTTCTTTTTTCCATTTCCAGGAGTGTATAACAAAATCGACGTCAACCATTTAGACAGTTATTTATCAACCTCTTCAAGCAGTCCCGTGGAAGTGGTAATGTAACACCTAGACAACGTAACAAAAGGAAGAAAAATATTCGGAATATCGGATACACATATGGCTTTCGGCGGCCGTGGTGAGCCGACCTGTAGCATGTGTCGTGGGCTGCACTCTGCTGCACTGCTCTCGGTGGCTCTTCAGTGTATGTATCTGGTAGAACAGCTTTCGATGGCAGGGCCATCCATGATGTACAGTTACTGTAAAGAAACTTCTAAAGACACAGAAATTACTTCATAATAGGTTTCAAAACAGTGCAACGCCCTGCAGATAGAGAGATGCTTACTGAAAAAGAAACTTCTAAAAAAAAAAAAAAAAAAAAAAAAAAAAAAAAAGAAACTTGTTCCTAGTAGATTTTAAACCAAAGCACAGGGCTACATACATGGTACTTCCGTAAGATCGTGTAAAAATTTAGCAAAACACAGAGGATGCTCCACTGAACAATGTGAGATTGGGAATCTGGGGTCGGAGAAGCCAGCTTAAGGAGATAATAGGAATAGGAATAAAATCAGATTACTGTGTACTTTTTTATTTACAATATTTAACTGCAAATACCATAACTGACACTATCAACGTACCATTTGTAATGTAGCTTACGAAATGTGCTGAAACTGACGGTCATCAGCCTCAATGCAGACATGTCATCAGCGAACATGATTCTCATGCACCCCGCCAAATATCCCTGGTGTGTTTCGAATGACACCCGAGGCAACTACAACCCTGGCGACTAATTCCATCTTGATATCTACTGTTGCTTCTTACACAAGCTATTTTAGATATCGCAGAAGGAAATAATTTGGGAGATTCACGTCAGGTGACCTCACAGGCCATGGAGTAGCACCTCCTCTTACAATACAGCGACCAGGAAATACTATACAGGCATTGCTCCATCGTACTGTACAGTACGTCTCTGAACAGCACTGAGTAATGAATGGGTCTCTCGTTGATCCATAGCATGTTCTGTCATGGGACAATATAAATACGAAACTTCCTGGCAGATTAAAAGTGTGTGCTGGACCGAGACTCGAACTTGGGACCTCTGCAATTCGCGGGCAGGTGCTCTACCAACATTTCTTTTAAAATCTCATTTTGTTCGTTTTCGTTCGTTGCATGTGTTCGGGGCGGACTTCGTAAGACACCCGTTTGAGTTTGTCGTTAATCCAATAAATATCAGGTTTTTTTAGGGTGGGGGGTGGGGGGGGGGGGGGGAAAGCTAACCCTCTGAACGAACACGCTGAGCTACCGTGCCGGCAACTAACTGAGCTACCCAAGCACGACTCACGACCCATCCTCACAGCTTCAATTCTGCCAGTACCTTGTCTACTAACTTTCGAACTACACAAAAGCTCTTCTGCGAAACCGAGTTCGAGTCTCGGTCCGGCACACAGTTTTAATCTGCCAGGAAGTTTCATATCAGCGCACACTACGCTGCAGAGTGAAAATCGCATTCTGGAAACATCTCCAAGGCTGTGTCTAAGCCATGTCTCCGGAATATCCTTTCTTCCATGACTGCTAGTTCCGCCAGTTGTAATTAAGCTGGAAAACATTTATGCTACATAAATCGGTAGACTAGTTCACTTCCAAATTTCCTTAAGCTGGCTTTTCTGGAACTAGGTTCCCTAACTGAGATATATTAATGGTGCATTCTCTATGTCCTGTTACATTATTACACGCTCTTACGGAGACAGTTTGTATTCATAGATGCTGAATGAAACGCTTCTGACTTCGAAGAGAGCAATGCGTGAAGCCTTCATTGAGGGCAAGTACTGAACCAGTTTAACTATCGTACCACTGAAAAGGTGAATGTAGTAGATGTTAGTGTCAATGGTGTTGGGAAACAGTTGAAATCGTTAAAACTGAACAAAGCCACAGTACTCGATGGAATCCCTATCCGATTCTATACACAATTTGCCGCTGACATAGCCATTCTGTTAAGTATAATCTGTAGTGGCTCCCTCTAACAAGAAACGCTGCCCAGTGGTTTGAGAAAAGCACAGGTCATACCAATCTACAACAAAGGAACAGAAGTGATCCACGAAACTACCGTCCACTATCCTAGACATCAATTTGTTGTAGAAACTTAGAACACATTCTGAGCTCAAAATTATTCATTTCGAACAGATTGGCGTCCTCCGTGTTAATCAACATGGCGTTCGAAAACATCGAACATTAGAAACCCAACTCTTACTTCTCCCTTATGAAGTACTGGAAGCCATGTATGAAGAAATATTTTTCGATTCCCGATTTCGGATGCACAGTCGTGTGGGTATCAAGCGAAATTTGTGACTGGATGGTAAGTCATCGATAGGTATACACCTAACTTCGTGTAAACCCCAGGGAAGACTTTTTTGTTTCCTTGCTGCTCATGCTCTGTATTAACGACCTTCCGGAGAATGTTAATAGTAACCTCAGACTTTTCGCATCTGATGGAGATACGTACAACGAAGCACAGTCTGAAAGAAAGAACACAAATATTCAGTCACAACTTAGTAAGATTGGAAAGTGGTGCACAGACTGGCAACTTACTTTAAATGTTCGTAAGTATGAAATTGGCACTTCAAGAAAGGTAAGACCATAGTATATCCTCTGATTACAGTATCAAGGAGTCACATTTGGAATAGGTAAACTCTTACAAGTACCTTGGTTACAAATCCGTGGGTGTAACAGTTTATAGGGATATGAAAAGGAGTGATCACGTTGGATCATTCATTGGTAAAGGCGGTATCAGACGTCGGTAGAATGCTTGGGAAATGCAGTCAGTGGGCAAAGGAGATTGCTCACAAATCAATCATGCGACCCATCCAGAATATTGCTCAGGTTTCCGGGTTTACCAAGTATAACTAACAGAGGATACTGGATGAATACAGCGAAGGGCAGCACGAATGGTCACAGATTTGTTTGATACGCTGGAGATTGTGGCAGACATTTGAAGATAGATATAATCTATCCCGAGAAAACCTGCTTACAAAGTTTGAAGAAATAGGTTTAAATAATGACTCAAGGATTTAACTACAACTCATTACATTTGTCTTCCACAAGGATCGTGAGGTGTGAATTAGATTATATACAACTCGAACAGGGCTGTTTAACCAGCAATTCTTCCCACGCTCTGTACGTAAATGAAATGGGAAAAAGCCCTACATATAGTACAATGGGACGTACCCTCTGCGATGCACTTCCAAGTGATTTGTAGACCACAGATGTAGATATATAAAGCATGTCAACATGTCATATGTCATAATGCAAGATTCTGAGAATGATCACATTATCGAAACAAAACTAAATATCTTATTAGCCACTCGTTCTAGAGAGCATGTGGTTATCTAATTTGAAGAATTTAAGATTCTTATTGGCTGCAAGCAGACTTTTCCACATACATAAGTTGAATCTATGATAAACGTAGATGTCATGTGGATAGTAAGGTCATAAGAGATAAACAGCAGTTACTTATTCGTTTCAAATAGCGACCTTCCTACAAACTAAACTCTGTGAAACTTAACTTTTGCAAGACCAAATAGCAGTGAAAGTTTAATAATAAATGCACATTAATGCAGTTTCTAAGATTCGCTACACTTCGTTAATTTATACTTTGAATCGTTTGACACTTCTGAAAATTCCCCTTGGGATCAACAGAACGCGGTAAACTGACGAAGGCATGGAAATGTCATTTTAAAAGTTTTTTAACACATTCTATGTTTGAAAGTATAGTTTTCCACATAACATTTAAGCTGTGTTTTGTGTTTAACCTCCGGCCAGGTTGCATAGCAATCGAGACATAACCGTCTCACTTATCAACATTTTGGAAAGTGTTTCTTGATTCATCGTAACCGTAATATTAAACCCATTGACTAACACGGCCCCCACAACTCTTGTGTTTAATCCCTATCTCAGTTTAATCTCTCTCTCTCTCTCTCTCTCTCTCTCTGTGTGTGTGTGTGTGTGTGTGTGTGTGTGTGTGTGTGTGTGTGTGTGTGTGCGTGTTAAGTCTGTGTCCATTTGTGGGCTTCCGCAGCTACAGAGAGCTTATGTTACGGTACAGCAAAGGTAACTGATGTTGTTACAGATACCAATATGTTTAATAACTAGGTGTTCTTGGTTATTCTGGCTGCTTTAAAAACGTAGAACATTAATGAAAGCTACTCATGGAAATGAAGAGTATAGACTAAATTAGCTTCCAGCATAAGAAAAGGAAGGAATGAAGATAAGAATTCAACGCGCCGACGAAGTCGAGGTGATTTGAAAAGGAGAAGAAGCTCGGGTAGGGCAGCGTGCCGTTGGATATCAGCCCTTTCTATTTCTAAAATACCTATCACAGGATTTACGTAAGTTATTACTGACTCACCGCCCGTCCACCAATGAGTGCACTAACAACGATGAACAAGTTGTGGATCCAATGCAGACTGTTTGCAATCAGAATCCTATCAGGCCAAGAATCGAACAAAACTCCCACCCACACGATTAAATGTGCTATATTTACCTCACTTACGAAATTGTTATGGTGATTACCGGCCGTCCAAGGCAACAGCTTAACTGGAGTAATGGTCTATATGTCAGTTATAATTCGTATCCGGAAATGCGGCGTCGGCAGCGAAGCCGCTGTGAGCAACTTACAGCATCTACAGACTGTACGTGTCACCGCTCGATGTGCAGATTCAGGGTGAACAAGTCTGAGCAAGGGGAGCGCTGTGCTTACATTGACCATGCTTTTATCAGATTACTCGTTATCTAAGTGACAGTTTCACCCCACGCTTGCTCTCTCAGTGACAAGCATCAAGAGAGGAAGTTCAATGTAATAAGACACGGATGGCTTACGAGTGGTGTGTGCGTTGCAAGGCCTCGAAACAACCAGACAATTGTCTTTTATTTGATTAATGATCAGAGTAATGGCAAAGACGGTTGAAGTAGCGACAGAAAGCTCATCCAAATTGAAAATAAGTTCAGAAAACATGAAATGGAGTAGTCCACTAAAAACTATCTATGTAACGACGGGATAATCAACAGGAAGAATAAGAGCACTAATGAATGCAGAACTAGATTGTATAGTTTCAACTGGAGTCTGCTAACATATAAACTAATCTTGGTCCACCAGCACCAATGTAAATACAATAAATGAGTCAGTAACATCAGTCTATTGTTAATTCGTTAACAGAATCAAGAAATATTTATTCATTTCCTTCATAGGGAGACGAAAGTGCACTGTTTAATCAAAAACTAATGTGGACAGCTTGGTTACTAAGGAACTATTTTCCGTGGCATATTAGTGTGCTACTATTTTACGGCTTCAAACTGTTCCTTGCACCATGGTAAATTTTATTAAAATCGACTAACTAACAGTGGAAAAGAGGTGCGTATTTCGACCAGATTTCACATTTTTGTTAGTAACTGAGCTATAAATTGACACCTGTTTGTGTTCTTTACTTGTCATATTACAATTCTGGGGGAGACAGACAAAAATTTTCTGTCGTACTGTTGGGATATCCTCTGCAACGGACACCAAAAGCCCGTTTGGCAGCTGAGTCGCCTTGAAAACGCAACCTGTCTACTGGAAAAGGTTCAGTAACTACCCTACTTACGCACGTGCAAAACACGCACCCATTTAGACCCATAGCTTTTGAACACTCAGTATCTAAACGCTGTAGCTCATTTCCAAATTCATTCTCAAAAATAGGATTCATATATAAAGTAATAAACAAAGAAAATAGTTATTCAATAATCATCTATTAACGTATTTCATTTTATCTTACACAGAAGTGTCAGTTTTGGAGCTGTTCTACAATTTCCGAGGAAAGTAAAACTGTTTTTCGTGACTCATAAATTTTCTTTAAGAAACCTCTTCGTTAACAACTAGACTTCTGGAGCAGGGTATCAATAACTTTTGCACCGCCTCTAATCAGTTGCAGCCCTTCGAAACGAAAAGGAAACAATGTTAGTCGCTCACAAAAAAATAATTAATCCCCGCTTTAGTGAATCTCTTCAGTCCTTAATATCTTTCGACACAGAAATAAGTTCTTCTCTTGCAAAAAACTTGGGGAAATTTCTATCACTCAGATTAGACTGAACACGCGAACTAAGGCTGTATAAAATATGTCCATATCAGTTCATTCACGACAAAAATATAGAAAAATATTTCCATAGTTCTGTGACCTGTTCTGCCAATCGCTGTTCCACATTATCCTCGTCTCTGAAACTTGGTTGAAACCAAACATTTCTTCCGACGCTATCCGAATCGCTGGTTACTCTCTCCTAAGGGCAGATCGTGAAACACGACGCGGGGGTGGTGTGGGTGCCTATGTTCGCTCTGATCTGACACCTACTGTACTATGCACATCGGATGCAAAGGGCGAAGGAGAAGCAGAGTTCTTGTTTTTCGAAATAAATACATCAAATGAGAAACTGCTAATTGGAGTAATCTATAAACCTCCAAACGTCGGTGCCATGTCCTCCTTTCAGTCTGCCCTGTCCTCACTCGTGACACAGTATGAACACATAATCATTATGGGCGACACAAACATCGACTTACAGTTAAAATCTCCCTCTGCCGAAAAACTAAGGCGACTGTTCCACTCCAATGATATGAGTTTAACACCGCTGGACCCAACTCACCACACGTCACACAGCCACACACTCATAGATATAATAGCAACAAAGCGACCAGATAAAATAATCCGCGCCAATCAGACATCCGCTCCGGGACTCTCTGCTCATGACGTGATATTCTTAAATTACTCAGTGCATACTACCAAAGAAAAATCTCACCTGGTAACCTACAGAAACTTAAAAAATGTTAACCATGACGCTCTTCAAAAGGATTGCTCAGACATCCCTTGGCATGATATAAGCAATGAACCGACTTTAGACGGAAAAATTCGGCAATTATGTAGCAAAATTATTGCACTGTATGATAAACATGCTCCTCAACGCACTGTCAAGGTAAAGAGAGCTCCTGCTCCATGGCTCACCACTGCATTACGCCAGTTAATGAATAAACGTGATGCTGCACACAGGGCCTTCAAGCGTAACCCAACTCCCGAGGCGTACGAAGCTTATAGGAAACTCCGAAACAGAACGAAGCAAAGCGTGAGAAATGCCAAAATCAGACATGCCCGCTCTGTCGTATGCGGCATATCAAAACCTGCTGCACTGTGGAAAAAGCTGCGCAGTTTCGTTATAGGGAAGCGAAGATATGACGCTGTTTATCAAGCGTCTGCAGAAGAATTAAACGATTTCTTCTCAACAGCTGTAATCTGCCACGCAGCGACAAATTACCAGCCCCAAGATATCAATCTCTTGAGAGACAAGTTTTTCCTAAAACATGTCACTACCGGCACAGTACACAAGGCAATTATGAGAATCTCTTCCGAGGCAGTAGGAAATGATGGAGTGAGCATTGGCATGATTAAAAACGTCGTAGCCACTATTATTCCAGTTATCACAGACATCTTCAACCTGTCTCTTGTCAGTAGTATATATCCTACTGAGTGGAAGCAAAGTTTAATCCAACCTATACCCAAGACTGACAACCCTAAGTCGCCAGGTGACTACAGGCCGATCAGCATACTACCTGCAATATCTAAAGCCCTAGAATACATCGTCCATGAACAGCTGACGGATTACCTCAAAACTCATAACATCCATGACGAATATCAGTCAGGCTTTCGAAAGCACCATAGTACAGCAACTGCATTAATCAAAGTAACTGATGACATTAAACATGCTATGGACAGACGTGAAGCTACTATCCTAACACTGCTTGACTTTAGCAAGGCTTTTGACACAGTTGACTTCGATATATTACTAATTAAAATGAAACAGCTGAATTTCTCAATCAGCGCAATACACTGGTTCGACAGCTACCTCAAAAACAGAAGTCAACAAGTCGTTTGTGGGTCGGAAAAGTCATCATGGAAAAGCGTGCACTCTGGAGTTCCCCAAGGCTCCGTCCTTGGTCCACTACTCTTCTCACTGTATATTAATGATATTTCTTCAGTGATTCACTCCTGCAGCTACCATCTATATGCTGACGACATCCAACTGTACATAAGTGCAAGCCCCAAAAACATTGCTGGCGCAGTAGCGAATATGAACGCAGACCTTTGCTCTGTTTTTCGATGGGCACAGAACCTAGGTCTGAAACTAAACCCCAAGAAATCCCAGGTCACACTTATATCTCATCCAAAGTTAATCAGCCGGTACTTTCGCGAAACGGTCCCTAAAATACTCCTCAATGGTACCCAACTACCATACCAAAAAACAGTAAAAGACCTTGGAATAATCTTGGATGAACACCTAAACTGGGAAGAACAAACAGTCACAGCTTGCCGGAAATCGCTCTCCTCCCTACATGCAATTCAAAAATTTAGAAAAATATTTCCAACCCATGTTAAACAAAAATTAGTCCAAACACTAGTCTTGCCTAATCTTTACTACTGCGATGTAGTTCAACACGGCACGAATAGTGAAAATTCTAGATGCCTCGAGCTAGTGATGAATGCTTGCGTCAGATACGTGTGCAATATTCGGTTGTATGATCATATCAGTCCTTCATACTCCCAGCTAGGTTGGATACGCCCACATAAGGCACGCGATCTCCACACGGTGTGCTTACTTCATCGATTTCTTAGCCACTGGTGCCCTCAATACTTATCTTCTCACATTAAACATCTATCATCATTCCACAATCGCAATACCAGATCGGATACGTCTATCATCTTGGCTGTACCTTTACATAACACAAAATCTTTCTCCGTGTCATTCTCCATCTCAGCCATACGACTATGGAACGCACTCCCCTGTGATCTGCGTCTTATCCAGAACTACTCAACATTCAAGAGGGAACTCAAAACTTACATATTAGGGACGGTATAGCCACCATTGTTGTGCCCCTAACATCTCTTTCTTTCTTCTCTCCATCACAGCTTCGAATTTTACCATTCTTTTTCTCTTCTTCAAACCTATCTACCTCTTATATATCTCTTTCACCCCATTCTATCGTCTTATGTCTCTGCTCGATGAGAATAACTCACAAGCTGCAAGAATATAACGAGAAAATTCCCAACTAACTGACATTCACAAAACAAATGTATGTTTACTTTCATATACTTAGTCACTATTATTATTATTATTATTATTACTATTATCATTATTACTATCATTATTATCGTTGATTGTTATAATTATTTTTATTGTTATAACTATCATTGTACTACTGTTATAATCTCAAATTTTTTTCGTTTGACATCAATACTGCATAATACGTTAAATGTTCTTAATGTTATTTAGTAACTGTAACTCGTTCAATCTGAGTATGCCTGGTTAGGTGTAAGAGAGGGCCTGAAGGCCCTAATCTTGCCAGGTAAAATAAATGCATAAATAAATAAATAAATAAATAAATAAATAAATAAATAAAAACAAACTCTTAAAATCACTAATACTCCTCATACTTTATTCTGGCAAGCGCCTTCTCAAGGATTTTCCTATAACAACTCATGCTGGCTGAGTATTTGTGTACAATAGAATTATGGTGTTCGCTATTTACACCATATCACTCCTGCCTATGAACGATTACCATAGGTAAGCGTAGAGACCCCATATGTTCTCAGTAATTATATTCCATCTTATTTTTCTTCCACTCCTACGTCACCATTTGAACAGCGTAGGAGAAATAGTTGTTCTCAACACAGGTAGATCCTCTCTATACCATTACAAAATACAGCCATCTGTTCAATATGGTTTTCTGTATCAGGAACCTGGCTTTATGACTATCTGCCTCAAAGTATCGGAGGCAATAAATTCCATTCAAAGTTTAAAAGGCAGCTAATGAAACAGCTTATAACACAATACACATCTCTTCCCGATACTTGCTGCATCTCACTATTTCCAGTGCCGCCACCCCCACCACATCTTTCTTACCGTAGTCTGGAACAGCCAATGTCATTGTAATTTCAATCTTATCTTCTTTCATTGTCGCTTCCGTTTCTGATGATACTAAACATGTATTCAAATGTTCTAAAGCAAGCAATATTATTGTTATTCTCAATGTCTTTTATTGTATTTAAAATAATAATAATAATAAAAATTATTATTATTATTATTATCACTGAGTTTATTAATACTAATTATTAAAAACACTGTTATTATTTGTGTTGATAATAGTAACTTTTGCTATAACAATCGTAAGACGTTCAGTTATGCTTAAAGGTGATTAACGATCTGCATTGGTTCCCTCTGGTTTGCGTTCAGTCCACGTAACGTTACTTTCTTACAGGTCCTAAAACCTCTTTCCGGTACAGTCATTTCGTTATCAAAGCAGTTAACACAATTGCCCACAAGATCACTCTACTCTTTATGACAATTAGCGCAGATGTAAATTAATAGCACGGTACTCAAATATCAGGAAACACACCATTAGATATGAGACAGTCCTTGACGGTTGTAAACACAATTTCGTTACATTAATCAATATTCAAATATGGTACTCCTTTCAATAGCTGAGACAATTAATTTCTCTATCTTTGTCACTTAATCATTGAGTAATCCTTAACCATAACCAAGTATTTTCTGAACAAGACATTTTTCAAGAGTGCCAGGGCTCCCAAAATCCTATGAAAATTCGAAGTATGCTTGGTTTATAAAACTTTTTCCAGTGGCGTATTAAACGCCGTTTTCTTGGTAAGTTATTTTAAGTTAACTGATTAACAAACCAGGCATTTAGAAAACCGCAATTAACAGCGCCAAGCGCTCTGTGAAAACCTCAACAACATCATCAATAACGCGTCACTAGTAATTTCACTTGCTCGTGGATCTACTCGTATATGCCATTCGGAAACAACCTGTCACTCTTGTTATTTAGCACAAAGTGACATAAAATATCTAAGTTACTCAGTCGCAACCAGTTGTGAACGTGTTTGAACTTTAAATTAGATGATGAACTGTGTTGTTCTGGATATGGATTCAAACCTACCACTGATAACCAGTGCTAACTAGGCAAAGATTTTGTGTCTGTCCGAAACTCAACTAAAGCACCGATAATCATTGCTGACTTGGCATAGAGAGACAAGAAATATCCAATTCTTAGCCATATCAGTTGGCAAAAGCTGAACTAAAAATTACATGACAAAAATTGTTACACTGAACTGGAACTTCAAACTAGTAAGTGTTGTGACTGTTAAAAATCCACGAAAAGTATTAAATACTGCTTTATTTTCTCAAGTAACAAGTAGTTTGTATATTTAAAAGTTAAATGACGTAATTAAAAGTCACATATACACTCCTGGAAATTGAAATAAGAACACCGTGAATTAATTGTCCCAGGAAGCGGAAACTTTATTGACACATTCCTGGGATCAGATACATCACATGATCACACTGACAGAACCACAGGCTCATAGACACAGGCAACAGAGCATGCACAATGTCGGCACTGGTACAGTGTATATCCACCTTTCGCAGCAATGCAGGCTGCTATTCTCCCATGGAGACGATCGTAGAGATGCTGGATGTAGTCCTGTGGAACGGCTCCCCATGCCATTTCCACCTGGCGCCTCAGTTGGACCAGCGTTCGTGCTGGACGTGCAGACCGCGTGAGACGACGCTTCATCCAGTCCCAAACATGCTCAATGGGGGACAGATCCGGAGATCTTGCTGGCCAGGGTAGTTGACTTACACCTTCTAGAGCACGTTGGGTGGCACGGGATACATGCGGACGTGCATTGTCCTGCTGGAACAGCAAGTTCCCTTGCCGGTCTAGGAATGGTAGAACGATGGGTTCGATGACGGTTTGGATGTACCGTGCACTATTCAGTGTCCCCTCGACAATCACCAGAGGTGTACAGCCAGTGTAGGAGATCGCTCCCACACCATGATGCCGGGTGTTGGTCCTGTGCGCCTTGGTCGTATGCAGTCCTGATTGTGGCACTCACCTGCACGGCGCCAAACACGCATACGACCATCATTGGCACCAAGGCAGAAGCGGCTCTCATCGCTGAAGACGACACGTCTCCATTCGTCCCTCCATTCACGCCTGTCGCGACACCACTGGAGGCGGGCTGCACGATGTTGGGGCGTGAGCGGAAGACGGCCTAACGGTGTGCGGGACCGTAGCCCAGCTTCATGGAGACGGTTGCGAATGGTCCTCGCCGATACCCCAGGAGCAACAGTGTCCCTAATTTGCTGGGAAGTGGCGGTGCGGTCCCCTACGGCACTGCGTAGGATCCTACGGTCTTGGCGTGCATCCGTGCGTCATTGCGGGCCAGTCCCAGGTTGACGGGCACGTGCACCTTCCGCCGACCACTGGCGACAACATCGATGTACTGTGGAGACCTAACGCCCCACGTGTTGAGCAATTCGGCGGTACGTCCACCCGGCCTCCCGCATGCCCACTATACGCCCTCACTCAAAGTCCGTCAACTGCACACACGGTTCACGTCCACGCTGTCGCGGCATGCTACCAGTGTTAAAGACTGCGATGGAGCTCCGTATGTCACGGCAAACTGGCTGACACTGACGGCGGCGATGCACAAATGCTGCGCAGCTAGCGCCATTCGACGGCCAAGCCCGCGGTTCCTGGTGTGTCGGCTGTGCCGTGCGTGTGATCATTGCTTGTACAGCCCTCTCGCAGTGTCCGGAGCAAGTATGGTGGGTCTGACACACCGGTGTCAATGTGTTCTTTTTTCCATTTCTAGGAGTGTATTTAAGATGGAGGGGTGAGAATGGAAAGGAAGGGAAGGAACTGGTGATATCAGCTACATCGAGATTTCATACAGAACCAACGGCGACGAGCAAAAATGTGTGCAGGACACGGACGCAAACCCATGCTCTCCTGCTAACTGTGCAGTTGCGTTACGCACAGCGCCATCCGTACAGTGTTCATACCAAATGTGTGAGCTATATTGCCTCTGTCCCCGGTCGACCCACAGTCCCACTAAGCACCACCTTTCCGTAGTCCCTGTTAGGCATTTCTTAACACATTGTAAGTTGATTTCTGAACGAATCGTTAGTTAATCTTTTAATGCGTGGAGAGGGTACGTCATGTCTCCGCCAGGGCAATCCCCATCGCATCTATAAATAAAAACTTTCCCGCAGGCAAAGGAAATGGGGCATTACGTAGTGAGCCGAACAAACCTGAATGGGTGAACACCAATCGCTTTTTATTTATGTGGTTGAATGGCTAAGTGAATGATCAGCGTTATTATAATTATTAGTGAAATCCATAGATTCACACCATCAGAGTGTAAATACACGACTAATAGGAATAATAGGTAGGAAATATCACATATTAATCTCCTCATTGTATCCAAGAAAATGAAATTTTGACAGAAAAATTTTGCCACCTCACTATACAACTGAGGGCGAGTTGTTTAGTCCGAGGTTAGCAACCACATAAGTTTTATTCTCTGAATAGTACGGAAAACGCGTTGTACGAACACGTAATAACGTCTAACAGGAGAATGGCCGTGGGATAACTAAACCGGTGATTCTGGCGGAGTTAGTGAAGTTAACCGAAATATAAGTTTTGCCAATAGAAGGAATAGTTACAAGATTATTGACGACTAGATTGATTGATAGAAGGGGGAAGGAGGAGAAACGGGGACATCACACAAATTAGATGAAAGAATATGTCGATTCCAAATTTATAAAATAATTTCCTATTACTACTTTTCGATCTCATGCTTGGGAAACAGGAGTTTATGAATGAAATGTGAAATTATTTCCTAACAGAAAACTTTTTGCCTGTAGTAGTCCCAATATGCATTTGATATTGGTACTTCGTGAATTATATTCTGTAGTGTTATTTATGTAAATAAGGTAGATAAAAATGGCCATTGGTGCCAAAACAGTCTCTCTTATTTGGCGTGTGTTACAATTACTAAACTAGTAGAAACGCCTATTCTGTTTTAATATAGCAGAGAGTGACAAAATAGATGTAATGAAGCCACACCCGTCTTGAGTATTATTTGAATTAACAGCTTGTTCAGTATTAGACAGCGACATTTACATTTTTTGTCCAGAAAAACGTTTGACGAACTTCCGTGAAGTGAAAGATTCTTTCGCAGAAACGGAAACACGCCGGGTAAAGCTGTTGCCATATAAGAGAGAGAAAAATGCTCGGACCTAAGGATTGATGAAATGTGTACTGTCTTGCTTCTCTCTTGTCTGTACTGGTTTTATGTTTCCTATATTTAATTTTTTTGTCACACAAAATAGAAAGTTGTTCGCTAACAGGCAATAAAGAGTACAGATTTTCTGGAGAGTTCTTATTCTCCTGGCAACAAATAATCTTACCCAGTATTAATTGTTAGGGTTCTTTTTTAAATAAAAGTGGGATAGGATGTCAAACCGGCCGACTGGGAGCAGGAGAGGTACCACAGGACATTTTACTTTCCACTGTCCTGAATACAGGTTTGATGGCTTCCATGACACAATATCCAATTTTGAATTCCACTGGGCGAAATACTGTGATGTGCAATAAATGCTGCAGGAAGAGAGGCACTGCAGTTTGGCACACATAAGATCAAATAACATCACTTACGTTTACTCGAATATATGTGTTGTATATATAAAAGTCTTTAGAAATACGAGGGTGAGTCAAATGAAAACTTTAAATTTGTAATAACAAATCGAAATGTCGCGCCGTTATCCTGTAAGTTGGTAAGTGCGGTGAAAACAGCGTGCAGAGTGGCATGTAGGTAGCAGCATAGTGCAGATGTGCAGTATCAGTATAAAGATGGCCGCCCCACTGGCGACTTGTACCACGGAAGAACAGCGTTCTGTTATTCGGGTTTTGCGTAGTAAGGTGTGCAACCTATTAAAATTCATCGACGAATGAAGGTTCAGTACAGTGATGCATATTTGTTACAGCAGCAAGTCTACGAAAAGAGTAGGAAGTTCGCAAATGGTGTGACTACAGTGGAAGATGCACCTCGTCCAGGTCATCGATGAATGAAGGTTCAGTACAGTGATACATGTTTGTCACAGCAGCAGGTCTACGAATAGAGTAGGAAGTTCGCAAATGGTGTGACTACAGTGGAAGATGCACCTCGTCCAGGTAATCGACGAATGAAGGTTCAATATAGTGATGTATGTTTGTCACAGCAGCAAGTCTACGAATAGAGTAGGAAGTTCGCAAATGGTGTGACTACAGTGGAAGATGCATCTCGTCCAGGTCAGGCACAATGAGTTGTGACTCCACAGAACATTGCAGCAGTTGAAGCCATACTGAAGGAAAACCACCGAGTGACACTGAATGACATTCCAGCATGTTTACAGATTAGTCATGGGTCAGCACACCACATTGTGCATTATGTGCTCCAGTCTCACAAAGTGTCTGCAAGATGGGTGCCTCGGCAGCTGACTCCTGAAATGAGAGAACTACAGGTTGATGCTTGTAAAGAACTTCTTCGGCGTTTCCTTGCAAGAATCGCTACTGGGGACGAAACCTGGGTTCAGTTCCACCTATCGGAAACGAAGAGAGCGAGCAAGGAATGTCGCCATTCCTTATCACCAAGTGAATTTCATATGTTAGGACCACTCAAAGACGCAATGGGAGGAAAGTAGTTCCGTTCTGATGAATAGGTACGCCACGTGGTGCATGAGTGGTTGCGCGGACTGCCAAAAGATTTTTTTTCTAAAGAAATTTATGCACTTTGTAAGCGCTGGAGGACTTGCATTGAGCGTGGGGAAGATCATGTTGAAAAGTGATTCAGCTTTGTACCACTTCTGCACAATAAACAATGTTTTAAAAAAATATTCAAGGTTTTCGTTTGACTCACCCTCGTATGTGCGCTACCAAATGAACATTTTTTGAAAGCTCTGTTTTTTTAAAATTTTGACGTCTATCTCAAACGCTGCCAGTATCAAGTTTTTTTCCCAGTCCTGAAATATGGTAGATCCGGGGTTGATCCCTGTCTATGTCCTCCGAGCTCGCTAATTTTAGATTCCCGCCGGTGGTCGATTGTAAATGTACATCCACACTGAGGGTTGTGGATTCACTGTCCATCGAGGCAAGTCAATTTCATGTCCGAAAGAACATACACCACGCATTCATATAAAGTTAAAGGTTATTGAGGGATTAGAAAGCAGCACATAATTGGACTTTTAACTAAGAATGAGGGTTGGAATTAAATATTGGTAGCTGTTTATTCACAACCGACACAAAAGAGTTACATGTTTGCACTTGTTACTGTCCCTCAGATTTGTCACCAGCGTTGTGTAGAACCCGTTGACAGCAATGAGAAAGGCGTAGTATACCATTAGCAGAGCCTGTTCTGTTGATGGTGCGAATGGAGCGGTCTACTGCCTGTCGAATGTCCGGAATAGTTCTGAAGCGAATGGCAGGAAGTAGTTGCTTCATCTTCGGAATCCAATCAAAGTCACAAGGACTTAAGTTCGGGGAGTATGATGGATGGTGCAGTACTTCTGTCTCATCGACCGAACAGAGCACTCACAGCTTGCCCTGTATGCGCCCGCGCATTGTCGTGCAAAATAATGGATGGGTTGCGCAGAAAATATGGCCTACTTCTTTCACCAAGCTGCTCGTAGGGTGATTCTCCAAAAACGAACAGTCATACTGTGCATTTGTGGTCTGCCGTGGAGGAATGTAATGCGTTAGGATAACACCATCACATTCGTGCACGAGAATCACCATAACTTTCACCATACTAAGGCTCAGATGCACTTTCAACTTTCACGGCGAACCATAGTGGCGCCATTCGTGGGACTGGCGTTTCAGTTCTGGCTTCTTCGCATTCGCTTCGGAACTGTTCCGGAGATTCGACAGGCAGTAGACCGCTCCATTCGCACCATCAACAGAACAGGCTCTGATAACGGTATAGTACGTCTTCCACATTGCTGGCAATGGGTTCTACACAACGCTGGAGACTACTTTGAAGGACAGTAACAGGTGCAAACATGTAACTCTTTTTGTATCGGTTGTGAATAAATAGTTGCCACTATTTAAGTTCGAACCCTCGTACAAGCAATTGTTAGATACTGAGTTTTTTTACTAAAAGCGAGATGTTTGAACCTGAAATGACAAGACGAAGTATTTTTCCTTATCTGCATTCCAAACCATCACCCATAGCTGTTTTTATAGTGTCAATTAGATGTTAAATGTCGGCTCCTTTCATTGGAGCTAGATATGTATTCACATCTGTTGGACGAAAACTATCAAAACAAACACTCCAAACCGACATTTCACATCCAATGCAAATCTGTAAAGCAACAATCTGTGTGGCATGCTTATAATTATGTATTATTTATATTTTAGGATAATTAATCTTTAAAAAAAGGCACGACATGTTGTAATGAAAGCATGAAAACCGTCTGAAGATGAATTGTGATGATTCGAAACCGGTAACGGTACCTTTTGAATAAAGGAATAAATTTGTGTCTGGTTGCTGTCTCAACACCATAAACACTAAATTGTAAAATCTAGATGCTAAACTGAAAACACTAAACAGTTAAAGCTGAATGGTAAATGCTAAATCCTATATTGTAATTGGTAGATGCCTATGGATAAATGCCTGTTGATTATTGAGCATCACTGATCACTGCCCATCTACGACCTTGAGTGATAGCTGCCATTAAATAGCATCAACTTACCCCAAATATGTATCAAGTTGCCAAAGCATATCACATTACCACTTACGCACTATCAAGGTGCCACTGAAAGTGTGTAAACTGCCACAAAGTATGTAATATTAATTCTAACTGTATCCAACTACATATCAACTTGTATCAACTTGCTCCAAAAGAGTATCGACTTTCTCCAAAAATTGTAACTGATTGTCCTTCAAACTGTATCAACAGTAACAGAAATGTTTCGGCTAGCCCCTAAAATGAATCAAACAATCTACTCAGATTGTATTAACATGCCTTAAAAATGTAACAAATTGCCCCTAAGTGTATCGAACTACCTTACAAACTATATCAACTTCCCACAAATGTGTATCAGATTGTCCCTAAGTTGTATGAAATTACCTGTCAAACCTTACCAACTTGCCCCAAAGGTGTATCAGCTTCCCTCTAAACCTGTATCAAATTATCTCACATGCTGTATCAACTTGCCCCAGCAGCAGGACGTGTGGAAGGCACTACAGAGCATTATGATGCCTACACTTAACGTCTAAAGAATAATGCATAAACCCCCCAGGCAGCTACATCATAATATATTTCAGAGGGACTATAGTTCCCCTCTCTCCATCTGGTATCAGAGTACTGTTTAAGAAACAGTAACACTAGTAATGCATGATGCCTCCCGGCATAACACTGTAATACACATTTTTCCTTCTCCAATAACTGTCATCCATCTGGTGTTAGAATGTTATTTAACGAACCAATAACAACCTCCAGGCAACAACATTGTAATTCAGTTCACTCATTATTGGTTTTCATTCATATTCCAAGGTTGGTGACCGATTAAAGTATGCATTGCACACAGAGAGAAAGAGAGAGAGTGGGAGAGAGGGAGAGGGGGGGGGGGAGATAGAGGGAGAGAGAGAGAAATTTTTACAGATACACAATAAAACTGATCGCCTCCATAACCGAATTTTTGATATCAGTGTAGAAAGTTGACTGTTGATGACACTTTCACTGAAAAATAGAATAACACTCCTTTGCAAAAATTGGGCACTTAATGCAGCCAAATTAATCTTACAAATTAATCTTTCTACGATGCTTTTTATTTATTTAATTTTTATTACAACTCTGAGGCTGAAAGAGCTCTACTTTTTATACTTGAAATTTGTGCAGCAGAAATTTGCATTCATTCTAATTTTACACTATTGCTATAACATGAACTAATCATAAACGCCGGACAAGAACACCTATTGGTTAAAAAGTTCTCACAAAAGCACTGCCATACGTGTGACACCTAGAGTTAATCTTCAGTCAGGCGAACGTGTGTGTGTGTGTGTGTGTGTGTGTGTGAGGGTGTGTGTGTGTGTGTGTGAGGGTGTGTGTGTTTGTGTGTGTAAAGAGTAGGATTAATGCAAGGGACAGGATATTTTATGACACTGATAATCTCACACAATACATATTGTACATCATCTTGATGTCTTTTCTAAATTACTATGTGTGCTTATCGGATTTCGTTGTGGTTGTGTGTGTATATATATCCAAATAAATGTTAATGGTACAACAAACTTGGTTCCTACCTTTTTTATTATAACTCAGAACACTTCCTCTGTTGCTAGAGATCGGAGGTTCCTATAGTTGGAAGATAAGCTCTAGCAAAAGTCCGTGAGAACAAAAAAATAAAAATGGCACCGGTCTCTCTGTTTCCTCAAAATTGGTGTTTGTGAAAAAATAGGGTTTCCTGGAAATATGTTTGGGCAAGCCCTGGTTCAGTACACAAGATAAAAAATCGCTAATGACCCAGAAAGGATATTTGGGTATAAGAGCTAGAAGATTCTCGTAGAAAGCTTTCAGTTGATGCTGAACCATTGGGGACGGTGAACAATATTATGGGCAGTCAGATGCGAGTTGAGAGAACAGAGTCAGAAAATGGACAAGAAAAAAATGCAAGTACTCTGCTGCTTATGCACACTATCATTCAGACATTATTTTGTCATATGCATTAATAAATTTTGTTTGCTTCATGTATAAATACATGTTTCTTTCTCATTTAATGTTACGCAATCTGTACTACTCCCGATCGAGCAGCGGTCTGGTAAAGCGCACCAGCGTCAGCAGATAAAGAAGAAGAAGGAGGAGGAGAAGAAGAAGAAGACCAGCTGCACTTTATGGACATCATCATCGTTGTCACCTTTTAAAGTAGTACTTTACACTGAGGTAACAAGAGTCATGGAGTACCTCCTAATATCGTGTCGGACCTCCTTTTGCCAGTGTAGTACAGAAACTAGACATAGCAAGGACTCAACAGTCCTTGGATGTCCCCTGCACAAATATTGAGACATGCTGTCTGTATAGACGTCCATAACTGCGGAAATGTTGCCAGTGCACAACTAGAATATGTTCCACAAACATTCGGTGGGATACATGTTGGATGACTTGGGTGGCCAAATCATTCGCTCGAATTGCGCATAATGTTCCTTCAAGAATTATTGTGGCCCGGTGACCTGATCCATTGCCATCCATAAAATATTGGTCGTTGTTCGGAAGAATGAAGTGCATGAATGGCTGCAATTGATCTAAAAGTAGATAAATATAATCATATCGAGTCAATCAGCTGGTCCTTCGAATCAGAAGATCCAGTCCACTCCATATAAGGACAGTCCATACCATTCTGGAGCACCCACCAGCTTGCACAGTGTTTTATTGACAATTTGGGTCGATAACTTCGTGAGGCCTGCACCACACTCAAACCCTAACATCAGCTGTTACCAGCTGAAATCGGGACTCTTCTGACTAGGCCACGGTTTCCCAGTAGTCTGTGGTCCAACCGATATGGTGATGAGACTATGAGTGACGCTGCAAGCGATGTAGTGCTGTTAGTGAAGGAACTTACGTCGGTCGTCTGCTGCCATGGCTCGTTAACGTCAGATTTCGCCACACTGTTCTAACGCTGCGGCCTGAATTTTTTTAACTCTTTCTCTGATAGGGCTATTCTATTTCCGATTGTTTTGTACTGTGAACAGTCACATAAATGCGCCGCCAGCTTCCCTTTTAGAATGGATATAGTAAATAGCGTTCGCATACCACAATGGATCTAGTATGAGCAGCGGTGCTACTCTGTACTTGTCTCCAAAGATTTTTAATGTAATGTTAAATTCCTTTGTTTGCAGCAGGCAGCATTAAGAGATTCACGTGATTCTCGCATTTATAACGTTTCGACCCTCGAAATGGAACCACTAGAAACTTTTTTTCCTTCGTGTTGCTCTTCCTCTCCTCCTATAACCATCCGCGAGTGCTTACAATACTGAGTGCAAAACACATTAATACATAGATTTATTTTGTTTTTCTCAAATATTTCCACATGATTCAGTTCAGTAGGAAATGAAATCTCTGCAAAGTTAGACACACGACTCATTGTTATTTTTTGGATACAAAGCAGCAGTAATCGACCACTTGAAGCAATGATCATCGTTCTTTGAATCAAAATTTACGACGTTAGGTGAATAGAATCTATTTCTAATGGAATAATTTAGTGATCCATCGTAATTTGATTTTATTGTAATTGACGGAAAATGCAGATTGTAACTTAGATTGAGCACCAGTTTTTTCTGGTTTGCTGTTTCATTTTTAACTTTGTATGTTGATTGGTTAGAGGCAGGGGGAGGAGAAGGTACAAACTTTTCCTGATATGCAACTGGGCTATTTCCGCCATCTAGGACTTATTCATATTGCACTATCATTGTCGAATGGAGGTTAGGAAGGGCATGGCTGCCCACTGATCAGAGTGAAGACTTCATTAATGACGTTATCAGCTATAAACCATTGATAATTTCATGCATTATATATGTAGAAGGATGATGAGTTTACTATTCAAGGTCGTGGAGAATCAGAACAGCCCAACAGTGCACCAGCTTGCCCATACCGCTGCTACTAATATCTGTTTTCTTATCTGCTTTGTTCGATTGACTAACGGAATATGCTGCTAACTACACATTATACTAAAATAAAAGAATTACAACTTATCATGATAGCCTTCCAATGTAAGACAGTCTTCACTAACATAAAATGTCTGTAACACGAGCGTGCCCACATCGTCCTTAGTAACATTTTACACACTTTAGACCTCAAAACATGCTGTGCAGTTCAGTATCATTGTAAAGTGGCATTACAGCACCACCACGTCGTACAAATATATAGAGGTGAGAATAGACACCTAAAGAAATGTAATTGATAAATTAATCACTGCCGCAATATCAACAACAAAATTGTGTGTTTACAAACAACTGAAAATTATGTAGAGAGAGGCAGGTAGCTGCTGCCATTATAGAGTTAGTAATTCTGCAATATCAAATATTTCTTATCTTTACTGAATGCAGCGAGATGTATTGTCAGGCAGAGTCTGCAGCGTAGCCGAAAGTTAAGCATACTACCAGCAGCAAGAAAACATTTCTGCAGCTAATGTGTTTCTCGAGTGCGGTAGCAGTTCAGGAGAAAAGCATGCTTTTCAAAGGTCCTGCACTAACAGCCCTCAAATTCACGGATGTCTCAAATACGATAAATACAGACATATGATTCCAACCCAAAAACACCATAAATTAAGAGTAGATGGTATTAATTCTTCAGTAGCAAATGTTAGTCTCTAGATTATCGGAATATTTATATGAGAATTAGTAAAGGAGCAATTATAAGAACATACTCATACGTTGTGCGTAAATAATAAAATGGTTTGCGGCTTGTCCAGGTGAAGGGCTGAATAACAGCAATTCCTGAAATGGAAGTAAATTTAAAAATGTAAGTTGGAGCAGCATTGACACAAACAATCCACATGAAATCCCGAGATATTAACGTGATCACGTAGAAGAGCAAATCGCAAATATAAAACATTTAGTACGTAAACATAAACTACTTACAAACAATCCACATGAAATCCCGAGATATTAACGTGATCACGTAGAAGAGCAAATCGCAAATATAAAACATTTAGTACGTAAACACAAACTACTGAAACAAGAAATGACGATTGGTAAATACACTAATAGCAATATGCATACTGATACGCCTGATAACAACGCCACGAACTTACGCGCCTACCTACTTTTCTCATAAAAATTTTCCATGCAGTGTCATATTACGCACTTCAATACGCCTCACGTCATATTCTATAAGCTCAATGTTTACTCGAAATACTGAAGGCAGTTCGCCATGGAAATCAGTCTACAATATTATGTAATATAAAACAATAAATGATTATTGCTTGCTAACGCGAGAGCAGGAACGTGCGCTGTAGGTCAGGCGTAAGGCGGCCAGTGTCCGCTGCAACGATACGAAACACACGAAGGGAAATTGTTCTGATCAGGACGGGAAGCCGTGAGCTCCTTCTCGGAAACGTTTGTGAAAATTTTTTCTATTACAGACGAGGTAGGAAATTAAGTAAATTATTTCTGAACTATCAGGATGGTACATTTGGCAGACAGACGAACTGCACCTTCAAAAACACAGGAAGGATTGTACATAATGTCTTGGGTTTGCATTTGTACAGCGCAGCACTTACCACTAGAATACGAACAGAGACAGCACTAAAACAGCTCAACTGGAAGTCACTTATTCCTAAAGACACTTCTGTAAGCTACAGTGCTGCCAGTTTGTGCAGCTGGCCACTGCATGATTTTATTTCAGTGTTTACAAAATCAAGTTGAATGTAGACATTGGGTAGTGTAACATTACAGGACATATTGGGACATATTGAAGTATTCGATACTGTAGACTATTAGGGGATGTCGATACAGATATGCAAAATGTAAAGGGAAACTTTGGTGATGTTTAAATATTGTATTGTGTCAATATTAGGACATTTTGCACAGAAAGAACAAAAATAGAATTAATGTAAATATATATTAGTGTTAGTAACCTATTTTCATTCAATTTTGTAATTATATTTCACTTTGTAAAAGAAAGACTCACTGTTTGCTGTAGCTCTGATTAATTGTATAAATTATCAGTTTTGAGCTAAATTATTTCGTATAATATGGACAAGATACTTTAAAAAACACACCAGCTAAAGAGAAAGTCTGTATATGAACGTTTAATGCACACTTCTGGAACTTTCTATGGAGAAATTCTATATTATGATCGCAAAAAAACGAAAACTTGTGAAAACTGTTTCATAACCTAATTTCGAAAGACGATTTGTATCAAGAAATATTGCTAAAAAGATTTATTTACGTTTTGAAACACGATTTAAATCATTTTACATATAAATAGTTGTTCTAAATCACTCAAGAAATATCCAGAATCAAATGTCAAGATATTTCTGGAAACATCGGTACAAATCTGGTGAATGTTATCCAGAAGCTGGTAGAAAAATGTTATAAAATCTATTTGGAAATTGTGCTTGTAAGAATTTATATGTACTGATCCTTTTACTTACTTTAATCTGTACTAAAATTCTGTAATGTCTAATTTAGTTTTAAGTCGTGAATTGCTATCGTATTGTAAACAAAACATTGTCAAAGACTCTCATTGTTTGGAAAGATATTAATACACCTAGGAGTTGTCAGTTGCCAGTTCGGATATGCAGTGCGGTTAGCTCGGAGAGTCAGTTGTTGAGTCTGTGAAGTCTGTCAGTTTTTTTTGTAAATAAACGTCTGTAATGAAGAATTACTTCTTGTCGTCAATATGAACTCAAGACCTTTTGCACGAAGCAGACACCTCCTAACGCAACGTTTTAATTTGGTTGAGGAAGCTGGGATCGCTATAAGTGCAAACAAATTGAAGTGGAACGTTTTAATTTGGTGTTGAGGAGCTGAAATGTTATAGTAGTCAAGGCAGTTAGTAATTGTGGGTGACAAACAATATAAAGCATATACTGAAGAGGCTATAACCTATCTCCAGCGAATCAGAAATCTCGCCAAGGGCGGTGCAGCCTTTATTACGTAAAAATCATAATCCAGTTAAATGTTGGATTCAATGATATTGTCACGTAGAAGAAGATGCAATTAGATGAATGACGAACACTAACTTCACTTAACGATGGTTTATTTAGCACTTGTACATACAAGAGCGCGGAGCGAACTGCCTCCGGCCAGAAAACATAAAATATATATACAGTTACAGAACATCCCAGTACAATGATTCTTGAAACTTGTGGACACTTCTAGCATGTACTCAAACCGAATATAGAAATTAAAATTGCAGAGTCTAGATGATTTTTTAATTCACGGCTCTCCACGACACAGTTTAGTATCATAACCACTACACCACGGTGCTTCGCAGCTTCTTCAGAGACATTGCTCCCTACTTGAGTCTCGGTGTTACGTCGTCAGCTTGTTGCCAGTCGTTGGAATTTCGAATTTATCCTGGGTTGCAGGATCCTTACAGGGCTTCATTTGAAGGACGTGAACCGTATCTCTGATCTTTCGTCGTCTTGTGTGGGGGTCGAAATCTTCAACTTCATAACTAACATCAGACAACCATATAAGGTCCAAAGTAGCACCTGAGTATCTTCTCAGAGACCAACCTTCCGAACAGGAGGGAAGATCCTGACGAGGTCACCAGCCTGGTAGATAACAGAGCGATTGTTTTCATGACCCTGCAGCGTGCGGAGTCGAGCTAAGTATTCGCCTCACGCCCATGCACCAAGAAAATTAGCGTAAATCCTGTTGTGTCTTGTTTGGCGGTGTTGTAGGCAAACGTCATCCCAGTTGCTCTGTTTAACAATGACGAACATTGATAGCATGTCGGCCAAGGTCCTATTAAAGCGTTCAGTAAGCCCGTTAGTTTGCAGATGGAAGGTAGTTGTCATGTAACGAGTAATGTTGCACCGACGTTTTATCTCTGTCACAAGATTCAACTGAAAAACTTTCCCTCGATCCGTAATTAACGAACTTAGGTCACCGTGTTTTAATACAATGGCTTCCACTATGAATTAGGCTACCTCGGATGATCTGGCTGTTTTCACGGCTTTTGTAATAGCATAGGGTGTCAGATAATCAGTGGAAACTATAATCGATCTATTGCCACTAGCAGACGCTGGAAATCGTCCGACGGGTTCAATCCCAACACGCTAGAAAGGCGGTTCGCTGGTGAAATTGGTATGAGTCGGACAGGTGGTTTCTGAGGAACTGCTTTTCTCCTGTGACAATCTCGACAGTGCGACACATAGTAAGGGAAACTCCTGGAAATACCTGGCCAGAAGAATCTCTCGCGGATTGTATCGTATGTCTTGATAAATCCTAAATGTCCTGCCTCAGGTGTGTCATGGAATTTCTGTAGGACATCTGGTAGCCACCTCTTTCCAAACAGATCAAAGTGTTTTTTGCAAAGTAATCCATTAACTACCTTCAGTTGTCCTTTCACATCCTCTGACCGATTTTAGGCAAGCATAATTTGAGACATCTTCGCCTCCTCCTTCTACTCAGCAAAGAGATCCTGAAGTGCAGCGAGACAGTTACTATGTTCATCAAAGTCTTGATGGTTTTGCACAGGGCTTCTTGAGAGGCAGTCGGCATCTTGGTGTTTACTTCCATTTTTGTACACTATGGTAAAGTCATACTCTTGAAGATGTAGTGCCCACCTGGAGGGTCGTCCTCTTGGATTCTTAAGACCTGTCAACCAACAAAGTGAATGATAGTCTGTCAAAACTGTGAAGGGCCTTCCATAGAGATACTGCTGTAATTTGCACATCCCCAGATCAAAGAAAGACATTCTCTTTCTGTAGTTAAGTAGTTCCTCTCGGATTTTGTAATTGTCCTAGAAGCATATGCTATAACCTCTTCTTTTCCATCCGAAACTTGCACCAGAACAGCACCAATCCAATACACACTGTCATCTGTGTGTAGCTCTGTAGCTGCTCTCTCATCATTCAGAACAAGTACAGGGTCAGTCGCCAGAGCTTTTCGCAGTACAGCGAAAGAATCTTGTTGGGCACCAGCCCAGGTAAGTTTTGCATCAGCTTTTAACAACTCTTGGAGTGGCCTGCCTTTGATACAAGTCTTTGATAAAACGACGGTAATAAGAACATAATCCACGGAAGCTTCTCACATCTCTAATACTTTTAGGAATAGGAAATTCCATTATAGAGCTCAACTTTTCTGTATCTGGATCGTTTGACACAAGGTGTCCAAGTACTTTGATTTCTTTTGCTCAAAAAAGACGCTTTCTTGGATTAAGTTTGAGTCGGCCTTGTTGGAGACACTTAAGAACGGCTCTCAGCCTTTTTATATGTTCATCAAATGTCTCTGAGAACACTATAATGTCATCTAAACAACAAAGACACATCATCCACTTCAGATGCCTTAGAAGATTATCCATCATCCGTTCAAAAGTGAGTGGTGCATTACACAAACCAAACGGCTTTACCTTATACTCATACAGGCCCTCAGGGATGATGAATGCAGTTTTCTCACGATCAGCCTCATCTACTTCAATTTGCCAGTATCCCGAGTACATGTCCACGGTTGAGAAAAACTTATCCCCCTTCAGCCAATCTAGTGAATCATCATTTCGTGGAAGAGGGTACACGTCCTTTTCAGTTATCTTATTAAGCTTCCTGAAATCAACACAAAAGCACTAACTGCCATCCTTCTTGATGAGGACCACTGGTGACTACCATAGGCTCTGCTAAGGCTGAATGATGTCATTCTTCATCATTTTCTCTACCTCGTCTCGAATTATTCGACGTTCCGTTGCTGACACACGGTATGCTCTCTGGCTTATTATTTGATGGTGTCCAGTGCTAATCCGGTGCTTCGCCGTCGATTTGTCTAATTTGATCTTCACCTGTGGGTTGAAGCATTCGGAGAACTCTTGAAGATTGGCAAGTAGCTTCTTCGGTTGTTCCTTAGTGAGATCTGGTGATAGTCGAGCTAGAAGATCTTGTCTCGTAGTGGTAGCGGTAATTTCGCCCACAGACCTGGCATTGGAGGTTTCTTTGACGCTCAGCTGTTCTTCAATTAACCGCTCAGCGTTTGCTACGCGCATGCGTCTTGGAAGAATCTGTGGTTCTAGGCGACGCTCAACTATCCACAATTCTCCGAATTCGTTCTAAAACGAGACGACAGAGGCTGGGATGACCAAGTTATTCTTCAGGCGTATGCTTCTCTTACATTCCAATACAAGATCCATGGGTTGATGCATGGCATGACACGTGATAGTTATCTTTCTAGCTCTGACTGAAGGAATGATCACTTCCTCCAGCACACATAGTCTCCACACACTCGGATGCGCATCTTCCTGTCCACAGTATCACATCTCGTCTAGCATAGTCTTCGAGCGACCACAATCTATAATTGCCTGAGAAGCTTTCAAAAAGTCCCATCCGAGAATGACGTCATGACTGCACACTTGTAAGACGTTGAATTCTAAGGGCTGTGTATGGCCACTATTACCCACACGAATGGTACATCTCCCTGTAGGATTAACATATTTCCCATTAGCCACCTTGAGCATAGATGTTTTGCTGTCGACGGCTACGGTTTTCTGCAACTGGCGACGGTACTTCTCCGAAATGACTCAACATGATGCTCCAGGGTCCACAAGAGCTAGGGCTGGTTGGCCATTAGTGAGGATATCGACGTAGTTTCCTATCATTTTTGTAGTGGTCGGCGGCGGAGAATATTTCTCTTCGGCGGCCTGACCTCCAAGGAAGGTCGCACCCTTTAGTTTGCACTCGCCGTGCAATCCAAGTGGCTTCTGAAGTTCCTCTCTTATTACCTGATGAGGAACACTTGTGAAACCAGTTGCTTCCTCCATCACAACATCGATACGACGTTTGGAAGCCGTTCAAACTTCTTGTGTGTAATTCTTTTTAGATGCATTGTCTCGATATACTGGCAGCGTTTTATGAAGTCATCTGCTGTCGAAACCTCCTTCTGGAGTAGGGCTTGATACATGTCCTCAGCAACACCCTTCATGTGATGTGCAACCGTATCTTCCTCCTTCCTTCTGGGATCCACTATTTTACACACCTCCAAGACGTCTTGAATATAGGATGCTGTAGTTTCTCCTGGTCGCTGTGCCCTGCACTTTGATTTATCTTCAGCCGTGCACTTCTGTCGTTGTGTGTCGCCGTAATACTTGCTCAGTTCCGCCTGGATTACTTCTCAGCTTGTGAACTTCTCGTCATTGTTCTCATACCATTGCTTGGCAGTTCCCTCCAAGTAGAAAATACCTTAGCCCAACATGCAGTGTCATCCTGTTTGCTAAATTTGGCTATACGCTTCAGCCACTTGTTTGGACCTTGGCCATCGTCACCAGGGAACCAGGAAGGATGTCTCATGTGGTGGCACACAGTTGCTGTCATCGTAACGTCCTCTTATTCTTCTGTTTCCGGTAGATTGCGATGTGATGAATATTGCTCGAACTCGGGTTTCTCGCCACGTAAACGGGCGGCTCTGTCGTGGCCTGATGGGAGACACTGTGTCGTCGACATTGTGGGCTATCACAAGTTCCAATACTGAGCGTTTCCACCAGAATAATGTCACGTAGAAAAACGTAGAATTAGATGAATGACGAACACTAACTTCATTTAACGAATTTTTATTCAGCACTTGCACATACAAGAGCGCGGAGCGAGCTGCCTCCGGCCGGAACACATACGGTATACATACAGCTACAGAACGTTCAAGTACAATGATTCTTGACATTTGTGGATATTTCTAGTATGTACTCCAACCGAATATATAAATTAAAATTTTACTCTCCAGGTGAGTTTTGAATTCCCGACCCTCCACGCCACAGTTTAGTATCATAACCCCCACACGACGGTGCTACTCAGCTTGTTCTGAGGATATGGTATGAAGGTACCGTAGTATGCCTAATATATGTGTTCGATTCCTACTAAATGCAACTATTTTTAACAGACTCGAACAGAGCTCCATCATCTCTCGTGGCCAAATATTGATCATAGGGTTACACTTTTTCTCCAGAACCACATTAAAGCGTATTTTTCTCTGCTGTTAGATGGAGCTTGATGGTTTTATAGCTCGAAAAAAAAAAGAAGAAAGAGGAACCGCAAACTGGCGAAAACTGTTACTGTGAGGGAAGAATATAAACTTGAGTTGGGAGAAGTACAGCTCTTAGCATATGGGTAGTCAAGGCTTACAAATTACTTTAAACAACTAATACGGAAAAATTTAGATACACGTGGGATGGATACTAGATACGAGGATTTACTGTAAATACGAGTTGAAAGAGGCGATATTTTGTAGTAATTGCTGCAAATGGTGGATCCAAGATATTCCCTACCTTCGCGTCAGCTAATTCCTTGAAACCCTCGTCTTTTCTGCTCTGAACCTCTTTACTTTGTCTGACAAAGCTTGAAGCGCCTCCTGTGAGGAAACCAACTGCGTATCTGACTCTGACATTGCGGAACATTTACCTACCAACAACTTGAAACAGTACACGCACAACAAGAAAAGAAGCAGAGCCACAACAGCCACTCCAAAACTGCAAAAATGTTCTTTATCTTTCGGTCGAATAATCATCCACTTTGAGTGTGAACATTACTGGGTATAATCAACATAGCACTGACGTGTACAACATAGAACAGGTACTGACCGTGAGCATAGCACGTTGTGGCCTATTAGACTGCACTGCATGCATCTAACTGGCTGCATACAAGTATAATCTTTGCTTTGATTACCCTTGAAGTGAGTAAGGTTGGCAGATTTCAGAACCTTCACAGACTACACATTTAAATTTCTGTAGCAACCAATATTATCAAACTTCTCCATGCACATGAACAGAAAAGACTAACTAGACAGCAAATATACTCACTACAATGTACCATCAGCATGTGTCTTGACGTGTAAGTAAATAAATAAAGTGCAGTTTTCCCACCAGAGTGTATCTGTAGTGGTGGTTGTGGGAGGTGCTGAATGGTGACCTGTCAGATACACGTTCTTGGTTAAGAAATGGTTAAAGTGCTGCAATGAAAGCTGGAGAGGTATTATTTGGCCTCCACAGAGTCTGAAGTATGGCGGCATCAGTGGTTGTCCGCCACGAGGGTGGCAGGATTATGCTGCGATCAGCACAGCAACAGACAGCTGATGCAAGACGATGGTGGTCACTAGTGTCGGACAGCAGGAAGCAGGCTTGGCTGCTGGACTGCTTTTGTAACTTGGCCGAAAACACGTTAGATGAGGTGGGGCTGAGCCATAGGGTCTGGCAGCTAAATGGCCCACAGTCGTATCCATGGACCATTGGTGAGGGGGCTGCCGCCATGTGTCGGTCACCCAACAGGAGGACCAACAATGAGCAGGTGCCAGGCAGACTGATTACATTGCAGTTCAGAGTCCTGCAGCTATTGCCAACAAAATCTAAGAGTGTTGGTTGGCTCCTTCATTTCAGATTGCAAGTGGATTTCTTCTCGTGACTATTGGCTGGTGTTGATTGTGAAAGGAAATGCTATGCACAAATGAACACTATTCAGTCTGAAAGTTTAAATTAAGTATAAATGTACCGTGTAACGTGTAAGAGCTGATACTTGAGCTTTGGTAGCTTAATACGTATTCGCTTCCGTGTCTTAGTTGTTTTTTTCCTTTCGTCTAACAGTCTTCCCTCAAACAAGTCATGTAATTTACTCCCTGTAGTTTTCTGCATGCTCATAACTGAACCACTAAGTGGACGACGCCTGTCAGTATATACTTAGAATTTTATGTGCATATGTCCACACTTCAGCACCTCACCTGCTGCCCTGGAGAGTAAACGAATTAATGGCTTGCTCTTGACATATGTACCTAGAGGTACTGACGAACCTAAAAACATACTACCCCTAATAGCTTTAATAACTAGCCCGTAAATGGACCAAATAATGATGTAACGTTATTCAGTACACTGTACTCTCTCACTAACAAAAATATCTGCACTCATACCCCTAGCACCTCATATATATGAGATGTGCTAGCTTGTGTCTCTCGAATGGCAGCACTCCTGGCCTGTTAATCATAACCGTTTGGGGCGTCTAGACTGAATCATTGGGAAACTACGATTTCATTTGTCCTGGTTTTCCTGCCTGGTCAGCTCCTCGAGCTGACTTAGAGCTGTGAGAAGCCACTTCGGAAGCCACACTACGGTGCTTGGCGGAGGTTACCCCTCACCACTACTAGTCTTTTCCTTTCCTGTTCCAAACGCAAACAGAGCCAGGGAAAGAAGACTATCTATATGCTTCTTTATGAGCCCTAATTTCTCCTGTCTTATCTTCGTGGTCCTTACGTGCAATGTATGTTGGCGCCAGTAGAATCGTTCAACATTCAGCTTTAAGTGCCTGGTCTCTAAGTTTTCTCTGTGTTGTTTCTCGAACACAACGTCACTTTCCTTCCAGCGATTCCCATTCGAATTCCCGAAGCATCTCCGTAACACTTACGTGTTGTTCGAACCTACCGGTAACAAATCTAGCAGCCCGCCTCTGAAATGCTTCGATGTCTTCCTTCAGCTCGAGCTGGTATGGATCACAAACACTCGAACAGTAATCAAGAATAGGTCGCGTCAGCGTTCTATATGCGGTCACCTTCAAGGGGAACCTGTCTTTCCCGAAATTCGTCCAAAAAACCGAAGTCGACCAATCGTATTACCTATCACAAATCTCAAATGCTCGTTACAGCTCATATGGCTTTACAACGTAGCGCCCAGATATTTAAACGACTTGACTATGTCAAGCAGGACATTGGTAATACTGTATCTGAATATTATAGGTTTGATCTTCGTACTCATCCGCGTTAACTTACTCTTTCTACATTTGGGGCTAGCTGCCGTTCATCACAGCAACTGTAAATTTTGTCTAAGTCGTCTTGTATTTTCAAACAGTCATACAACTTCGACACTCTACCGCACACCACGGCATCGTCAGCAAATAACGGCTGCCCACCCTGTCTACCAAATCATTTATGTATGTAGAGAACACCAGCGGTCCAATCTCACTTCCTGGGGCACTCCTGACGACACCCTTCTCTGTGATGAACACTCGCCTTCAAGGATATCATACTGGGATATGTTATTTAATAAGTCTTCGAGTCACTCATGCACCGTGTCAAATGCCTTCCGGAACTCTATAAATATGCAATTTGCCAGTTGCCCTTCATTCCTAGTTCGCAGTATATCATGTGAAAAAAGGGCAAGCTGAGTTTCGCACGAACAGTGCTTACTAAAACCATGCTGATTCATGGACGTCAACTTCTCAGTCTCAAGAATGTTTATTATATTCTAACTGAGAATATGTTCAGGGATTCTCCAGCAAACAGGAGTTAGGGATACCGGTCTGTAATTTTGCGTGTCCGTTCAATTACTCTTCTTAATGTACTGGAGTCAACTGCGCCTTTTCCCAGTCGCTTGGGGTTTCGTGCTGGAAGAGAGATTCACGATTAACGTAAGCTAGATAATAAGCCTATGCTGTAGAAAACTCTTTGTAAAATCGAATTGATACTCCATCCGGCTTTATTTACTTTCAAATCTTTCAGTTGTACGCCAGGGACCCTTAATACTATCTCGTCCATACGGATGTCTGTCCGATAGTCAAATGACGGTATATTTGAACGATTCTCCTGTGTGAACGATTTCTTGAGCGTGGAATTTAAAACTTCGACCTTCGTTTTGCAATCTTCAATTGCCATACCAGAGTGGTCCACAAGGGACTGAATGGAAGCCTTAGACTCGCTTAGCAATTTTACGTAAGACCTGAATTTCCTCGGGTTCTCTGCCGGATCTTCTGATAAGGCATGATGGTGGTATTTGTTGTAAGCTTCGCGCATAGGTCCTTCACAGATGCCCGAATCTCTACTAAGCTTCCCTTGTCGGCATTCCGTTCCCTTTTGAGCCTAGAGTGCCACAGCATCTGCTTTCTCAGTATCTTCCGAATTTCGTTGCTAAATCATAGTGATTCTTTTCCATTCTTTACTCACTTAGTAGACACGTTACTCTCCAGACGATGATATTAAATCTGCTTATAATTTGACCATAATTCCTCTACATCCATCTTACTGGAAGTAAGTGGTGAAAATTCACTGTCTACGTAAGATGCTAATAACTGCTTATCTGCTCTATCTAGAAGAAACACGCTCCTAGCCTTCTTGCCTGATTTATTAACATACGTAATCATACTTTCTTTAATGGCATCATGATCGCTAATCCCCGTTTCTATAATGACATTGTCGATAAGGTCGGGCCTATTTGCAGCTACAATGTCTAAGACATTTCCAATGCGTGTGGGCTGCCGAGCTAGCTGCTCAATACAGTTTTTAGAAAAGTGTTGTGAGTTAATGAGCATTGCGCTCTCATTTAAATATATGGCCGAAAGAGTCAGCGTACAGGAATTGTGAAACGAACCCTGTCGTCGAGGACCGGATGCCACAAAGGGTGCAGATACATTACGGCTTGGGGAAACTCACAGGCGTCTATTGTCTATTGCGGCCTAGGCGCTTTAGTGTGCAAGTGAGACAGACGAGAACCTATGTCATAGGGAAAACCAGTAGAAGGCTTTGGTGGCCAAGGAGACGTAGCAATGTTAAATATGGCGGACATAAGATCCGACATGAAGGGAAACGTTTATGAAAACTAATTAATTGTAGCAATGTTAAATATGGTGGACCTAAGATCGGCCACAAAGGGAAACATTTATGAAAACTAATTAAATCTGCAGTAGCGCAGGGAATGAAGCCACAGTAATTTTAATCCGCTATCCTCCATAAATTTTCATGGTGATCCCAATAAAACTTGAATATTGATCATATCTTCTTCTTCTCCTTCTTCTTCTTCTTCTTGCGTTACGGCCACTGTAGGACCACGGGTATCCCCTTCGTGGACTGCATTTTCCTCTTTTTCTCCCAAAACCTCTTCATTCTTCCTCTTCTTCTCTCTCGCTCTTCTTCCGAGATCTTCAGTGTCCATTTCTACTGTCGGTTCCACTGGTGACACTCAAAATCTTTTCCTATATTCTTCTCTGTCATTGACATCCGTCATATTGGGTGGGTGGGTTGTTTCTGGGGAGGAGACAAAACAGCGAGGTCATCGGTCTCATCCGATTTGGAAAGGATGTCGGCTGTGCCTCAACTGTGTGTTCCTTACAGTTTGATTCCTCTCCCTCTTAACGTCGCTTGCAGCGTTAATTTCAATTCTCGGCACGCCCCATCTTCTGTTTACTAGCGATTCCAAGGCGGCGCTGTGTGCTCTGCACGGAGCGGTTACTCATTGCACGCACATCTGCGGGTGACGGGAAGGCTGGCAGTGGGAAGTGGTCGCGAGTAGTGCGACCGTTGTCGACGCTCTATGCCGATTGTAGACATGGCCTCGGTAACGATACTAGCGTCTGGACGTAATAGTGGTGTCTGATTCACGACGTTATCGATATTCTATCAGTTCTATCAGCTATGTTTCCTCTATTTTGCCAGTGTGGAAGCAGGACTCTGTCCCGATACCGGTAGTTATTCGTCGGAGTGTGCATCAATCAATGTAAGATCTATCATACACCATTGTTTAGCGGTGGTTGACTTTCTCATTCCGCTAAAACGGTGATTTAGTAACCAGGCCATATTGCCGAAGTTACTCGCCGTGATTAATGTTGACTGTTCCTGTCAGACGCTGTAGTATTCTCTTCCGTTTCTTCCGCTGTGTACTGTTGCGTTCATTTCAGTGTTAATATTCAGCCCAATGTATTAGAAATGAATTTTTGTTGTCTTGCGGTTGAGTCCTGGGTTTGTTTGAGTCGATAACAAGAACGTCCCATAACACTCACGATGCACGTCAAGCAACCAAGATAAATGTGACTTAAATTTGCTTTTGTGTAACTTGTTTATCCAGTTTTGTAAGAGGTTTTAGTTAATTAGTTAGATTATTATTTGATACCTTAAATTACGTAAAACTTGTTCCGCCTGCAAAATGGGGTTTTGACGTGCGATGTTCTCTTTTTTTTGGGTTCTGGTCAAGTCCACGTTATACAATCTTAATGGCCTGTTAAGTGCCTCCGCACTCGCTACAGTCATATGGTGTATATCTAATTTAATACTTAGGTTAATTAATAGTAATTTTATTCAGTTCATTCCACTCCTCTCATTTCTTGAGTGATTGCAGGGTCTCCTATTTTCTACCCTCATTCTTGATGTGTGAATGCCCGAAATCTGGAAAGATTTATTTGCGGGGCTCTTGCTATATGCCGTTACAGTTGTCCGGCTCCTGGTGGCTGTTACGAATTCTATCGTGACTTGTTTGTTCTTCAGCCAATCGCTTCAATTAATGAGTTTAGCACCTTGTGGAGATCAATCTTACCCTTTCTTTACCTGCCTCAGCCTTAGGGAGGGGCGTAATTCCTCAAGCTAGCTTAAAGCCAGCGCTGGTCCATTGGGATTCCTTTGACCATCAGATAGTTTCATACAACTCTAAAGATTAACTTACCGTGGTCGAGTTTATTAAGTTGACTTCACACGGCCAATGTGATCCCAAAGTGATGGTTTTAATAATAATTTCTAACCCCTTTTATATGCTGAATTGTTCAGGGTGAAACAGATTTGTGTTAGAAGTCTGTTTATACATATTTATGATATTTTTAAATTTATTGTGCTATTTCGATGATTTATTGTATATGCTCCTTTTAATGCTTGCCAGATTTTTCCTGTCTTATTTACTGTTTAAGTAAGCACGCTGAAATATCAGTCTCAAGTTAAACTAATTGATCCGGTTCCTGTAACACGTGAATTAGCTTAGTTCTCCGCCTTCTACGATTTATCTCGTCGAAAGGTGTTTCAGTGCTATAATGTATACCAATCATATCTGAACCAAGTAGTTCTCTGTTTAAATGTTTATTCCCTAATTTTCGTGGAATTTAAAATATCTAAATTTGCAAGCCTTAATCTGTTTGTTTAAATTGTTGTCAGTATAGCTGTGACCTACCGAATCAATTGCAACACGTAATTTTTGGTGTTTTAACTAGTTGTGTTCAAATAAATGCAGACTTAAAGTGAAGCTTGTGGGTATTCATATTCCCCGGTTCCTCATCCTCAGTAATGCAAATTAATTTTTTTTTATTAAAGTTTGTGTTAAAAAAATGGTTCAAATGGCTCTGAGCACTATGGGACTTAACATCTATGGTCATCAGTCCCCTAGAACTTACAACTACTTAAGCCTAACTAACCTAAGGACATCACACAACACCCAGCCATCACGAGGCAGAGAAAATCCCTGACCCCGCCGGCTTGTGTGAAGATTTTTCGGTGAGTTACTGGGAGAAAATAAAACGAGGCACTACAGTGCCCTTTCAAAGGAAACATCCCGGCATTTGCCTGTAGTGATTAAGGGAAATCACGGAAAACCTAAATCAGGACGGCCGGACGCGGGATTGAACTGTCGTCCTCCCGAACGCGAGTCCTGTGTTCTAACCACATCGCTACCTTGCTCGGTCCGGCATATTGGTCAGTGTATATTTGTTCCTCCAAATTTCCTTTCCTTCGACCTTGATCCCCCATTCCAACTAGTCCTTCTGAAGTTCAACAACCGACTTGGTTCCTGTCTTTCACCTTTGTCCTCCCTTTTGTTTGCCACACTCTTCGTCATTTTGTCCATACTCATCCTACTTACATGTCCAGCAAACCTTTTTTTTTTGAGTCTGATTTCACTCGATATTATTCTCATGTTTCAGTATAGTTCTTCCCTAGATCTTCGCATCCATCTCTCTCCACACCTTTGGGACATAGTATTTTTCTCTCTTCTTTCTCTAGTTGTTCTGTCCCATTTCTTCCTAGTGTCATCGACTCAGCAGCATACAAAAGTGCTTTCCTAACCGTTACCTTGTAGTGTCTTATCTTTGCCTCTGTGGATATGTTCTTTTTATTGTATGCCTCTCTTGTCATACAGAAGGCTAACTTTATCTTCTTTATACTGTCTATTATTCCCTTCTTGCTCCTGTTCCTTCCTGTTATAAATTCACCCAGGTATTTAAATTTGTCCACCATTTGTACAGTGCCCTCCTGTGTTTCCCAGTCTGCAGTGGTATTTAATGTCTTTGTCTTGTTATAGGCGATCCTCAGTCCCACGTCCCACCTTTCTGGCTACCTTACTTAAGTTTTCGAGTTGTGTCTTTGCGTCTCCTTCTGTCTCACTTACTAGTGCAATGTCGTCTGCGAAGGTTAGGCAGTCCACTTGAGCCCTGTTGACCTTTTTCTACATGGGTTTTTGGTATTCCTGTTTCCTCTTTTATTGGTCTGCACTGCCTGATCACTTCGTCCAGTGCTATAGTGAACAACAATGGTGACAATCCATCTCCCTGTATAACACAAGCCTTGATCTCAAATTCTTCTGATAGTGCTCCTCTGAATCTTGCCCTTGCTATTGCGTCTGTCACAATTTTTTTATGAGTTCTTGTGTAGTTCCATCTAGTCCTCTATCCTTCAGGATCCAAAAATATTGATCATATCTATAATAGTTTAGAAATGGCTGTTAAAGTGAAATTAACAAGTTTTATAACAAAGACCTGAATGCTAAAATCTGAACGCTTCGAACAACATTTCATATAGAAGCGCGTCATTAAAATGACAAACGTTGTAAATATCAACACTTTATCTTTATTTGTTTAAAAGATATCGCACATTTAAATTATCAGTACTTACAGTTAAGGATCAGATCATCATTTCCTCCACACAAAACACATTTAACGATGACAGCATGACACCTTATTCAATCATTAGGTAATAGAATATTTGTTGTGAAGTTTAGTGCATAATAATTATTTTTTTATTTATCTATCAGAAAACACATTAGTGTAAGGCTGCTGGCCGTGACATTCAAACTTAGGAAGGAAATTGTATTGGTTTTATGTAAAAGAATTTAACGTTTATTATGTGATGGACATTATTGTTACTTTATTTAGAACGTGAAAGTGGTCAAGCTTGGATTATTTAAATATGTTAAAATGTAAAATAATGTAGAATAAGCTGTAGCCAATCAGATGGTTGTCTTCAGAAGAGGGAACTGCCCTAGTCAGTTGAGCGAGGATATTGGCCGGGGGCGGCCAGAAGGCAATCCTGGTCGAGACACCAAAGGGGGCAGTTCGGATGAAGACGCGAAAGCGGACGGTCCATGTTTAGGCAGCTAGGAAGTGAAATGACTTAGAATTTCGCGTTGCGTGGTATCGCGGGACTTAATCTCTGAGCGGTGAGCAGCAGCGCGCCTGGAGTGAATTCCAACTTTTCGTATAGTTAACGAAGTGGAGCGCTGGACTTTTAACTCAGGATGATATTGTGAATGGTAGAACTGTGTCCAATGGATATGCGCTCGAGTGTAATAGTAATTCATAATACGACCACTTTCGCTATTATTTTGCTTTCGGAATAAACATTATTCTAACCAAATCGCAACTGTGTGGCCTACATCATTTATGGGTCGTTAATTTAGTTCCCGATATTATTATTACTGTTATTATATGTTATGTTAACTTTTTATTTCGGAAACTTTCCATCAGCCAGACAATTTAACCAAAGGGTCACAAGTGTCCAATTTAGGGCGTGTAATGTGACACGTGCCGTTCAACCCCTAGATGAATTTGACCCAAGACGTTTCGACGAAGAGGAACCGCATGTGAGCCCGAACGTCTTTGGGATGTTAGCTCGCAGTCTTCAAAAGTAACAGACTATCTGTCGGCACCTCTCTGCAATGAATCCATAAACATACCAGTCTACACTCTGTTGGTTAAGGTCTCCAACAACTAGTATTGAATGATCAGGGTATTTACGAGCTATTGACCGTAGACTTTCTTTGTATAGTGCACCTCTGCTCCTACAAATCCCACAGGATAACGCCGGTCTAGAAATCTGCAGCCAAGACCGTCTCAGAGTCGACGAAGCCTTTGGTTGAGATCCTCCACACGGCTCCAAACCAAAGGAACCCGATCAACTCGGGGAACAACGCTGCAAATTGTGAACTCGGCTTGCATCCCACACGCGAGGCCAGTAGTGTTAACCATCTCCGCCAGCCGACTACACGAGCTACGGATCGCCTCGAAACCTAGGCGACAGGCATCATTAATGCCGACGTGAGCCACAACATGCAGACGACGCCATGCTGAACGCTCGACAGCAGTAGGCAAGGCCGCCTCCACATCTCGGCAGACATACCGAGCGAAAAATGGCTCTCTTTCTAGCCCTGAACGCTGTCTGCTTAGGGGACTCAATAACGCGCTTAACTTTGGAGCTCCCAATAACTAATAAATCACTGCCCACTTGTGACTGTTTTCACCCTGCTGAAGTAGCGGACAGCTCCTCCTGCGTCCGCACACAGCATGCACACATCCTAGCCATCCTAGCAAGACTAACTGAGGAGGTAAACTATAAAAGCTTATTAGCTTTTTTCCCTTCCCCCCTGCAATATATTATTTAAAGGGATATATTTTCGTTGATGTCTCATTCCAGCGAGCTCCTTCCCTTCTTGCTGGCTCACTGTAATCAACGTGCAAGCTGAAGTAACTGCAATACACCATCACTTAGCATGCGAAATTTATCAAAGGACAGTGGTTTTCATGAAAGATACTGATGACTTACATGAGGCTTATTCAGTTAATCTGATTGCACATCTCAAACACAATTCTGTCTATAAATATTTTTAACGTTGATTGATGAGTACTACAAAAATTCGTGGGTAGGCTTACAACTGGCTGAAACTGATACTGAGAATGCAAGTGCACTTAAAAAATTTAAGTGTGTAGTAGGATTCGTACAATTTACAAACAGATTTAGGTAAAGAATTTTGAGATACCCATTTGGAGAAGCTAATGCAAAAACGTGTGATTAGTCACTATTCATCTGTTTCTACCTTGAAATCTTCATCTGTGAAGCAGTTCAATGTGTAAATGTATCATTACCCAAGGTTCTTTCGAATGGACTGACATTGTACACGATCTAGTAAGTCAATGCAGGCACACAAAACACTGAAAAATTAATGTCATAGGAAATAGCGTTATGTTTACAGTGTATAATAAAATCAGGATGTTAGCTCCATGGAAAGCTAGATTCAAAATTGGCCACTTTGATGGAATCGGCAAATACGACAATTTACTTCAAAGGCGTCATCCCATTGGACCCACCAAGATATTCAACATTTAGGAAATTTATGAGACAAGCCCAAGAATGTAGCTGCCGGGAAATCACACGTTACGACATGTAGCAGGGAATTTCACAGTAGAGAACCACAAAGAAATCAGATAACCATCTATATATCTAGTTGAAAAAAATCATTCGAAGAAAAGGAAACATAGCTTTTGTGAAGCGGTTGTATTTTGATAAATCACATATTTATTTAAATAAACTGTAAGACAGTGCATGTGTAACGGCTTGGCTGCATTGGGACAGCCGGCCGGAGTGGCCGTGCGGTTCTAGGTGCTAAAGTCCGGAGCCGAGTGACCGCTACGGTCGCAGGTTCGAATACTGCCTCGGGCGTAGATGTGTGTGATGTCCTTAGGTTAGTTAGGTTTAATTAGTTCTAAGTTCTAGGCGACTGATGACCTCAGAAGTTAAGTTGCATAGTGCTCAGAGCCATTTGAACAATTTTTTGCATTGGGACAATTGTGTGCAGAAGTTATCCCGAACACGTATCCCTAGGGGAAATGGAAGTTCATCATAGAACTCAGTGTCAACACCAGGCTACTGGCTTCGCTGCAGGGTGGTAGGCTTGTGAGGTATGGCTTGTTGAAGGTCACCAGTCTCTGGCACAAATGCAGAAATTCCGAATGTTGCCTACTTAACAAGCCTTCACACGTATAATATCTGACGCCGAGTTATCAAAGCCTTCAAAGACGGTTTCTCTGCCGCCTCCAGATTCACTCAAGTCTGGAGACATGTGCATACTGTGTTTCTCAGGAGTGTGTGTGCATGTGCGTATATGAGACGAAATTTACTGACAAAGTAGAATTGTCGGTTCTTACGTGTTTTTGACATGGGAATTCTGTAAGTTACATTCTTTACATGTTATTTGATGCTGTCTGCACATGTGAGATAATAGTCATTGTACTTGAGATAAACATCCTTTTCGTATTTTTTTGATGTATAATACATGCTCTTCAAATACTTTTCAACGCTTCGGCTGTATACTTGTTGCTCTGTTACACTCCTAAGGCTGGTAAAATACGGTGGATATTATTGAAGACAAGTAATTATACGTTTGTTGGATTAAGAGCTTTGTGACTGGTCCATTTACAAGATCAAGTGCTTGCCAAAGTCAAAGAACTATTCCTTAACATGTTCAAGCCTTTAGTCAAAAGCCACCTAAAATTATGCACTGTATTTATTGTCCATGCTGTCTCTGTCGGCTGTAGATTATTTCAGCGTGGCGTTATGAAGCCAAGATTTGTGAGAGTGTCGGGACTCAGTGCCTTCAGTAGGAAGGCTGCAGAACAGTGCATCTGGGGATCACCGGAGCCTTTCGCGCTACACCTGTGCCAGAAAATATATAGATATATATGATTTTACAGTCTGGACAACCACAGCTTACATATATGTAATTTTACTCTTTAATTTATTTTGTAACGGTTTGCAGCCTTCGGTGGTACGTAATCGTGTTTCAGCCATCTCCATCTTTGCACTGTCTTTCGGCATGTTTCTTCTCTAGGTCATACTGAGCACCGGCAGTTTCAGTAACACCATGTCAATTGTTCTGTTAGGTGGCCTAGCCTTCCTGCTTCTGGCATAGTCATGTCTCTACTATGTGTCTTTTGCGGACATTGGATGATTTTTTTTTTTTTTTTTTTTTTTTTTTTTTGTCGCTGGTGAGTCTTTATATAGTTTTCCTCCTGGGTTCTAACGTCAGTTCTTTGTTAGGTCCATACCCGCTGCTCACAGTGCTCATGAACAATGCCTGCGCCTGCTACCCATTGGAATTTTTGATGTTATATCTTGTAACCAAACAATTTAAGCGGTTCTAGCAATTCTAACACCTTCAGAACATTGAAAGACAGTGTATTTTTAACCAATGTTAAACTTGTTATGTGCGTATTAGTTCCTGTATCTTTCTGGTTAATTGCCTTATTTTTACCACTATTATAGCTTATAATTCATATTACAACTTTTCGTAGATGTATACACTGAGGATGCGATTAAATTATCGTGAAAACGTTTGTTTTATCCTGTAATAATTAAAGTATTAATGCAGGTACCAAAAGTTTTTTAGAAGACTTTAATAGCGTTTTTAAAAAGAATTTAAATTATTTATATATAGATATAGTATATATAAAATCCTTCTGGTGTGTTAGGTCGGAAGCAATGTTATCGAGTATATGGAGTCACAGAAATCCACGTACTTAATAAAAAACACTTCGGAATTTTGGGACTGGAGTAATGGCAGTGTGAGTGGGACACATGAAAGATCGCGAAGAGGGTGTATAGTACATTCCGAAGTATTACACATATTAGCCCGTCCGGCTAGCCGCCCGCTCTAACGCTCTGCTTCCAGAGCGGGAGGCGTGCCGGTCCCCGGCACGAATCCCCCCGGCGGATGAGTGTTGAGGCCCGGCGAGCCAGCCAGTCTGTGGATGGTTTTTAAGGCGCTTTTCCATCTGCTTCGGCGAATACAGGCTGGTTGCCTTTATTCCGCCTCAGTTACACTATGTCTGCGATTGCTCAGCAAACACTCTCTCCACGTACCCGTTCACCATATTTACTCTAACCACGCAAACATTTGGGGTTACACACGTCTGGTATGAGACGTTCCCGGGGATGGGGGGAGAGGAGAGGGGGGCAGGGGTTCCACTGGGTTCGATGTGGGGTGGCGGTGGGGTTGGTGGACTACTGTGGCCTCAACCACTGAGGGCTACGGCGGGTCAACGCCTCTCCGTCGTTTCTCGGTCCCTTGTTTAAATACACAGTACAATTACCGTCATTCTTAATAAGCTAAACCGTGACCGTAAAGAGGTATAACCCATAACAGGTCATAGCAGGTCCAAAATGCTGGAATGCAGAGACACATCGATCTCCGAACGCTGAGAGGGAGGTCCCACCAATGATATTGTTTGGAATTGCCCACGCCCCCTGAAGAGAAGAATACTTGATTGCAACTTGAACACATCTATAGAAGATACCAATTTATGGGCTACAGTTATACAAACGATAAAAATTTATGAGCACATAAGAAAATTTACCACACTGTCCGCTACAACTTAGTCAAAACCGCACTGCTTTGTATTTACTTATTTGGGCACGACGTGATGTAGCTTTCTCGGCCTATAATGAAATGCAAGAAAATTTCTAAGTGGTTTGGTACTCAATTATATATATCCTTCCGTTGCTGACGGCGTGTTTCGGGAGTATGACCTCATCGAGAAGTGCCTTTACTATATATAAACTGGATTTAAAACCCTTAAAGAGGAATGCAACCATTAACACGTTAATTATAAAATAGAGTTAGAAAATGTTGTACGGTTACTCAGAAATGGTCACTGATTCTTTGTAAATTTCTTTATTGTTCCTGCCATGACGAATCCAAGGATTATCCTACCATCTGATGACCAAATAAATAACCAAAATTTTTTTGACTTGGTATTTTTTTGAATTATTGTTATTTCATCTTCCTTGCCCAAATAGGGGAAGGGTGGATTGTTAGCAGTATAGTTGTCCGCACTTCAGCCAAGTGAATAAACAAAAAAAGTTATAGTCAGAAAGAGAAATAAAATTTAGGTTAGTTTTCTACTTTAAACCAAAAATGAAAGACGGGCAGTTAAAAAACGTAGATACATACATTTCAAAAACGCATCGCAGGAAGGTGAAATTCTTCTGATAAAAACACTGAAGCAGTGCTCTTCCACTTAGAAGCTGAAGAATCACGCTAGGATGAGAAGTATTGCCAGAGGGGAGGGGCGTGGGTGGAAAGATAGGGAGCTGTTAGATAGGAAAACTATGGAGATGAGAGGTAGAAGTTAAGGTGGACAGTGGGAAATACAAACGGTGGGAAAGACAAAGGGTGAGGATAGTGAGTTGTATGGGTATGGGAGTGGTTACAAGAGGAAAAGGTTGTGCATGGATGGAGAGGGAAGAGGAGAGAGGAGCCCTGACGTGGATTGAGATAGGTGGAGAAGAGTTAAAGGTGGCAGGATGCATAAATAGCGGGGCGGATCTTATGGTCTTGGAAAGGGACTTGGTTGAAGTAACGTTTGGATAAGATATGAAGTGTGTGTAGGTGTATGATGCAGGAATTTCCTAGCGAAGGCGAGGCGGCGTACCAGGGTTGACGAACAGAGGGGAGATAATGTGGTGATTGGAATCTAATTTGCAGATGCTATAGGAGTCGCGGAGGTGTTCGATGTGGGTGAGGAGGGGTTTGCATTTGATGGGAATCCAAGTGGGTGGAGGTAAAGGGAAGCAGAAACCGAGACGGAGTGCATAGCGTTACATGATACTTCTTTTCCTTCCTTTATCGTTATTCCGTCCTCCACACTACCATCGGGGGGAGGTGTCACATGTACAATGTTACAAGAGTCTTATGTAATGTTCATATGATCAAAATAACGGTCAAGAGTTACAAAATGTGTACAAACGTGCAACACGACCTAGACATACCAGTCATATTAACTAGAAACTTATGCTTCATCAATTAATAATTTAAAGCCTATTAGAAACTTAACAGGCGTAAGGGTAGAGCTGCAGAGTCAAGCCGAACTGTGCGCTGCAGAAGATATGGCGCCCGTTAGAGGGCATTGGAGCAGAGACACACTATGTGATCAAAGGTATCCGGACACTTGGCTGAAAATGACTTAAAAGTTCGTGGAGCTCTCCATCGGTAATGCTTGAATTCAGAATGGTGCTGGCCCACCCTGAACCTTGATGACAGCTTCCACTCTCGCTGGCATACATTCAATCAGGTGCTGGAAGGTTTCTTGGGGAATGGCAGCCCATTATTCACGGGGAGCTGCACTGAGGAGAGGTATCGATGTCGGTCGGTGAGACCTGGCACGAAGTTGGCGTTCCAAAACATCCCAAAGGTGTTCTGAAGGATTCACGTCGGAACTCTGTGCAGGCCAATCCATTACATGGATGTTACTGTCGTGTAACCACTCCGTTACATGCCGTGCATTATGAGTAGTGATAGTGCCACGCAAAACAACAAGAGGTGCTAGCCCCCACATCGAACAAACGAGACCACATCACAACACCACTGCCACTGAATTTTACTGTTGGCACTACACACGCTGACAGACGACGTTCACTGGGTATTCACCATACCCGCACCCTGTAATCGGATCGTCACGTTGTGTACCGTGATTCGCCACTCCACACAACGTTTTTGCACTGTTCAATCGTCCAATGTTTACAGTCCTTAACCAAGCGAGGCGTCGTTTCGCATTTACCGGTGTGACGTTTGTTTTATGGACAGCCGCCCGACCATGAAATCCAAGTTTTCCCACCTTCCGCCTTACTGTCATAGTACTTGCGGCGGATCCTGATGCAGTCTGGAAATCCTGTGTGATGGTCGGGATAGATGTCTCCCTATTACACTTTACGACCCTCTTCAACTGCCGGCGGTCTCTGTCAGTCAACTGACGATAACGGCCTCTACGCTTTTGTGCTGTACGTGTCCCTTCATGTTTCCACTTTACTATCACATCAGAAATAGTGAAACTAGGGATGTTTAGTAGTGTGGAAATCTCGCGTGCAGACGTATGACACAAGTGACACCCAATCACCTGACCGCATTCGAAGCCCATGCTGCTCTCACGATGTGTAATGTCTACTGAAGTCACTGATGTGAACTACCTGGCACTAGTTGGTAGCACAGTGCACCTAATATGAAAAAGTATGTTTTTGAGAGTGTCATGATACTTTTGATCACATAGTGAATGTCTGCCGAACGCCACGACTTTGCCTGGCATACGTGGAGGTACTGGCCAATTAAACAACTTAGAAATACACGTATACAAAAAAACGGTAGTTACGCAGTAATCCGCAATCCTATAATTGGCTATTTTTACGAGGTATTTACTGAAAAACATCACAGAATACAGTTGTCTATATTCATTACAAATAACCTTAAAAGTAAAACTTGTGGTAACCCTTTATAAAAACGCCTACATGTTAGACGATAATTTGTCTGTCTTATTTACAAATGTGTATTTTCAGATAAGACCAAAGGCCATTTCGGTGTAACAAATGGCTTTAAAAAGACATTGAATTAAATCATATGTTTTCGAACTGATGTGAATTGAACTTTGACCCTCTTGGAAACGAGTGGTGTAATTGCCAGCTCAAAATATCGAGTGTTTCACATCGGCAGGTACGATTCTGAAACAGCGTCGAGTATTTAATTCAATGCGATGAAATGTTGTTAATAATGTGCAGATTTGAGTACATTTTAGCTGTGTCCTGGAACACTAACTTCCAAAATGAGCTCGAGAGCAGACGTTGCGGAACTACTAATTCCCTGTCCGCAGCCATTATGGTCCAGTGCTGCATACTTTGGCTAATGGAAGCGGTAATCATATTACTGCGTCAAGTTAAGCCCTCAAACAGGACACACGGAAGAATGATGAGCGGTGAACTTGAATACGTTCAGTGTATGAAATGGAACAAAGTAAGTCATTTAAAGCGTTTCAAATACAAGCTCAAAATTAATGCTTTTACACAGGTAAGTAATTTGGTAACAGAACTATCAACAGACTTATTTCTAAATTCGTAAGAAATTTATGTAACTGAAGATACAACGTTTCACAAATAACGAGTCTTAAGTGAGCTAGTAAATGGTGTTTTAGGCAATCGTAATATTTATTTTTTTCTAATCTTCATTATATTGTTTCCTTTTGTACGTTTCTTTGTGCGTTCTACCAGTATAGTTACGCGAAATTTATATTGCTACAGTCTGTGGGAGCAAATGGTATAGCAAACTGAGATAAAATTGTAATTGCGGTAGTGCAGACACATCATAAGGTATCCCCCGAGTCTTTCACGGCGGCATACTTCAATAAAATTTTCTCGTTTTTCATCTGTGACATAATGTATAGATATTCGTTTGGGCATCTCATTCTAATGAATTGTATACCAAATATTTCACTTCACCGCTGTTCGTCACGCTTAAGGCGATTTGCTGTCGTAATCGGCAGATCTACTTCCTTATTGTTAAATATGAAAATAACGAACCAGCTGAAAAGGGAACGAACAGTTCACTTCACCAACCGTTGCACTTTGTTTTGCACACTCTTTGTATACACATTACCACACGTCTGATGACAGTCCTGATATTGAGGACAGATGTATGTTAAACTCTGCTGTATAAGGAACAGCCAAATGAAAATTGATGGGACCATGGAATAGTTCCAGTCAAAAGTAATCACCTCACGCATTAAGAGATTTATCCTACTGCGAGACGAAGCGTTCAGTTCCTCTTTCACTGAATGCGATCGGCTGCTGATGGATCCACTACCGCACTCACTTTTGCACTTCCTCGTCCATCTGAAAGCAACATAAAAGCATGTCTTCCTTCAGGTAGCCAAAGATCCGAAAATCACACAGCGAACGATCCGGGATGTAGGGAGAATGTTGTAGTGTTTCCCAACCAAATAGCTAAAGCGTAGCCTTCATCCGATTGACAGTGTGGAGGCGGGCGTTATCGTGCATCAGAATGATACCGTCCGACTGTATTCCAGAGCGTTCCGACTTAATAGCGCGTCGCAATTTCTGGGAAGTGCTTTCATAGTTCTGCGGACTGATTCTGGCTTCATGCCCGAGGAATTCGACAAGCAGTGTGCCCCTACAATCGAAGAAGGAACTTTGGATATCTTTGGTGGAGGGAATGTGGGATGTTTCCGCTGCTGGCTTGGCTGCTTGACCTCATGCTGTCAGAATGCAGTCGGACTGAATGATCCTGTTTGCACGATAACTCCCGTCCCCACACTGACAATCGGACGAAGGCTACGCTTCAGTGATTTAGTTGGGAAACACTGCAACATCTTCTGTACAGCCGGGATCTTTCACCATGAGATTTTCACGTGTTTGACGACCTGGAGACAGACGAGCGGGGGCGTCGGTTTCGGTCGGACAAGGAAGTGCAAGAGTAGGTGCGGTTGTGGAGCTGTCATTGGCCTACCACGTGCTAGGAAACGGGAATGATACGTCTCGTCTCCCAGTGATATAAAATGTCTTCATGCGTGTGGTCATTACTTGTAAATGGAAACATTCCATGGTCCCGTAATAGCGGATCTTCGGCCGCTTATAAAGGGTGGTCCATATGACGTTTCGGGTGGGATTATCTCGAAAACTATACATCGGGTAAAAACAGTGGGTAAGACAAGTTCGTAACCTCGAAGGGGGACATCAAATGATACTACACGTGACCTCAAGCCCTCGCTCCCTTCGGTGGTGCGGGGGGCAACTTTTAAATCTTAAATTGGAACACCCAATTTTCGTTGCATCTTCGGATTCCCCATAAAAAAGTAATCAAGTTTTGTCTGAAACATTTTTTAAACCATTGAGAGATGGCGCTGGAATCGAGAAAAAATAAAATTGGGGAAAAACTCCGATTTCTTTAGAATGATCAGAGAAGGACACATCAAATCTATGAAAAATGTGCACCAATTCTTTCATTGCGCAAAGTTAAGCAATTTTTGTTCAAAATGTATCCTACCCGCCACAGTTTTTGATGGAGGGAGGCGGAATTGTATTAAAATCTCGTTAGGGAACTCTTCACAATTACATTACTCACCCGACTGTGGCGCTGCCGTGTCCAAGCTATGATCTATGGCTTAGTATAAAGGTCGGAGAAATGTGATCAGACGTCACTTCACTTTTAGATTGTGAACCCTAAACATCAACTGACGAAAGTAAATTATTCTTTAGCGGAACGTGGCTCACTATCCTCCTACAGAGATTATTAGTATAATTTTAGGTGAATTCAATAACAATTACTCTTCAGCTGCGCATTTGTATGCGGATCGTTTCCCAAACGGACGACATCCAAGCGAAAACATTATTCGAAATTGCACTCAACGAGCTCGAAAAGTATACATGCACCGTCCACCTCGTCATCGTGAATACAATGAAAATGACGCACGTACACTTACCGTTCTCGCCTGTGTTCAACTGGATCCCCAAATTAGCAGTCTTGCGATTCAGAGACAAACTGGAATACCGAAATCAACTATTTGAGGATTTTGAAGGCACACAAACATCATGTGTATCTTATCACACTGACACAGTCAGTGGCCGTGCAGTTCTAGGCGCTGCAGCCTGGAACCGCGAGACCGCTACGGTCGCAGGTTCGAATCCTGCCTCGGGCATGGATATGTGTGATATCCTTCGGTTAGTTAGGTTTAACTAGTTCTAAGTTCTAGGCGACTAATGACTTCAGAAGTTGAGTCCCATAGTGATCAGAGCCATTTTTAACACAGTCATTGACTCTGAAAGACATGCAAATACGCGTGCATTTCTGCCAACGGGCCTTGCAAATGGTAAGAGGTGACAATGATTTTTTTAGAAACGTCATGTTCACCGATGAAACCACATTCAAAAACAATGGCGAATTAAATCGTCGTGATTGTCATTATTGATTCCCTGTCAATCCACTCTGGCACAGACCCCTTGACAGTCAACACAAATGGTCGTTAATTGTCTGGTGTGGAATTTTAAAAGGTTACTTGAGAGGACAGTGTTTTTTTGACCGAAATGTTACTTGGGAATCTTATCTAAAACTTCTCCACGATGGAGCTAATGGAAGATGTTGATTTAGAAACTAGGTAACGAATGCGGTTCCGAAACGCCGGAACAGCTCCACATTATGCTAAATATGTGCGGAACGTTTTGAATTTACGGTGTCCTGGTCGGTGGATAGGACGCGGTGGACCAATTCAGTGGACTCCACGTTCACCGGACCTAACATCTCCTGAATTTTTCTTGTAGGGTTATTTAAAAAATATTGTTTATGAAAGACAGCCGACAACCAGAAACGATATGGAGCAACGCATTCGAAGAAAAAAATGGTTCAAATGGCTATGAGCACTATGGGACTTAACATTTGTGGTCATCAGTCCCCTAGAACTTAGGACTACTTAAACCTAACTAACCTAAGGACATGACACACATCCATGCCCGAGGCTGGATTCGAGCCTGCGACCGTAGAAGTAGCGCGGTTCCGGACAGAAGCGCCTAGAACCGTTCGGTCACCGAAGCAGGCGCAATCGAAGAGCGAGTGCAGTCATACCACTAGATGTGCTGCTCAAAACTGTGGACAACCTTCGCAGACGATTGATTTTATGCACTGAAGCAAATGCGGATATTTTTGAACAATTTCTTCATGGAGAATTACATTAATTAAGCACCCCAAATTGTGAGAGGAACGGGGACTCACACTAATTAAGCACCCCATGGGAACAGCATTCTACTACGTCCATGTCGTTGTTCCTGGGTAACGCTAAAAGTAGGATATAGTACATTTTGTACAAAAATAACTGAATTTGGCGTAACGAAGGAATTGCTGCACATTTTTTTCGATTTGATGCGTCTTTCTCGGATAATTCTATATAAATCAGACTTCTTCCCAAATTTTACATTTTTCTCGATCTCAGCGCCATGTGTCAGTGGTTTAAATAAATGTTTCAGACTAGACTTGGTTACTTTTGATGGAGAATCCGAAACTGCAATAAAAATAGGTGTTTCCATTTAAGATGTAAAAGTTGCACGATGTCACGTGTAGTATCATTTGATGTCTCCCTTTGAGATTACGAACTTGTCTTACTCACTATTTTAACCCGATGTATAGATTTCGAGATAATCTCATCCGAAACTTCAGCAGATGGATCACCCTGTATATTCCGGATTGCTTCGTAGCTCGATAATTTTCGCCAATTGATGATTAGACCTGGTTTATTTGCACCGAGTGAAGCGATATAAGTACTGTCTATATTTCTTACGCCAATATCACTGTATCGCGAAATGGAATATGAAGCTCAAAAACTTGTAACACTACATCAGAAAAATATGAACTGGAATTCTAAATTCTATGAGTAGACAGTGCAGAAGAGACAGATAATTATTACTGCGACGTAGTTGTCTTTTCTGGAATCGGAGCGACTAAAGGTCTAATTAGCTTCCAGTATTACGCTTTTAGCTGAACTTAGTCCGGTGGATCAAAGGGAAAATATTGTTATACGTAAGAAGCCAAGAAAACGTTAATGTTAAAGGGATAAACCAAACAACGTGCAGTTGTATGGGAGTACATGACACATCACATAAATAAATAATTCTGGCAGCGTTCAGCTGTTCTTCCTTTTTTCATTTTCTACTGAAGATGAAGTTCATTTTAAACTGAGAAAATAGCTGAATGTTTAAATTATAAAGTGAATTCTCATTCGTAGCGGCTTGTGCGGCGACTAATCAGTCATTTGGTTACAAATAAGAGCTCTGCACGCGAAAGGCAAACTTCCGAGTTGGTGTCTGGATCCTGCAGCTGTAATCCCATAAAAAGTTTCAAAGCAGCGCACTCTTCACTTCAGAGCGAAAGATTCAATGTGAAAAGTTGAAGGTATTTTCGTAGAACGGAAACAATACATCGTGACGTGGAAAAAAACAATTTTTAGATGAGAGCACAAGTGCGGCAGGCGCAAGAACGGATGAGTATGATGTGTCAGACAACTTTAACAAGTAAAACAGAACATTGTTCTCAAAATATCATGGGAACCCAATGGTCTAAGCAGAGCAAGGTGTCTCAGTGGTCAAAACGCTATTGTCACATTCGGAAAGAACTCAATTAAAATCTCTGTTCATGATTCAAGTTTTCAAGTGCTATTGACAAGGTATTTCATATCGAATCCGTATATCTGGATTTCCGGAAGGCTTTTGACACTGTACCACACAAGCCGCACGTAGTGAAATTGTGTGCTTATGGAATATCGTCTCAGTTATGTGACTCGATTTGTGATTTCCTGTCATGGAGGTCACAGTTCATAGTAACTGACGAAAAGTCATCGAGTAAAACAGAAGTGATTGCTGGTGTTACTCAAGGCAGAGTTATAGGACCTTTGCTGTTCTTTATCTGTATAAACGATTTTGGAGACTATCTGAGCAGCCGTCTTCGGTTGTTTGCAGATGAAGCTGTCGTTTATCGACTAATAAAGTCATCAGAAGATCAAAACAAACTGCAAAACGATTTAGAAAAGATATCTGAATGGTGCAGAAAGTGGAAGTTTTCCTATATAGCGAAAAGTGTGAGGTCATCCACATGAGTGCTAAAAGGAACTCGTTAAACTTCGGTTACACGATAAATCAGTCTAATCTAAAAGCCGTAAATTTAAGTAAATACGTAGGTATTATAATTACGAACCACTTAAATTGTAAGGAACATATAGGAAATCTCGTGGGGAAGGCTAACCAAAGACTGTGTTTTATTGGCAGGACTCTTAGAAAATGTAACAGACCTACTAAGGAGACTGCCTACACTACACTTGTCCGTCATATGTTAGAATACTGCTGCGCGATATGGGATGCTTATCAAACATGACTGACGGAGTACATCGAATAAGTTCAAAGAAAGGCAGCACGTTTTGTATTATCTCGAAATATGGGAGAGAGTGTCACAGAAATGATACAGGATTTGGGCTGGACATCATCAAAAGAAAGGCGTTTTTCGTTGGTACGGAATCTTCTGACGGAATTCCAATCACCAACTTTCTCCTACGAATGTGAAAATATTTTGTTGACTCCGAGCTACGTTGGGAGGAACAATCACCACGATAAAATAAGGGGAATCAGAGCTCGTACGGAAAGATATAGGAGTTAATTCTTTCCGCTCGCTATACGAGTTTGGAATAATAGAGAATTGTGAACGTGGTTCGATGAACCCTCTGCCAGGCTTTTAAATGTGATTTGCCGAGTATCCATGTAGATGTAGATGTTCAATTGTTTCCGTAAACCGCTCGAGGAAGATGCTAGCGTGAGTCCTTTCGAATGGATACGGACTATCTCCTCACCTATCCGGTCGCATCCGTACTTGTGCATTCACTCTTCTGCTCTCATTGTGGATGGAATTTTAAAGCTTAAAATTCGTAAGTTCCCATGCTCTAAAAGAACATATTATAATAAAAACAATAAGAGCAGCTACCTCATGCATCGATAACTGCTAAACAATGGTGTTTGTTCTGCTAAAGTTCTTTTTCACGTCATCTAGACAAAAGTCATCTAGCTTTATAAGCCCCAGTATATCCGATCGTCTTTTGATGACGTTTCACTGAACTGCTGGAGGAGACAGGGAGATGTGAAGCACTATTTTCGCGATCCAGAGCAGCATAATGAAAATTACTGTCACATTACTGTGATTTGTACTGTACCAAGATTAGATAAACTACTGTTGGTTACTGAAGGAAGATTTCATAGAAAAGCCCGAAACAGATTTTCTTCCTCGCCGTCGCCGTATTTACAGGCATGCTGCATCTGTAATGACTGAACATTCAACCACAGGCATCCGTCATTTCTTCCATCGCAGTGGAAACAACTACGCCTAACACTGGTAAAATACAGCAACAGTTATGCTTGCGTAACTTCGACACAAACATTTGTGCTAATGGTTGTAGGGCAGCACTAATAGTGGTATATATAGTTAGGGTAATTGTTACACGATGTGTGAATTATCTTACACAGGTAGTGGTAGGAATAAGGTTTGTTAATGTATATGTTAAATATATATAAATTTAATACTTGAGAAAACGCAAAATAAGCGACGGTTCAGTGGGTAAAGAGATCCTCCATACCAATATATGTAACAGGGTCACGGCTGTGTTGATGTTGAATTTGGTAGAGATGCATTTATTATTCATTTTTGTGGTTATAATCTTTCTACGTGCAAATATTTTTTCAGTCGATTTCCGAAGTAGGCCTGTTTCTGTTTCATTAATATAATCATAAACAACTTGGTAATTAAATAATTAACAAAAGTGAACCAAATGATGTTTTGAACAGGAATATACCGTTTACCAGTCATTCTTGGCTTTAAGTATGAATCTCAAGTTAAATACTATGTTGTGAATTTGAATCTGTTAAATTTCCATGGTTCTCATAAATTAAGTACGTATGTGAAGAAAAGTACAGCTATAGGTACTAAAATAAGACACATATGCATAGAACACAAAACTACGAAGACAATAACAGGAAACGCAAAATCATCCCTGAAATCATCCTCAATGGCTCCCCAGACCATGATGGCAGGAGTGATGCCTCCGTGCCTCTCCAGAACACTAGAAGAAAGGAAGATCACCTCGAGCTCCCATAATTCTCGCCGATGATGATTATCTGGGGTAATGCAGAAACCAATTCACCCCAGAACACATTGCGATGCCATTAATTAGCAGTCCATATTTCCCGGCCACGGCACCAGTCCAAACGCAGCCGTTTGAGATTTAGTATCAATGGGTAGTCTATGTATGGGATAGTTATTCCCTAGTTCGGCTGCTCCTAGTCCACGACCAATAGGCCGGGGTGAAGCAGAATGTTCGCGAATCGCAGGCTCTGATGTGATGGGGTTACGATGCGCTCGGCACACAATGCGGCTCCTTCCTTGTGATGGTGAGACGTGGTCGACTGGACTCTTGATAACGAGTGTACATGTCCTGACCTATCCATGGAGTCCAACTTCAGTCCACTGTTACATCCCAATGCCCGACAAATCTGGACATAGCAAGATTCGACCAGCAGTGAGGCCACTTTCCTACTCTGTAAGGTGCTGATAACACTGTCTCACATGAGTTCGAGGCGGGTCCTTCACACTTATATCTCAACATGTGACGATATTCACGCCCTCTATATAATCTTCTACACCTGGTAACAACACTAAACGCGAACAACACGAATATGCTCTGGTGGCTGTCCCCTAATCATTTATGAGCCCGTCGATAGCGTGTACGCTACATTGTTATCTTCCATTTCATGTACGGGCTTCCTTTCTTTGGCAGGCAGTGTACCTTAGTAGGTGGCTGCATCAAGTGATTCTAATTTAACATTCCATGTAACATGTATCCAGGATCTATTAGTTACAGATACACTGATCAGAAACATTGATTTTGACCACATACCTATTAGTCGGTATGTCCACCTTTGGCACGGATAACAGCGGCGACGCGTCGTGGCTTGGAAGCAATGAGGACTTGGTAAATCTATGGGGGGGAGAGAGTTTGCACCACATCTACAGACACAAGCAACCAAAGTCCAGTAAATTTCTGGGAAGGAGTGATGAGCTCTGACGCCACGTTAAGTCACGTCTCAGATGAGTTCCTTTGGGTTCAGATCTAGACATACCTGTGGGCGGTCAGGAAATCAATGAGAACTCGCCATTGTGTTCCTCGAACCATTCCATCTCATACTCCTGGATTTGTAACATGGCGCTTTATCTTGTTGAAAAATGCCACTACCGTCGGGAAACATGATCGTCACGAAAGGTTGCAGGTGGTCTCCAACCAACGTACGGTACCCCTTGACCCTCATGGTGCCTTGTACAAGCTCTACTGGACCTATGGGTAACCGCGTGAATTGTTCCCCAGAGCATAATGGAGAAGCTGCCAGTTAGTTTCCGTCCTGCAGCACAGCTGTCGAGCTGCTCTTCCCCTGGAAGACGACGGAATCCCGCCCTGCCATGCTGAAGAAGATATCGGGATTCATCGTACAATGCAACGCTCTGCCACTACGTCAACGACCGGCGCCGGTGGTTACGTGAAAATTTCTGTCGTAGTTGCCGATGTGGTGTTAACATTGGTACATGTGGTATCAACGTTCGATACCACACTTGTTCGGGGTTGCAGTTATCGACCACGGTCCGTACTAGTATCGCAGGACCCCCAAGTCGAGACTAGCGCCGCTAGCGCCGCTCCGCGGCTTGCAACAAGTCTCTAGCGTGCGCTCGTGCACTCCTGCACTCCTTGATAGGAAGCAACTTCCAAGAAGCCGCTTAGTGAAAGTATGGCCTATATGATTCCTCTATAGCTCTCTATTTGTAATTATATTATTCTTGACTATGAAGACGCCTGTACCACCAGTTTAGTACAATACTACTTTTTACCAGCGACTTCCAATTATTTTAGTCGTTGTAGACCCAGACCATGCAGCCAGCTCCTTATCGACTTCATTGACAAACCTGCTGTATATGCAAAGAAGAGATTTGTTTGTTGTTATGTAGCATTGGCCACCACTCATTCACATTGGCGACGATTCGTTCGTCATCATCGCAACAACTGGCAACGAGGGTAAAAGTATTTCGTCGTTATTTAACTGTGTCGACGACGTAGAGTGTATATATCTTGTTCGTTCCTTTCATCGTTATTTGGAAGCGGCGACGCAGATTATTTGGAAAGCATAGCAGTGACAAAAGAGCTGATTCAATGATACATCGGAGACGAGACATTTCTTTCGTTTGTGTTTACACTGTCTCTATTTATGTGTGTTTACAGACTATGTACCCGGCTGCGCTACCCCATTCTCTCCGCATTGTGTGACTGAAGAGTGAAAGACATTTTCTCCTCCTCGCATTTGTGATTATTTGATTTATTTGTGATGGCAAATCAGTAGTAACAAAATGTAGTGGCAGACCTGTTACGATTATAGAATCAGTAGTCCAACGCACTACTGCAAACCTTGGGACAGCTCTTCCAGGGACAACAACACGTTGTGCCACACGTACCGGCTGCACAGGAGCCGACCATACAGCGGGCCACAGCCCCGCCGTCTCGAGGGTTCGACTCCAGCGTGGAAAGCTGGCACGAGTGTAACACGCAGTTTTCACACCTCCTTGCAGCATATGACATCCAAGGTACAACAAAGCTCCATGCACTTTTATCTTGCGTAGGAGTGGCATCGTACAGAATCCTTCTCAAACTCTTCCCGAGAAGTTCTCCAGATCAGCACAGTTCCGAAGATCTTGTTCGGGCATTTACTGATTATTACAAGGAAAGTGTGGTTGTTGTTGCTTAGCGATACAAATTTTTCCGCACAAAACGAGCATCTAAGCAGAATTACCTTGAGTGGGTAGCCACATTGCAAGGCCTCTCTCGCAACTGTGAATTTTCATGTTCTTATGGAATATCATATTCTGACATAATGGCACAGGGCGCTGTTGCGTAAAAAGTGTCAGACACACTCATTACAGAGCAAATTCTTAAATTATCCAGCCCCACTTTAGAACAAGTGTTGGACATTTTTGACAGACAGGACACTTTGGGGTTTGCTGCATATTCTTTCGAGTCGACTCCCACTGTCTGTCAGGATAGAATGTCAGCTGCGCATGCATCACACCTACATGATGCTGTACCTGCTCGGCGCGTGCCTGCCCAATTCACTTCCAGGAAACTGACACCTGTTATGCACCGGCAGCAGCCGCCTGCCTTGAGACCGGGCCCGCAACATAATTCAAAGCACTCGCGGCAGAATGATCCATCGCGCAAGGCCGTGTGTATATCTTCAACTAGGGACGTGTCCAGGCAGCGTACCTCAAACAACAAAATTCTGACACTCAAAATGGCTCTGAGCACTATGCGACTTAACTGCTGAGGTCATCAGTCGCCTAGAACTTAGAAATAATTAAACCTAACTAACCTAAGGACATCACATCCATGTCCGAGGCAGGATTTGAACCTGCGACCGTAGCGGTCGCTCGGTTCCAGACTGCAGCGCCTAGAACCGCACGGCCACTCCGGCCGGCAATCTGACACTCAGTATCACGTTTCCGGACAAAGTAGCTTCCGCCGGAACGATTCCCGATACAAGACTTTCCATAACAACCAGCCACAAGCAGTGCAAATGTTGCAATTTCACCTCCAGTACCTGTGACTTAGCCCGATTGTGACAATTTTGCTTCTAAGGTTAGTGCATGCCGACGAATGATGTCCCGCCACGCCCGGTCTTCCCGTCCACATCTGCCATTGAACATAGCTTCTCACACTGACATTTTTCGCCTACAGAGGAACAAACTTCTTGTCGACTTGAACATCCAGAATCGTACGATTCCTTTATCCCTTTTCAGTTGGCCACTGGAGCATCTATTTCACCAATGAATCGTAAAACTTACGAATTGCTTGGTTCTCCTCCAATGCGTAACGAAAATGTTACGTAACCTACCTACAGTGGTCAATTTATCCAAGTATTAGGACTGTGTAGTTTGCCAGCGACATACCGTGGAATAACTCAGGTGGTTTATTTTCATGTACTGTGTTCACCCTCATCTGTGAATATTTTTGGTTTCATTTATTTGATGTATATTATTCTCCTTAACTGTGCGCGATGGCGGACTAGTCCTCACTAAAAGTGTTCCCAACAACAATGTTTCCGAAGTATATCGAAAGTTTGCTGACAGTTTTTCGCCAGGTTTAGGTCGTGCCAAAATTTTTCAGGTTCATATTGAACTGCAGGACAATACACAGCATAAATTTTACCGGGCTCGCACAGTGCCTCACGCGCTTCGCTACGAAGTTGCTAAAACGTTACATCACTTGAGGATAAACGAGTGATTGAACCAGTGACAGCATCACTATGGGCTTCACCGTTGGTTATCTTAACGAAACCATAAGACAAACAGCGACTGTGCGTGAATTTTAAAGCCACTGTCAATCCTCAACTTGTTGATGCAACAATTCCGTCTAGAAGGGTTGTTTGAAGAATTGTGACCTTGCAAACATTTTTATAAGTTAGATTGGCTAGATTTAAATCTTCAAATTCCTGTGGATAAAGAATCCCAGAAGATTCTCGTCGTGAATACCCATTTAGGTTTCTAAAAATTTAAGAGACTTCCGTTCGGATGTGCCTCTGCCCTGGCACAATTTCAGCAGTACTTACAGATTCTTTGAGCGTCGATTCCTTATGTGTGTAATTACCGATATGACATCATAGCTTCTGGTTCTACGCAGCATGAACATTTGCTTAATTTGAGGCAGTTATTTGAAGTTCTACGTGAGAATGGACTTATGCTCGTTAGGGACAAGTGTAATTTTTGTTCTGAACTGTTATTTACCATAAGACTTTGGCGACTCTGTTTCACTCGTTAAGGCCCGTGCTCCCGTTTACGGCTCAAAAATTTATTCGTTGGTCACTATTTTTGTCGCAGTACCGTTACGACATGTTGTATCCACTTATTTCCCAGCAGAATAACGGCGACGCGTTATCCAGCTTGCCAAGCTCCGAACATGCTTGTATGTCTATAGAGGTGCAAAATGATGATGTTGTGGATAGTTTTCCTGTTGACTTTCGTCGTATAGCCACGGCAACAGCTAACGACCCAGTATCAAGTGTTGTTTTGCGTTATGTCACTAAACAATGGCGTTTGTCTAAGGGTCGGATTGTCGATCCGTTGCGTCGTCGGTTTTTTGTGCACAGTCAACCACTTTTTGTGCAAAGTCGTGTTATCTTGATCCGCACAGAGGATGATCAGCCCCATGTTGTTGTTCCACGTTCTTTGCAGTCAGCTGTGCTACGACGTCTTCACCAACGTCATTGGGTTATTGTACGGACGAAACAGTTAGCTCGCTGTCACTGTAGCTGGTTTTGAATTGATGCTGACATAACCATTATTTGCTCTTCTTGATCTGTGTGTGCAGGAAACCAATCGGCACCACCGCTGGAAGTTTTCTCGTGGCCTAAGGTGACTTTGCCATGGAATCGTTTACATTTAGATTTCGCTGGTCCTTTTTGACGCACGATGGTTACTTCATGTCTACATCGTCTGCTACCATCAAAGCCTTGTCTTCTGTATTTTGCATAGAATGATTGCCACAAGTCATTGTCACCGACAGTGGACCTCAATTTATGCCTGCAGAGTAAGAAACCTTTTGTGAATCTAATGGTATTCTTCATTTAATTTCAGCACCGTTCTCTCCTCAGTTGAACGGAGCTACTGAAAGATTCGTTCGGGCGTTTAGGTCGCAAATGTCTAAATTGCGCGCCTCTCATTCTCACGAAGACGTTCTTTTCAAAAATGGTTGAAACTGCTCTAAACACTATGGGACTTAACATCTAAGGTCATCAGTTCCCTAGACTTAGAACTACTTAAACCTGTCTAGCCTAAGGACATCACATACATCCATTCATGAGGCAGAATTCGAACCTGCGACCGTAGCAGCAGCACGAATCCTGACTGAAGTGCCTAGAACCGCTCGACCACAGCTGCCGGCGACGCAGTTTTGTTTTTGTTTTTTTTTTATCTTCGTATCGATCGCAGCCACGCGAGTGTGCTTCGGTGGTCGTCCTCACAGAGCTCCGATGAATTTGTTTCATCCTCCGCACCACGTTTCTTAGCCAAGGCAGACCCACAAACTTTGGCCAGATGATATTGTCTATTTTCGTCATTTCCGCGGCAATCGCCGATGGTTGAAAAGGCTCATTCTTCGCCATCTTGGTCACGCTATATTTGTCATCTCCAGTCCGTCTGGTGAGGTGCGCAGGCATCAGAATCAGATGCACCTCTTTCCTCATGGGGCTTCCGCCGCTTTCCGTATGTTTCCAGTGTCGGCGTCGACGGGGCTGCACCCGCGGGGACCACATCCGTGCAGTCCTCGTCCCTGACGGCCAGCGCCCGTAGCTTCGACTTTGCCACGCGATGACGCGCCAGCGCGGACGCCATGTCTCACGCTGCAGTCGCCCGCAGTGGCGCTGTGGCGCTGTGGCGACCGGATGACCACATGGACCAGGTGCCTTCTACTGTGGTAGTGCACAGTGCAATTCCGGTAACGACGCCTTCCCCCGCGGTAGAACAGTCTGCACTTCTGAGTTTCCAGTCCTTGTTGCTGTTCGGGTGCCCCGACCCGATGGAGTTCGCCCCTTCGGGTCGTCCAATAGTTGTAGAATCGCAGACACCTCATGTTGACGTGCACCCTGGAGTAGGTTTCCAGGCGTTTCCTGCCTCCCCCCGGTCCAAATGGCAGGTTGCGGGTGATCATGCTTCGCCTGCAGTCAGGCTCCCCACCTCCTCAACTACGTCAGCATGGGGTCCTCCACACGGCGTTCCTAAGCCGTATTCAAGTGCCGTTCGCAGATTTTCGGGTGAAGAATGTGGTATCAACGTTCGATACCACACTTGTTTGCGGTCGCAATTATCGATCGCGGTCCGTATTAGTATCGCCGGACCCGCTAGTCCAAAGTAGAGCCGCTTGCGCTGCTCCGCGGCTTGCAACAAGTCTTTACCGTGCGCTCGGGCACTCTTTGTTAGGGACGTCACGTATAAAAGTAGCATAGCCCTCATCTGATAGGAAGCAACCTCTAAGAAGGCGCTTAGTTTAAGTATGGCCTATGTGATGTCTCTATAGCTCTCTATTTGTAGTTATACTCCCCCTGACTACGAAGACTCTTGTACCACCAGTTAAGCACAATATATCATTTTTTACTAACGACTTCTAATAATTTTAGTCGTTGTACAGCCAGCTCCTTGTCGACTTCACTGCCAAACTGCAGTATATGCAAAGGAGAGATTTGTATGTTTCTTTTTAGCATTGGCCACCAGTCATTCACATTGACGTTGACTCGTTCGTCGTCGTCATAACTGTACATGCATCGGTCGTTGGCTGCGGCGGCCCATCGTCAGGAGTGCGCTGTGTTGTCAGACATACTCGTTCTCTGCCCAGCACTAAAGTCTGACGTTGGTTCCGCTGCAATTCGTCGCCTGTCCTATTCTGCCACTCTGTCCAGGCTGTGGCGTCCGGGTTTTCGTCCGACCACCAATGTGAGGTATGAGTGTTATTGATGCCATTACGAGTGAAAATGGCTTCCACAGTAAACAGCATTAATGACATTACTCGGCGATTTGCAATTGGCAAATGACAACATCCTATTCGTCTACCATCATCTCTTTCTCAAAAGTGTTTGATTCACTGTAAAGGAAAAGGACTGAGACCGTGCATACGTAATGTCAGCCATATTCGTGCATGTACAACGCCGATACATTTGCCAAGCCCTGAGAGTGCGCGTGTGCTTGTTGAAGGACTACGGTCTATCAGCTCGATAATATATCCTACTTCAATCACATTCTGTTCATTTGCACGTTCCGATTAAGGATAACAGCTAGTTGCTACACAAGTCCCACGTAGTTTAGTAGAAACACTAGCATATACATTCTTGGGAAATAACCCGCAAACAGTTGTTATATGATCCTTTAATAGTACTACCGTGCTAGTGCTCAAAGCCATTTGAACCATTTTGAACCAAAGCATAAGATAGTATAAAGTGATATACCAAATGTGTAACTGACGAAAGCAAATTGAAACCTTTTTTTTTTTTTCAAGTCATTTACTGGAGAAAGTTCAGCGAATGGGACGTCCCATCACTCCCAGTCAGGTTGCAATAATTTGTAGCGAAACCCGAAATTTAAAGCAGACAGAACGAGGAAGACGGCCTTAAAAGATAGGCAGCTTAGAAGAAGGAGCTATAGAGCAAGGAAGAGGGACTTCAATATGAACGGTGATATTATGTAATCACGATCAAAAGACACTGTACAGTGAGAAGCACCACAAAAAACTCTAGAGATTGCACGCCCGATGATTAAAATTAAAATAATTCACAGGTAACCACGAATAAGTCATAACTTTTGCACAAGTAGTTCTAGGCGACGTATCTAAACCATGCTGGCAGGAACTCTCCCTGTCTGTGAAGCCAAGGGCTGCTACCCAGGAAAAAATATGGTGAACTCCTGCCAGGAAGGCAGATACTACGAAACTTTTAATAACTGCCAGCCTCATGTGCTATTCTTTATTTAGGTGTACCTGCGGATGGGACTCTAACGTTGTGAAACCAATAGTTCTATTACAGAATCATGCAAGAGATGTCTGCTGTTTATTTTTCAAGAATGCATACCTTCAACTGCGGATACCCATGTTATAACGTTCACTCGTACACTGACGGAATAAAAAATCGCAACACCAAAAAATAATTAATGTAGAGTAATGAAACGCAGGGAATACGTTTGTCTAGGCAACATATTTGAGTGGTTAATGTTGCAAGGTCACAGGTTAATTTAAGTGCGAGATAAGCCGTTGCAAATAGGACTTGCAAGAATGTAAACGTGCATGCATTACGTTGTACGGTTGCTGGATGTGAGTTCGTGAGATGGAGTTCAATGGGAGCTGCACGAGCGATTAATGCTGTTTGTGGATGACGGTCGAGTGTTCTTCCGATGATGTCCCACATTGTCGCACTATTCTATCATTCATCTCAATTTATAATTTTTTTCTTTTAAAATTTGTCGAAATATAACTGTGATGCGCAAAGAGCATTTGAAAAGTACGATATACGTGAGGTTAGAGTGCTTCGCTAATGCATATTTGTAACTTACGTAAAGAAATATGTGAAATACATATTTTACTAAACAATATTTGTCAATGGATTAATGACATTTATATATTTGTGCAAGTTTTCATTCGTATAAAGTGATATACGCCTAAGGGCAATGTGTAGGATATGTGTTGTGTATGGAATGGAGTGCTATTGTACTGTACGGAAGTGACTGTGGGAAGCGCAAAAGGTGGCTTGCGTTTTTGTCGCGCTACCCGTAGAGCGAGCTGGAATGTGGACACACAGACGGTAGGCAGCAATGGAAAAGGTTACACTGGGATGGAGCAGGTGATCGATGCCTTCCCTGGAAATTGTCACAGAGTAGCCTCGGATGACGACTGCTGAATTATTACGGCTCTGGCACAAGTTGTTGGGCTAGGTAACTGACGTTAAAACGACGCCAAGAAGAATTAATTAGCCCATTCTTCAAGTCAGTGTAGCTGCCATTGCTATCCGCCACACCTAACGCCTACAGCCAATAGGCTACGAACAGTATAATTAGAATTGTAGAACCGTGAACCATTAATTCAGAATTACCTTTTTTGAATAATTATTGTTTTAAAAGGTGGAATTTGGTTCACCCTTGTTATTTATTCTCAATCATTCACCTATATAGGGTCTTTTCCTGTTGTTTGGTTACTCCGAATGAACCTTTTATAAAAACATATTAAGTGCTTTATTCAGTATCTACAAGCACTTGTTTTCGTCTTTGAATAAATGTCTGAAAATAATTTTTGTGAACAACTTTTTTAAAGTGAAAGTGAGTAAATAACTTTCGAGCAAAGCACAGATAAATTTCTTTCAGTTATAAATAAAATCTAGTAAAGTACAAAGAGTTTTGAAAAGAAAATTTTATTATGTGGCTCAGTAACACTGAAGTAGTGTTACATATAAATACTGAATGATAATATAGAGTGACCACACCTTCTCTACCTTTGGCTTTTGACAGATTGTTTAAAAGAACGATATAAGCAAAGTGTCTTAATAAAGCTAAATGTATGTATCATGCTATTAGAATATTTAAGTATTTGATTTGTTGGTTATACAAAATGTAAATATAGAAGTCCCCCTTGGCCAAAATTTTTTGGCACAGTTATTATTAAAAATTCGTGGTCTTTCTAGATCAAAACTATACATATATGTGGATGCAGTAGCTAGAAGATACTTGTCTTTCTGAGAAATATATCCTCAAAATTATATTTATTTGTGAACTTATATTAGAGAACAGCAAAATAGTGGGTCAAATTTAATTCTTTTGCTTTTCTGAAACTTAACCAAGTATTTGCTTAGATAAGCTGGCGACCGTAAATGCATCAGGCAAAACACTTAATGAGCTTGGTCCACAATATTGTTCCATTTTTACTGCGTTTCGTTCTCACAGCTAGAAAACGCTTAGAAAAAGGAAGTAATAGTCTAATGTCCATATCCATTAGTCATATCCTCTAAAATGGGTAACATTATACCGCGAGCAAAATCCTCCATACAATAGTGCTATACACACATTTTTCATTAGGAGGACTATTTGTTCTATTGAAGTATGGTGTCATAACATGTCTCGATTGGATATAGATCTGAGGCCAAGGCAACCTGCCAACACGCTATAGGGCATGCTGGGTTGCAACAGCAGTACATGAGCGAGCGTTATACTGTTGGAAAACACCTTCTGGAATGCTGTTCTTGAATGGCTGCACAACAGGTCGAATCACCAGATTGACATACAAATTTGCATCCAGAGTGCGTGGGATAACCACTAGAATGCTCCTGCTGTCATACTAAATCGCGCCCCAGACCATAACTCCATATGTGGGTCCAGGGCGTTTATCACACAGATAGGTCGGATACAAGCCTTCAACTGGCTTCCCTCTAACCAACAAATGGCCATCACTGATAACGTGGCAGAACGAGCTCTCACCAGGAAACACAACAGACTTCCAACCTGCCCTCCAATGAGTTCTCGCTAGACACCACTAATGTCGCAAATGGCGATGGTTTAAGGTCATTGGATTGCACGCTACAGGGCATCTGGCACGGAGCTGTCCTTGATGTAACCAATTCGTAACAGTTCTTTTTGTTACTGTGGTGCCATCAGCTGCTCAGATGCAGTACGATGCTCCAAAGCCACATGCCGAAAACGGTGGTCTTCCCTCTCGTTAGTGCCAAGTGGTTGTCTGGAGCCCAATATTCTTGCTACGGCACCTTCACTTGACCGCTGCTGCCAGCAATCATGTACAGTGCATATACCCCTGTCAAGACTTCCTGCAATATCGCAGAAAAAACATCCAGCATCTCGTAGCCCTATTGCACGTCATCGTTCAGTCTCAATAAGTGTCGACAATAGAGCCTTCGCTGCATTAAAGGCGTTCTTGATTAACATCAACAACGTTAAATCTCAAAGGTAACTAATGCTCAAGACCGTTACAGCGTGTATTTAAAGTAAACCATATTTGCATCCTCATAGCGACTGGCGTGATGTTTGAAAAGACATCATCTTTCAGACGTAGAAACATACCCTCCAACTTTCGCTTATGTCGCACAACTCCTTCTTGGTGTTGCGATATCTTTCTTCCGACAGTGTATTTAACACGCTCGTGTCGACGCTGGGAATTGTACATTCCTGGAAATTGAAATATGAACACCGTGAATTCATTGTCCCAGGAAGGGGAAACTTTATTGACACATTCCTGGGGTCAGATACATCACATGATCACACTGACAGAACCACAGGCACATAGACACAGGCAACAGAGCATGCACAATGTCGGCACTAGTACAGTGTATATCCACCTTTCGCAGCACTGCAGGCTGCTATTCTCCCATGGAGACGATCGTAGAGATGCTGGATGTAGTCCTGTGGAACGGCTTGCCATGCCATTTCCACCTGGCGCCTCAGTTAGACCAGCGTTCGTGCTGGACGTGCAGACCGCGTGAGACGACGCTTCATCCAGTCCCAAACATGCTCAATGGGGGACAGATCCGGAGATCTTGCTGGCCAGGGTAGTTGACTTACACCTTCTAGAGCACGTTGGGTGGCACGGGATACATGCGGATGTGCATTGTCCTTTTGGAACAGCAAGTTCCCTTGCCGGTCTAGGAATGGTAGAACGATGGGTTCGATGACGATTTGGATGTACCGTGCACTATTCAGTGTCTCCTCGACGATCACCAGAGGTGTACGGCCAGTGTAGGAGATCGCTCCCCACACCATGATGCCGGGTGTTGGCCCTGTGTGCCTCGGTCGTATGCAGTCCTGATTGAGGCGCTCACCTGCACGGCGCCAAACACGCATACGACCATCATTGGTACCAAGGCAGAAGCGACTCTCATCGCTGAAGACGACACGTCTCCATTTGTCCCTCCATTCACGCCTGTCGTGACACCACTGGAGGCGGGCTGCACGACGTTGGGGCGTGAGCGGAAGACGGCCTAACGGTGTGCGGGACCGTAGCCCAGCTTCATGGAGACGGTTGCGAATGGTCCTCGCCGATACCCCAGGAGCAACAGTGTCCCTAATTTGCTGGGAAGTGGCGGTGCGGTCCCCTACGGCACTGCGTACGATCCTACGGTCTTGGCGTGCATCCGTGCGTCGCTGCGGTCCGGTCCCAGGTCGACGGGCACGTGCACCTTCCGCCGACCACTGGCGACAACATCGATGTACTGTGGAGACCTCACGCCCCACGTGTTGAGCAATTCGGCGGTACGTCCACCCGGCCTCCCGCATGCCCACTATACGCCCTCGCTCAAAGTCCGTCAACTGCACATACGGTTCACGTCCACGCTGTCGCGGCATGCTACCAGTGTTAAAGACTGCGATGGAGCTCCGTATGCCACGGCAAACTGGCTGACACTGACGGTGGCGGTGCACAAATGCTGCGCAGCTAGCGCCATTCGACGGCCAACACCGCGGTTCCTGGTGTGTCCGCTGTGCCGTGCGTGTGATCATTGCTTGTACAGCCCTCTCGCAGTGTCCGGAGCAAGTATGGTGGGTCTGACACACCGGTGTCAATGTGTTCTTTTTTTCATTTCCAGGAGTGTATTTCTCTATGTAGAGTGGCACCCGTACTCAATATTTCCTACATTTCTCGGCGCTGCTTTTCTGGCTCTCGCTGTGACGCGACGGGAGTATTCAAACTCCATAGGGTACTTTTGTGCTATACTGTACTATTGTATTGATAGCTTGTTTGCTAATCATTTCTGCTCCTGACCAGCTTTGCTACGACAACAGTTGCTGCACAGCTCTGTATCACAACTCTCCTTACCGTTATGTACTGACCCATTATTATGAAAGTCCAATCATTTTAAAAAACGAGAAATCACGTTACATAATTTTACCCAAAATCAATCACTACTTATGAGACGTTTAATTTCTTCAAAGAACCGTCTCGTTTAAGGGTCACACAGAATTGTTTTCTCAGCTGTGCGTTGCTCCTAGCCCATAGGTAATGCATCATACGTTAGCTTATTGCTGGTATCATAAATGGTAGATTCGAGTGTGGTACACGCCGCCCAGTGGGAGGATTTCGGGAGAGCCTCTGATTGAACACGTCGCCGAGAACTTGTTTAACGTATTACGAAATAACCCTCAAAACAATATTGGTTTCTTACATCTCGTAATTATGCTACAAGGATTTTGCAGCAGAAAATACAATAATGTGCTAGGTCTGTGGTATTGTGTATCTATACCACCCTAAGAGCGTCTTTAGGTTGGCAACGAAATAGCAAGCTTCCAGCAGACACCGATGGCTATCGTACAGGATCTTACGAACCCAATGGTGCATGCCCACTGAGTTACAACTCCATCGGCTCTGGACTGCGAGTGCTCTCTACTGTCACGATTCAGGATGGTTCGCGGTAGCCACTCAACCCACTCGCACATGTAGCCTCTTCGCTATGCACCATCGTTCGTGCTTAGTTCTGGGAGCCTCATGCTTGTCGACAATGAGAGCTGGACTCTATTTCCTGCTGTTTTATTGGTAATGAGTCTTTGTCCTCTTGGAGAAATAAAAGCTTAGTAAATCTCCTGTTTTCTGTGATAACTTGTTCCCTAATCATTTCTGCTCCTGTCTAGCTCTGAAACACTATGTAGAACAACTGTCTTTACCATTCTGTACGAAGTCGTACACAACATTTCTGGTGACAAATACTAGACCCTGTATGTGTCAGTCTTGAAGTTGATCTTTCCCTGTTGTCTTCTTGTTTGGTTTTCAATTGACTTCTGGGTACCCAGTGCTAGCCTTGCTTGTGCTTCTCGTGTTCTAGGTTCCACGGTTACTGTCTTCTCACCACTTTTCGCTCTCTCTGTGCTAATTTTCCTTTTCCCTGTCTGTAATTCTGCATTGCTCAGTGGAATATGGCTACAACGCCACAATCGCCAGCTGCGCTACCCTCAGTTGATCTGACTCAGTTTTTATAAGTTTCAAAGTCAAAATGTGGTGCAACTGCGTGAAGTGATCAATTTGTTCATGACAGTGCAGATGATGTCACACAAGACGCCGGACCCAACAACAGCGCCACCACCTATGTACGTGTAGCCATTTTTTGAGTCTGATGAGGTGAAGGAAGACTAGACAGAGTACCTTATATAATTCAATATGCACATCACAACACATCACGTACAAGGTAATTACAAAAGTTCTTATTTCATGGCCATGGGGGGAGTGACTGTACATCGGCTTTGTGTTAAATGTTTTTCCACCTTCCGCCCTGAACTAGTACAATATAGGGGCCTATTCCGTGCGCTTACAAAGTATTTTGAAAGCAGCATACAAGTGACGGCTGCCCGTTCCAAATTCCTTAGCTTGCGTAAGCAAAAGGGACAGTGGATGACTGAACTGCAAGGCCTTACTAGACAGTGTAGATTCAAATGTGACTGCGGCAAGCAAATTAGAATATTACAGTGATTCGTGAGGTTTTCACGCACAATGTAGCTGACTCTCCTATTCTGGAACAGAGTCTCCAACATCTAAATCTTCCATTGCAACAGGTTCTACAGATTCTAGACTATTAGGATTAATGTGAAAATGCAGCAGACAATTTTGAGCTAGCTCCTGTTAGTTCTGTAGATAGCCATGACAAACATGCCTCGCAGCCGGCTCGCAAACAGAGTACTGGTCGGCCACAGTAACAGTGCTCGCGTAAACACAAGTCACGTCCATCGCAAGGTGTGAAGTCCTGCCCTCACTGTAATACGGCACATGATCACCGATCTTGCCCCTCGCGTGAAGTTACTTGCCGTTCTGTGTACAGTTTGTGTGCTTACAGAAGTGTAGGGCACCCCTTCTGCTCCTCCTTCACACAAGTCTGAGTCACAAAGAGCGTTTAGTGCGTTTCCAAAGCCTCACATCGTCGTTGGTGCGAAACATCAGTGGAATAGCTGTGCAACAAAGGCTCCCAACTCATCAGGGAAGTTGAAAAAAGGCTACAAGAGCCTAAGAAAGGGCTGTCTTCGCGGTTATACGTCACAGAGCAACGTGATGTGCACAACTTAAGTTTGCCAAGCAATTAGTAAGTGCTATGGTTGAGTAAATTACTGAAGCGCACGTGTCAGGCTGCAAATTGACTGATTGGCCAGTAGTAGTAAGAGACACAAAAAGTTTGTTCTCTAGACTAAGCCCATTATTTTGTTGACCATGTCACGATGAAGAAAAATGCACAGATATGTTTGTGATATCATCGTTCGATACCACACTTGTTAGGGGTTGCAGTTATCGACCGCGGTCTGTATTAGTATCGTTGGAACCGGGAGTCGCGACCAGCGCCGCATTGCGGCTTGTATCAAGTTTCTAGCGAGCTGTTGTGCAGTCTTACTCGGGTCGTCAACAGGTAAAGTAGCATAGCCTTCAGTTGATAGCAAGCAACCTCTGACAAGGCGCTTAGTAACATATGGCCTAAGTGAGACCTCAATAGCTATATGTTTATAATTATATAACCAGACCATGCAGCCAGCACCTTATCGACGTTACTGACAAACCGGCTGTGATTTATATGTTTCTATTTAGCATTGGCCACCAATCATTAGCGAAATTGTTTGGAAATCGGAGCACTGAAAGCAGAGCTATTTATATGTGTTTATAGACTATATACTCGGCTGCGCCACCAATCCTCTCTGCATGGTGTGACAGGAGTGCACGATATTATCCTACTCCCATTTGCCAATATTTGTTTTCGTTGTGATGGAAAATCCAGAGGAACCAAATGTCCTGGCAGACATGTTACGATTACAGAATCAGCAGTCCAATGCACTACTGCAAACCTTGGGACAGCGCTTCCAGGGACAGCAACACGCTGTGCCACACGTACCGGCTGCACAGGAGCCTAACGTACAGCAGGCCACAGCCCCGCCGTTTCGAGGGTTCGACGCCAGCGTGGAAAGCTAGCAGGAGTGGCACGCGCAGTTTTCACACCACCTTACCGCATTTGACATCCAAGGTACAACAAAACTGCATGAACTTTTATCTTACTTTGACGTTGCATCGTACCTCATTCTTCTCAATTTCTTCCCGAGAAGATCTCCAGATCAGCACAGTTTCGAAGAATTTGTTCAGGCATTAACTGATTGTTACAAGGAATGTGTGATTATTGTTGCTTAGCGATACAAACTTTTCCGCACAAAACGTCCACCTCAGCAGAATTACCTTGTGTGGGTAGCCTCTTTGCAAGGCCTCACTCCCAACTGTAAATGGTCATATTCTTGTGGAATATCATATTTTGACATAATGGTGCAGTACGCTATTGCACAAAACGTGTTAGACGCACGCATTAGAGAGCAAATTCTTAAATTACCAAATCCCACTTCAGAACAAGTGCTGGATATTTTGGACGGACAATACACTTTGGACTTTGCTGCAAATTGTTTTGAATCGCCTCCTGCTGTCTGTCAGTTTAGCAAGCCAGCTGCGCGCGCACCACACATAACATTCTGTACTGGCTCTGCGCGCGTCTGCCTAATTCACTTCCAGGAAACAGACACCTTTGATGCACCAGCAGAAGCCGCCTCCTTCGCGCTCATGCCCGCAATGTAATTCAACGCACTCGCGCAAAAACTACCCATCGTGCAAGGCCGTGTGTCATTTTTGCAACAAGAAGAGACATATCCATGGAGTGTGCCTCAAAAGACAAAAATCTAACACTCAGTATCACTTTTCCGGACAAAGTAGCTTCCCCGAAATAAGACCTCCTATCACAACGAGCCACAAGCAACGGAAATACATGTTGTAATTTCGCCTCCAGTACCTCCTGTTACATTGCCCTCGAGTGAAAATCATGCTCGTGATGCTAGTGCACGCAAACGTGAGAAGTCTTGCCACCGGTGATCTGCCCATCAACATTTGCCAGTGAAAATTGCTTCTTAGAATAACAGTTCTCGCCAACGGCAGAACAAAATAGCTGTAGATTTGCACATTTAGAATCATACGATTCCTTTTCAGTTCGACACTGGAGCGTCTGTTTCACTCATGAATCATAAAGCTTACTAATTGCTTGTAACGCAAATATTACGTTAGCTATCTATAGTGGTCAAATTATCCAAGTTTTAGGACTGTGCTGTTTGCCAGCGACGTACCGTGGACAAACTCAAGTAGTATCTTTTCATGTACTGTGTTCACCCTCATCTGTCAATATTTTTGGTCTTGATTTATTTGATGTATCTCCTTAACTGTCCGCGATTAAGTACTAGTTGTCACTAAACGTCTTCCCACAAAAAGTGTGTCCAGACTACGCAAGAGTTTGGTGACGTTTTTTCGCCAGGTTTAGGTTGCGCGAAAAATTTGCTTGCGCATATTAATTTGAAGGACAATGCACAGATTAGATTTTTCCACGCTCGCTCAGTGCCTCACGCGCTTCAAGACGAAGTTCTTAAAACATTGTATGAACTTTAGGAACAAGGAGTCATTGAACCAGTGACAGCATAACTATGGGCTTCACCGTTGGCTATCTTATGAAACCATAAGGCAAATTGCCACTCTTAGTGGATTTTTTTAAGGCCACCCCAGTCCTCAACTAGTTGCTGTAACGTTTCCTTTGCCACTTCCAGAGGACTTGTTGACAAATTGTGTTCAGGGAAATATTTTTCTAAGTTACATTTGCAAGATGCACATCTTCAAATTCCTGTGGATGAAGAATCCCAGGCGATTCTCGTCGTGAATACCCATTTAGGTCTCTACAAATTTTAGAGGCTTCCGTTCGTATGTGCCGCTGCACTGGCATTAATTCAGCAGTACTTACAGACTCTTTGTGCGTCGACTCCTTCGGTGTGTAGTTACCGATATAACATCATAGTTTCTAGTTCTACTCAGCATGAAAATTTGCATAATTTGAGGCAGTTATTTGATGTGTTACGTGAGAATGGACGTAAACTCAGTAAGGACAAATGTACATTTTTTTCTGAACAGTTATCCTACATAGGACACTGAATAAACTCTCAAGGCATCCATCCAAGTACGAATAAAAAAAAAAAGGCTCTGAACGCTATGGGACTTAACTTCTGTGGTCATCAGTCTCCTAGAACTTAGAACTACTTAAACCTAACTAACCTAAGGACATCACACACATCCATGCCCGAGGCAGGATTCGAACCTGCGACCGTAGCAGTCGCACGGTTCCGGACTGCGCGCCTAGAACCGCGAGACCACCGCGGCCGGCTATTAAGTGTTGTTATACGTTATGTCACTAAGCAATGGCCTTTGTCTAAGTATCGGATTGCCGATCCGTTTGTTCGTCCTTTTCTTGTTCACAGACAATGACTTTTTGTCCAACATCGTGTCATCTTTCTCCACATAGAGAACGATCAGTCTCGTGTTGTCGTTCCACGTTCTTTGCAGTCAGCTGTGCTACGACTTCTTCACCAAACTCATTGGGGTATTGTGCGGACAAAACAGTTAGGTCGCTGTCACTGTACAAGGTTTGGTATTGATGCTTCTGGTTCTGTGTGTGCAGAAAACCAATGCGCACCACCGCAGAAATATTTCTAATGGCCCAAGGCAACTTTGCCATTGAATCGGTTATACTTAGATTTCGCAGGTGACACACGATGGTAAATTCTTGATGATTCTTTTAGTGGTTTTCCATTTGTTGTTCGCATGTCATCAACGACATCGTCTGCTACCACCAAAGCCTTGTCTTCTGTATTTTTCAAAGGATTGCCACAAGTCATTGTTACGGACAATGGGCCTCAGTTTGTATCTGCAGAGTTCTAATTCTTTTGTGAAGCAAATGGTATTCAGCATTTAACTTCAGCACCGTTCTCTCCTCAATCTAAAGGAGCCGCTGATAGATTCGTTCGGTCGTTTAAAACTCAAATGTCTAAACTGCGCGACGCTCATCCTCACGAGGACGCTGTTTTTTTGTTTTTGTTTTTATCTTCGCACCGTTCGCAACCACGCGTCAGTTCTTCGCCGGCTGAACTGTTGCATGGTCGTCCTCACAGAACTCTGATGAATTTGCTGCAGTCACCGCTCCGCATGTCTTTGCCACGGCAGACCCACAAACTTTGGCCAGATGATATTGTTTATTTTCGTCATTTCCGCGGCAATCGCTGATGGTTGAAAGGGCTCATTCTTCGTCATCTTGGCCACGCTATGTTTGTCATCTCCAGTCCGTCTGATGAGGCGCGCAGGCATCAGAATTAGATGATGATAATGATGATTAGTGTTTAGGGAGCACAACAACGAGGTTATCAGCGCCCGTTCCCAAAAGATCAATTGAGAGCCGATCTTTGCGAGAATTGGTAATGTTCAAATTGGAAGATTTGACACCACACATCAAAACAGGTAGATAAAACGAAAAATAAAATAGCAGTACAAAACAGGTAAATAATAATCAGAATCAGATGCACCTCGTTCGTCGTGGGGTCTCTGCCACTTTCCGTATGTTTACAGTGTCTGCGCCGACGGGGCTGCACCCGCGGGGACCTCTTCCGTGCTCTCCTCGCCTCTGGCTGCCAGCGCCCGTAGGTTCGCCTATGCCACGCGATGACGCGCCAGCGTGGACGCCATCTCTAGCGCTGGAGTCGCCCGCAGTGCCAGCATCGCTGCAGCGACCAGATGACCGTATGGAACAGGTCTCTTCAACTGTGACAAGGCATAGTGAAATAAAGGTTACAATACCATCTAATACCATGGGCCGTAGAACAGTCTGAACTTCCTAGTTTCCAGTCCTTGTTGCCGGTCGTGTGCCCCGACCCGATGGAGGTCGACCCTTCGGTTCCGCCCATAGTTGTAGAAGCAAGGCACCTCATGTTGACATGCACCTTGGAGTAGGTTTCCAGGCGTTTCCTGTCTCCACTCCGTTCAAACGGCACGGTGCGTGTGGGCATCCCTCGCCTGCAGTCGGGCTCCCCACCTCCTCTACTACGTCAGCATGGGGCCCTTTATCCGGTAGTCGTAAACCATATTCTACGGCCGTCCGCAGATTTGTGGGGGAGGAATGTGGTATCAGCCCTCCACACCACACTTGTTAGGGGTTACAGTTATCTACTCCTGTACGTATTAGTATCGGTGGACCCGCGTGTCTCGACCATTGCCACTAGCACCGCTCCGCGGCTTGTGTCAAGTTTCTAGCGAGCTCTCGTCCACTGTTGTTCGGGACGTCAAGTAGTAAAGTAGCATACCCTTCAGCTGATAGGAAGCAATCTCTAACGAGGCGCTTAGTAACGAATGCCCATAGTGAGGCCTTAATAGCTATCTGTTTATAATTATATATCCAGACCACGCATCCAGCACCTTACCGACATTACTGACAAACCTTTTGTTTCTATTCAGCATTTGCCACCAGTCGACATGGGCGATGACTCATTCGTCGTCATCGCAACAGTGTTCTATTCCACGCTCGTCCTGTTCCTCATGCTCTTAGAGACCAAGTGGCTCGGTAACTTACTGCTTTGCAGGACAGTGGAGTTGTAGGCCCCATTGCAGCTAGTCAGTGGGCGTCCGCTCTTGCTGTTCTAAATAAGCTGTCCGGCAGACTCCAGTTTTGCACCGATTTTAAAATAACTGTAAACCCTCGAACAGTCTATGACAGTTATCCCTTGCCACACCCCGGAGGAGTTATGTAGACATTGGGTGGCTGTCATATTTTCCAAAACTAATTTGCGCGATCTTTCTTGAAAATGTCTCTGGATGAGCATAAATAAGAAGTTTTTGTCATTGTCACTCATCTATGTCTCTTCAAATTTTTTAGATTGCCGTTTGGGAGTGGTTGCGCATCCGCCAAATTTCAGCCCCTTTTGGAACAAGTGGCCGCTAAATTGATTTTTACTTGAATTATTTAGATGACATTGTCGACTCAGGTTGCTGTTTTGAAGAACACAATAGCAGTGACCCGGTTGGAAATGTTATCTGTAGGCAAATGTGTGTTTATTTGCACTGAACTTGGGTACATAGGACATGTCATTAATAGCCAGAGTGAACACGCACTGTAATCACATTTAACTGCTATCCGTTTCATTCCATCCCCACACATTGTATGGGAATCGCAGTCTCTGCGAGGGAAGCTCACATAATACATTCGATTTCTTCATAACGCCACTCAAATTGCAGCTCCCTTGTATCGCTTGATCAGAAAGAATGATCCTTTTGTTTGATGGCAAGATTGTCGGTCTGTTTGTCAGAAGTTGAAAGATGTTTTGCTTAGTGATTGATGCGTCGTTCATTTTGATTCATCCAAACCTGTGGTACTGGCTGTGGTTGCTTCCTCTTACGGCATCGGTGATGTTTTGTCGAATAAATTTCGTTCTCTTGACTAGCCGATTGTCTTTACTTTGAAGTTGTGGAAGAGGGCTCAATGTAACGATTCAAAAATTAAAAGGTGGCTCTCACTATTGTCTATGATGTCACTAAGTTTCACCTATAAATTTTTGGCAGAACATTTTACTAGGTAACTGGCCATAAACCTCTACAACCTTTGTTTAGCCCTTCTCAGTCAGTACCAATTCGCGCAGTGCTGAAGCTGTAAAAGTGTGTGTTTCTTTTGGCGAATTATCAATATGAGATTTTGTATCAGTTCTACTCACAAGCATGCCAAACACGGGCGCACTGTCCCGCCTTCCTGTTTTCCCATATTCCACATTCAGTAAATACTCTGCATGTTGTCGATACACTGATGCACAAGATAAAGATCCTTTGCATAGCTTTCCACATGATCTCCGGAATATTACCCAGCTCACTGCAGCAGAGCCTGGTTTGCAGTACTGCTGCACTACATCCGCACTGTTTGGCCGCATTCAGCTTGACAGATTCGTAGTTTCGTGGTTCGCCAATATTTGGCCTGTCTGCACGCAGTTTACACTGATAATGACCAGTCACTTGTTTTGGTTCTCCAGGCACTCCAGCGTGACGTGTTTTGTTTGCTACACCAAGGTCAATGCGTCATTGTTCACCCAAAGCACTTGGCATGATGTAATTGGATTTGACACATTCTGGATGCCCAAAATGAATAAGTGACATCTTAGTGCCAAGCCTGTGGCGAACATAACTCAGCTCCACCTCAGCAATTCTTCGCGTGTCCCAAACCTCAAGCGCCCTGGCAACGTTTGCAGTTGGATTTTGCATGTCCTTTCAGGAGTACACGTTGGCTCATCGTCGTTGTCGCTTTCAGCAAATTTCTCTCCGTGGTTCCTATGCACTCTACTATGGCTTGTTTCACCATTCAGACCTTATCGTCGATCCGTTGCGCCAGGGATTGCCTGAAGTGATTGTGGCTGACAACGGTCCTCAGTGTGTTGCCGCTGAGATTGAACAGTTTTGTACCTCTTCCGGCACCAAGCGCATCACGATTGCACCACTCCACTTAAAATACAATGATCCTAAGTCTATGCTCAACGTTTTCTACGCACATTTAAGCAACAGATGGACTAAATTTGTCCTCCCACAAAGGGCTATCAAGCTCTGTTGCTATCCTTGTTTTCCTACCACTTCCAGCCACGCGACGTACCAGCGGAGGAGGAGTTGTTACATGGACGGCACCACCGCACCTTGCTTCAGTTGCTGCACTCACCATAGCAGGCGGCACCCACTCCTCCCATACAGGCATATTACCACACTAACAACTTCGACTTAACAAATAGTATGGCAGTCGGAGGAACCGGGAGCGAGGCACCGTTGTATGTTTTATTGGATATTCTATCTTTCTCCTTCAGGGACCTCAGGGGTTGCTGAGGTTCCACTAGAATGAAACTCGTCCATGTGAACTGCATGATCTTACCACAGGTTTAGTGCTTTCAGATTCCACGGATGCCTGGGCGAAGGAACCCCTGCTGCGTCCGACTGTCGTTGGCCCCACGCCATTGGCGCCGGTATCGGAGCCGATGGAAGTAGACGCCCTTTCACTGTCATCGCCGAGTCAACAGGCACCGTCGTCTGCGGGTGGACCCCTCTTCCTGGCGGCTGCCTCACGTACCGCCTAGGGTCCTTCCACAGTCATCGACAGCCTCTGTCTTCCTTTGGTACTCAACTTCTCGATGTTGATGTGCACCCTCTGCTGTTCCCAAGTGGGTTCAGGGCTTATGCCGGGGCATGGGCGAGAGCTCGGTGTCGGCCTCAGTTTAGAGTTCGAAACTGTCCACAGTTCAAAGCTGAATGAAAGATTGTAGCCCGTCGGACAATCTGATGAACCGTCGTCTACCGACGGTGTCTGTATGGTTAACACACAATTTTCCCGGCAGTTAACGTAGATTTTTCATACTCGAGCTGCTATTTAACCTCCATGTAGGTCACACTTTTTCCCGTGAGGCTAAGAACAACCTTATTTAAGGTTTGTTACCACCTCACTTTATACTGCAACGGCGCATCCTGTAACTGACTCTTGCACTTGTTGTGATGTGTCTTCCCAGTTGATCACAACACAAGAGAATTATTTATAGGAGTTTCGAAGAAAAACTGCAGGTAAACAAACCTAAGCGTATGTGATATTCCGCTTCGGAAGCGATTCGAAATTTCGAGATTCCTCTGTCCACAGCTTCATGAAAATGTAAAATAGTTTTGTCTGCATATGTATTCTTTATTCCATCTTTCTGGGTTGGTAGAGATCTGACGTTACCACTACGAACTACCTCCTTTCCTGATTCAACTACAATTTCTGCGCAAAAAAAGGCGAGGGCTAAGAAATGTACACCATCTCAAATTTCTATGACTTTCACATAATAGCCACTTGATGAGATGTATGTGAGAGGAAATAATATGTTGTGGGACTCTTCTAGCAACGTACGATCTTGGCCCCTTAGCAGGAAACTTCTCCGAGATTTAAAACTCTTAAATTGCAAAGTCTGCTCCTGTTGTTTGATGAGACGTATTCGCATGATCCTACTTTGTAAGCGCCCCAGATCAGCAATACTGGAGAACTGGTGGAATGACTGTTTTGTAAGCTAGCTCTTTTGTGGGTGAACTGTATTTCTTAGGATCCTCCTGCTGACATTGCCACGAACCTTCTTTCCGAACAACTAGTTCTAAGTTTGATTACAAATATTGTTTTCCTTCTAATAAGATTTGTTTATTTCTAACCTTTTCAGACTAGCATTCACAAGAGAAACCCCTGGTGGGAAGTAAAACGTTAGATACTAAGATACTATCTCCACGTACAGAATCTTTGGCACTGACATTAGCTGAAAAATGTGAGACCGACCACTCTTCACTCCAGTTATACATCAGACATGAATAGTATCAAACGAAGTACAAAAAGAAAATGCACATAACTGAAATATATCAGGTGGATGAATGCAGCGCCATGGGCTATAATGACATTTGAATTGCCTAACAAATTTTTGTCATTGCAGCCGCGCGGGATTAGCCGAGCGGTCTGGGGCGCTGCAGTCATGGACTGTGCGGCTGGTCCCGGCGGGGGTTCGAATCCTCCCTCGGGCATGGGTTTGTCTGTTTGTCCTTAGGACAATTTAGGTTAAGTAGTGTGTAAGCTTAGGGACTGATGACCTTAACAGTTAAGTCCCATCAGATTTCACACACATTTGTTATTGCATGTCATATGCCAAATACTTCTTTAAAACTACTTCTGTTAGGTTAACTTTCTTTCCCTTTGTTTGGTTATATGTAGCAGTTCCCTGATGACTTTGTATCGATAACCTTCCTTCAACAAATGTTCAGCGTAAGTGAAGCCTGTCATGTGTCATCTCCAGATCTGCTGTAGCTCTGCGTGTTTGATCAATATACAATTTGTTCCAGTCAATGTAAGTGATATTCTAAACACAACTATTTCCTAATGAATCTGTTTAATTCCTGTTGCCGCATGAGATGCGAGCTATAGGAACTCTTACATAAAATGATGTATTACAGCTTCAAGATTTGAGGGTTTTGGCTAGTATGTTGGATGACTTTCCCAGATACTGGATAGTACAGAAGCTGATTCTTGCTCAGGGTGCTTAAAGGCAGGGAAAGATCTTCCTTCTTTGTTTCCAGTGTACAATGTTATCGACGTATATGAGACAATTTACTGTGGAATTAAGGGCATCATGTTTTTGTGTTATTGGATGTGGCAAGCAAAGTATTATAGGGAGTGTTGCTGTCTGTAGAACTTGAAACAATGTGTATACGTAGTGACGTCTATGTTAACATTCAAGAAGTAAAAGGATTTATACCAAGCTCCATGCTGAACTATGTGGTGTCGTGTAGTTAGTTTAAATGTTCCAGGAATGTGCTGAGCTGTCTGTTGGTGCTTGTCCACACACACAGTTCACCGTCTGCATATTTAAGTCAGTACATAATACTAAGATAGGGAAGTTATTCCTCTAGGAATAGCTTTTGAAAAAGGCCCACAGAGAGTACTTCTAAGAGTGCACTGAGCGCATACCACATGGCGAATCCCTCTATCTCTTTGTACAGAGTTAGTATAGCACTGTGTGGGATAGGGAGGCATTTGATGTGGTTAACAAGATCCACAGATTTTACAGTTCTTTATAAAGTTCATAATACGTGACGATAAAAGGCATTTCATAATTCCAGAAGTGGTTGACATCAGTGGTACAACCTTATAATCATCTGATTCAGCCCTATTACCGTTCCCGAAACGTGAATTTCAAGCGCTTTTTCCAGGTTCTTCGACTCCATCGTTGCTCTAGCAGCCTGGAAGCTTTTCCTCGCAAGAAGGATAGAGCAGTGCCGACCAGAGGAGAACAATTCATAGAAATATGGTTGACGCAGAGGCAGTAACTTACACAGCAAATGCAGTTCGTGACTTAACATGTGTTAACGATGCTCTCTTCTGAAACTAGACGTCGCTGACAAGAGAAGATGGAGATATACCCTCCCGTCTTGATGTAGGATAACAAATTGCTTAAGGCAGATTCCAGGATGATTCCCCTTAAAATGTTCAGTTCTAGACTTCTGGCTGTTGTGTAGAAAGTATGTTAATGTCTGTATCAGTTCAGAAACAGCACAGTCAGTTACGTGTTTAGAAACAGCTTAGTTCATTTCTGTATCGATAAATCGTAGTCGTTAGAGCAGAAATCATGAAAACAAGTCATTACCTCTCTTTTATCAAATAGTACTGTGGTCACAACTGACTCCGCTGCAGAGCGATCGTCAGAAAACCGTCCCGTCCATGCACGCCCATCTGGTTGTCACATCATGTGGCGCGTTCTCCCATATTTCAGATACCAATGGTGGTACTGTCTCCGGCACCATAACCATCGAAACGGCTATCAGTAGAGTGCAAAGTCTAGGAAAATTTCTACGACGATGAACTGAATGTTATTGGCCAATTGCAGGAGAATAGATGGCGAAGGAAAGGTGGAGAGACTATCAAAAATTGCCATAGTAGCGCTATAGTGCTGAACTTTAAACTGTTCCCCTGACAGAACTGTATTTAATGAAGCAATAATGTACACAAAGGAATGCAGTCATGAGAGTACATTGCCCACACAACGCGGAACTTTGGTCCTACTGTAAGATAGCAAGTTACTACGAGATAACATTCAGTGCAGTAAAGCATGCAGCTCTATGGCCCGGTGGCTGCAGGATTGTGTCTTCGCTATGACTCACAGCGCAGCTGACGATACTAGCCATGAGAAAGGTCTCAGGTAACATCTAGTAGGAACGTAAATTCATACCCCCTATGAATCTAAATAAACTATAGTAATTATACCTGGTATACCATCTTTTATTATTAATTAAAGGATCCTGTAAAATTTTCAGACTATTATCTCCAATAGTACCGGAGATCGAGAAAATTAATTTAATGGTCAAAAACAGGCACTTATGTTTCAAAACTCAGTTAGGAACAATAGCAGTTTGCCTTTATTGTTATGTAAAGCCATAAACAGCCTTCTCAGTGAATGAAATCGCTTAAATGGAATTTTTGTTTTCAAAACTTTAATTACTCTGCATTTCGTAGTCTAAAAATCATTCTCAATTATTATCTGCTTATTATTTTGTTGTGTGAATAAATGGGAATGAATGAGAGAGTGTCTGTGCGACATACCTAAAAACTTAATACTATTTTATGTAAAAATTTGTGAAGTTGAATCGTGGGAAAATTGTGGTGCAACCACGAAGCTGATGACGTATGGCGATTTGTGCTTGCTTTTGTAAGAAAGCAGCCAGAATAGAAATAGGAAATTGAATAAGTTTCTAAATTAATTTAAAGATTATTTTGTATTTCGGCTTGTTTGATTAAATATTATATTAGAAATTGGAATTGGAATGACGTAAATGATGTTCTGGTTAGTGATTGGCTCAGGCATGTTTCGCCGCGAGAATGATCTAGAAGGAACATTCGGATTGGTCATTCAAACCATTATCCAATCAGATTTAAGCTGTTTCCGCGTTCAGAAAGTTAGATAGGCAAAGAGTGAGGTGGCGTCGACAGAGTCGCTCGCCAACCTTCGTACGTGTAACATAATGATAAATGTCGCCGAGAAAATAACTTTTAAAATGAACTGTTGAGTTCACTGCTGATAGGAAGTGTCGTGACTTAGGCTGTTTAAGTTACGAACATTGTGAGGATAATTTGATTAATTAATTGATGCACTATGAGCGCGTGATATTACGGTTTTAGTGAAATTCTGCGTGGCAAATTCCGTGTACTTTATGGATTACTTGGGTGAGCACTTCTAACTTTGAAGACCACTGATACGACCGAAGTTTCAACTCGCTATGGTAGTGGGTCAGTAACTGTCAGATTGAACATTAATCGGGTCGGACTGGTACATATTCTGGCCGCTTTTTTCGTGTAAGAACAATTTGTACAGACTGTGAGATGGGAATAGTAGAGCAGTTAAAAATAGTAAATTCGGACTTGATAACAAATTTATGTGCTTCCTTAAGAATAAAAACCAGTTCACAAAAATTTCCGAAGGCTTACCGAAGGTAAACTGCATTTACAGAGCACCCGAAATTTGTTAAAATGAACTTACAGGAACTGATTCACAACTTGAGTTACGCGGCATCTGTGTGGTAGGTATTACGTCGTGGTTTCATCAACGCTGCTTTACAAGGCCTAGTGCTACTGCAGAGTGAGGGACGCCGTAAGAAAGCCGTACTGAGTTAAGTGACAATTAATTACAGACTGTACGATCGAGTAATAACGATGACAAATCCTGCCCCGCCGTACTACATGCCAGCAAGTCCTAGAACACAGTGTCGGATTAATAAAGATACTGTAATATTTCTTCTAGCAAATAGTTTTCACTTGCTTCGAAAGTGGGCTATGAGTCAAGCTATCCTGATATAAAACATCTTGAAATGTGCACTTCCGTAAGAAAAATGGAAGATTTGTTCTCTCTCCAAATTTTGAGACGTTCTGGACAAGCTAGCTGACACACTTTCATTAACTCTGGGGGTCACGTCTGTTGGATTCGGCAGGAATCTGTCTCTTGTTCTTTAGAGAAATGAGAATTCGTCAAAATTCAACTAATAATTAGTCCAGTATTAGAGATTAGCAATAGCAATGTTTACCTCTCATAAGGTGATAGAAATTTGAAAATTATTCGAGTTTATAGGAGAGTTTAAAATTACGCAAAATCCCCAAGATTGGCGATCTCTTAAAGGAGCTCGAAATTTAGCGCGGACTTCAATGCGAGAAGCCTATAACAGTTTCCACAACAAAACTTTGTCTCGAAACCTGGCAGAAAATCCAAAGAGATTCTGGTCGTATGGGAAGTATGTTAGCGGCAAGAAACAATCAATGCCTTCTCTGCGTGATAGCAATGTAGATACTATCGAAGACAGTACTTCCAAAACAGAGTTACTAAACACAGCCTTCCGAAATGCCTACACAAAAGAAGACGAAGTAAATATTTCAGAATTCGAATCGAGAACAGCTGCCATCATCAGTAACGAAGAAGTAAATATCCTCTGAATAGTGAAGTAACTTAAATCACTTAATAAAACCCAGTCTTCTGGTGCAGACTGTATAATCATTAGTTTCCGTTCGGAGTATGCTGTGGCAGTAGCTCCATACTTAACAATCATATAAAACCGTTCACTCGACGAAAGATTCGTACCCAAAGACTGGAAAGTTGGACATGTCACACCAACATTCAAGAAAGGTAGTAAGAGTAATCAACTAAATTACAGGCACATATCGTTAACGTCGATACGCAGCAGGATTTTAGAACATACATTGTGTTTGAACAGTATGTATAGCCTCGAAGAAAACGATCTATTGACAAAGTCAACATGGGTTTAGAAAACATCGCTCCTGTGAAACCCAACTAGCTCTTTATACACACGAAGTGTTGAGTGCTTTTGACAAGGGATTTCAAATCGATTCCGTATTCCTGGATTTCCAGAAGGCTTTTGACATGTACCACACAAGCCGCCCGTAGTGAAATTGTGTGCTTATGGAATATGGTCTCAGTTATGTGACTAGATTTGTGATTTCCTGTCAGAGAGGTCACAGTTCGTAGTAATTGACGGAAAGTCATCGAGTAAAACGGAAGTGATATTGGCTTTCCCAATGTAGTGTTACAGGCGATATGCTGTTCCTTATCTATATAAACCATTTGGGAGACAATCTGAGCAGCCGTCTTCGGTTGTTTGCAAATGACGTTGTCATTTATCGACTATTAAGGACATCAGAAGATCAAAAAGAACTGCAAAACGATTTAGAAAAAAACATCTGAATGGTGCGAAAAGTGGCAGTGGCCCTAAATAACGAAAAGTGTGAGGTCACCCACATGAGTGCTGAAAGGAACTCTTTAAACTTCGGTTACACGATAAATCAGTCTAGTCTAAAAGCCGTAAACTCAGCTAAATACCTAGGTATTACAATTACGAACGACTTAATTTGGAAGAAACACATAGAAAATGTTGAGGGGAAGGCTAACCAAAGACTGTGTTTTATTGGCAGGACACTTAGAAAATGTAACAGACCTATTAAGGAAACTGACTGCACTACGGTTCTCCGTCACCTTTTAGAATACGGACGCGCTATTTGGGATCCTTACCAAACAGGACTGACGGAGTACATCGAAAAAGTTCAAAGAAAGGCAGCACCTTTTGTATTATCGCGAAATACGTGAGAGAGTGTCACAGAAATGATACAGGATTTGGGGTGGAAATCATTAAAAGAAAGGCGTTTTTCGTTGGGACGGAATCTTCTGACGAAATTCCAATCACCAACTTTCTCCTCCGAATGCGAAAATATTTTGTTGACACCCACCTGCATAGGGAAGAACGATCACCACGATGAAATAAGGGAAATCAGAGCTCGTACGGAAAGATATAGGTGTTCATTCCTTCCGCGCGCTGTACGAGATTGTAATAATATAGAATTGTGAAGCTGGTTCGATGAACCCTCTACCAGGCACTTAAATGTGATTTGCAGAATATCTATGTAGGTGTAGATGTAGATTTAGATGTACATCTTCTCTTCCAAATCATGGGAGAATGCATTTACTTACCGACAATCATCGCTGTCCATCACGTTTACTCTATATCTTAAATGATTCACGCGTTGTAGTTTTAGGTAAAGAGTTAGACTGCAGTGTATTCACTACAGTACGTTTTCGACACGGTGATACTGACGTGTGCAACTCGTGCAGTTAAATAATGTTATTACGAAAACCATTGCAACTTCAGATGTTATTGGTATATCAACGGTTAACTGTAAATTATCTCTTTTTTGTTTTATTTATTTATTTATTGTTCCGTGGGGCCAAATTAAGGAGAAGTCTCCATGGTCATGGAACGAGACAATACATGTAACTATAACACGATAGTAGAAACAGATAAAATAAAATATAAGAAACATATTCAGGAGACAAATCAAAAGTTTAAATCTAGAAAATCAACAATGTAACAGTGGAATTTGCTTAATTTTTCAGCTGTTCTAGGAGCTCCTCGACAGAATAGAACGAGTGAACCATGAGGAAACTCTTCAGTTTAGACTTAAATTGAAAATGGACACAGCAGAATACTGCACTCCTTTCTGCACAAGAGTCAAGGGAGCGCATTCCACATGCAGATTAGATTTCTGCCTAGTATATACTGAGTGGAAGCTGCTAAATCTTGGGAATAAGCTAATATTGCGAACAACAAACGACATTACAGAAAATATATACTGTGAGGGCAATGTCAGAATTACCAGACTATAGAATAGGAGTCGACAACAGGTTCTCGAACTTACACCACATATAGCTCGAACAGCCCGTTTTTGAGCCAAAAATACCCTTTTAGAATCAGAAGAATTACCCCAAACAATAATACCATATGACATAATCGTATGAAAATATGCGAAATAGACTACTTTTCGTGTTGAACAGTCACTTATTTCAGATACTGTTGTAATGGTAAATAAAGCAGCACTTAATTTCTGATGAAGATCCTGAACATGTGCTTTCCACAACAACTTACCACCACCCGAACGTCTAGGAACTTGAACTGTTCCGTCTCGCTTATAATATGCCCATTCTGTCTGAACAAAATATCTGTTCTTGTTGAATTGTGAGTTAGAAACAGTAAAAACTGAGTCTTACTGTGATTTAGCATCTAATTATTTTCCACAAGCCACGAAATAATTTCATGAACTACATTATTTGATACTGTTTCAGTATTACACACAAGATCCTTCACTACCAAGCTCGTGTCATCATCAAACAGAAATATTTTTGAATCACCAGCCATACTACAAGGCATATCATTTATATAAATAAGAAACAGCAGTGGCCCCAGCACCGACCCTTGGGGAATGCCCCACTTAACAGCGCCCCATTGGGACTGAACATCACTACCACTCTCAATATTGCGGAGAATTACCTTCTGCTTTCTGTTCTTAAAGTAAGAGGCGAACCAATTGTAAGCTACTCCCCTTACTTCATAATGGAGCAACTTCTGCAGTAATATTTTGTGGTAAACACAGTCAAAAGCCTTAGTTAAATCAAAGAAAACACCTAGCGTTCGCAACCTTTTATCTAATCCGTCCAAAACCTCACAGAGAAAAGAGAACATAGCATTTTCATTTGTTAAACCATTTCTAAAACCAAACTGTACATTTGACAGCAAATTATGTGAATTTAAATGATCCGGTAACCTTGTATATACAACCTTCTCGATAACTTTAGCAAACACGGATGGTATAGAAATAAGTCTAAAATTGTCAGCATTATCCCCGTCCCCCTTTTTATAAAGTGGCTTTACTACCGAGTACTTCAATCGGTCAGGAAACCGACAGCTCCTAAAGGAAAAGTTACAGATATGGCTAAGTACTGGGCTAACATACGAGGTGCATTCAAGTTCTAAGGCCTCCGATTTTTTTTCTAATTAACTACTCACCCAAAATCGATGAAACTGGCGTTACTTCTCGACGTAATCGCCCTGCAGACGTACACATTTTTCATGACGCTGATGCCATGATTCCATGGCAGTGGCGGAGGCTTCTTTAGGAGTCTGTTTTGTTCACTGGAAAATCGCTGAGGCAATAGCAGCATGGCTGGTGAATGTGCGGCCACGGAGAGTGTCTTACATTGTTGGAAAAAGCCAAAAGTCACTAGGAGCCAGGTCAGGTGAGTAGGGAGCATGAGGAATCACTTCAAAGTTGTTATCACGAAGAAACTGTTGCGTAACGCTAGCTCGATGTGCGGGTGTGTTGTCTTGGTGAAACAGCACACACGCAGCCTTTCTCGGATGTTTTTGTTGCAGTGCAGGAAGGAATTTCTTCTTCAAAACATTTTCGTAGGATGCAACTGTTACCGTAGTGCACTTAGGAACGCAATGGGTAAGGATTACGCCCTCGCTGCAAAACATTTTCGCAGGATGCACCTATTACTGTAGTGCACTTAGGAAGGCAATGGTTAAGGATTACGCCCTCGCTGTCCCAGAACATGGACACCATCATATTTTCAGCACTGGCGGTTACCCGAAATTTTTTTGGTGGGGGTGAATCTGTGGGCTTCCATTGAGCTGACTGGCGCCTTGTTTCTGGATTGAAAAATGGCATCCACGTCTCATCCATTGTCACAACCGACGAAAAGAAAGTCCCATTCATGCTGTCGTGGCGCGTTAACATTGCTTGGCAACATGCCACACGGGCAGCCATGTGGTCGTCCGTCAGCATTCGTGGCACCCAGCCGGATGACACTTTTCGCATTTTCAGGTCGTCATGCAGGATTGTGTGCACAGAACCCACAGAAATGCCAACTCTGGAGGCGATCCCCCAAAGCAGTTCTGTCCACTTTCTCGATCATGTCGTCAGACCGGCTTGTGCTAGCCCGAGGTTGTTTCGGTTTGTTGTCACACGATGTTCTGCCTTCATTAAACTGTCGCACCTCCGAACGCAGTTTCGACACATCCATAACTCCATCACCACATATCTCCTTCCACTGTCGATGAATTTCAATTGGTTTCACACCACGCAAATTCAGAAAACGAATGCTTGTACGCTGTTAAAGTTAGGAAAACGTCGCCATTTTAAGTATTTAAAACAGTTCTCATTCTCGCAGCTGGCGGTAAAATTCCATCAGCCGTACGCTGCTGCCATCTCTGGGACGTATTGACAATGAGTGCGGCCTCATTTTTAAACAATGCGCATGTTTCTATCTCTTTCTAGTCCGGAGAAAAAAAATCGGAGGCCTTAGAACTTGAATGCACCTCGTACATAGAACCAAACTTCAGTATTCTACGAGGTACCCTGTCATATCCATGAGAGTTATTAGTCTTTAGTGATTTAATTATTAAATGAATCTCCCTCTTGCTAGTGTCATGGAGGAGCATTTCAGATAACAGTCTCGGAACACATTTTTCTAAGAGCGCTATATAATTCCCTGTTGAGACTAGGTTTCTATTTAGTTTACCTGCTATATTCAGAAAGTGATTATTAAATACTGTACATATATGCGACTTATCAGTAACACGGACATTCTCACTATGCACTGATTATATATCCTCGACCTGTCTCTGCAGACCATCCACTTCCTTTATGACTGACCATATGCTTTTAATTTTGTCCTGAGACTTAGCTATTCTATCTGCACACCACATACTTTTCGCCTTCGTAATAACGTTTTTAACCACCTTATAATAATGTTTGTAATGAACTGCTGCATTTAGATTTTGACTGTTTCTAACGTTTTGATATAATTGCCACTTGGTTCTACAAGATATTCTTATCCCTCTAGTCAGCTACCCAGGTAGGCTGTTTGTACGTTCTAACGGAAAGCAACTTTCAAAGAGCACGAGAAAAGTCTTTAGGAGAGCATTATATATGTCGTATACTGTATCAGCACTATAAACATCTTGCTACTCTTGTTCCTTGATAAGGTTTACAAAGGTCTCTGTAGCAACTGGATCCGCTTTCCTAAACAGTTGTTAAGTATATTTAACATGTGTTGCAGCACAAAAATCTTTTAGAGTTAAAATTTGTGCATCATGATCTGAAAGGCCATTCAACTTCTTGCTAACAGAATGCCCTTCTAGTAATGAGGAATGAACAAAAATGTTGTCTATGGTTGTTCTACTGTTTCCTTGCACTCTTGTTGGAAAGAATACGGTTTGGATAAGATTATATGAACTAAGGAGGTCTACCAGCATCCTTTTCCTTGCAGAATCACTTATACAATTAATATTGAAGTCACCACATATAACTAACTTTTTGTATTTCCTATAAAGTGAACCTAGAACCTCCTCTAGTTTAGCAAAAATGTTGTGAAATCGGAGTCTGGGGATCTATAAATAACAACAGTTAGAAGTTTAGCCCCACTAAATTTAACCACACCTGCACAACATTCAAACACCTTTTCAGTGCAGTACTTTGAAACATCAATTGACTCAAATTGGATGCCGTTTTTCACATACATGGCTACTCCCCCACACGGCACAGAGTTCATAGAAAGCTGCCAGCCAACCTGTATCCTGGTAAAGGAAGCCTCTGAATTATCTCATTATTTAAGAAGTCTTCAAATATACCAATAATTTCAGAGTCAACATCTATAATCAGTTCACTAACTTTATCTCTATTACCTTGTATATTTTGATGAAATATACTAACTCCCTCATTACTCGGATATCTAAGCTTTGTCGAAAGTGGTTCCTTTGTTAGAGAGACTTCCCTTAAGCCGGAATACCTATCAGCTCACTTCAGTCTAAAAAAGGTGCAGCTCTAACACCCACTACTGCATGAATTTTCCCATGAGTGATCCCACCAACCCCACCTATGCTGTAACCTATAAGCTTTACCAACCTCCCCTTCCCATACCTGTTGAGGTGCAGGCCATGTCTAGTGATACCCGTCCTGCTGATAGACTCCACCGACACCACTGAAATGTGACCCATGCCTTCTGGCATCAGCGCACCCCCAGGTCACATGTTATTACGCCTAACGGCTTTATTAAGATGATGTTGATCGTGATGCTGAAATGCACATTCGTGTTGCCAGTCTGAGTGGCTATCTTTTCCACGTTACCATCTATGTCATACTCCCTATCCCTATCAATACTATTACCACCTCACCCCCCCCCCCCAATCACTACCTGATCCTCTTTAGTAAAACCCCTACATAATCCCCCTATGTTAACAGTCACCTGAACCAATCGTGCATTAGGCTTCACAATGCTGGTGACCTGGTACTCACTCCCCAACACTTCCTGCAACTGCTGGCCTACACCTCTGCCATGAGAACTACCTAACAGCAGAACCTTCTTGTTTCCCTTCGACTTTGCAACTGTCGTAGCCACCATAACTTCTGAGGTTTGCTGCAAACTTCCTACATCAATTGCTACTAGAGATTCCTCTCCACTAGACTCTGACAGCTGGTCATATCTATTGCAAACACCAATAGTAAAACTATCTGAAAATCTCCTTCTCCTAGCACATCTCTGGCCAACAGCCTGCTCCCATTCCCCAACCCCCTTCTCCCTCCTCATTCTATCTAGCTCCTCCTGTGCGTTTTTCAACTGCACCTGAAGGGCGCAGAACTTATGCTCCTGCTCCTCTATCAACTTACTCTTCCTACATAACCTACAGTTCCAGGAGAGGATCTCACCAGAGTGCCCACTGGCTTCCCCACTACATTCCCCCCAGTGAAAATACTTCGAACAAGTCTCACACAGCAATCCACTGCTCACGAATCTACGGAAATGCCACACTTCTCACTCATGGTAAAATTTTACAGTTATTGAGACAAGAAAACTGCTTTATCTAAGTTCCGCTACTACAATAAGAAGATGTTAAAAAACTGACTACAATAATTACAAACTTACTGTACAAGGAAGGTAACTACTATTATTAAAAGTATTAATCAACAGCAAATGAGAATATAACAAAAGACTAACACAAAAAGACAATCAAACGTCTAATGACAAAGTAACGAAACTGAAAACAGTTCCCAAAAAGTTTTTCTGAAATTATTTCACCAGAAAACACCAAGAACACCGGTTGAAGACTACTAAAGTTCCTAAATAAACCACTATACACAAACAATTAATTACTTCTTAGCTTTCGATGCGCGGCTACAGCTGCAACTGGTCAGCGCGGAATGTAAACACAGGTAAGAGGTTAAGTTGCTCGATACGAAACACTCACAAATATCAGGTCACAACACAAGAGAGGCAGAGGGGAATGAAGAAACCACTAATAAGTCACTTATATAGTAAATATTATCACAAAAAACGTTATAATATGTATCTGAAACCTAAAAATATATAAAGACATAGAGAGCGATCTCACACGCAGTCACACTTATAACTTTCTTGTCATTCAGTTTTGGATGAGAGTTTCCTACACCAAGGTTATAAATTTTCGGTTCATTATCATCTCTGGAAACTGGTATTATCATCACAGAAACATCCTGCATTTATCCATGTGGTGTATGCTGGACAAACCGAACGATATGACGCAGCATTGAACACACTTGACTTGCATTTGAGAGAACGGCAGTTCAAATCTCCGTCCGATAACCCATAATTGGTTTTCCCTAAAACGCTCCTGATAAATACCGCGAAAGTGCCTTTCCAGGCAGACGGCAGATTTTCTTCTCCATCCTTGAGTAGTTCCAGTTTGTTTCTATAATTACGTCGCTGTCGACGATGTGTTAAACTCTAATGTTCTCCCCAGCTTCAGTTTAAATAAATCTGAGAACAGTAAAGTACGTAAAAACTGGAATTCACTGCACTGATCAACTGATTAACGGCGAGACCTGCTCAATCACATTATTCCCCTAAACCAGTATATAAAACTGCATTACGAATAAACTAATCTTGGAAGTGCACTTTCTCTGAACGATTAATTACTCTCACTATTGGTATTCGCGAAGACGCTAAATATTCACTGGAGTTAATTAGGAACTTAACCTCCAGTCCAAAAAAGATTCAATCAAGTTTCACGGCTCATAATAGACCGTGACATTTGGTGGGAGACAGAAACACTCCGTAACAACTACTAGGAGAAAACAACGTGGCGACATATAACGAAAGTCTGCAAAAGATAAAGAGTTTCTTTAAATTGCGATAACTTGCCTCCGAACTTTTTTTATTGATCATAATTGAAAGTTTTCGTCATAATCATTGAAACATTCTTTACAGTGTAAACTATTCGAGGACACATTAAAAGTCGTTATATTTTAATTATAATCCGCTGGAAGTTTGTTCCATAACCAAGACGTTCTCCACAGAGACGGGTGTTAGTGCAAAATGTTTGATGAATGAGAAAAATAGACGATATAAATTGCGTTGCAATGAATCTTTCCCAAAATTTCTCTGAAAATTTGGTACGCAGTAACAGTTTTCATCAACGCATGAGTGTTCTTCTTTCGTAGACTGAAGTAAAATGACGTGAATATATCACCGGAAATAACTGTAGGAAAAGTTGTTGTGATGTCCCTTTGCTTCGGAAAGAGAGAATGAAAACTTATGTCAGTGGGGTTCTCACGTTCGACACGCATCGCGTGAGAGGCAGTTCAATAGACGGCGGTGTCGAGACAGAATCAAAGGGTATAAGGTCGACGCCTTTTACAAAGACCCAGAGAAAGCTCACAATCGCCCGCCTTCCGGACGGATTTGGAATTCAACTGGACGCACAGAAAGGCTCCTCGATATTTGCCACCCTTTTTTGCTTTAGGAAACCGGATCCAATAAAAGGCCTTTCCTTCTCCCTACATATACAACGATTAGGGTATCTTACTTTACGATTTTACTGAAATTCAGAATTCGAGAAGATGAAGCAGAAGTGTCAGTACTAAGGAATTTGCATATATGTCCCATTCAGCTGTTGTCTAGTATTGAAAAAATAATAAATTGCACTATCTCAACGAGCCCAGTGGCAGGGGGGATAGGGAACCCACACTTCTGGTGATAACGTGATTTAAAGGGACGGTAGATATCCAGGGTTTCTTCCGGTCCAGACAATGATCTTATCTGGAGGTTACTGATAAGATCTTCCAGTGTCTGGTTACACATTTCTTCTAGTTATATTCAAGATCAGTGGCCACACCCCTCCACCCCTCCCCTAAAGGTATTAAACATATGTGGTACGTTAACTCTCGAGCGGGTGCGCTGGCGCATGGAGTGCGCCACTTGTTAAAAAATCTCTATGAAATATAGTCATTTGGTAACACTGTGTTTTTTTGTCGTGTATTCCTTCATTGTAGTCTTGACTTCTGCCGTGAACAATCGTTTCTGTCTGTGATAGTTACAAGTGGAGGTAGTTCATATTTCTTCCGCCTGTGTGTAGTTGGCGCACAAAGTGCGCCGCGCGCCTGCTGATGTCCCGATACCAGTAATTTTTTTTTCATTTTATATGCTGTAATAAGCTTTAACGTTATACTACTTAATTGTTTTAATTATTTTGTCATTGTTTTTGCTTTTATAGGACTAAGAGATGCCTTAATGACGCAGAGGTTGAGTGGCTACTAAATAAGGATCCAGATTTTCTGGTCTCCAATTTGGAGTTCGATGATTGTGAAGAAGAGGACGTAGAAGAAATGATCACACAGAGTGACCAAGATTCAACAATTGAGCAAGAATGTGCCTCTGAGGCCGAAGAAAGTGATGTCGTATCTGTTTCAAATGGAAATTATTATATTGGAAGGGATAAAACGTGCAAGTGGAATGAATCTTGCAGTACAGCCACAACAAAGACAAAAAGTAAGAACATTGACAAGATTCTTTCCTGCCCTAAAGCCATAGACAGCGATTTCAAGGATAATATAAGTGCATTCACTAAAATCAGCATTGACATGATTGATGAGGTTGGCAAATGTAGTGACATGTGTATTCAACATAAAAAGGCTAGTGTAAATTATGTGAAAGAAAACGATGCCAAAGACACGACGAGAGATGAAATAATGGCGTTGTTTGGATTGATCTACATCTTAGGAACGAAGAAGGCTACCCATTCAAATGTGAATTAACTTTGGATGGCCAATGGATCAGGCATGCAGATACCTGTTCCTATAATGTTGCTTCAGATTTGATGATAAAAGAACGCGACAACTGTGACAATAAACGAACAAGTTAGCCACTATTAGAACAATTTTTGACGATTTTATTGGAAACAGCAAAATCAAGCACTTAGAGGACGCTGTAACTTCACTCATTATATGTCAAACAAACCAGCGAAGTTTCGAATAAAGTTGTTTGCTCTCTGCGATGCGAAAACTTTTTACGCCAGTAACTTGGAGATCTACTGTGGCAAGCAACCTCAAGGGCCATAAACTGTTTCAAATTCTCCTTCAGATGGGGTCAGCAGGCTTACCAGTCATATTGAAGGAAGCAATAGTAATGTGACAATGGATAATTGGTATACCAGTTACGCATTAGCACTCTCCTTACTGACCAGGAAACTCACATGCATAAGAACAATGACGAAAAATAAACGTGAGATTCCATCAGAATTCCTGCAAAAGAAAGATAGAGTACAAAATTCGTCTTTATTTGGGTACCAAGAAATAATACTTTGGTGTCCTGCGTACCTAAAATAGAATAATGTTGTGATTGTCCTATCTACGATGCGTGATAATGGAGATATCAGTAAAGAAACTAACAAGCCTGAAATCATTATTTACTATAACGCCACAAAAGGGGACTTTGACACTGTTAATGAAATGTATGCCTCCTATTCTGTAGCAGGAATACGAGAAGATCGCCTTTGGCAATATTTTTTTCCGCTGTTGGACATTGCAGGTACGAATGCCCAAATAATCTACCATAAAAAGTCTAAGCATTTTAAAATCTCAAGGAGAATATTCCTGAAAGGCTTTTCATATACCCTAATGAAACCACATCTGCTACAGAAAGCTAAGATTCCATAAGTACCATCTGACATTTCAATTTTCCTTCGAAATTACGAATAAGCAGAAGTAGCAAAATTTGGAGAGTCCTCTTCAAAGAAGAGTGGACGATGTCTAACCTGCGTACCTGCTAAAAACATAAACACTACAATCGAATGTGATTTTTGTCGCAATTTCGTCTGCAAACGGCATGTGACTATCAGATACACATATGAAAACTTTAAACATGTTTACTCAGAATAAGACGTTACAAGGAAGTGTTTGTGTATTGTTCACTTTCATAATAATGTAAACCGAGCGAGGTGGCGCAGTGGTTAGCACACTGGACTCGCATTCGGGAGGATGACGGTTCAATCCCGTCTCCGGCCATCTCGATTTAGGTTTTCCGTGATTTCCCTAAATCGTTTTAGGCAAATGCCGGGATGGTTCCTTCGAAAGGGCACGGCCGATTTCCTTCCCAATCCTTCCCTAACTCGAACTTGTGCTCCGTCTCTAATGACCTCGTTGTCGACGGGACGTTAAACACTAACCACCACCACCATAATAATGTAACGTTTTACAGGTGATAAAGAAATAACATTGCACTGTCTCTATGTAATATTTATTGTTTTACACGTAAGACATGGAATACATTCTTCTGCTAACCCAAATATATGTGTTCGTTTTTTTGTTTTTAATATATCCATGTAAATAGCAATAAAAATACAAATGAGACGTAAGAAACAAAAAAAAAAAAACGCCACAGCCTACAGAGTGCCCCACGCGCCCGCTCGATTAATGAATGGAAGGGCGCTCGCTCCAGGGTTAAAGGTCACCCATGGAACCCGTGCCATATCCACGCACCTTAGATAAGTAGACTAGTTATGTTCAAGGTCATGACATAACTTCAGTACCAGTCACGTGGCCTTTTGTGAAATAAAACTTGCGGGAAACACCTACACAAATAGATGTACATTGCAATAGTAGAATCCTCTTCCATCTCCCCCCTGCACAAATAAGATACCAGCTATCCCTCACCCTTATCGTCGTTTATGACTAGTTCAGCTATGCAGGCCTCTTCATTCGACGTCTGTGAATCACTGGGAGCGGTTCAGGCTTGTTATACATAAATAATCACTAACAATAATTGTATAGCAAAAGCGTTAATAATAATATAAGTGATATAATAAATTAATTATTGGTTTATCATTAAAAATTTCATTTGAAATAAAATGCTTTAACAGTATTTCTTACTATCGGTTTTTTGTTGATTTATTTACAGACATATTTTTTCCTTATATACCATTATTTAGCAAAGCTAATTCTTCCACCATTTTTGTTTCTTTCTTATCTATATCTACACCAACAATAAAACGGCAAAACCGACGTATAGACATATTTGCCTGTGTGTCTATATGAATACACTGATCTCGAAAACTACTAGACCAACAGTCATGGGGCTTTATCAGGTTATCTGACAGTAGCTAGGCACAACATATAGGTCTCATTTCATCAAAACTGGATCACCAAAAATAAATCGAAATTTAAAGTGTTATGCAGAACCATTGCCTGTTTGTCTGTTTGAACATGGTAATTTAAAAAATTACTGCAATAATTTTCATGGGATTTTCACATTTAACTTGAGCTTAAATTGAGGCAACGATCAGAGAAAGACCTGCACACATATTATAAAAATGTATGTTTGCATGTCTGTTTTACGTCTCCAAAACCACTGGAGCGATTTCAACCAAACTTGGTACGTATGTTGTGGTGAGTTGTAGCAATCTAAAGTACTTCAGGAGGAAGTCAAACAGACTCACAAATTAATAGTAATTTATTAAAACTTGAGCATAAATAATCAACTTTGCAAACGAATACTGTCCACACACGAGGTGTATTTGACGCTGCTGCTGACACTAATAACATTAGCCCCCCTGCCCCTGTTGTGTTGCATGGTGTCGATGGTTGAACCCGGGACTCATGATGGCACAGCTGAGGCCGGGACCCACTGCACCATATTTTGTCAGGAGGCCAAGCCAGTTGAATAGCGTCAAGGGGCAATGCAGAGTGATACAGTGGTATTCGGTAGCTTTGCTTTATTCAGGTACTTTACAGCACTTCAATGGGTGCGACGTAGTGTCGGCGTGCCGCCCACAGCACTGTTCTGCGAGTCTAGCTGGCTCAGCAACTCCTGGTATGCCGACGCCACTGCTCCATCATCAAGGCCGCTCAGCTGGAAGTCAGCTGAACTCTGCCCGGTCGCTGCCCATCGATGCATCGTGTCTTGCGCCGTGTAGCTGCTCGCAATTCCAGAGACTGTTACAGTCCCTGGTCCCCGCCACACTCTGCCCTGTTTCGCCTGCTGTGTCTGACCATGGGACGAAGGCCACCCGCGGCCCTCAGCCGCTGCTGCTTCCTGGACAGGACCAGACACGAAACCCGCACCCTCCTGGATGCGGTACCGCAGCTTGTAACTAGTGGTGCTTGCAACACCCATCCCCACCGCTGCTGCAGCACTGTCACGCCTCCTGCAGCGTCGCCTCGCCTGGACCCCGATACACCAGGTGGGCAGTGAACGTGGCCCATCCTGGACCCGCTGCATCCCGCTGTCACTGCCCTTCTTCAGGCAGACCGTGCAATCCCCAAGTACCCAGCTGCCGTTCCATCCCGCTCCTGTGTAGCGTTCCTAGAGGCTGAATACTGCACAAACAAGTACATAGAAAGAAAGTACAGGTTTACACAGAATGTTTACAACATCTCTGACAGACTGGCCTCTATATGCGTAGACGAGCACAGGATCGACCCGTCTCTCATCTGACCTGGCACACCCCCTCAAGCTTAAAGTGCCTGGCTTTTTATACTGATTTTCTTCTTGCTTCTGACGTAGTGTTAGAGAGAGACAGAAACTATGGAAGGGGTAAATTCCCATACGTCAGCCACTTACACATCGCCACTCCCGGCTCTAGCCTACTGCCTTGCCTCATACATTGCAATAACATAAAGCAACGCTGTAGTGCCCTGCCTTGCTGTTGTTTGAATTTATTTATCTTATTATATTGCTAATCTGTCCATGCTTCCTACTTTATATTATATGCACAGACATCTGATAGAGATGGCGTAACCTCTCCAGTTATGCTTTATCGCATGTTTGTTTACTGAAATTCCTTTCCTTAATTGATGCGCTTCATATTACAGAGAATAGATCTACGTCCATCCCTCTCACCAGTGCCCGAGTGGATGCATGAAATGGCCAAGGAGTGTGGACATACAACACCTGACTGTGCCCAAGACATACTCTTCGACGCTGATATTTGGGAGGAGATGCAGTCCTGGCACCAGGGTGAATTAGGTAATTACCATTATTATGATAATAATTATTATTATTATATCAGCAAGTGTTCTATTCCTAATATAATATCGATCTTACTAACTTTTGCCTCCATCCTATCTTTACAGAACAACCTTCTCAGTGTGTGGAGTGTACTGCTGCAGTCTTACCAGATGCAGGCAGGATTGCGAAAGTGACAGGTCCCTGCCATCACACGTCGCCGGCTCACATCCCTTTGTTTGCTGGTCGCCAGAGGTTGCAGGTGGCTGCAAGCACCTCTGCAAGTGGCTACGTGCTAGGTAATGGTGGGGCAAGTCCACCGCAATGCTCCACCTGACGCTGCATTAAGCCCGGGACGCTGTCACCGGCAGGCAGCTACTGCAGCAGCCCCCACCATGGCCACGACTGCCAGTACCCTGGGTCCCGTCCCAGCTGCCACGACTGCCACAGCGTCACTCTGGCATCTGTGGGATGTCCTCCTGCAGGCTAGTGGGTTAGGGCTGCAGCAAACAGGCTGCTCGCAGCGCTCTTATTCCACAGTGCCCCCTCCTCCACCATCATGTCCTCGCCGCCAGCGAAAGGTGTGTGTACTATGGCGCATACCTCTTCCTGCTGCAGACACACCTTCACCAGCCCCGTCATCGACGGGATAGAACTCTAGTTGTAGCATTATTAGTAGTTACATTGATTATTCAATGGGTATCGGTAGTGCTCTCCACCGTCCTGTTGATAGTGAAAGTCATCAGAATAATGGTATGATGACCCTCTACATTACTTAGCAGTTGCTAGGGCTTTTGAGGGGCATATCTCATTCACAAGGATTGAGATTATGGGAGGGACGTATCGCGGGTTTTTAGTAGCTTGCCCCCCTGTCTTGGATACTGATCTCCTCAAAGTCCTAGATGGTCAGAGATTTAACGCCATTAAATGCAGCGCAGTACTCTGCTGCGAGTTGAATCACCCATCTAAACATCCTGGTGATTCTGATTCTTCAACACTGCCCTATATATCGGGTGTTAATGGTGTTATTTCGCGGAGCACTTGCATTGCTGAGTGGTACAATGAATCCACCTTTGCGTGTTATTACGGCTCGGTTTTCCGAGACGGAAATTCGAGGGTCCGCTAAAGTGCTCAGCAATATATCACACCTTGACATCATACATGTCTATGATCTAGTGAATAGAGGGTATAGCAATATCAAACCCCCTCAGGATATTAAGAAAAATAATGTGTGCATGAATGTCGAAAATCGACATGGCAATGCTTGTTTTGCATGGTCAATCCAGATTTGTGACAGAAATTAGAAATGCAAAGATCATCCTCAGCGTCCAAACAGCTACATAGTCCATGATATTAAGACATCTCATAACTTTGATGGTACAGAGTTCCCCGTCAAGATCCAGGACATACCTAAATTTGAGGCACAGGATACCAGCATATTGGTTCATTTTTAAGCCTGCAGAAGGAAAGCAAGTCAGATGAGGAAGACAAGGACACCGTCGTCAGCCCCCTCCATTTCTCAAAATTTGCGGGTGAGCATGAGCTGCATGTAAACATTCTGCTCTTCTCTCAGGGTGATAATTATCACTATGTTTTGATTAAAGACATGTCCTGACTACTTTCCTCCCAACTATCAGCTGATCAGCATCCCAAACATATTTGTTTAAGGTGCGTGAAATGTTTTTCATCAGATGAGTTATTAGTGATACATCTACTAGAGTGTGATTCCAAGGACCCTGTACATGTTATAATGCCCACAGATGAAAATAATGTCATTAAATTTAGAAATGCTCACTACCAACAATAATATCCTTTTGTAGTGTATGCTGACTTGGAATGCCAGCAGGCTCCTATTAATCGACGTGAAGGGAACCCCTAAGCTTCACATACAATCTTTTACACAAAAACACACTCCTTATACAGCAGCATTCCAAGTTGTATGTAGATATGATTCTAAATTTAACTGCTACGAGTCTTATGTTGGGAACGATCTTGCGGTTTGGCTTCTCGCTGATCTAGAAAAACTTTCATGTGGAGTTTATAAGTTCTACAGCACTAACATTCCCATCACCAAATCAAAGGAAGGTGATGAATTGTATGAAAGCGCAGTTAATTGTCATATTTGTGGGCTGCTGTTAGATAGAAAAGCGAAAACTACCCATAGAGGCCATTGCCATCTTATGGGAAAGTTTTTTGGTGCAGCTCATAACACATGTAATTTGAAGTATAATTCACCATGGCACATACCTGCCTTTTTTCATAACTTGAGTGGGTATGACGCTCATTGTCTGGGTGATCACTTGGCTAATTTCGATATGAAGAAATAGCAGGTCACTGTCCTGCCTGAAAGTGTTGAGAAGTACTTCCCTTTCTCAAAACGAATGACGCCAAAAATTACGCTCCACTTCCTTGACTCTTTACGCTTTATGCAGACTTCACTTCAGAAATACTACCTCAGAATGATATGCATATCACTCTATCTGCATCTCCTGATGAGGAAAAGTTCCAACTTGCGACTAGGAAAGGAGTTTTCCCATACGAGTATGTCGATAGTATGGCAAAACTCAATAACAAGAGGCTTCCTGACATATCTGCATTTACCAGTACTCTCACAGGCGATGTCGTAACTACGGCAGACTACAAGTATTCTGTGAATGTATGGTGGGAATTCAATATCCCCAATTTGGGGGAATATGCAAGACCATACATGGATAAAGACGAGCGTTTGCTTGCAGATGTTTTCGAAAAGTTCCGGAGTGTATGAATGGGTACATACTCTCTGGAACCCGCCCTTTGTTACACAGCATGTGGGTTGTCCTGGGATGCTACGCTTAAAAAAAATGGGATGCGACAACGAACTTTTCACTGATGCACCAATGCTTCTATTTTTTGAGCGTGGGATCTGTAGGGGACTTTGCTAATGCGTCCACAGGCATGCCAAGGCAATTAATCCATGGATGGGTGTCTGATTCAACACATCCCTTGATTTGAGTTACGTTATGTACTTAGATGTGTATAACTTATACGGGCACGCCATGATGCTACCACTGCAGCCCATTCTGATGTGGGGTATGTGCTTGAGGCAGACATCACATATCTTATTAATTTGCACGTAGAGACAAGCGGCTTTCCATTATGTCCAAAGCAACAAATTCCATGAAGAAGCACCATCCCTAAACTGTTGGCTACTGTTGGAAACAAACAGAGGTATATTATTCATTATCATAGCCTCCAGCAGTACCTCAGCTTAGGGATGAAGCTTGCTAGAATCACCCAGGCTATATCTCCTTCAAGCATTCCCCATGGTTGAAGGAGTATACTAAACTAAATACCAAAAAGAAGGCGGGCACGAGTAATGATTTTGAAAAAGATTTTTATAGATTAATGAACAATTTAGTTTTTGGGAGAACTATGTCGAGTGTAAGAAACGAATGCGATATTTTGATTAGAACCGCATGGGAAATGCATTATGGCGTGAGAAAGTGCATCGCCAGGCCAAATTTTAAGCATGCCACCAACTTCAGTGAAAACTTTGTTGCTTTGGAGACGTCGAAGGCTGCAGTAGAGTTTATGAAACCTATTTATTTGAGGATGTGCATACCAGATATCTCCAAGTTCTACATCTATTGCTTCCACCACGAGTTTGCGGGACCTCATTTCGTAAAGCCAAAGTCGCTTTATATAAATACAGACAGCTTTATCTACTGCATAAAGAACTGCGATTCATATGAAGTACTTAGGTGCCATGGTACAGAATTCGACACGTCTTCTTATGAGATCGACAACCCTTCCTATGAACAAGAAGGATATCAGTCTTATGAAAGGTGAGGCAAATGGTTTACAGCTTGTAGAGTTTTTGGGATTGAGGTAAAAATGTATGTATCTTGTAGAATAGATTGGGGGGGGGGGGGCGCCCAGAAGCAGGCAGAGCGTGTTAGACTTGTAGCATTTAACGCCCTCACGCTGGAAGAGTATTTGCCGTGCCTGCAAAGTCGCAGCATTCAAGGTGCACCTCCACACATCATTTGGCAAATTAGTATTCAATCGTGAGGTCATGACATGTACATTGTACTGTAATCGAAAGTCGGATTGTCTCCTCGTGACAATACAAGAGTCATTTTTGAGGATGGGGTGAAAATCCTGCCATACTCGCACTATTTACTTGAAGATAGTTAAAGAGAGACTGAGTCTGTGACTGGGATTGGGGTGTGTTTATGTATCAAATAGTATGGATCTTTTATCATATAATTACTGTTTGTGTGTGTGTGTGTGTGTGTGTGTGTGTGTGTGTGTGTGTGTGTGTACGAGTGCGCGCGACTGTGGGAATGGTGTAAATACACTCCTGGAAATGGAAATAAGAACACATTGACACCGGTGTGTCAGAACCACCATACTTGCTCCGGACACTGCGAGAGGGCTGTGCAAGCAATGATCACACGCACCGCACAGCGGACACACCAGGAACCGCGGTGTTGGCCGTCGAATGGCGCTAGCTGCACAGCATTTGTGCACCGCCGCCGTGAGTGTCAGCCAGTTTCCCGTGGCATACGGAGCTCCATCGCAGTCTTTAACACTGGTAGCATGCCGCGACAGCGTGGACGTGAACCGTATGTGCAGTTGACGGACTTTGAGCGAGGGCGTATAGTGGGCATGCGGGAGGCCGGGTGGACGTACCGCCGAATTGCTCAACACGTGGGGCGTGAGGTCTCCACAGTACATCGATGTTGTCGCCAGTGGTCGGCGGAAGGTGCACGTGCCCGTCGACCTGGGACCGGACCGCAGCGACGCACGGATGCACGCCAAGACCGTAGGATGCTACGCAGTACCGTAGGGGACCGCACCGCCACTTCCCAGCAAATTTGGGACACTGTTGCTCCTGGGGTATCGGCGAGGACCATTCGCAACCGTCTCCATGAAGCTGGGCTACGGTCCCGCACACCGTTAGGCCGTCTTCCGCTCACGCCCCAACATCGTGCAGCCCGCCTCCAGTGGTGTCGCGACAGGCGTGAATGGAGGGACGAATGGAGACGTGTCGTCTTCAGCGATGAGAGTCGCTTCTGCCTTGGTGCCAATGATGGTCGTATGCGTGTTTGGCGCCGTGCAGGTGAGCGCCACAATCAGGACTGCATACGACCGAAGCACACAGGGCCAACACCCAGCATCATGGTGTGGGGAGCGATCTCTTACACTGGCCGTACACCTCTGGTGATCGTCGAGGGGACACTGAATAGTGCACGGTACATCCAATCCGTCATCGAACCCATCGTTCTACCATTCCTAGACCAGCAAGGGAACTTGCTGTTCCAACAGGACCATGCACGTCCTCATGTACCCCGTGCCACCCAACGTGCTCTAGAAGGTGTAAGTCAACTACCCTGGCCAGCAAGATCTCCGGATCTGTCCCCCATTGAGCATGTTTGGGACTGGATGAAGCGTCGTCTCACGCGGTCTGCACGTCCAGCACGAACGCTGGTCTAACTGAGGCGCCAGGTGGAAATGGCATGGCAAGCCGTTCCACAGGACTACATCCAGCGTCTCTACGATCGTCTCCATGGGAGAATAGCAGCCTGCAGTGCTGCGAAAGGTGTATACACACTGTACTAGTGCCGACATTGTGCATGCTCTGTTGTCTGTGTCTATGTGCCTGTATATATATATATATATATATATATATATATATATATATATATATATATATATATATGGTGAGTCACCTAACATTACCGCTGGATATATTTCGTAAACCACATCAAATACTGACGAATCGATTCCACAGAATGCACGGAAGTATGTTTTTTAACACAAACCTACGTTTTTTAAATGGAACCCCATTAGTTTTGTTAGCACATCTCAACATATAAACAAATACATAATCAGTGCCGTTTGTTGCATTGTAAAATGTTAATTACATCCCAAGATATTGTAACCTAAAGTTGATGCCTGAGTACCACTCCTCCGCTGTTCGATCGTGTGTATCGGAGAGCAGCGAATTACGTAGGGATCCAAGGGAACGGTGATGGACCTTAGGTACAGAAGAGACTGCAACAGTACATTACGTCCACATGCTAACACATTTTTTTTTGTCTTTTTCACTGACGCACATGTACATTACCATGAGGGGTGAGGTATACGTACACACGTGGTTTCCGTTTTCAATTACGGAGTGGAATAGAGTGTGTCCCGACATGTCAGGCCAATAGATGTTCAATGTGGTGGCCATCATCTGCTGCACACAATTGCAATCTCTGGCGTAATGAATGTCGTACAAGCCGCAGTAAATCTGGTGTAATGTCGCCGCAGGCTGCCATAATACGTTGTTTCATATCCTCTGGGGTTGCAGGCACATCACGGTACACATTCTCCTTTAACGTACCCCACAGAAAGAAGTCCAGAGGTGTAAGATCAGGAGAACGGTCTGGCCAATTTATGAGTCCTCCATGTCCTATGAAACGCACGTCGGACATCCTGTCAAGTGTCAGCCCAGAGTTAGTTGCGCAATGTGCAGGTGTACCATCATCCTGATACCACATACATCGACGCGTTTCCAGTGGGACATTTTCGAGCAACGTTGGCAGATCATTCTGTAGAAACGGGATGTATGTTGCAGCTGTTTGGGCCCCTGCAATGAAGTGAGGACCAATGAGGTGGTCGCCAATGATTCCGCATCATACATTTACAGTTCACGGTCGCTGTCGCTCTACCTGTCTGAGCCAGCGAGGATTGTCCACGGACCAGTAATGCATGTTCCGTAGATTCACTGCCCCGTGATTTGTGACACCCTCCTTCATCGGTAATCAGGTAGAACTGCAACGAATTCTCTGTTAATGCCCATTGACAGAATTTCAGTCGATGATTAAAGTCATCACCATTTAATTGCTGATGTAGCGACACATGAAACGTGTGAAAGCGGTGACGATGCAATGTGCGCATGACACTACTTTGACTCAGTCCACCGGCTCTCGCAATGTCACGTGTACTCATGTGTGGATTCATGGCAACAGCAGCTAACACACCAACTGCAACCGCTTCTCTTGTGACGGGCCTGTTACGGACCCGTTTGCGTGCTACGACCATACCTGTTGCATACAGTTGGCGGTAGATGTTTCGCAATGTGCGGCACGTTGGATGCTCTCTGTCCGGGTGCCGTTCTGCATACACCTTGCAGGCTTCAGCTGCATTTAGTCGACACTCACCATAGATCATAGATGAGTATCATCTCCGCCTTTTCAGAGTTCGAATACACCATGGGCACAGTTCCTACAACACTAGATTATCACAGACGTGTGGTAACACGGCGTACTACAGTTGGTCTGCGTGCGGGGACCAATGCAGAATAACAATAGCAGCAAGCGCTACATGTGGACACTGCAACAGCTAGACCAAACCACAACAGTGCACTACAGCCACACTCGTAAACACGGTCTTCATCGTAAACATGTCCCTGCAGATGCTGCTCGCCGGCCGTGGCCCGTGTTTGTTACAACACGCAACTGAACGTCGGAGGTTTCAAGCGTCAAATTTAGGTTACAATATCTCCGGATATAATTAACATTTTACAATGCAATAAACGGCACTGATTACGTATTCGTTTATATGTTCAGATGTGCTAACCATACTAACGTGGCTCCATGTAAAAAAAAGCATAGGTTTGTGTTAAAAAACATACTTCCGTGCATTTCTGTATGGTTTGTATTAAACAATTACACTAGCCCTTTCCTCACATTTGGTCTGTGGAATCGGTTCGTCGGTATTTGATGTGGTTTACGAAATATACCCAGCGCTAACGTCAGGTGACTCTTCCTATATATATATATATATATATATATATATATATATATATATATATATATATATATATATATATATATATCAAGAATCGAATTTAATAAAGGAAAAATACTCGTTACCCTACATCACTGTTGTTATTTTTAAAAAAATCTAACCTATTAAGTTTTTTTTCTTATTTTTTGCTAAAACATATCTGTGAACATTCTGCTGGCACATCTGCATTGGACGTGAACGTCTACAAGATGTAGCGCCTTTAACACACAATTTCAGAGATCTCACTGCAGGCGTGAGTAAAGGAATGTGGAATCGTACCTATTAATAGCACAGGTAGCGCTACTCCCTTGTTGACAGAGCACAAGGCTGTTGTAATGGATCACACAGTTCCAATGGATTTCAGGTATAGATGGAAGCAGGTATAGTATCGTGGCTGGACTTTCATGCTAGTGGCGTAGGTATCAAAAAAAGTATACACGGATTTTTAGGAAAAACATCATTTATTTCTCATCCAGTTAAAAAAAAAATGTTCAATTGGCTCTGAGCACTATGGGACCAAACATCTGAGGTCATCAGTCCCCCAGAACTTAGAACTACTTGAACCGAACTAACCTAAGCACATCATACACATCCATGCCCGAGGCAGGACTCGAACCTCCGACCTATCGGTCGAGCGGTTCCAGACTGAAGTGCCTAGAACCGCTCGGCCACTGTTGCGGGCTAAACCCAATTTAAAAGTAATTTTACATTTTCATAAGCAGATACTAGAATACTTTTTTGATACATGTTCTTGAGTCGATGGAGAGGACACCTGTAGAATTACAGGCATTGCACAGAAGCAAATTTGAAGATTAGACGCATCTATGAAAGCTTCTCCTTTCCCTTCACATTGAAGACGGTATCTGTGTGATCGAATAATTTAAGCGCAGTCACCATATCTATATAGGGTATGCCAGGATCATCGCAGTTAATTCCATGGTAGAAATGTGTTAACCAATTTGCACTCTTTCGTGTCTTAACGCACCTCGCATGCTTGAAACACATCGGTGGTGCAATGTTTTCGGGGAATGTCTCTATTACTCTAGGCTCTTGTGTGTATGCTGCAAATGCAACATATTTAAATACGAACTGTCTACGCTGTATCATAGGAACGCTGAGCGTCCGCAATGATGTTCACACCTTGAGACATCATCGTGAAAAGCACTAGGTACGCTGCAGCACTTATTCATTTATACAGTTCGTTGCACTACACCGGTAAGCAGGCAGTAGTTCATCACACGGTCATGTAGAACTAGAGCATACATGGCAGTATGTTCTGGGAAATTTGTCGATGATTCAAATTCAGTTCTCACATCTATAGGTTCGAGCAGTCTATTACAATTATCAGTGAAAGCTCCTTGAACTTACGTGAACTTACGCAGACTGAGTAGACTCTCTCCACCCTCTCCTTCAGCAATTTCATCGTAAGAAGCACGAAACCTTGCATACATGTCATATGCTAGACTGTATACACTTTGATTCCACTGCAGATTTAAATTGTTGTATGGGTAGAATTCTGAATTGAGGTAGACTTTGTCATTAGTTAAGTTGCAGTTGTCGAACATGGGGCAATCATTTGCTGTATTACCTCTTCTATCAGTCTGAAACGCAACTACGATGAATCTAGGGGTCTCTAGATGGGAGGAGGTTTTAATAGCCCATGTTTGTCTGCTCAGAGACGGGAACACTACTACTCGAAAATCTCCCACGAGTGAAATGTTAGTGATAGAAATATACCTAAATTTAGGACTTTAAAACGCTTCAAGTGCTCCTCGTCTGATCCACTGATGAGAGGCATTTTCCATATTATCTCGCTGATTGTGATCATATTCTCCTCTTGAGCTTCTTCAATGTATGAGTCATTGTCTATCGCACTCTTCTACCAGAATGAGTTCCCGTTTAGCGTTTATAATAATCTGTCTCATGTCCTCAAAATACCCTATAAGCATTTTTAGAGGTATGCATGCAGTAAATCGCTTGTACTCTGCAACTGTTCTATCCTCTGGATCGTCTATGAATCATCCCACAATTTCTAAGCTATGCAAATGTGTGGGTGATGCCAAGACGTATGTTTTAAGAGTTAATGTTATGCCGACATTGCGTGTACGGTTGACCTCAGAGCCACTGAGTCCATAGAGTATCTCTTGGAATAGGAATGCTAAAGCGTTATGTGTCAACTTGGGTCCCACAGTATTGTTGCCGTCAGTTTTCTTGAATGACCCTTCTAGATAAATGAAACTCTTACATTGAAGTGTGAGTGCGTCTTGGTGCTGGATGACAAACCTGATTTCATCGTTCTTGTTAAGTGTGGTTGAAGCGTAAGGTTTATGAGAGAAGTATTCAAATGGTTCAAATGGCTCTGAGCACTATGGGACTTAACAGCTGTGGTCATCAGTTCCCTAGAACTTCGAACTACTTAAACCTAACTAACCTAAGGACATCACACACATCCATGCCCGAGGCAGGATTCGAACCTGCGACCGTAGCGGTCACGCGGTTCCAGACTGAAGCGCCTAGAACCGCACGGCCACACCGGCCGGCCAGAGAAGTATTCCTGACGTATAATTCTCTCATCATACTCTACTGGACTGGTTATATTGGGTGAGGATGTCATTGCGCGGCTTCAGGCCAACTGATTTAAGAGACTCGTAGTTCGCATGTGTTACCACGTTGCTGTTCGGTTGCGAAGTGGCATACTGTGGATTGCGTGCACTTGTTTTATACTGTACGCCCATCCTGCCTTAGATGTAATCGTACCATTATTTCCTCACCACGAAAGTCAACAAGTTGATTATTCTGGTCCACAATATGCAGCTCCAAATAGTCCAATGTCTGAGCTGTCACTGGAAGGTATATTGCATTGGCAGGGGACTCAACAATCTTATACCCCGTTGCAACTGAGGGGAAGAATCCGTAAATAGTGCGAATCAGACTATCGTTGAGATAGGAGTTCGTTGCAATGTACACTCGACATGGATTGTGCTGACGGGGAGTATGTCCACAGTCTGATCTGACTTTTGATCCGTGTTCAAAACCTACCCTTTTGTAAAACGCAGCAGGCGCCCTATTGAACCTTTCTAGTTAAAGTCAATCGTTGCATTTACAGTATTTATTTCAGATTTAAGTGTATTGAAGTTTGCACATAGTTCAGTACCTTTCCCAGACCATTTTAAGATTTCATATAAATCGTCGATATCGTATGCACCCGGTTCTGTTTCCATTAATCTATTTCCATTAATCTTTTTCACCATTAATAGCATGATGCAGTTTACTGTTAGTCTCAGTGATATTTGGGATGTTGTACGTCTCCCTTCTAGTCAAACTCCATTCACCAAAGCTCAGAACAATTGGAGGGAAGTAATTTGCACGCAGTACAGATGATCGTTCTTTTAACGTCAAAGTGTACGACATTGCATCTAAGCCTCAACTGATGAACGAATGTTTAAAGCTTCTTCTTATATAGCATGCTTCTTCTTTATAAATGTCAAGAGAAACATGATGCGTAGATGTCGACAGAGGTCTGTATTGCAGTCCTGAAAGCGTCGATAACTGTAGATCACACGTCTTCTGTAGGTGAAGTATCGTTTTAATTCTTCTGGTGGTTGTAGATCACCAAATAAATAGAAATAGTAGATGGTATCCGTATTTCATAGATTATGATACCCAGTAGGTGCCGGGGCCTCCAAAAATATTTAAGTTCACAATGCTACATTCACCAGATTTCCACATGGTCTTCGGTAAACATAAACACACCATGGAATCTTGGTACTTGAATTTGGCCCAAAAATCTTAAGAAGATCTGTATTTTTGAGTAGGACTGCTAATGGTTTTTTTTTTTCATTTATGAATAGAGCAAGCCCTTTGGTGTACGGTTTCAAGTATAGATGGCTGTAGCTTCCATGATGAGGTTATGTCTTCTTGCCTCTTCTAACTGTGCTTGGGAGTTTTGCGCTTTCTTGACTGTTCGAGCAAATGCTGCAGCACCACCAGAGAGGGAAACTATCGCCGAGTGCGCGGAGGGGGCTGGGATGAGAAATGAAATAAATCCGCCAGATATCTTGGGTATTGGTAGAAATCGAAGTGCTTTAACCGATCCTCTTCTTCTTCTTCTTCTTCTTCTTCTTCTTCTTCTACCCACATCTTTCTGCTTCAGTGCGTTTTTAGCTGCATACGTCACTGTCAGGATATAGTTCTTCAAACAGCTCTGCTTCCCACCCTTGTCCTTCTACTTCTTGTTTAGGGCACAACGTGCTGCATTCATAACTCCCTTGAAATTCATCACTCCTAAATCCAATTTAATTTTTCCACGCATGGTTTTATCGACTACAAATGCTACGAAGCGTTGACCTATACCAGTATCCTTTCTTCTCCGTATCGCCTTAGCCTTATCAGCTAAAATCCTATCTGCAATGTGATGACTTGATAGACCTTTATTTGCAGCGTATGCAATGTCGTGTTCCATACACGCTTCGTGTAGCAGATTAACCCCCTTATCACTTCGCGCCTAGCGTTTCTGAAGCTTTGTCTCAGGTCAACAGTAGTTACACCCGGGGATGGGTAATCCCACTGGCAGTTTGTCCAGAATACCACCACCTCCTCTAATGCGTCTCCTAGCACGCATGTTATGCTACTGTGGTGGTTTTGGACTATGCACGCCCATTATATAGCAAATCGTCGGCATCAAAAATGGTTCAAATGGCTCTGAGCACTATGGGACTTAACTTCTGCGGTCATCAGTCCCCTAGAACTTAGAACAACTGAAACCTAACTAACCTAAGGACATCACACACATCCATGCCCGAGGCAGGATTCGAACCTGCGACCGTAGCGTAAAACGCATCCACATTCGACCTTTTATTGTTGTGTGCAGATGCTCCATGATACTTACCTTCAGGTGAGTGTACGTTGAATAGTGATGTATTACGTACCGCTGCATCACGGTCTTGAAATACCTATTGTAGAATTCCCCACCGTGATGGGTTTGGAGTTTGTCTGGGCATCGATTCGTCACTGTCTGTAGCAAACGTTCAAAAACATCGGCAGCATTTCTACCCGGTTTTGTTTTGACAGGTAATTGCCAGACAGATTTGAAGTATGTATCAACAACCATTAAAATATATTTGAACCCATTATTCGCATGTGAATGTTTCCTCATATCTAAAAGATCAGTTTGCCACAAGTAATCCAACCCCTTAATCATAACATGCCTACGAGGATATGTTTTGCGTGCTGGTTTGAGCAGCTCTCGAACTACTGTCTCCATACTTATTCTATAATATCTCTCTCTCTAAGTTCCAAGACTACTGAAACAACTTCATTCGAATCAGCTCCATTACCTGCAGCAGCTGATGCCCTAAGCATCCGTTGTCGATCTATTAGCTCGTTGGGGTCGTCATAATATATATACTGCGGGATTCGATTGTCACTGCTTTATGCTCAGTGACAATACTATCACCGCTGCTGCTGCTGTTGTTGTTTAAGCCTTCAAGTATTGGCTTTATATTTCTTGTTGCTCAGGCTTTTCGTGAACTTATGTACACCAGTCATGTGCAGTATTTCCTGGTATGTTTCCCTGTCATTAACTGAATAATTTATAAGTTTTTTGTTAGGTCTTAGGAAAATAAGATTCATTAAGCCGGGTGTTCTCTCAAACCGTCAGGTTGCCATAGGTCACTGGAACCTCGAATTATAGCCTGTCTAGGAGGGTAAGTCCTTCGTGCTGGTTAATGGAGTAGTTGAACAACTTCCTCCATAATTATGCATTCACACATCTTTCTGTAAGCTCAAAAATCATAGAATTGAATTCATTCAAACGTGCTGTATTCCGAGTTGTAGATGGTGCTGTGTGCAAACGTTATCGTTTAAATATTTCTTTAGATTCGTCGTAATCGATATATTGGGGGTGATATATTGTCCATTTTCTTGTCCTGAATGTCGATAATGTCACGCATACGTGTGTCTGCTAATGCATGTACAACCCATCGAGTTGGCTCCACGACCTGAGCTTGACATCCATTTGTACACAGGCCCAGTGCTCAACGAAATGGTTTCAGGCGGCGCTGATGCGTCGCACTGAATGTGGCCCGATCGGCCACGTTCGCCATATTCTCGACGAGTTGCGTTCAGGCGCGTAGTCGATCACATTTGGTGAGCTCTGCGAAATATATTTCAATGTCTGTATCAGCAGAAAGGGTCACCGGACCTATTTTAAAAGTAAAAATCTTGAATGCTTGGTGCTCGACAGCTTTCTGATTTTTATTAAAAGAAGTATTCTATTACACCATGAGCTTCACTATAAATGTTTTATCTACCAAAACTGATTTTCTGGTTTGTAACCCATAATCAGTGGCATCTGGTGCAGAGGAACAAACAGCTTTATGTGTACGTGTTCTACAGAATGATATATGTACATTTATAGCAGTAACATAAGTCTACTTACATTATGAACGATTATATATGTAAAGGTATTTGCTAGGAATCGATACACATACAGTTGTTTCTTTCTCTGTATCAGATGCCACTGATGATGGGGTATAAATCCGAACCGGTGTTGGCAAATAAAACATTTCTAGAGCAGCTCATGGTGTATACAGGATGTCTTTTAATAGTTTAAAGTTTTTCAAGTTGATGTTACTGGTGTTCTGTTGTGCGAAGTAACTATTTCGTTAGGTAGTAGATGCATAAGTGTGAACATGTCTAAGTGTGCATCTTCTTGGTCTTTGTGTGATGACGTAACTGAGAGACTATTACACGAAAGCTATAATGAGTGGTCTAGCGAAAGTGTTTCGAATGGTGATGAAGATAGCGATGATCATAACTATAATGACAGTGTCTTAGAAACATTAAGTGGTGAAGGGGAAGTAGAAGAAGAAGTGATGACTGCTGATAATAATCCTGGCTCTACAAGATTGTGGTCTAGGAACTGTAGTATATATAGAAGTAAATTCCTTAACACAGGAACTTCAAGTGTAAAAATTGAAACGTCCCCTTAGAACAATTTATACACGACTGTGCTTAAGCTGACACACAATATTTTTTAGCGCAACGCAATCTGACTTCCAAAAATCCCTACGAAAGAATAGCCCTGACTAACATTAACCTATGCGTTTCGCAAATCACTTACCTCACAAAAATCTTCGTTACTCAAGCTACTGTAATACAGCGAGCGCCACTACTGCCAGATAAATAAAAGATTCAAACTACTGAAGGCACTAACTACTGATAGGCATAGTTAGCAAATGAAAGATTTTAATAGAGAACAAACAATGTATTTACCTCACTAGTCATAATATATACAGCAGTTCATGACACCAATTCTTACAAATTTCAAAACTCCGCCATCTCTCTCCCCACGTCCACCACTGCTGGCGGCTCACCTCCAACTGCGCAACGCTACGCGCTGTTAGCATCCAGCTGCCGCTGCCCGACACTACAATGGCGAGTATTACAACAATGCCAACCAGCCACAGACTGCACACGGCACAGCCAGTGATTTTCATACAGAGCGCTACGTGGCGGCGGCGTTACCAATAAAAAAACCTAAACAGCCTACTTACAAAATTTCTTTTCGAAATTCTCCAAATCTACTCAGTATTTTCACTTTTTTGAGACTTTTGCTAACAAAGAGGACGAGCGAGACGAACAAATATGCAACAATTCATGAATTAACATGTTGACAAATTGAAACTGCAGTCACACGTGCACAAAGCGTAGAAACAAAGACTGGAGAACTGTATTTCTTATTCCCAGTCTTACTCCTCCAAGGGATTATATAAAGACTGGGTTTTTAAATGTGTTGTTAGAAGAAATAAGCCTTTCGTTTTTATAACGACTGTGCTTTTTCAAAAGAGTGTAGTATTCCCACTAAATTGTATAAATTAAGGCCTGTCACTGATCATCTACAGTAAGAATTTTATAGATGCAAAAGTTTTATTCATCAGAACATGAATTATCCGTTGATGAATAGCAGTTGCTGAGTTACTGTGGAAAGGGTGGCTCTCTATCAAGCAGTCCATATCTATGAAACGTGATTTCTTTGATATTAAATCAGTTTTCTTGTATAAAGCACGTGGCGGGTCTTTATGTTGCTTTGTAATTTACACTGAGAAAGACGCTTTATTTGAGTCACGATAAGTGAACATCCTCAAACGTCTAAAGTGGTTCTATCTTTGCTTCTGAGATATTTTAACAACGTATATACCTTGGTTATCGACAGATTTTGTACTTCTCAGCAGTTCGAGTTTCTCGTTTCTAAAAGCACTGACTGCACTTGAACTGTTATGAGTAACAGAAAAGAAATGGCAAAAGCTTTGAAGGAGGCAAAACTCACGAAAGATAATGTTAAGACCCTTATTAAGGAAAATTGAGGAAATGTGGCGAGATAAGAAAAGGCTTGTACACCCTTTCCAAAGTTTACAGTTACGAGTTGCAGAAACAGAATAGAAAAAAAAAAGAAACAATGGAAACGAAACCTGAAGTGATACTGAAATAGTGACAGAATGAGTGGCTTTGATTTAGCCGATTAATAGCTAACCAGTTATTCGAGCACAAGGGAAATTCTTGGACAATATTATACGAAACCGTTTCAACATTTCCTCGATGTAGGAGCCCTGAATTTGTACCTGCTGCACAGGAAACTTGGTGAAAAATTCGGGAGACTTGACTTCCAAATTAATCTGACTGATAAGTTTGCTAGAAAAATATAGTGCAATTGTCAATTCATCCTCTCAGCATACAAGAGATAGACGGCGTTGCCAGATATCAGCCCCAACACGTTTGTTAGGACATTTTCCGAAACACATTCCACCTTCTGCGAACAAGCAGGAGCCAACGCGAAAATTCCGAGTGTGCTACAACGAAAGCGAAGCCAACGGCAAAAATGTTAGAAGAGAAAGGTGAGTGTATTGTAAAGAGTGCGATGTTGCACTTAGCGCAGTACCATACATGGAGTTGTATCATAAAAGACCTAGTTTCTAATAAATTTTTACGAGAAAAATGTTATGCAATGGCACCATCAATATAATCCTCTCAGAATATCATAACAAATACAGAATAATATTATTTTCATGGAAAACGTTGTCATTGTAAAAAGTTTGGATTTGATGTCAAATTACAATCACGACAGTCACTTGGTTTGAAAAACTCGCAACAAAGCAGCAAGAACGGGCGACACGGCAAACTATTGGCGCGAAGCATGGAAGTAATCACCAACTCGGCAACTGCTAGCGGCACCCAAGGCTCAGTATGTTAGCAGCGCAGCAGCCTCCGACACTAGCCCGGCAACGGCCGCCGCTTATCGGCCCAACAAACGGCACGGTATGTTCAAGAACTCCGCAGCAAACCAGTGTTAAGGGGTATAAGTAGGCAATTTTGCATATCCTCATATTTTGTAAGGATTTTTCTTAAAAAGAAATGTAGTACAGAGCAACAAACCGAATAAATTATAATTACATTATTGCTCCATAACGAGCTACCGGAAATCATGGTTCTCTTAAAACACGATACGCACAAGATATCCCTACACAGTCTCCTAACTGTGGTCAGTGGAGTTCGATATCACCATATTTGCCATACAGGGTGTTCGGAAATTCCCGTTACAAACTTCTAGGACTTGAAGAGGGGAGTGAGAACATAACATTTTTAACAGGAACCCACGTCCGGAAACATACCGTTTCCATTCTACGACGGTTTCAGTTCAGATGTTTAACTTATCCACCTCTGCTTCAGGAACTGAGTTAGATATGACGCTGTACAATTATTAGATAACAATAGGAAAGAAAACAGAACGCGACCTTCATTTATCAATTAAGCGCATTTGTTTGTATTAGCACTTCAACATTAAGTCTTTACACAATTACAAAAAAAAAGAACCCAGCATATCTTACGATATGTTACGGCAGCGGCTCCATTCGGCGACCACGTATTGTCTCTTTAGTTTGTAGTACAGCAGCCGAAACTTGTGCCAGCAGATCTTCTTCTCTCTCTATAGGAATCTCCTAGATTAAACTTTCCAAAAGACCCCACAGAAAGTAGTCCACAGGAGTTAAATACTCACTGCTGTATTGCATACAGGACAAGCAACTCTGGACGCGTTACACATCTGAATTGGAACCACCGCAAGTCGGACACGTTATGTTTCCGGATATGAGTCCCTATTCAAAATATTGTGTAGTCACTTCTCTCTGCATGTCCTCTATGACAGAGTTGTAACGAGGAATTTTAGGATTTATGGAAAGGCTCCTTTTGTTACACGTGTTCCGTGTGCTTTTCCATTTATGTTGGTAGTTTTCACGGCAGACCCGTCTCTACAACTGAAAGAAACGAAGTTTATCATGCCATACAAATGAATTTAAAACATACAATGAGGCTAACGAGAGCTCATGTTCTTAGTGCTGTGCTAATGAAAACGTTTTCATTTAAAAACATAACATGAATCACATGAGTGTGCATATTCATATTGATGGGCTAATGCAAATTCGAATGACAGGAAACAGAACCATAACTCTAAAACCAGAAGAAGAACGAAAACACGTGTACAGCAGCAACTACACCTTTTCCACTGCCGACGCCTTCCTAGAAATAAAGCCTAAGCGTGTATGGCATGATGAAATTAGTTTTAATCAGTTGTATATAGACTGTCTGCTTCCGTGCTATTTCTAGAGGTGGCTACGACTGCTTGCAGTACCTGTAATTATTCAGTTGATTTCAGCAAAACTTTCAAATCATTCAGCATGTTTTCACTTCTTCTACTTTGCTCATTTGGTATTCAAGAAAGTATTTTTATGAAATAACCTAAATTGTGTTTGAAAATACCTCTGCATTCCACGGCAACGATTCCAAATCTTGCTCGTAAGCACTGTTAATTTTATGTAAATTTGTCTGAAACTCATTTCATGTCTCGAAGGTATTCACGACAGACAGTAGCCTTTCTTACGTAAAGAAAATGTAATAAATACGCCACTGCTCCAGAAAAACAATATTATCTTACAGTTATTAGTCAGTTTATCGTATTACGTATAACATAATTGCCAGTAAAATATTGTTATCAGAAAGTGCGCAGAAATCCTTAATATATGAGTTGTAGATATGTCTCATCGAAGCATCTAACACACAAGAAAATCATTGGTTAAATAGAATCTCCTCCTAAAAATAGCTTGGTCACTTGCAAACTTGACGATAGTTAAAATAAGTAGGGAAAAGCAAGTAACACATGTCATCTCACGCTAAAACTCCTTTCACAATAAGAGTGGCACATTGTTAGAAGAATATAAATGTATCCAGTTTGCTGGAAAAACATTTCTGCTTCGGTATGGATAACAAATGTATCACAGTATGTGACTGAAATGGCACGGCAGTTAGAAACATTTAGGTACATAGGTGGATAAAAGTCTAAATTGCACACAGATTAACCGTGAAAATCTGGCTGTATATGAACCAGATATAATATCGTGTCGAGTCGCAGTAAAATGATGCCAAAACTTTGACCGAGACTGCACAAACTTGGGTGGTGCTCACTGGAGCGTCCAGATTTTTAGCACTGATATTTCCATCTTTTCGCAAGCTGAATTTACATGCTGATACAAAGAGATTTTGTAACTACGTGAGTACTGACATGGCAATAAAGAGAGAAGTTTTTGCAACAACGGAGCAAATTAATACCATGAAAGTCACCAAAACCATCTGCAGAAAATCAAGAACAATAAAATCTAGTTAAATACCATTTAATGGAAAATCAAATGAGCGAATAGCTTTAAATACCGTGGTAAATCGACTAGATAATGAGGCAGTGAAAGCACGAGCGAAACAAATGGAAATTTTAACATCTCTAATAATTCTTGCTGTTCTGCCGTCCTCATTTTTGTATAATATTATAAAGGAGGGATGTAACCTGAAAGTAACCAATTCAGTCCCTACTAGTCCTCGTATAATTTTCGATCGCGCGTTACTTGATACTTGCATTTTGTATTTAATAGAAATTTACAATAACAAACATCAAGACTGCTATCTCCACCACACACAGCTAAGCATCACTGCTTAACAGTACACTTTCTCTACAGCAAGTGTCAGATAGAGATGACTGTTTGGAACAACTGAATAGCGACCGCAGAAAACTGCCGATAGCGAAAGGAGTCAGTTTGCAAGGATCTGTGATTAACGGCATCGACACGCACTCCCCGTCAGGCCACTTAGATTTTAGGTTTCCTTGGTTGACCTAAACGTATTAATGCAAATATGGGGACCGTGCCTTCGGAAAGTGTTGAGCTAATTTTCACCCTACTTGATATCCATTCTGATCATTCACTCAGATTCATCATCGACTGGACACTGAACTCCAGTCTACTTTACTTCATCCTTTTGTAACTAGCCCCTGTTTAAAATTTTCAGCAGCCATACTTGTTATTTCTAGACAGTTAGGTCACCTCTATGGGATACACTGCCTATTGATTTATATTTCTCGTCACTTCCGAGTGACATCCTGCAACTATCATTTTGCGGTTCATCGTTGACTCGAGCAGTATAAAGAAGAGATACCATGAAACCATATTTTTTTTGGGATATTGCTGCTCACCGTAAAGTTACGAATGATACTAGTTTCAAAAGTGCACTCTTCTACTCACCGCAGCAAAGATGAGGTAGCTGTAGTAAACGCTCTTCGAAGTGATACCTGTCATCTCATCCATCTCTTCTCTCTTTCTTATTTATTTCCGTCTTTCTGTTAACTTTTGTGGCTCTCTTAGTCTTATATACACTTTAATCTTGACAAGTTTCGAGCAAACTTTCGTGTCCAATTCGCAAAGCTAGTACAGGACACGAATGTCGAACACAGTTCTGCCTTTCTCTATCAACGTTCGACGCATGAGAGCAAAGGCGAAAGCTAGGTTTAGCGTTCCCTTCAGCGTAGATTCGGTATCAAAGCTTTGTCGGATTGCAGGCACGCTAATTGAAGAGGAAATTGCTCGCAGTAGCAGAAGTCTGTTGAATGTCATCTGCCCGCGATAGCGCGGAAATCCGTTGTGAGAAGTGCTGGTGTTCTCACGTCTCAACGACTGACAAGTTTTCATTGTGTTCTCATCTGTCGTGTCTTTCAGACAATTATCATGGCCAGGCAAATTCTAACCCGCGTGAAAAGAAACGCATCTGCACTACGCAGTTCCGAAAATTAGACAGTTGGCATTATAATTAATCTGAGGCTGTACTGGTAAGACACTACTGTCAGATCCGGCCTCACCAAACTATTTTAGTTTTTCAGTCGTTCCTTAACTCGCTAATCTTGGAATACGTCTGTCAGAAAATTGACCAATTATTCTCTCTTACCAATAATCTTGGCGGAATCTTACAGTAATTTCTTACAGAAAGGAGATCATAAATATGCGTTATCACTCAATCCTCGTTGCGAACTTTAAGTTCTGGTTACAGGACACATAGTTTGTCATAGTGATGCTAATCCACACTATGACAGGGTAACGTCCGTGTCCTTCGATGCTATCAACTTTCCTTTCTCTTCCATTGTAAACAGAGGAGTCCGTAAATTCTACAGTCTGTTTCCTACAAGACGATTAATCTTCTTGCGAAACTTGTATGATTGAATAGCAGAATTCACGTAATTGTATTCGTCAATAGACAGAAAATGAACATAGATTAGCTGCGTACACAGGTTCAAAATATTTTGTTAGCAGAACGTAAAACATAAAACAGTAAAAGTTAATGAATGTAAGTCGTCACCGAGAAAAGTCGTTCATTGATTTATCTGCAGTGAAAGACTCCTTACAGCCTCTCCAAACATTTTGAGTACATGTTGAAGCTGTTTCTGGAACAAAATTGAGAAAAACACTGCTAAAGAGACCCTGTAAGTAAAATTCATGGCAGCGAAAGGACAGTCCATTTATAAAGTTCTTCTCAAACTACCTTTGCCCAAAATATTTCTTATTCTCGCTTCCCGCGCCCGGGTTCCCTGGTTCGATTTCCGGCGGGGTCAGGGACTTTCTCTGCCTCGTGATGACTGAGTGTTGTGTGCTGTCCTTAGGTTAGTTAGGTTTAAGTTGTTCTACGTTCTAGGGGACTGATGACCATAGATGTTAGGTCCCATAGTGCTCAGAGCCATTTGAACCAAGATATTTCTTAGCGCACCTTCCACACGCAAGCGTCGTACATCTGCAGTTAAACTTGAAATGTATTGAAATCATTAACTGTAAAAAGCTTTCGATAATACTTGGAGACTCTGTTTCGTTTTAACTTAATATAGCGAACATTTCTCGCAAATACCCTCAATACTCAGAAGTTTTTAAAATTATTATGAATTGTTCGCTATTAGTAAAACCATAGCGCTTAGAAGACACTATGGTACAGCATCATCAACATACCTGATGTTATATATGCAGACTCCAGAGTCAATGTCTGTCCTGAACCAAATATTGAACAACAACAGGGATGACAGACTGTAGCCTTGTCCAACTACTCAGTCAACAGTTAATTTATCTGAGCTCTCTCCTCATGGAAAAGATTTTCTGTGTGCCACCTTACCTAAAGAAAAATATTCCATAATTACGAACTCTTTCACCGTTATTGTTCAGTCCATTGTGATTAATTCTGAGAAATATTTTATAACATGACTAATTAAGCTAATGAGAGTGTGATCGCACCCTCTTCTTGAATTTTGTTCTTTTATAAGAAGGAAAAGTTGTTTATAAAAGCCATTTTACAGTTGTAAAATTGATAATCCCTAGCGCGTGTTATTATTGAGCTACAGTGTGCTGTACTTTACAGTTCGACTGACTCTGATGGTTTTTGCTCATGTTTGCCATATACTGTATAAACCCTCCTTACGTTCAATAATAGCTTATTGCTGCGGAGATCCGATTCGGTGCAATTAATCAGTTATAAACAAAAAGAACGATAAAGAAATTTACCTCTTGTATGCAGATTTTTGTTAACATACTCCTTTAATGAAGCATTTAAATCAAAATCTTCAGCAAGTGAGTTAAATCACGTTCTGCTGCTAGTAGCTGTTCCTCTTGAACATCAGAGACAGCCCAGTCAACGAAGATCAAAAAAGGGCGAATAGGAGAAAGTATTTGTTGGTTGCAAATTGTTGTGCAGTGGTAAGGTGACGTGTCTTCAGCAACATACTTAACATTCCCGTCCTGTGGGATAGGGGGCGTTTAAAGGTCACTTTTTTTAAGTTTCCCCTGAATAATTCGAAAACTGCGGCTTCTAGCACAAAATTAGTCCAAGATAAGATTACGTAGATTCTGTTGATATGCATTTCTTGCGTTAGTGTTTTAATAACACATATCTGCATTCCATGGAGTGACCTCCCCCCCCCCCCCCCCCCCCCCCGCAACCCCCAATTGCTGATACGCCACAGGTGGTGATTTTTAGTACGTTGTTCATGACACTCCCTCCTACCAACGTACAAAAATTTTCCTTAATTGATTGGAATAAGAAATGATTGGAGCAACATAGATTATTACCCGCACAACACTGAACTATACAATACTGCATCAGCTACTTCCGCTCTTTTCTAAAGACTATCAACAAAATCGTTGTGATGTCACCTAAGTAAACACTATATACAGACAGAAATCTACGATAAAGCTACAGCATTCAGTTCAAAATAATGCTGGTAGACATGTAACGGAAATTATATTCCAAAAAAGTTACCACCTCGGCCTATATGCTTCAGTTCTCACTCGCTACTGAGCTAAGTGCAACGGGTAAATCTGACTCTTCTTTCATAAATTATGCTAATATAGTTAAAAACTTATTTAAAAGGCTTATTTATTTATCTGTGTCTCTTAGTTAGCAAAACTTTCTTCTCTCGAGTGTTTTCTAAGAAAACCAAAGGTTTTTGAACGAATAATGGAACGTATCGTGTTGGGATTTTCTGTTAGAAACAGATAAACATACACATACAGGCTCAGTCACTAACTATTGCCACCAACAATAGCTCCGGAGGTATAATAGGAGCTGAAAATTTTGTGGGACAAAAGCAGCATTTTTCAAATGGGAGGCCATAGTTTAGTACTTATTTTCTGACAGCGGCTATCTAGACGAATCCAATGATGTGTAACAGTAAGAGCTTTGAAGGCCAACGAAGGTCACAAAGGTGGCATGAACATCCATTTACAGAAGGTGTTAGAAGTGATGACCATTGGTATCAATGCAGTGCTGCATACTTCTTATCATGGACTGAGTGGGATTCCTTATCACATCAAAACTTACCGAAGCACATGTTCTGACATTTCTCTCTCGCACATTTCCAGGTGTAGTGGGAACGTCTTTACAGACAATGTCTTTCACTAAACCCAAAAAGAAAAAAATCCAGAGGCGTGAAGTCTGGCGTGTAATCCAACGATATGGTAATTGTCTGTGCTACTCATTTCTAGCCATCAGCGGCAAATGTGCCGGACACCCATCGTGCTAATACCACATTTTCTTCCTTGTACCTAAAGGTATTTCTTCCAATAACAGAGCTAATGTTTCTTGCAGGACTGTGGTGTACGTCCTATCATTAAGACTTCATTCAATGAAATAGGGGCCTATAATTTTTTCCTCCCGAATCCAACTCCATACATTCACCGACCACGGTTTTTGGTGTGCAACTTGCCGCAGCCATCATGGAATTTCATTTCCCCAGTAATGCATTTTATGCAAATTAACATTTCAATGGTTCGTGAATAGAGCCTCGTAAGTAAATAAAATCAAATTAATAAATGTGTCAACCATCTGAATCCGACATTAGCCCATCGGCAGAATTCAGTGCGACGCATACAATCCGTACCAGTTAATTCTTGGTTGAGACTGATATGGTAATAACACGAACAACACTACTCTGGCACCTGCCAGATTCCCTAGCAATTTGACGCAAACTAACACCAGGATCTCGAACCACAGTTGCAAGAGCACCAATTTCCGTTTCCTCGTTAGTAACTTTCCTTTGGCGGATATGTTTCCGATGCGTTAAAAATCCAGTTGTCCTCAGTTTATCATACACATATCTAAAGGTACGACGTGTAGGATGGGTACGTTGAGCGTATCTTTCAGCATATAAGTCTGTAGCTCTCAGGGAAATTCGTTGGTATTCTCCGTAAATGAGAAGCGTATCGACTTGTTCTTCGAAGGAATACATCATTCACATTCGCTTGATTCGGTGATACTAGCCTTACCGTCCCTATTAGTGTTGTATTGCGAAACCGTCGAACGGTGTTTACGTGACAATGGTACGTTAAATGGATACGTCGTGTTCGCGAATATTTATTATTTGCACGATATACGAGAGAGAATTGTCAGAACATATGCTTCGGTAACTGCCGATGTGATAAGGAATACCACTGAATCAATGATACGAAGATTGTAGCACTGCATTGATACCAATGATCATCACTTACAACACTTTTTGTAAATGGGCGTTCATGCCACCTTTGTGACTTCCGTGGACCTTACTGTTACAAATCATTGGATTCGTCTAGATAGCCGCTCTCAGAAAATAAGTACCAAAGTACAGCATCCCATTTAAAAAAACAAAGTTCACCTTTGTATCTCTGAAGCGACCCAAACTAGCAACAAAAAGCGAACGTCATATTATGGCTCCCTTTGTCCCATGCTGATTTTGTCCCACAAACTTTTCAGCCCCTGTTATACTTTCGGAGCTATTCTAGGTGGCAATTAGTTAGTGACTCACCCTGTATTTAAGGGAACAGCCTAGAGGGGAGCAAGTAACTATGTTTCTAATGGAAAGGAACTGGAAGTGGCAGGGTATGTAGCCAGTTGAATGGATGGTAGATTTACCAGTGATGTTCTTTACTGCATTTCAAGAAATAAAGAGAGATGAATGAGACGGTCTATTGGTAGGTGGGCAGATAGCCTTTTACAACACACAGTAACAACATGGATGTGTACAGGTCAATAGGTGTTGATACTGAATTACGCGAGACCCTGAGCTACTTGAAAATCTCTTTTTTTTTTTTTTTTTTTTTGCTTGTAGTAGTAAGTACTGAAATTTACGTAGCGCGACCATTGGCTTTATGAAGATTTAACATTAGCCACGGAGATAAAATATAGATTAACATCGTTCGTAACATTTTTATGAAGTTTTAGTATGTTCTTATTAATTCAGAGTTCAAACTAGAGCTCAGAATGATTTCGCAGTTGGTCTTACGTCAGAGCGAGCAAATTAACTTTACACCTGACGCGAAATTAGTTTTCTTCATTAATGTGCAGGAAACTGCTCTCGGCAGAAGTTACTGGGATGGCTGTCGTCGACATCCATGGAGCTTTGTGGCCGAGTTCTCAAATTGTGAGACGCACTAAGAAGCTATATGTGACAGGTTACCTCTACAGGGCTTTATGTGTCCTGCAGTGGCTCTTCCAGTCGGTGGCGATTATTTCAGTACGCCTCACCCTTCAACTTGTCCCATAGCAGGAAATCACAGGGAGAAAGATCAAGATGCCGTTTGGAGTAGCAGTTTTTTCTGCATGTGCTTACTATCCTCTCCTCTCCGAAAACCACAGTTACATAACGAAAAATTTGGCAAAATGTACAGTGCGCTTCTACCACAGACTCCTCACCATCGCGTGAACACCAGCAGTGATTAAGAAATTTTACCACTGAGGCCTGGTTACACGCAACAAGAAGAAGAGCCACCTCCGGCGCAGTCCTAGATTTTGTCTACTGCAGTTCATCAAAGAAGGGAAACATGATATCTGAAGGAATAAGAGCGGGAAGAAGATGTTACTGTTGCAGAATATAAAGAAATAGAGAGTTCTGTCAACTGATCAGCACTTCCACATACAGAACAAGAGGGATAAATGAATCTCGTGGTCTGAAACAGCAAATAACATGTGTGCATCCAGAAAAGGGGAAGAAGATGAGGCCATATGCACTGACTCCTTGGATATGTCAAAATATATATGATCGATTTTACTTTTAGAAGAGCAGTGATGACATTATAATACATTTCTTTTACAAGTACATTTCAGGCTCACTGTTCAGCTAGGTCCCATCTGTTGTATATTGACATATGTGATGATTATTTTATTGTTTGTGTAACTTGTGATGTGAAGACAAGCATTCAGTAACCGAACATTTAAAACGCATGCTCATGTCCAGACCGGAAATCCAGTCTTTAACATGTACATTAGGAGACTGCGACGCATATCCTGATCACAGCATCTATTCTCGTTTTCATATTTTTACTGATCAGCTGACGTAAGATTGAAAACTATGTGCATATTTTCGGAAAAATAGAGTATCACAACACAATGGACATTAACCTTGGCAGGAGCTCATGAGGCGTGCATGAAAGAGCAGCTACTCAACAAAAGCAGTAAAACTTTCTGGTTTCGACGATCGTCTAATATCTCTCCCTGTGGTTTTCACGTGTGCGAAGTTGAAGGGTCTTGCGTGGGAAAGAATATTCACAAACCGGAAGATATGAATGCAGGAAGAAATTAATATTAAGATGAATGTTCACTCAATGACTAGGTCATTATAGACAAAGCCCAAGCTTGGATTGAGAGAACAGTAGAGGAGAAAATAAGCCATGGCCTTTTCAGAGGAGAACTGGACATTTGCCTTAAGCACTTTCGGGAAGCTGTGGGAAATACAATTCTGGCGAGATGCCCAGGGAACTGACCTTTACGCTATTTAGATACTTTGTTTATTGAAGGACATCTTCTATACGCCATGACCTGCGCTAGAGGTGTTTTATTTGCCGGAACCGGTTTTCCGGTTATACACAGATGTATCCAAATCAATGTGTACAAACTGATAACTCTACATATAGTAGCGGTAATATAAGTTTACTTACAGTTTGCATTTTGTATCGATGGCTTGCATGTCAATTAAGATATCAGGATCTGAAATCAGTCCTGTGGCATGCTATACGGGTTTCTTGCATGTTATTGCTGTCAAATTTTAATCAGTGACAATTCTTGATAACGTTTGACGTACCTTTTCGTATACAGTATTCATGAAACTGACAGGTCAGAGGGTCTGCGTTACCTGTCTTCTGTTATTTCTAAAATCATATTAATATATATCTGCGAGGTGGACTCATATATATATATATTAATTACAAATTTTTGACAGTTAGTATATGAAAGTAGAACATCCACAGTGTATAAAATTGCAAAATAATCCGACATATCAACACAAATTAGACAATTTTACATGTAGGACATAGACTCCAAACCAAAATTATTCTGTTAAGACACTACTGAAATTTTGTATACACATCTTCTTCCGTAATTTTGTTCATTAAATGTGATGTCCGGTTACCTTGTCATAGAGATGTAATTTCCATTTCTTATCGAATATCAAAGATATGAAAGGATGTCACATAGATATGTAAATATTATCTTAGAAATAACAAAGACATGTAATGCAGACACTTTTACCTGTCGGTTCCCTGTTTGCTAAATGTGATCGTTATGTCCTTGTACCACAGACCTCACTGTCGGTGGTGAGGCTTGCGTGGGTCAGCGATACAAATAGCCGTACCGTAGGTGCCACCACAACGGAGGGGTATCCTTTGAGAGGTCAGACAAACGTGAGGTTCCTGAAGAGGGGCAGCAACCTTTTCAGCAGTTGCAGGGGCAACAGTCTCTATGATTGACTGATCTGGCCTTGTAACACTAACCAAAACGGCCTTGCTGTGCTGGTACTGCGAATGGCTGAAAGCAAGGGAAAATTACACCCATAATTTTCCCCGAGGGCATGTAGCTTTACTGTATGGTTAAATGATGATGGCGTAATCTTGGGTAAAATATTCCGGAGGTAAAATAGTCCCCCATTCGGATCTCCGGGCGGGGACTACTCAGGAGGACATTGTTATCAGGAGAAAGAAAACTGGCGTTCTACGGATGGAGCTTGGAATGTCGGATCCCTTAATCGGGCAGATAGGTTAGAAAATTAAAAAAGGGAAATGGATAGGTTAAAGTTAGCTATAGTGGGAATTTGTGAAGTTCGGTGGCAGGAGGAACAAGACTTCTGGTCAGGTGAATACAGAGTTATAAATACAAAATCAAATGCTGGAGTAGGTTTAATAATGAATAAAAAATAGGAGTGCAGCTAAGCTACTATAAACACTATAGTGAACGCATTATTGTGGCCAAGATAGACAGAAAGCCAACGCTTACCACAGTAGTGCAGATTTATATACCAACAAGCTCCGCAGATGACTAAGAGTTGGATGAAATGTATGATGACATAAAAGAAATTATTCAGATACTGAAGGGAGACGAAAATTTAATAGTCATAGGTGACTGGAATTCGATAGTAGGAAAACGAAGAGAAGGAAACGTAGTAGATAAATACGGAATGGGGGTAAGAAATGAAAGAGGAAGCCACCTGGTATAATTCTGCACAGAGCATAACTTAATCATAGCTAACACTTGGTTGAAGAATCATGAAACAAGGTCATGTACATGGAAGAGTCCTGGCAATACTGTAAGGCTTGAGATAAATTATATAATGTTAAGACAGAAATTTAGGAACCAGCTTTTAAATTGTAGGGCATTTCCAGCGGCAGATGTAGACACTAACCACAATCTGTCGGTTATGAACTGTAGATTAAAACTGAAGTAACAGCAAAAAGGTGGTAATTTAAGGAGATGGGACCTGAATAAACTGACAGAACCTGAGGTTGTAGAGAATTTCAGCAAGAGCATTAGGGAACAATTAACAGGAATGGAGGAAAGAAATACAGTAGAACTAGAATGGGTAGCTTTGAGGGATGAAGTAGTGAAGGCAGCAGAGGAACAAGTAGGTAAAAATACGAGGGCTAGTAGAAATCCTTAGGTAACAGAAGTAATATTGAATATAACTGATGGAAGGAGAAAATAAAAAAATTGAGTAAATGAAGCAGGCACAAAGGAATACAAACGTCTCAAAAATTGAACGACAGGAAGAGCAAAATGACGCAACAGGGATGGCTAGAGGACAAATGTAAAGATGTAGAGGCATATCTCACTAGAGGTAAGACAGATACTGCCTACAGGAAAATTAAAGAGACCTTTGGAGAAAAGAGAACCATTTGTATGAATATCAAGAGCTGAGATGGAAACCCAGTTCTAAGCAAAGAAGGGAAAGCAGGAAGGTGGAAGGAGTAAATAGAGAGTCTGTACAAGGGCGATGTACTTAAGGACAACATTATGGAAATATAAGAGGATGTAGATGAAGATGAAAAAGAATTTGACACAGCACTGGAAGACCTAAGTCGAAACAAGGCACAGGGAGTAGACAATATTCCATTAGAACTACTGATAGCCTTAAGAGAGCCAGCCGTGACAAAACTCTACCATCTGGTGAGCAAGATGTATGAGATAGGTGAAATAACCTCAGACTTCAAGAAGAATATGATAATTCCAATCCCAAAGCAAGCAGAGTTGACAGATGTGAAAATTACCGAACTATCGGTTGAAACAGTCACTGCTGCAAAATACTAACGCGAATTCTTTACAGACGAATCGAAAGACTGGTAGAAGCCGACTTCGGGGAAGATCAGTTTGGATTCCATAGAAATACTGGAACACGTGAAGCAGTATTGACCTACGACTTATCTTAGAAAATAGATAAAGGAAACGCAAACCTACGTTTCTAACATTTGTAGACTTAGAGAAGGCCTTTGACGAAGTTGACTGGAATACTCTCTTTCAAATTCTGAAGGTGGCAAGGGTAAAATACAGGGAGCGAAAGGCTATTTACAATTTGTACAGAAACCAGATGGCAGTTATAAGAGTCGAGGGGCATGAAAGGGAAGCAGTTGTTGGGAAGGGAGTAAGACAGGGTTGTAGCCTATCCTTGATGTTATTCAATTTGTATATTGGGCAAGCAGTAAAGGAAACAAATGAAAAATTCAGAGAAGGAATTAAAATCCATGGATAAGAAATAAAAACTTTCAGGTTCGCCTATGACATTCTAATTCTGTCAGAGACAGCAATGGACCTGGAAGAGTAGTTGAACGCAATAGACATTTCTTGAAATGAGGATATAAGAAGGACATCAACAAAATCAAAACAAGGATAATGGAATGTAGTCGAATTACGTCGGGTGATCCTGAGGGAATTAGATCAGGAAAGGAGACATTTAAAGTAGTAAATGAGTTTTGCTGACTGGGGAGCAAAATAACTGATGATGGTCGAAGTAGTGATGGAATACAATGTAGACTGGCAAAGGCAATGAAAGCTTTTCTGAAGAAGAGAAATTTGTTAACATCGAGTATGGCTTTAAGTGTCAGGGAGACGTTCCTGAAAGTATTTGTGCGGAGTGTAGCCATGTATGGAAGTGAAACATGGACGATAAATAGTTTGGACAAAAAGAGAATAGAAGTTTTCGAAATGTGGTGCTACAGAAGAATGCTGAAGATTAGATGGGTAGATCACATAACTTATGAGGGGGTATTGAATAGAATAGGGGAGAAGAGAAATTTGTGACACAACTTGACTAGAAAAGGCATCGGTTGGTAAGACATGTTCTGAGGCATCAAGAGATCACCAGTTTAATATTCGAGGGCAGTGTGGAGGGTAAAAATCGTAGAGGGAGACAAAGAGATGAATACACTAAGTAGATTCATAAGGATGTAAGGTACAGTAGTTACTGGGAGATGAAGGAGCTTGCTCAGGATATAGTAACATGGAGAGCTGCATCAAAACAGTCACTGAACTGAAGACCACAACAACAAAAGCAACAACGTGAAACATCACCCAGAATTGTCACTCCCTAAGATTTGACAGCAGTAATATACATGACAGCTTATAAAGTATGCTATACAACAGATTTAAGATCCTAACGTATTAACTGATATGCAAATCATTGGTATGGAAGTGCACAACGTAAATAGATTCATTTTACTGCTACTATATGTACACTTACGATTTTGAAAAAATCTATTTACATGCAGTTGTCTGTTAACTGTATGAGATACCACTTTTGCTATAAACGAAAATTAAAAAAAAACCGTTTTGGCCAATAAAGCATTTCCAGCACGGGTCATAGTGTATAGAAGATATCCTTCAATAAATATCTGAGAACTGCGGAGCACAAACCATTTATGACGAATACTTTGCGTTCGTTACAGTTTGATGAATGGCTCATAGGTCTGCATTGACTCAACGGGGGCATTTCCAGCATCTTCTGTAAAGAGAATTTCTACTCTTCGTTCACCTGGGTTACTCATTTCATGTCAGTCTTATAAACGTTTCATACTTTCAAACATTTTCCGCGCCAATGTTATTTTGGCCATTCCTGTTCAGAGTCTCAAGCTCGAGCAACGTGTGGCCGCAGCAACGCCTTCTACTCTCCTTTCCAATAAATGATACACAACACAAACTTTCATGGAGAGTAAAATGTTCTTTACATGGCCCAAGAAAAAATTGCGAGAAATTGTAGCGACATGGTGTCTAGGCATCAGTGTCCTCCTGCACCTATCCGACATGTGAAAACTGTATGCTGAACTGATTTAAGCCTTCCAATCTTAATGTCGGTAATAGAACTACTGTTGGAAAGCAGTCTCTCTCGACATCGTTAGGGGAAAGGGCCGTTCTGCGTGACTGATACTATATTTCTCTGATAATCCACAGTTCCGTTGACTCATATGTGTACCACGCTTTTAAAATGGCAACCACAAGCGATGCCGAAACTAGGCAACCTCTTCTCATTTTAAACTTACCAAAGCACCTAGGAGAAAAAAATCCCGCTAAGTACGGTCCCGGGAGTATAAATCATGTGATCGTTTACGCTGTTAGCGCTTAATAGTTACCATTTACGCGCTATGAGCAGCAGGCAATTCCCGCGTACCTACGGATTCGGACTGGCAGTAGAAAGCGGACGCACGTACGTGTAAGGGTTTTCGAAAGAGGAGGCAGGACGGCATTTGCATGCGCTTAAGAAGGGGCAGGTGGGGGTCCGCCTTCCCACGAGCAGAGCAAACAGCCGCGAGCCATGGAAATTAGCGGCTGCGCGCGGGCCGAGACGCTCCGGCAACGCAGCTGGCCGCGGGCCGTTGGCGCTGGCGTCTTCCGCTCCTTGTGGATGCGCACCTATCAACATGCCGCAGCCCCGGCCGCGGCCGCAGCCGCAGCTGCCCTTTGATGTCCCGCTGCCAGTAATCGCCTGCGCCCGCCCACAAACGCATTCCACTGGTACAATATGCCTCTGCTGCAAACAAGTGACTGTCGAGTGATGCGCAAATACGCGGACACCCGCTCCCGGTGGATACAGTGTGAGTTACGGCGAAATCCTGCTTAACACTCCATCACTCTCTTCTGATCTCGAATGGATAGGTAATAGCGAACGTAATGAGTGTTGCGTGCACTCGTGAGAGAAGACAGATCAAAGGACGACATCGAAAATACTCCAAGTCGTGTTGGCACATTTATAAGCAATCGTCCCCGTTAACGGTACAATGTGTACGCAGCAATATCCTACATTTCTACACGTAGCTCAACAGAATAGGTAGATTTATAGTGGAACTTCCGTACGTACCATCTTACTGTGTCTCATTAAATACTGAAATTTGGGGAAAATATGCAGTGAAGCTCCGCCCTACTGATATACGTAAAATTTTATTTAATGCCATATTTTCTTCACAGATCGACATTTTGAAAATGAGTCACGGCAGTGTCTGCTGCAAAGTGGAAGATGCTTTAGAACTTCCCAGTGCATGTTGGACATCCCCCACTGACACATGAAAGTGAACGCTAGATACCGATACGTTAGAATGAAATACATCAAGCTGTTTCTAAAAACCGCACATGTATTTCATGCGGTACCTAGAACGTCACGATGTAGCATATCACTCGATTACAATCTCACTGTTGGCTGTAAAAGGAGACATCATTAGCGGATGCGGCAGTCACTTAGAAAGAAAGCGTTGATTGCACAAAAGCGAGAAGTAAGAATAATATGTCGAGATCACCCAAAGACGTCATGTACACACCTCTCCAAGGAGCTAGGCATTTGAACTGCCCGTCACAATACATATTTTCGCTAAAGGAAGTCGTCATAAATAATCCATCACAATTGAGAACAGTGATGTGCCTGCCTACAATACTAGAGGGAAAAAGGGCTTTTATTACCCACTGTTAAAGTTGTCAATGGCTCAGAAGAGTTCAATATGAAGGAATAAAAATTTTTGATCATTTGCACAATAACATAATATGTCTGACAGGTAGCGAAGCACATTTTAAATATAATTTCAAAGCCAGCCTGAGTGGCCGAGTGGTTGTAGGCGCTATAGTCTGGAACCACGGGACCGCTACGGTCGCAGGTTCGAATTCTGCCTCGGACATGGATGTGCGTGATGTCATTAGGTTAGTTAGGTTTTAGTAGTTCTAAGTTCTAGGGGACTGATGGCCACAGCAGTTAAGTCCCATAGTGCTCAGAGCCATTTGATTATAATTTAAAATTATTTCTCGTGGGCAATTAATTCTGTTTCATTGATGAATTTTTACTTAAAAACTGGAAACCAGTAAAAATGATAATTAGAAAAGGGGAAGAAAAAGGAACTTGTTATTAATTGTAGTTGCCTTAATAGCTAAATTAATTTCGTGTTTATTTGTGTTAACACTGTTCATGTATACATATCCTGTAAACTGATTCGTTCTACGTCATTTCGATAAAAGAATCGTTCTAATGACTATGGAACATGTAACTAACTAACTAACTTGCTCGTGTGAATGACCAAAGTGAAGTTGGTCAAAAATTCTAGTTTCTACTCAAATTTAACACTGCAAAACTAAAGAAAAGACTACACTCGCTTTATGGAGTACTTCATTTCATCTCCGACTCCGGTATTGAGAATTACGACCTTTGTGGTTCCCTTACAACAAAAAGGCCAATACTGAAATGGTTCTTTTTAAAAGGACACATCCAATTTCCCTCCCCGTGTCTACTCAGCCCTAATTTGTGCTCCGTCTCTAATATCGCCTCGTCGACGAGATGTAGAGCCCTGAACCTTCTTCCTTTGTGGCCACACTTCAAGTCTAACTGACGGTGACAGAGGGTTAATGGAAAATGCTAAAGTAGGAAACGAACAGGAGATGGCGATAAACACCGCTGTGGCACTTTCCATGAGTCGTAAACTTGTATCATTACTTCACAGACAGCAGAAGCTGCTTAGCATTACATTTCTGCTATGGCTGCTGACAAAATATCTATGTATTGATAATATCAATATTTTTCAAAAAACATCGACATATATCGGCTGTGTAATTAGCCTCAAATTACGATATCGAAATAGCAATATCGAGGGCCGACTTTTTCGATAAATATTGGAAATTGTAGTAGAACAAAATTTTATTATCGCTGTGCGAAAGAGTCTTAACAACATTTTGAGCTTTCGTCATGTCAAATCTTCCTCTTTGACAGTGTGAAGCAAGTATAGGTGGCACAAAAAAGAAGTCCGATTGCACTGGGGGTGGCGTTGTGAATGGAATAAGAAGATTTCCGATGCGAAGAAATAGCACACCAGTTGCGTTAACTTTTTTTTTTCACCTGCCTAATGTGCTGTATCTTCGTGCCAGCATTCTTCGAAAACAGTTGCTGAAAATGACGAAACAAAAAAAAAAAATCTAAGTGACAAGATTGGCATTTGCAGTGGGCGGAGACGTGTGAGGGGGAATGTTGACGCAAATGGCGCTCGGTGCTACCAACAGAAACTGCAACATTTAACTTCACAACGCAACTTCGACACTACAACCGCTAGTTCACTTGCGTAGGGTGAAATGAAAAAAGCAGGAAAGTCGACATGAAGTGTTCCGGACAAATACGTTACGTGGCGAAACCGTACAACAGACCCATCGGGCACCTTTTGTTGTTTATGCCACTTACATGCAGTTACCATTGTTAGCAAAGTGGTTATCGCCAAGCGTGAACGTGCATCATTTTCGCTTCAGTTCTTGCTGTACGGGGGATAGGCAGGCTGCTAGGTTGTTGACGTACAGAATATCTAATAACAAATAAGTACTTAAAGATACAGTTCTAAAACAGGCTGTATATTTCCTATGCGCAGCCGACATATTATAGGCCGGTACATCGATATTCTTTTCCGTTGATATTCCTTTCCGTCGATATATCGTAACATTTTCCATATATCGAGGGCCGATGATGACACATTTTTAATTATCGGTATATCAGATTCCCGACAATTATAAGAATATCGACAGTTCTAATTTCTACCGTATGATAGAAATGTCTGTCTTCCACTTCAGGAGTGAGACAGCAAATTTCTCCACCAAGTTAGTGTTGTGCGCAACCTTCAAATGAGGAATGTCTCCATATTCCCATGAATACTCATTCACATTTTCGCTCCTGTTATCGATCACTGCACTGCAAAGTTCCCGCTACTTAGCAACAATGAGAGGTTGTTGGAATCAAATCAAGATTCTTTCAATTTGCGGCAATACCTTTTCAGACTGAGCTATTCAAGTACACTTTCAGGCTGACTGAATGATTAAATCTGTATTTAGCTCACTCGATTTGTCAAATGGTTCAAATAGCTCTGAGCACTATGGGACTTAAAATCTTTGGGCATCAGTCTCCTAGAACTTAGAACTACTTAAACCTAACTAACCCAAGGACATCACACACATCCATGCCCGAGGCAGGATTCGAACCTTCCAGACTGAAGCGCCTAGAACCGCAAGGCCACACCGGCCGGCCTCGATTTGTCGCGCAGTGTTAAGGAAGTCCATTAATGACTTAATATGGTATCATTGTGTGTAAGTAAGTCCCACGTCTCACATTCCGGATTAATTATAGTCAGAGTAGTGACTGTAACAACCATGTCTCCAACAATTGCAAACCATTTAGTAGCAACGCAACGTGGGTGGAAAAGTGCACTGCATCGTTACATTGTGTTATCTTTAGGAAATTTATATGTAATAGCAGTAGCATAGACTCCTTTTTCGATATCTGCCACGTGTTGTCTGTGCTGGTGAGTAGAAAATCATTCAACACGTAACTCGAAATGGGAGAGCACAGACCTCCTTTTCAGTTATACTCGAGCTACTAGACAAAATTGAAAAGACATTGCTAGTTGTATATAATGTACACACCGGAAGAGATTGTTCAATACGCGTTTGGAAACGTAGAACTCATTTGTACTGATAACTTGCGCCGAAGGGTGACGTACAGCTAATAAAACATGGTGTTACGCCTATGTCGCTAAGCGTCTGAGATAGAGAATCATGTCGTATCGGCAAGAACAGATTTCCTATTTTTTACTGAACCGCTGTGTTCACATGGCCTTTAGGCAAAAGAAATACTTTAAGAGGATTACGTAGGAGGGACTTCACAGGCGAGAGACATTCAGACACAGCTGGTCAAGGTAAAGATTTCACCTTTTAATGTGAAAATGTTGTTAAGTGAAATGTAGATTTGTGAATTGCATATTATGTACTCAAACAAGTCACCACTGTTGCGCGAAAGAGACCAAGTAAACTGTTGTTCCAATGAAGGCGCCGGAGAACACGGTACTCAAAGAAAGCTTCTGTTTACCTCTTCTTCTTACGTGCTTAGCTGATGGTTCCACCCTGGAGAATGGAGACATTAACTTGTCATCTTGTGATACCCTTAGATGTTATTCTTGACTCGCATCGCAAACTTCATGACCTACCGATAACAGTCCTCTCATACATCTTTTACATTGGGGTAGTAGCCAGTGCCAATGAAAAACGCTGAAATATCTTTAGCGAACGCGCTCTAACCACAGTCTTCTATGAATTGCTCTTTCTACCATCAGATGTTGCGTATTAACATTATGTGTAATTATCGAGTATATCCTTAACTTGAAGGAAGAATTTCTAAAAAAACAACATGGAAAGTATGTGCACTTTTGTTGGTTATGCAAAAATAATTAGTGAGACTTGTTACGTTTGGAAAATAAAGTATTTGGCATAGGTGAACTGCCTGGTACGGTGCTGCTTAATATACTGCAAAATAGTTCATTACCTGTCGAATGGATCATTAGCCCCATTTACAAAAACAGCTAAGGTCTGTGGAGCTGAAATAATGACTAGTGTGAGTTCGAGTTGGTGTCACTGTAGCCAATGTCAGACCCCTAATGGAGTGTAAATCTGTGACTTCTTCAAAATACTGCTTATTCGAAACTCTAATAATGTTCTCCAACTACGAAGCCAGTATTTTATCGTTGAATTAAGTGGCAGGGTGCTTCTGTACGTCGTAACAGTTGCGACTAAATAAGGGAACTGTAGTTTTTCTTTGTCGATGATCCGCATCAACTTTTACCAAGGCATCTGAGGATAGCTTGCTTGTATGGTAGCATTTTTCTTATATTCTACAAGAAACCATTAATTAGTTAGTTCATAGAGACTGGATATTAATGATACACTATTTTGGCACAGTATTGTAGAGCCTGTCTACGTAAATCGTAAGTAAAATGTGAACAATACGAATTACATACAGTTGTTTTCCTGACTCAGCTAAAAGATTAACGGTTGTAAGGATTGAACGAAGATTAGGATCTGAGGCCTTATCAGCAGCAGTGTCACTGCAGAATGAAATCTCATTCAGTTGGCTAGGGCTGGGTTAATGCATTGTCACTGCCGTGGTCTTCTGGGCAGAGCATTCTACCTAGTCACTTAAGATGATCTTAGGAAAATGATAAATTATCTGCAGCTCGTGGTCGTCAAGTAGCGTTTTAGCTTCTCGCGCACGGGTTCCCGGGTTCGATTCCCGGAGAGGTCAGGGTTTTTAACTGCTTTGAGATGACTGGGTGTTTTGTGTCGTCTTCATCATCATCATTCATCCTCATTACGGTCGAAGGAAGGCAATGGCAAACCACCTCCGCTAGCACCTTGCCTAGTACGGCGGTGCGGGTTTCCCGCATCGTCGCCTACGCTCCTCAGAGTATGCGACCTCATCATCATTACTAAATTCCAGGGATGAAACACTGGGGATTAGAGTCTTGGTCATCCAGATGTGAATCCATCGATTTACGGACTGCAATATTTCGCTCACCAACTGCCACATTAACTTCAGTGGAAAACTTAACGTAAACAGAAAATGAGAGCGCAATAATTCCAACTAAGTGCAGCTGCTGCAGGAGAACGCGGCTTTGATGAACCTTAGAAGAGACATTCAGTCCGTTTGTTTCATCCGTGTGTTTATTGTAGCTGCCACTCCCCCTAATAAGAAAAACAAATGACTTCATTCCACCGCTGGAAACTCGTCAGCCTAATGTAGCGACTTAACTGCTTAGGACCTCAAGCAATTTCATGGCAGAGGTTTTAATGTTTGTAACACAGTTGTAATTGGAAAGTCAGAAGACTTTGCGACTGCATAATGGATATGTAGATGTAGTTAAATACCCCTAGGGCTCATATCATACAAGGGCCTCCCGAAGTGCGTGTTTCCATGCATCATTCGTGCCGCAAGGTAAGATCCTTCCCACTCTAATATTCTTTGCTTGTGTATCTGTGAAGAAGATCTCACTGAGAACACCTTTGTCTGTAAAAAAACTGAAGTATAGATGAAGTAGTTCCTGGCAGGATTCTGGATAACAAAGATATTTAGGTGCTGTCACCCGCCATTGGAAATAATCCAACGGATATTTTACACGTTGCTGATAGCATTTTCTGCTGAATTAAAATGATTACGTAAATTTTAAGTAGACGTTTATCACGAAGAATGGTGGAGAATATTCGCTTGCAGTTTTCAATGCTGAGCGGTTTTGGTTTCTTCATAGGGATGCATTCACACGAAATCTACCAAACATGTTAAAGTTTATGCATACAGTTAGCTGCTAGCTGCAGGAGAACTGAAGAGTTGTAACGAATTGTAAACTAACTTCTGAATGAGACGTCATTTTGTAAGAAGACAAAAAATGAAACTGGACGAATAAAGTGACTATTTTCACAAAGAAGTTGTTAAATGTCAGGTCTCATTCCACTTTCCAATTAAATTTTTAGAACACGATCATAAATATGGATCATGTTAACCTCATTATTGTGTAGGAAACTCATGAATGGGATCCTCTCTTGAAAACTTAACCCTTTCCGGCTAAGGCGAATACAATCGTTGTTAAAGTCTGTATGCGTTATTCCTACGCATCTGGAACTGCACGTGCCACCTATCAAAATGGCTCTGAGCACTATGGGACTTAACTTCTGAGGTCATCAGTCCCCTACAACTTAGAACTACTTAAACCTAACTAACCTAAGGACATCACACACATCCATGCCCGAGGCAGGATTCGAACCTGCGACCGTAGCGGTAGCGCGGTTCCAGACTCTAGCGCCTAGAACCGCTCGACCACCCTGGCCGCCCCGGCCGGCTGCAACCTATCAGAAAAACGATTCACTCTTTACATTTGAATCTCAGCCTACTACCACGTGGATCATTTGGAGAAAGACTTGCATAGTTGCCTTACCTTTATGAGAATGTTTGTAAGTGAAGATACGGTATCATACGCAAAAAAAAAGGAATAAACATTTCCGTAGTAAAGTTCTGAAAAATATATTAAGGAAACAGCACTTACTCTTTCATTAAATTCAGTCCTATTTCACCGTGCTCTTATTATTTATTTCATTAAATTGGAATGTGATTGTGTACACACTGGGTCTAAACTTAGTGTGAATTATTCCTAAAACCGAACTTTCGTTTCCTAATCATTGTTCGATATGTGCCCGAAGATCATATAACACATCTTCCAAAAATTTCTGCCAGTTGTCCCAGTTCCTCAAGGTGTATGTTGCGTGGTGATTGCAGCTGTCTACCATACAGTGTTAGCAACTATATAATAATTTATTATAACATACGAATAGCTAGTTGTAGATAGAGAACTGTAATAGTTATCTCAAGTCATACTTGCGTTTGTAACTTTAGACTCAAGTGCTTCTGCCTCAACTTCAGACTTCTACTTCTCTCCAACACCCGTGAAAGTTTGCACGATCGTTAAAGAAACACTCTATACAAAATGTAGACTGATATTTTACATAACGATTTACTGTTTCCAGTGAAACGGAAACAGTTGTCTACGATCGCTCGCTGGTGTATTCATTAAAGCAAGGGCACTAAATTTGTTGATGAGGAAGGAAAGCTTCAGTACTGCCTGAGGCAACATGTCTGACATTTTCCCAAGTATCTTTAGGAAAACAGAGAAAGGTCAATTTACTAAAGCACCATGAAATCTTCTGGTCCGCTGATCGCGGGTTGGTCACGACATGCTTCTTTACATAACATAACCTCAATGCTGATCACAATATATAGTACATAGGAATGCCCTTAGGAATGCGTCTAGCGATCACACTTTGATGAGACATTCTCAGGTCAGATCCGGGCCAAGTGGTTGCAATTCTACGATTCTTCTGCCGCATTATCCAATCGTTTATACTTCTAAGGTTGTTCTGTCGTATTATTCTCGATAATTGCTAAACGGAAAATGTTTGTCATGTCATTACCAGTGTCTATCCTATGTATCTATGCCAGCAGCTATGACGTTATTGGTGCCTGGTCCACAGCCATCTACCGTTGAGATAATACTGAACACGGTGGAGGAGATGGTCTCTTGTTAAAAAACATCAGCAGTCCCTGACTGAAGGCGTAATAACCTTACATGATTTTACTCAATATAAGGAGTCACAAATTCATGCTATTACAATGAATTCGAACAGGTTCAAATTCTTGTTGTGGAATAAATTTTCGTACTATTATTTTGCTATCTAAGAGAAGAAAGAAGATGGTGTAAAGTTCTTGATAAGCACCTTTGCGACAAAGTTCTGCTTTAAATTCTGGATCTCTTTGCGACGCCTGGTGAGATTAATAGCTTGTGACAGCTGGTGATGCTCTGTCCTGCCTATGAGGACAATAAGCACGGCGAACGCCCTGGTGCTCTTTGAGAGGAGTTTCGCATGTGCCAGTACCATGTTTCAGTCTCTGCTTTCCTTCCTTTCTTCAGTTACCCATAAATACATAAGCGTAGCACGATATTCTACAAGAGGTCATCTGCACTATTTGGATATGCAAATAACACCTCAAAATGTAGTGGGCGAGAGCAATGACAGGCCACCATCCACAGGACGAAAGTGTGGTATTCCGGCATTTTCCCACACTCTCCGGAATGAGACTGAACAGACTTTGTCTTGAACCGATATAGGGATGAGGATGGGTTTTGAGTCAGTAAACGAGTAACACTGATTTTGGCTTCCCGAAGTTTCCAGAATCATTTCAAGCGAATGCCACAATGTTTCCATCAAAGAAGCTGCGACCAATTTCCCTTCCATCCTCGTCCAAGTGCCCACGAATAATAAACACTCCAAATCGCAGTCTGGACATTTGAGAGGCTTTAACATCAGGGAGGTCAATTTATATGTACTGACGGGACGTACTTAATTTACAAGATAATAAATAATTGTTTCATGTGACTTGCAAAAGGTATTAAATGCAACATTGTGAAGTATCCACGATCCATTGAGAGATAACTATCTGCACCGCCTTCTAATATGCCGCCTGAACGCCACTGCTTTCTCTTAGTACTGATATCTCTAGTTAAGATGGCAGGAGAAAAGTTTCGTTTGTTACCATATGGCAGCACTATTGTGCTACGTAGCGTGTCATCTGCTGTTGTAAACAGATGTGATAATCACACTTATGGACATTAAAATGGTTCGAAGTAGTTCGTTTTCTCAAAAATTTTAAAATATTCGTTATTTAGAGTTTAGAACCTACAATTCTTTTCTTAATGAATTTTTCTGTAAACATTATATCCTTTTGTTTCTCAGTAACCTGCTCCGTTTACCCACAAAGAATAAGATGAATCCGAATAATAATTTAAAAGCGCTCACTGTGTTCTAAACATGTGGTCATTATTTAATATTTCGTGTAGCCTCCTTACCGTAATGTGGTTGCTCTTACAGTGGAGCTATGCATATAAAAGACTATTACAAAATGAAACGATATTCTACAAGAAGTCATCTGCACTATTTGGATATGCAAATAACACCTCAAAATGTAGTGGGTGAGAGCAATGACAAGCCACCACCCATAGGACGAAAGTGTGGTATTCCGGCATTTTCCCACACTCTCCGGAATGAGACTGAACAGACTTTGTCTTGAACCGATATAGGGATGGGGATGGGTTTTGAGTCAGTAAAAGGGTAACACTGATTTTGGCTTCTCGAAGGTTCCAGAATCATTTCAAGCGAATGCCACAATGTTTCCTTCAAAGAAGCTGCAACCGATTAATTATAGTTTCATTTCTAGCAAAGCTGCATCGTCATATACGGTAACTGTTCTTTCGGGAACAGATACTATCGTCATGTATAGTTATAATACTGTTACAAAACATTTTTATCGTGATATACATTTCCAACAGCCTTCGTCAAACTTCAGTGAAATTCAGAATTTAAACAGGAGCTATGCAGGAAGATATATATCACCAAAACAATTCTCAACAGGTCTAAAGAAAATTTTCAGAACCCTAAACTGGAAAGAGGAGAAGGAATACATACTGAAACACATGTGAACCACTTGAGCTCTACAGTGGACTCTAGTGCCGAAAAATGGAAGAATACAGTACTGTAAACTCTGAAGTAGGCCTGATGATCAGTTATAATTACATTAAAATTATGTATAATAAACACATTGGAAAGATAAATATTCTTGACAACGTATGGTTCATAAAAAATTTTGATGAGATTTTGTATTAATTTAGGACGACGACTGGATTGCTAGCAAAAGAAATGAGAGGGTCAGTGATAACGGTATAGAGTTCTTTTGGTAAACTAAATAAAGTTTTCATAACTAAGTTTCCGACGTTTCTAAAAATAAAAAAAATTATAGTCAGTGTATTACCAGTTGTTACGTACTACAGTGATGTATGGTAGTTTCATATGTTAGCCATTCAAAAACCAAATGTTGTGCAGCGAGAAATAGAGAGATAAGTGTTGAGATTCACTAGGAGAAACAGGATAACAAAATAATGGTTTAGAAAATAGAATAGAATGTAAGAAGTAATCAAGTCTCTTATGAAAGTGTAATGGAGTTGGGTAGGGCATTCAGGCCGGCGAACAGAGACTTCGTGCTCCGTGCAAGTATTTTACGAGATTCAGAAGGTTCGAAAGTACTGAATACAGTGCTCGTCTGAATGCGTGTAGACGACTTTATACCAAATAACGCAGCAACAAAGATTTCTATATTCAAAACTGTAATACGTAGGCAAGTCTGAAGTTGGTCTTTACCCGGCAGTGGATACCGAATGGCTGCTGTTGATGTGATGACATAATCGTATTTACACGTCTACGACAACTGCCGTGTTACTCTGCAAATGAAACTAATTATTAAATTCTTCCACTTGTTTCCCATCTTTAAAGACGTATTCTCTGCATGTCATACATGAAACATATTTGTAGTTGTGAATATGGACAACTATCCCGCGTATAATGAGAATTTATGCTGGACCGCGGTTCGGACCCGGATTGTATGCTTATCGTCAGCGGTGGCCTTACCATTAGGCTATCCGAGCACGACTCACAGCTCCACACAAACTTCCATACATCGTCAACCGTAGGTCTACAACCTCTACATGTACACCCATTATGCATATTCCCGTACAGGGCAGAAATTTTACTTGGAAGTCGCTTGCCCACTGTCGGTGGATAAATACTATATGGCAGTGCCTGTGTTATTCGATATTATGATGCAGTGTTCCTTCGGACATGAATGCATGCTCTTATGAGTGACAGCGGGCAGGTGAGTTTTATTTAAAATGTCTCGCCTGTACGGGAATACACATGTACAATGTGCGGGTAGAGGTTGTAGACACGTGGTTGACAACGTATATTTGTTTATTTATTTTCTAAATCTGCATTTTTTCGTTATTGTTTGTTGCTGAGGGCATCTAACTCACCGAACACGCTGAGCAACCGTACCGGGCCGTATGGAAGTTTGAGTGGTCGTGAGTCGTGCTGGGATAGGCCTAATGGCATTCCCGTTTCGCACGCCGTGCGAGAAGGTTCCGCCTGTTCCCGCCTCTATCGTTGCGCTACGATATTTTCCTTGTTTGACCTTAGTATCATGTGAGTCGTTGTGAGCGTCACATCGTTGTTTGTCTCTCTTCGTCTATTGCGTGTGATTCCATATTGACGCGGCGTAGTCTTGAGCCGTGATGTCGTCCATGGCTCCGAGGAACATTCCACACACAGGTACCGTCAGTTTTAGAATTGACAAGCCCAAACGTCATGTGCAGCCGAGATCGTTAGAAATTCATAATTGGCTTGTAGAGACGCCCAAGGTCACTTTAGAACAGGTTCACACGGCTTACTCCGACTCTTAATTGCGCGTGTTGTACGTCAGATTTATAGAGCCGTATCTGGTTGACCCATTAGCTGATAGCTATGTTTCTAATAGCATCTTTATTCTGGCGAATACGGAGATAGAATATAATCATGTGTGGATGTTTAACAACCACCCGAAATTGATGACAGTTTCCTCAAGATGTTTCTGTTTGAAGATATAAGGAATATACGGCGTTGACGTTGGTCCGCTCAATATCGTTCACCAGTTTATAGCGGAGTTTGATCCTGGAACATGGTGGTCAAACGGAATATTCTATCTCATCTGCAGGTGTACGCATACAATTGACGCAGGACAAGAAGAGACCTGTTTTATATGTAATGAGTATGGACACCTCAGTACAAATTGCCCGCGTCAAGTCACGGTCTTAAAATCTACTTACGAACAACGTAAGAGGCAAACTTCAGCGGATCTAGTTCATTAACTGACAGCCATTGTGTCTAATCACGTTTATGGTTCAAATGGCTCTGAGCACTATGGGACTCAGCATCTTAGGTCATAAGTCCCCTAGAACTTAGAACTAATTAAACCTAACTAACTTAAGGACACCACACACACCCATGCCCGAGGCAGGATTGGAACCTGCGACCGTAGCAGCCCCGCGGTTCCGGACTGCAGCGCCAGAACCGCACGGCCACCGCGGCCGGCAATCACGTTTATGAGGGACAAGGCGAGCCATTACGTAATGGTCCTAGTGCATTTCCGCCGGTAGCCTCGAGTAAGGACTTCGCCTCTGTAGCTTCGCTCCTTCAACACTTTTACTTCAAAACAAGCCTCGATGGACGCAAGATGGTGAGGAATCAGACGTTTCCTCTTCGCTCTACTGAAAAGATTTCGCCGCAGGAGGCTTCTCCGTGCCCTCATTTTAGACCGGATGATAATATGTCGGGTGCTGTTCAAGATTCAAAAGCATCCAGCATTCTCTGCCACCTGAATCCCGAGACCGAGACAGCTTCTTCGGAATCAGAAGAAGATAGACCTGTTCTGGAGCTCCGTACTAATCTACACACTTGCCAGACATCCCTGAGTCTCTACCGTATTCCCTCCTTTCTTCTTTGCCCTCGAATGGGGAAAGCATGCCACAAGCCGCTGCCGATCAGAACCAGATCGGCCAAATGTGCCAGCAGCACACGTGGTGACGGTAAAAGACATCCCGTCAGTATCCGTTTTCGTTAATTCTCACGAGCCGCACCACCCACTTGTGTAAGAGTGGCGTGTATTATTTGCACCTGACACTGAATTTCCTCAGGACAGCTCACCCCCCATGTTGCCCCATGTGACAGTCGCCTTCCCGCACAGCAACAACAAACAACGGTTTCAACCTGAGCGCGTGGCAGCCACGGACTGTTACCGTTCATTTGAAAGTAATAAACTGCTTAGTTTTATTAATCAGTAGATGCAGGCCTAAGCCTCTCTTACCTTGAATGTGACCAGAATTAGTTCCGAGCTATTTACGATTCCGGTGCACTTTTCTACTTTCTTCAGTGTGGCTCCTGAACTAAGTACTGGTACTGCGTTACCATACAGAGATGGTATACCACTGACTGATTTCGAAGTTCTTGATAACGGCCGAGGAATAGGCTGCACCTTCTGTAACCTCATCTTAATTCTTCTTTATGCCCCTTCAGGATCTGGCCGTTCCATAGACCGTGCGCGTTTTTATACAGAGGATATAGTTTATTTATTTCCTAAAACTCGGCAGAAACTGCTTTTAAGCGCAGATTTTAATTGTTTTGCGTCCTGTGTAATATTAATTTTACCCAGGAACTAGAGGATTTGGTGCGTTCTTCGAAAACACTAGATACGAGGATCTGTCTGCATCTCACTATGGTCACGCATGCGCATTTTACAACTACCTCTAGCAGCCGATTCGATCGCTCTTATCTTTGACACTTTATGTGCACAGCTGTTAGCGATAGACGTGGTATCCGTTTGTTTCACTGTGCCGTCGCTGTAACTTTAAATCATGTGGCTCAGCCAATAAAACTCTATTTCCTCCCATGGATGTAAATCTCAATTTTCTTAAAGGATCCTTCCTTCGAGATAATCGTTTGAGTGGTTGGGCCCGTAGCTTGCAATCGCAGAACCCTTATCCTATTGTAATGGAATGGTGGTCAGGGTATGACTAACCTTTGCTCCGGGAAGCGTTAATGCGTTACGGCGCTGAGAGGGCGAGGGTTCTCCGTCTGTCACAAGAATTTTATAATTCAGCCTGGTATCCACTTCATGACGGTGCCAGACAAGCTGCCTTACGGAATATGGATATCCGGCATGTTAAGGTGAAAAATCTTCAGTTAAAGAGGCAACAACTGGAAGGACTCAGGGTGCTACCGATATCCCGCTCGTTCCTATAGGATGAACTGACCTCCTTATCTCACCATATCCGGTATCACGTCCCTTACTGACTCTGACGGCCACGCACTGACATCCCAACGTGATATTTCCACAGCAATCTATAATTACTTTACCGACCTTTATGATAACCCCCTACTAATACGACTGTCCCTGATAAGTTTACTAATCTCCTCGGTTACGTGGTTAATCCCGCATTAAATGGTCTCCTTCTACCGACCCTACTAGCGATGATGTATATCGACTTGTTCTTGATTCACTATCGCAAAAATCAGCGGGACGCGACGGTACTCCTAAGGAATTTTATGTACATTTTTGGCCTCTTATAGGCGATACCATTACGTCAATGGCAAATAAGATGACCCGGAGGGGTTTGATTTCTGATCCAGTCAAGGTTGGTAATCCTAACTCCGATGACAACCGGACATCCAGACACTGATAAATTCCGCCCGATAACCTTATTTAATTTCGATTAAAAACTGTCACCCGGGATGTCGATATTGCTAGAGAAAATTCTTCCTGTCCACCAAAGCTGTGTGCCCGGGCGCACGTTTCCGACTTCTGTAGTCGAATACCGCGTTTTTGTCCCGGTGGCTGCAGCTACTTCTGTCTCAGGAACTTTGCTTTTCATTGATTTTAGTAAGGCATTTGACCAGGTAAGTCGCGGTTTCTTGATGCATGTTCTGAAGGCGACCGGTCTCAATCATACTGCATGTCAGGTATTATCCAATCTTCTTACTAGTATTTAAACATCTATTGTGGTGAAGGGACAACTTACTACCCAGATCACAATCCGACGGTGGGTACCGCAGGGGAGCCCTCTCTCCACGTCGCTTTTTTTCTTGTCCTTAGAACCCCTGCTTGGCCGTAATGCTGATCAGTTTCGTGGCTGGATGATATTAGGAGAAACGTTCTCGGAACGAGCGTATGCGGATGTTGTTATGGTAGTGCTACGTCATTTCGATGATATTTACTTGCTCAATGGCATACTGGATTCCTTTCTTTCTCTCTCTGGGGCCCTCGTTAATGAACGGTAATGCACTCTATCACCATTGCAGGGTTTTTAACACATTGTCATTCCATGGGCAACGGTTGTTGCTCGCCACAAATTGCTGGGAATTAACGTGTATCACTGTCCGATGAAAATGGCTGCACTCAATTGGCAAGGAGGTGACGAATCGAATCAAATGGCAATTCGCTTACACAAACGCCGTTCGCTTAGTCTTCTTCACAAAATACTGATATTAGATCCCTCCGTTTCCAGCAAAGTGCACTATGTTGCACAAATATTCCCGCTCTCCGCGATGATGACGCACAACTGATCCATACGTCGGGTCGTTTCCTTTGGAAACGTCATATTATTCGACTTCGGTATGAAGTGGTTGCAAGGCCCCGTCCCCTTTGGGGGTTGGGACTTCCCAATATCAAAGTGAAGGATTCATTACTGTTTATACGGCGTACTGTTTTAACGTGTACTCGAGCTGCTCATTCTATTACATCTCGCTTATTTATGTGTCTTCAACCGGCCAGTCTGACTCCACCCACCGATGTTGGCCGGATCAATACTACACTGTGGCCAGTACGTGAATTTTATATAATATAAGTTTTCTGGGAGCTGATACTTTATCAGTGACTCACCTTACCACCAGATCCTGGCTTTCTCGTCGGGGAGTACAACCATCCCTCTCCCCAGTTGAAATGGCCGCGCCACTGGTATCCTGGAAAACAGTGTGGTTTCACGTTAGTTTTCCTATCCTCCCTATGGAAGTCGCCTCATCATTGTACAGGGTCACTCACAATCTGATGCCGGCCAACGAACGCCTCCATCGCATAGGTCTCAGTCCGAGTGGTCTTTGCGACACATGTTATCAACCTGATACATTACCACAAAGGTTCGTCGCTTGTGGACGAGAAAAATAGCACTGAAGCCACCGACGACTGGCTCTCCTTATCCGATATCTGAAGCTGCTTTCTCGGTCGAAGTTCCTGTGTGTCCAGACTTTTCCGTTTTCCCTCGGACCAAGACTAATTCGATCGTATGGCTGCTAGGACACTACAACCACTATGTAGTCTGGTATGACAACGATACTGACCCCTTCCTTTCCGCCAGTATATGGTGACTGCTCATTTGCAGTGGTAGAGGCTTCCACATTGTCGTGTTTTATTTGCAAATATGTAGCACCTTGTCTTTAATCGTCAAGGAATTGGGTAGTTCTTTTCTTTTGATTTTTTATTCCTCTGAAGTTTTTTCTTATTGGTTTCTTCCTAGAGAAAAAATTTGTTTCCCTTTGAGTCCCGGAATTATGGAATTTTTGTCTAATAGGCGTTGTTGTAATAAAACAAATAACAGCAACAATAAAGACAACGTTTACGAAAATATAAACAAATAAAAACCAAATAAAAAATAAAAAACGTGAAATAAAAACCATGCCCTGTGAGGGACCAGCGCTGCGACAGGTGAGGCGGAGGCATCGTGGACAGGCCTTGGGTTTCGACCCCTGCCCGCCTTGTCTCCATCTAGCCTGAAGCTGACTGTGTTCGTTCATTCCTGTTAGCAAAAAATGGATATAAAATGCAGACTGCGAATAGCAAGAGAACCATTAAAAATCATAAGGCGGCAGCTCACGATAAGCGAGAAACCCGGGTTCGTGTTCCGGTCCAGCAAAAATTTTCATTGTCATCATTCTGTTATACAACTGATGGTTGTCCATATTTGCCACTGCGAATGCACTGCATGTATTTCATGACGGCTGTAGTAGCAGCAGCATTGGTGCCTGTTGCTGCCCACGACAACTAACTGCCCACATCGTTCTACAGACCGAACATTAATTCACATCTAACTATACAGGGTGTTTGTAAATCCCGTTACAAACTTCTAGAGCTTGTAGAGGGGAGTAAGTACATAATATTTTGAACAAGAACTTATGAGCGGAAAAGTACCGTTTTCGTGCTACAGCCATTTGAAAACATGTTTGCTAGGTAGGTATGAAACAGGACAGTCATCGTGGGGGATCTTTAAGTCGGATCGCCTGATGTCATTTGACGTCTGTCATACCTCTCTGACCTGGTTTGTGCCTCATTCACGTGTCTGTGAGTGTTAGAGCTACATGGCTGAGTACACGTTTGCAGAATACACCGACACGATTCTTCTGAATGGTGAAGCGCACGGTAATGGAAGAGCTACTTGTCGCCTTTACCAAGATCGTTCTTTTACAATGTCCAACTGCACCGCAATCACCACAACTGCGCAAAGGCTACTGAAATAGGTACCTTCAACGTCAGCAGGCGTGACTGGTGCACCAAGGAGACGACGTACATCGGAACTGGAAGAGGCCTTACTGCATCACGATGAAGGGAAACCGCCAATGAGTACAGGAACAATATCTTTGACTATTGAGGAGTGGAACTGTAAAACAAGTGATGGACTGTGTCACGCCTAATGAATTACTTGTAAAAGTGGTCGCGTTACCATAATGTCTTCAAATGGTTGCCGCACGGAGACGGTACGTTTCCGGACATAGGTTCCTATTCCAAGTATTATCTACTCCCATCCCCTCCTAGAAGTCTGTAACGGGAATCTCCGAACACCTGTATGTTTCAAATGCAACGTTGTCAAGATGATGTTGAGTCTGAAACTTCCAACAATCTGATTAACCATCAGTTCACTGCTCTAAAAGTGCAGTTCCGTCAATTACACATCAATCATTAACCGTTTGAAAAATATGAAGCCGAATAGCTTCCTGAGCAAAAACGCGTATCAAGAAATTGTGGAAGAAACGCCGTAGGTTGTGGATTCGAGCTCCAGTGTGGTAGTTTCATACATCTCGTTGGTAGTGCATTGCTGCAGAAGAAGGTCTGTAAACTGTATATTACCTCAAGCAGCTGGAGGAAGGTTACAACTTAGCCACACAATGAGTGTGGTGCAGTTGCACAAACACGGCGGTTTGTATCTGTTTGGCGAGGTAGGGGACGGTTAACCCGCAGGGCAGTCTTAGAGGCGGCCGTGTTTTCTCAAGTCCGCGGGCCTTTGCAGCGAACAATGCGGCAGCGGCGGTGATTAGAGCGGTCCCGCCCTGGGGCGCAACTGTCCAGCGCCTCGCCCTTCAAACAGTTCTTTCATTATTTCTTTAAAGAAGAGCGTGCACACATTCCACCAGCCAGTTCATCCCGTCTTTCATTCCTCCTAGTACTCCCTTCCTTCCCTGAGGCCTCACAATCCAATTACTGAAGTAGGCCACCGGGCTGGTGGCTCACGTATGATGCTGTCCGTTGCAACTAAATCCATTCCTTTTGTTAGCGCTCTCTTAAAAAGGCGAATATTTTCAGTAACTCGTTTGTTACAAAAAAAGTGTTTTCTCCCGTGTATGTATATAGATGTTTTAATTCTGGAGGAGAACAGTGTCAACTGCTAAATCGATAAATTCTAAGCAAAACGGTGCATTGTCCTTAGATGAAAGTCAGATCAGAAGATTAACAAGTACGATGACATGAAATAGTCAAAGTCTCTAAATGAAATGTTATTGAAGTATCGGTCACTTACTACGGTTCATTATTGCTGTATTATTACCGTTTCATTTTCGTTGGTACTTGTGTGTACATACCAAGCCGACTGTACTATATTACGTAAATGGTACTTCTGATGTTAAAAAAAAAAAGAAAATACATGTGGAGCACGCTACTGTCAAGAGCTCAAACTAGCACATCATAGTAACAGGCGAAATATACAATTATTCCTTCAACAAATTCCGATTCTGTTCCACAGCTTTGATAAAATTCTGAAATGACATTGAGTAAAATCGTGAGTTGCTGTTTAAAGCATTTTTAATAGAAAATTAACAATAAATTACGGTGTTGAATAAAGTAATTTCTACATTTCACCGAAACTGGCTAGGAAAGAAAGAAGAAATAGCCTAAACCATTCGGAAACGTTAGTGAGATTTTGTCTTCTGGTTCTATGATGCCTTCCATAAAGTAAAAATTAACGAATACGTAGATGCAGCAACTGATGTCTGGCAGTTGATTGAGTGGTACGGTAGTTCCCTGTGCAAATACATAAAATTTTATGTGCGGGGTATTAACTGAATTATGCAAGTAGATTGGGATCTCTTAGAACGTCCAAGACGGTTTGTAAATTGGTGCTTTTTCTGACTTCAGGATACTATGGTAGTAGTGAGACATGATTGTTTTCACTTGTTTAATCTCTCTGACATAGCCGCTCGCTAATCACAATACTGCTCACTCGAAAAGAGTAAATCCTCTTTTGGTGTTGAATTCAAATGTCCGCCGAGTGGTTCGAATTCAGGTTTCCTGCGATTTTCTAAAATCACTTTAAGCGAATATCGTGACAGTTTCATCAACAGAGTCAAAGACGATTCCGTCTGTTCGCCTTCATGGGCCAGCTGGCGGGCTCTGTCTCGAACAGAACAGAGATGTTACACTCTAACCGTCTTGACAGCGCACTCGTCCTTTGTGATTTTTATTTATTGTTCGACACAGAGATATCTACAGACTTTTTTGCCCTTTGTTGGTGTCTCTGATTTCAGATTTTCTCTGAACGCATTATTGAAAAGCAGAACGCTATGCGCCGTATTTCAAACCGTTATCTACTTGCCAAAACAAATGTTATACGTGTCCTCGACTGTTACTAACTTCATGATGTTCATTGCCATACATATTGTCAGTTGGCTTCATTATCATTTAGCCTTAGATCTCAGACCAATAACCATTGGTACACGTATGATTGAAAAACTCTCTAAACGTCACTAAATACCTTATCCTGCTTCGATACCTATCCCGATATTGCAGTTAAAGAAGGTCCAAATGCAGAATTTACTGGCGAATTTCACTGATTAAATCTTCCCTTGTGGTCCACAGTCTTAAGTTCCTTAGAGAAATTGTAAACTCTCCAGAACGTTACTACAAGAAGGATGGAAAGTAAAATCAGGATTTATCACCTCCATCGACGACAATGGCATAAGATAACGGTCACGAACTCATACTGGACAAGGATGGAGCAGTAAATCGACCAATCTCTTCCCAAAGAAACCACATAGCTAAGTTTCCATATCCTGACGGGGATACGAACCCTACTCCGCCGAACACGAGTCCTGTGTCTTCGTCACTGAGGCACCACACCGGGCGTTGCATCAAGTTCGGTATAAAGTAGAGCTCCTTGTGCATTTTTTATGAATCATTGGTGAATTATCGGAAGCAATCACTGCTGAAACACTTAAGCATCTAATCTTCATACTTAATCACAATAACACTAGAAATCAGTTCTTCTTAGATGGGTTGAAATCCGGCCACCATAATTTAGATTCCTGTGACTTATCGGAACCATTTTACGTGAACGCCGTAATTTCTTCTTCAGTGTCCCCCAAATCCCAATCCAGTTTACTAACTACTCCATCTTTAGTTGATCGTTCTACAAACAGGATGTTACCTATAAACTTTCTTTCACCAATTCAATAAATGTGAAGCACTCTATCTTACTTTCAACGTTCCTGTCATCGGTGTTCACCTCGATGGTGACGCCAATTTTGTCTCTCCCATTTCGAGTATTCTTGTCTGTAAAGGAATATTCCTCTCTGTAAAGAAGTGTCCGCTGCTCTGAAACATCCCGGCAGAATTAATCCAAGTACCGGAATGGGACTATTTCCGGAAAACTTGTGTTTTGGGACAACCCTCTGTTACCGAGTTAGCCAACCAGGCTGGGCGTCAGCTAGCATCTCTCTGCCACATTCCAGTCTTTGCAGAAACTGTCCTGCATACTTGGGTGGAATATTTTTTATAGCAGAAAGGTTACTGCGGAGAAATAACTTAGCCAAAGTCGATGAGTTCGTCCAGAATAATGTTTGAAAATAGGAGATAGCTGTTTGCAGAGCTGAATTTGTGAAAAGGATTTGTGAATGGTGCTTGGATAACATACTCTGAAGGGCATTATATGTGACACTTAGTGTTAACGTGCCAGGAGGTTTCAAAAACACTAGATACGTTATTCAGTTGCTTTTGCGTAGTCGGTGTAAGACGCGAAATCCATTTCTGCTTTAATTGATCTACCAACTTTATCTAAAAGGTTGATGCTGGGGATCATCAAAATAAAATTTCTGATCACGTGAAAAGCTTCTTAAATCATCGAGCTTTCGTTACTACGGAAAGAAATCAATACGGATGAAGAGACTTTTATTGATATTGTTACTATTTTAGAAGAGTTTGGTTCTGGTCACGACTCGATATTTTTCTTGCTATTTCCTCCCTACAAATTTTAATTCCACACTCTCGATAATATGTTCTCCGAATCCGGCAAATTCTTCAGTTTCTCGGCATGTTTTGAAATACTCTGGATGAATCCTGTTTTTTTGGGAAAAGAACTTGTTTCTAATTAAAATAAATATTTTATTGCTATTTATAGCCAAGTAAGATGTGGTACAGTAATTTATACTGCGTTTTAGTCAAATAGAAGCACATTCAGAAGTGTAAGTCTTCGGTATTCTCTTAATCACATTCCAGAATGATCTCCACATCAGAAACTGTGTGAATGGTATCTCACTGACATTGAAACATCACCAACTCGATCTAGTATTTTAGGGAGAAAAAAAGCACATTAGCCTGACCTCCTGAATGTATAGCTTTTAAACTTCGCTCATGACGATTTTTTGTCACTCGCTCCGCCCCCGAGGCCGAAGACAAAGACACGTCGTGGAGCGTGCGTCACAGTCCGTGGCACTGCAGGTCTTACGCGTGCCAAAAGATGTCTCCGGCGGGAAGCATGAAACTATTTCTGACAAGTACAATAATTCTGGACTGCGTATTTAAATACATGCAAATTCTCGATAGGACAGACAAAGTAAGATCTTTAGTCGGTATCTTTTCAATTAAATATTGATTTCCAGTGGTCCCTGCACGGAGGCGAGCGTTCGCGAACTGTGGCGGACAAGCCGACTAGTGTGATTCACACGTTGGTTCCAGGGCGGTATATCTCTTTGGCGCCGCTCCGCCCCACAGCAGCCGCCGAATGCCTGAGCAACGAACTCTGTGCAGCGGAGTGACGAACAGAGCCCTCCTATTTGAGGAATGTTGATGGCAAGGGAAGAGAAGAGTGGGCGTCAGCACTGACAAACATGTTTTGAAACCCTGTTAGAGAACACCTTATTTTGCACGAAAACACATATTTGCACTCACACATATATGTTCAGTACCATGCCTGAGAATCAAAATGAATAACCTAAGCAACTGAAGAATCATCTTTGTTTTTCAATTGCAAAAAAAAAAAATCACAAAAATAATGGCACTACGCTACATTCCTTAGCGTCGCACTTACCTCTTCCGTTAATTTACGCCCCATTTCTGAATCGCAACATTAAAGTGTTCAAAGCAAAGAGATCTCTGGCATCAGCTAAAGGTTGTAAACCAGGCACTATGACACAATGAACAAAGTACTATCACTCGTTTGTTCACGGACAATATGAACACGAACCTTTTACTATGCTGTGCAGTACTTTTCGCTTGGGCATTAGGCGCCTGCAGTATGGCGGAACGAGTGAGGAACAAACTGTGCGTGCAATGTTTAAAAGCTGTACATTCAGAATGTCATAATAGCGTCATAAAAGAATTACGGCCCAAATTTTCGCTCAGGATCGACTACTGGGACGGATATCTTGCTAGTGTGCTTTTTTGTCATTAAGATATGAGGTAGAGTTGGCGATGTTTGCTCGTGGGTCATTCTTAACATAGTCGACCAGTGATTTTGAAATTTATGGTATTCATGCTACACGTCTCCTGATGAAACCCTTGGTGGGTCTAATCGAACGCGCTGACGTAGTTCTTAAGACAATGAAAGAGCATTTTTCTAATCCTGTATCGGTGACCCTGGTTAATATTTTTCATCGCTTCTCTAAATCACTTCTTGTGAGTTCCGGTGCAAGACTACGACCAGTTCCCTTCCGATTAGTACTATTGGGTCGTCTTAACAAAGATGTCCATGTAACGTAACGCATCTAACTTTTGTCATTTAGGTTTTTAACATCTCAGTCTCTACATTTGACTCACACGGGTAACGTTCGCTGCATGCAGTGAAAATGTCTACACATATGGACCGTAATGCTGGGCAGTAGTCAAAGCTTATCTAGAACATACTGTAAATAGAACGCTCCTCGCCACATTTAAGGACTTAAGATATTGTACAAGTTTTGAGGAACTCTGCCTACCCTCAGGATATGTGAATTCAATACAAAATATAGCTAGCGTACATCTCATAACGAAAAGGGCTCAGTATTTATTAAATTTTGTCAGTACATATAAATAAATAAAGTAAAGAAGTGACACGAGTCTCTTTGAATGCCTTATACTTGCAACTGCCCCAATAAACGTAGGAAGACTATGGTTTAACTTCGGCGGACGACAAAACCATTAGAGACACAGTATAAGGTCGAATGCGGGAAGGAAATAGGCCGTTCTCTTTTCGAAGAAACTATCCCAGCATTTATCTTAAGCAATTAGGGGAAGCACGAGAACATAAATCTCGACGTAAGAGCAGGTATTTGACCCTAGGCCTCCAGAACGTGGGTGCAATCCCGTGAACAATGCGCCATCTCGCTGGGTGCACAAAAGAAGCGTAGAGGATGGATACCCTGGGAAGATAGAGAGACTGTATGTAAATTACGGTATTACAGCAGGCGGCTCGGCTAAATCTGGCCAAAGAGGCTACTTGGGAATATCGCAATGAACCTCCTCATATTGCAAGCTGTGCGTAGTGTGAGATGTCATCTGCCAGTTACAACTGTATCGAATGGTGGTGTCTTTACGCGATCTACGAGCCAAATACCCACAGTCAAGGATACTCGATTCACGCGTCCGATAGAAGGAAGACGCTCTTTTTGAGAATTTCGTCTGCAATATTGATTTATGTACAAACAACAAAAAGAAAGTACAGTAACTGCATATGAGTTTACGATGATTTCGTTATGCGGTACGTGAGAGAATCAGTGTCATCTTGTCGGATAAACAATCTGTGCTCACTCAGCTTAAATATTTTCATCGTGAGCGGAAGAACTACCGGATAGCTAACGAGAGGGAATGCAAACGTCTCAAAAATGAGGTCGACAGCAAGTGCAAAAAGACTAAGCAGGAATGGCTAGAGGACGAATGTAAGGGTGTAGAAGCCTACAGGAAAATTAAAGAGACCTCTGGAGAAAAGGAACCACTGGTATGACTATCAAGAACTCAGATGAAAAACCACTACTAAGCAAAGAAGGGAAGCTGGAAGGTGGAAGGAGTATGTAGAAGGTTTATACAACGGCAATGTAGTTGATGGCAGTGTTATGGAATTGGAAAAGGACGTAGACGAAGACGAGATGGGAGATATAATGCTGCGTGAAGAATTTGACAGACCACTGAAAGGTCTAAACAAGTCGCCGGGAGTAGACAACATTCTGTTAGAACTACTGATAGCCTTAAGAGAGCCAGCCGTGACAAAACTCTTCCATCAGGTGAGAAATATGTATGAGACAGGCGAAATACCTTCAGACTTCACGAAGAATATAATAATTCTAATTCCAAAGAAAGCAGGTGCTGACGGGTGTGTTAACTACCAAACTATTAGTTTAATAAGCCACGATTGCAAAATACTAACACGAATACTATACGTTCGAGTGGAAAAACTGGTAGGAGGCGACCTATTGGATGATCAGCTTGGATTATATAGAAATGTAGGAACAAGCGAGGCAGTACTGACCTACGACTTATCTTAGAAGAGAAGTTAAGGAAAGACTAACCTACATTTATAGCATTTATAGACTTAGAGAAAGCGTTTGACAATGTTGACTTGGATGCTCTCTTTCAAATTCTGAAGGTGGCAGGTATAAAATACAGGGAACGAAAGGCTATTTATAATTTGTACAAAAGCCAGATGGCAGCTATAAGGGTCTAGGCGCACGAAAGCGAAGCAGTGGTTGAGAATGGAGTGACACAGAGTTCTAGCCTATCCCCGAAGTTATTCAATCTCTATACTGAGCAAGCAGTAAAGGAAACAAAAATTGGAGTAGGAATTAAAAACCATGAGGTTTGCCGATATGATATCTGATACAGCAAAGGAATGGGAAGAGCAGTTGAAGGGAGTGGACAGTGTCTTAAAAGGAGGATATAAGAACACGAAAACAAGGATAATGAAATGCCGACGGAATTAGATCAGGAAATGAGAAACTTGTAGGCGCTTCAGTCTGGAACAACGCGGGTGCTACGGTCACAGGCTAGAATCCTGCCCCTTGCATGGATGTGTGTGATGTCCTTAGGTTAGTTAGGTGTAAGTAATTCTAAGTCCAGGGAACTGATGACCTCAGATATTAAGTCCCATAGTGCTTAGAGCCATTTGAACAATTTGGGTAGTAAATGAGTTTTGCTATTTGGGCAGCAAAAATGGTTCAAATGGCTCTGAGCACTATCGGACTTAACATCTAAGGTCATCAGTCCTCTGTAACTTAGAACTGCTTAAACCTAACTAACCTAAGGACATCACACACATCTATGGCAGGATTCGAACCTGCGACCGTAATGGTTGCGCAGTTCCAGACTGATGTGCCTAGAACCGCTCGGCACCTCCGGCCGGCTTGGGTAGCAAAATAAATGATGATGGTCTAAGTAGAGAGGGTATGAAATGTAGATTGGCGATGGCAAGGAAAGCCTTTCTGAAGAAGAGAAATTTGTTAACATCGAGTACAGATTTAAGTGGCAAGAAGTGTTTTCTGAAAGTATTTGTACGGAGTGTAGCCATGTACGGAAGTGAAACATGGAAGATAAACAATTTAGACAAGAAGGAAATAGAAGCTTTTGAAATGTGGCACTACAGAAGAATGCTGAAAATTAGATGGGTAGATCACGTATCTAATGAGGAGGTACTGAATAAAATAGGGGAGAAGAGGAATTTGTGGCGCAACTTGACTAGAAGAAGGGATCGGTTGATAGGACAAGTCCTTAGGCATCAACGGATAACCAATTTCATATTGTAGGGCAGCGTGGAGTGTAAAAATCGTAGAGGGAGAGATGAATACACTAAGCAGATTCACAAGGATGTAGGTTGCAGTAGTTATTCGGAGACGAAGAGGTTTTCAGATGATAGAGTAGCGTGAAGAGCTGCATCAAATTAGTGTCTGGACTGAAGAGAACAACGACGACATCCCAGGAGACAACGGTTTTCGTACGTCCGTTGGATGTAAATGGTTACACTGTCTCCAGACACTGTATTGAACCCCGCTACGTCATACTGGAAAACGAGGTTGGTGTCTCTCTTGCAAAGGAAGCGGTGATCTTAGGTGCAGTCGGTTCCAGTGGCGGATCTATTACCAGAATACAAGAAGGGGATTCACAATGAGGGCAAATAATGGGAAACCTTGGAGATAATTGGAGGAAAACTCTAGACAAATACAACGCCAGCACATTCAGCCTATCCATAATGGGCAGCGTATGTTAAACGAAATACGTATTACAGCTGTGATCAGTAACATATGAAATATTTCTTTATGTTCATGGACTAGTTTTAGAACCTTTTCAGGCTTACCTTTAGACGAGGCATGAAAAACTTTATATATTCGTGTTTAAAGCATGATTCTGGGTAGTGGAGCTTTCTTCATGAGGCAATATGAGTTTTATTGGTGTTAACAGCAACGTAGCAGCTTCCTTTTTCACTGCGTATTAGCCACAGAGATAAACATCATTTATAAACGTTCCCCATTTATTACTATTAATTTGCAAACAGTGAATGTCACCAGCAGGCCAGCAATGTGCATGTGCTATACAATGGCAAACGTGAATATATAAGCTTTTGCAAGCCTGAGCTGACGACGAACCTGAGGAATCTCGAAACCAAATTCATGATATTGAATAAATATGTCATAAGTTACTGGTCGTAGCATCCCTTGTTAATATTTTATATAACGCCAGAAGTATCCGACAGGTCTTGGCATTGTGGAGTCCCGTATCCACTGCTACTCGCCGTTTCCACAGCGAAATCGGAGTTCAAAAGCTGCTAATTTACATAGCAACTATACAGGATAAGCACAGTACCATCCACCTGTCTGTGACTGCGGCGAAGGGGAAGAAAGGGCACCTACCATAAAAGTTGCTGAGGACTGTTGTGTGTAAAAAATATCGGTTGTCAACATTTGTGTCATAGAAACTATGCAGGATAAGCACAGTACCATCCACCTATCTGTGACTGCGGCGAGGTGGAAGAAAGAGCACTTACCATAAATGTTGCTGAGGACTGTTGTGAGTAAAAAATGTCGGTTGTCAACATTTGTGTCCACACTATTAGCAACGACAAACCTTGCAGTGTATAAAGAACTCCACTCCTGTCTAACAAAAGGTAAAAGATAAATATGAACTATCTTATGCGAATCCATGAATTTTGTTAATCTGCTGCGCTAGTGTCAGTCCTAGTCGAGGGAAAGGCAAATGCTATCAAAATTCAATGAAGGCGCGGTTGAGTGATGAAACCAGGGGCCGCTGGCAGAGTGTGGTAACAGACGACAGCCTTGTTTTGAGTGGAGCAGCAACGAGGCAGGAAACTGGAGCGTTGCTTTAAGTTATGAGGCGGGGCACAAAGTAAGAGCCAGGAGTAGCGATTTGTAAATGGCTGACGTGTGGGAATTTATCCCTGCCTTAGTTTCTGTATCTCTCTGACACTACGTCAGAAGCGAGGGAGAAACCAATATTAATAGACGGACAATTTTACCTTGACAGAGTGTACCAGGTCAGTGGAGCGTCGGGACAGGCCTGTGCTGGTCTACACTTGTAGGGGCCTGTCTGGCAGCAGTGTTGTAAATATTTGGCATAAACTTGTACTTTATTTCTATGTACTTGTTCGGGCTATATTCAGCCTCTGGGGACACAACACTGGGGTGGGATGGAACAGCAGCCTTGAACTTGGAGATCAGATAGTCTGCCTGAAAGAGGGTACTGACAGCGGCTAGCAGCGGGTCCAGAAGGGGCTCGGTTCCACTCCAGTGTACTACCCACGTTCGCTTCCCACCTTGCGTACCAGGGTCCGGGCAAGGTGTACGCTGCGGGAGGCGCAGCAGCACTGCGACGGTGGTGAGTGTTGCCATGCGGCAAGCACCACTAGCGGCAAGTTGCGACACAGCGTCCAGGAGTGCGTAGGTTCGAGTCCGGTTCTGTCCTGGGAGCAGCCACGTGTGACCAGTACATCCACTTTCGTCCCATGGTCAAACAGAGCAGGCCAAACGGGGCCGAGGGTGGCGAGGACCAGGGACTGTAGCAGTCTCCAGAATCGCGGGCATCAGAGCGGTGCGAGTCGCAATGCATCGGAGGGCGGCGACCGGGAGAGCGGCTTACTTCCATCGGCGGGCTGCCTTGTTGACGACAGCAGCAGCGTTGGCATACGAGGAGTCTGCTGAGATGGCTGGACTCGCGGGACATTGGCGGGCCGCACGCTAACACTATGATTCACCATCCAGTACTGTAAATTAGCTGAATGAAGCAATGTTACCAAATACCGCTGTATCACTCTGAGCTGTCCCTCGACGCTCTTGAATATGCTCGGCCGCCTGACGACATATGGCGCAGTGGGTCCCGCCTTTAACTCTGCCATCTGGAGTCCTGGGTTTGACCCCCAACCCGGCAACAAATCTCAGTGCATAGTTTCAGTTTTTTGTCTATGGTTTTATATTATAACTAGTGTCCTGCACCCGCTTCACAGGGGTAGCACTAAGTTCTTCAGCCAGATGACTTCTCTCGCTCAACGGTGATGAATGATATACACAAATGTTCCTTCTGAATTACCCTAGATATTAGTGAAACAGATTCTGGTCGAGCTTCGCTTCTGTCTGGAGTTGCGGTGGCTATTTAAGACTTTTCTCGCCACATGCTGCCTCCTCTGTAGCTCACCACCTTGTAGCAGTCATCATGGGCACGAGATGTCACTCCAAACAACAACTACATATAACGGGAAGATAAGAATACAAATGTTACACACAAATCATTACTATAATTATAAGCTATGTGAACAAACCTTCTGGGTGAATCATTCTATCTATTACACTAAACAGTACAAAAATTCCTACACTATTTCCTGAGCATAGCCTTTAGATACACCCAAAAACGTGCCTGTATACTTTCATTTATAATATGCACAGACAAGTAGAGTCATTTGTATCAAGGGAATGGCATTTACTTGATTTTCGTGTTTATATCGTTTTGTTTAGTTGTATATACACTGAAGCGCCAAAGGTACTGGTATAGACCTGCATATTCAGATACAGAGGTATGTAACCATGCAGAATACGGTGCTGCGGTCGGCAACGCCTGTACAAGACAACAGGTGTCTGGCGCAGTTGTTAGATCGGTTACTGCTGCTACAATGGCACGTTACCGGGATTCAAGTGAGTTTGAACGTGGCGATATAGTCGGCCCACGAGCAATGGGACACAGCATCTCCGAGTTAGCGATGAAGTTGGGATTTTCTAGTACGAGCATTTCACGAGTGTACCGTGAATGTCAGGAATCCGGCAAAACATCAAATCTCCGACATCACTGCGGCCGGAAAAAGATCCCGCAAGAATGGGACCAACGATGACTGAAGAGAATCGTTCAACGTGGCAGAAGTGCAACCCTTTCGCAAATTGCTGCAGATTTCAATGCTGGACTGTCAACAAATGCCAGCGTACGAACCATTCAAAGAAACATCATTGATATCGGCTTTCGGAGCCGGGAGGCCGCTCCTGTACCCTCGCTGACTGCACGACACAAAGCTTTACGCCTCGCCTGGGCCCGTCAACACCAACATTGCACTGTTGATAACTCGAAACATGTTGCCTGGTCGCACGAGTCTCGTTTCGAATTGTGTCAAGCGGATGGACGTGTACGGGTATGGAGACAGCCTCATGAATCCTTGGAGTCTGCATGTCATCAGTGGACTGTGAGCTGTTGGAGGCTCTGTGATGGTGTGGGGCATGTGCAGTTGGAACTATATGGTACCACTGATAGGTGACACGTACGTAACCATCCTGTCTGATTACCTGCGTCCATTCATGTCCACTGGGCATTCCGACGGTCTTGGGCAATTCCAGCAGGACAACAGGACAATGCGACGCCACTCACGTCCAGAATTGCTACAGAGTGGTTAAAGAATACTCTTCTGCGTTTAAACACTTCCGATGGCAACCAAACTCCCCAGTCATGACTATTTTTGAGCATAACTGGGATGCCTTGCAAGCTGCTGTTCAAAAGAGATCTCCACACCTTCGTACTCTTGCGGATTTACGGACAGCCCTGAAGGATTCATGGTGTCTATTGCTTCCAGCACTACTTCAGACATTAGTCGATTTCATAACACGTCGTGCCCGCATCTCGTGGTCGTGCGGTAGCGTTCTCGCTTCCCACGCCCGAGTTCCCGGATTCGATTCTCGGCGTGGGTGTTGTGTGATGTCCTTAGGTTAGTTAGGTTTAAGTAGTTCTAAGTTCTAGGGGACTGATGACCATAGATGTTAAGTCCCATAGTGCTCAGAGCCATTTGAACCATAACAAGTCGTGTTGCGGCACTTCTGAGTTCTCGTGGGGCCCTGCACGTTATTCAGCAGGTGTACCAGTCTCTTTGGCTCTTCAGTGTAGCAGCTGTATGTAATTCTCGTTTATTTCCCTGGATCGTTCTATGGGGTGTGCTCAATGTACAACAAAACATATGTGTATTCCAGAACGAAGTCTTACTCTGCGCTGGGCTGTTTGCTGATACGAAACTTCTTGGCAGATTAAACCTGTGTGCAAGACAAGGACTCGAACCTGGACCTTTCCTTCCTCAAGCAAGTGCTCTACCAATTGATCTACTCAAGCACGACCCACGACCCCAGCACTTCATCTCATACGTTCCAAATTTCACGTTTCACCTTAGAAACCTTCATTATTATTAGGATTCCAGGAAGAGAAGATACTGCGGACACATGGCGTAGCCTTAGCCTGCCAGAAGTAAAGCTGTGAAGACGATTTGTAATTCGTGCTTGTGCAACCTACCGGTAGAACACATGTCCGTGAAAGACAAAGGCCCTGGGCTCGCGTCACAGTCTGGCATACAGTTTTAATATGCCATGAGGTTTCATATCAGTGCTTATTCCGTTGCAGATTGAGAAACTCATTACGGAAACAGTTCGCTAGGCTGTGGCTAAGCTATATCTCCGTATTATCCTTTCTTCCAGAAGTGCCAGTCCCGCAAGATCAGTAGGAAAAGTTCTGTGAAGTTTGGGAATCAGGGGATGAGGTACCGGCAGAAGTAAAGCTGAGAGGACAGACCTTGAGTCGTGCCAGGGTTGCTCTGCTGGTGTAGCACTTCGTACGAAACGTAAAGGTCGCAGATTCTATTCCCGATCCGGCACACAGTTCTAATCCGCCAGGAAGTTTCATATATGAACATTACCAAACGTTATCTGCAAATAAGAAAACTCTTTAAACTGGCATCGGGTGATATTAACATAAAATCTTTCAAATGTCTCTAACCACTATGGAACTTAACATCTGAGGTCATCAGTCTCCTAGACTTAGAACTACTTAAACCTAACTAACTTAAGGACATCACACACATCCATGCCCGAAACAGGTTTCGAACCTGCGACCGTAGCAGCAACGCGGTTCCGGACTGAAGCGCCTAGAACCGCTCGGTTACAGTGGCAGGCCATAAAATCGTATCTCGATTCTTTGGTAATTCGGGGACATAAAACTTTCAGCAGGACATACCAGTTTCTGTAAATATTGTACACGTAGGTTAGTTCTGCAATAAGTGAACTTGGAGCAGCAGGTAAATGGAATTTTCTCTGGTTCTAACAAGGCTTAGTATATGTGATCGGCAATTAGCTGAGTTATTATTCCTGATCTACAGGAAGTAAGAGGATGCGCAAAAGAAAGGCACAGCTTACTGAACGGTTCTTTAGTTATTTCGTTACGAAATTACGTTGAACCCTGGTGCGGAACAGTGAATGGAAATCTTAAGCTTAGATTGTACTGCGAGGTCGACAATGAACAAAGCGAACTCACGGCTACTGCTGATGCAGTATAGTTTGCGGATAATCCACGTCAGTTGCACAAATGTGTATACCTTATGTCCTAACTGATTAGACGCAAGTTCCCGTGCAAGGATAGGTCGGTTTCTCATCTTTTACCAGGAGCTATTAAATGCAATACCGCGTTGGATTGTTCTATTTATTTATTTACACGTAGAGTTACGTAGGACCAAATTGAGGAGCAAATATCCAAGGTCATGGAACGTGTCAGTACATGAACTTACAAGATAAAAGTAATAACACAAAAATTAAATGTTCATGAACATGAAAAAAATCTGTCCATAAGTTTAAGTAAACGCTATCAGCATTACAAAAGAATCAGCTTAATTTTTCAAGGAACTCCTCGACAGAACAGAAGGAGTGACCCTTGAGGAAACTCCTCAGTTTCGATTTGAAAGCGCGTGGATTACTGCTAAGATTCTTGAATTCGAGCGGCAGCTTATTGAAAATGGATGCAGCCGTATACTGCACACCTTTTTGCACTAGAGTTAAGGAAGTCCGATCCAAATGGAGGTTTGATTTCTGCCGACTATTAACCGAGTGAAAGCTGCTTATTCTTGGGAATAAACTAATATTGGTAACAAGAAACGACAATAATGAATATGCATATTGAGAGGCCAATGTCAAAATACCCAGACTCGTGAACAGAGGTCGAAAAGAGGTTCGTGAACTCACACCACTTATTGCCCAAACCGCCCGTTTCTGAGCCAAAAATATCCTTCTAGAATGGGAAGAGTTACCCCAAAACATAACACCATACGACATAAGTGAATGAAAATAAGCAAAGTAGACTAATTTACGTGTCGAAGTATCACTCACTTTTGATACCGTTCGAATAGTAAAAATGGCAGTATTAAGTCTTTGAACAAGATCCTGAACGGGGGCTTTCCACGACAGCTTACTATCTGTCTGAACACATAGAAATTTGAACTGTTCAGTTTCACTAATCATATGCCCGTTCTGTGAGATTAAAACGTCACGTTTTGTTAAATTGTGTGTTAGAAACTGTAAAAACTGAATCTTACTGTGCTTTAAGGTTAGTTTATTTTCTGCAAGCCATGAACTGAGGTCATGTACTGCACTATTTGAAACCGAGTCAATGTTGCACACAACGTCCTTTACTACAAAGCTAGTGTCATCAGCAAACAGAAATACCTCTAATTTAATTCGAGGTTTATTTATGGCACTTACCATCGACGCAAGTTGCAAGAAGACTGGTTATTCGAGTTATTTGAAGGGAAGTAACGGTTATGAAGTCGCATGGCCTTCGGCTGTTCCACAGCAGGCACCGATTCAAATTCGCTTCGCGCCTGCCGCCGTTCACCAAAGAACAGGGTCATAAATTTTCAAGCAGCCTAACTAATTGAATGCTTTGGCTGTCAGTCCCTGCCTGAGAGACGGTTTCAGTGCTCCGGGACGTGTTCTCCGGATTAGAAGGCAGGCTGTTAGACACGCCATAAGACTCTCGCATTATACGCATTGTCGCCACACTGCTCTCACGCTGCATTCTGCAGGCCGCCTCCACTTTAACTTCGTCCCTCACAAGCAGCTCTGTCTGAGAGGAATACTAACTGGCCGAAGGACGTTTTAGACGTGTAAATATGGCTTTACACTGTTAGAGTGTGGTTTATTTCCAGAAACCTGCACGTTATTCTGTTCTTCTGAAAACGATCAATCATTCACGAACATCTCCGCAATAGTAATCAAGGAAAATTATGTATTCTAGACCAACCGAAATCTTTTGACGGCATATGTATGCGTTCTGGAGAATTTAACGACACGTAGCAGCACTGGAATGTGATACCACTGACACAAGGGGAAAAAGTCATTCACAAGAGAAAAAATAGCTCAGAAATACAATGTTTACAATACATTTACGTTTTCGATAAGACAGTATACAAATTGGCTTCATTATTACGTGCATGTCCATTTGATTGGTTCAGGAGGATCTTTCCCAACAAGGTTAGTTTCACAATGAGGGATGAGCAATTGCTTAAATCTAGTTCCTGTTACTAGACTGAGTAGCTTTTGTCATTTACGCACTGTTGTACGATGGCGCGCGATCTGGAGGTAGACGTTTCTAATCTTAGAAGTGGAGAAATTTTCACTGCTACTATTTGGTCGCTAAGGGTGAAGACGGGGTGGCGTACCATTGTACCAGACTTTGCGGTAATGTCTTGGTTTAAATTTTGAAACCTCTCCGCAGTGTCTCATGGAATGAAGGCATGTAAGAACGGTGGTCCATGCATCCGCCCTGCAGGTTCACTAAGTTTGGCAGCCGAGACAAGTGGGGTACGTGTCGATACCGAATTTCACCCTCTCCTCTCCCTCACAATCATAAACAACACTAATTCTGCACTACACTGCACACTCTATCCTGCACGAGACAGTTACAGTTCCGGTGTTTCAGGTGTACGTTACCAAAATTGAGCCAGTTAAGAAGGCTTGTACAAGTCTACGAACGGCATGAGTTCTACTCCGCACTTCTCGCTGCCTTCCCCCTCCCCCCTCCCCCCTCCCCCCTTCCTCCCACCACGTGACCCCTTTCCCTCTTTCTGTCTCTCTCTCTCTCTCTCTCTCTCTCTCTCTCTTTCACCATTTTTATTAAAGACAACACTGTATCTAACAAAGGATGCAACAAAACGATTACCACTCATGGTCATGTCACTTGCACTCATTTGACACTTATTATGCCTGGACTGATACAGTAAATATTAGTAGCCAGATAGAGTATTAATTATGTTTGTTGGTTATCCAATCTCTCGAATACAGTAGTTACTGGAACATTCTTTCAAATACAAAACTTCGAAGCTTCGGAGACGTTTTGTAGCACGCAGAGACATAACTAAGTATCAACATATCGTCCCTGAAAGCATTCAAACTGTCTATTCGAAAGGATTAACTGTGTTTACTGAAAATGATAATCTGCCAGTAGAGAAACGCGACTGAATTCCACTAAGCAACTCATTTTATTTCTTTAACACATAGTTACAGCAATTCAATTTTAATTACGACCATTGTCAACGATACACTGGCCATCGTTGCACACTCCAATGGAAAATGTGTGGTAAAATTTTTAAATTATGTTTTACAGTTCTACATTAATATGAACTGGTTTTCCAGAAAATTATGTCAATTATGTCATGTTGAAATAAATTAACCAGTAGAATAGAAAGTAGGTTAATTTTTTGTATACAGTAATAATTTATGATCAATGTGATATATATTTTCTAATTGAAAGAGTTTTCATGTTTTGTATGGACGTGCAGGGAAAGCGTGAATGTAGCGAAAGATACAAGGAGATGTTTAATCTACTTTACGTCGTCTTTAAGTATAATTTGCAGACTGTGTCCAAATTTTGGGTTTTTCAAGTTATTTTCTGTGTTTCGATTATATTTTATGGCCAGTTTTACGTTAACTCTTGCTTGTTCTCTGAATTATTTTCAAAATTAAATCAAACAAAAAGATAAGTTGCTATTAACTTAATTAGCACTGACTTTTCCTCTCTGGCTCTCCACCTGCATCTTATAGCTCTTTTCATCAGTTCTCGAACTGTCCTTCCGTTAATGCCATATATGCCACATGGGTCTTTAAATACTTTTCTCATACTAATGCTTGTGTCTAGAATTTCTACGTTAGTTACTTTCCTCCCTTTAACCTCCTATCTTGAGCTAAGAATACACATGTACCCAAAACAAGAAGCAACACATCTTCTTGCGTGGTCCGAATAGCGTATATCAGCGTCATAAACTTGCAGTCTTTAGAAAAAAATATATATATATACCTCATCCATTAATTGTTCTGTATATCGTACTTGGCTTGCTATCTTGTCTAAAAAACATAACGTAAAGCCATCCACCCATTAAGAGATGTTTTCCTACAGTGGCATTGGAAGGCGTTACATCAATATTGTTGCCACAACAAGGTAGTGGAAACCAATGAGGAGTTTCCTCATTAGGTAGTTAACCCTAATATTGAAAGTGAGCATAACATAATTTAATAATATTTACTGCCACCGAATATGCTGACGGTTCAGGTAAGATATAAATTTAATGATTCTCAACCAAGAATAACGTTGTGATGTCCGAAGATACCCTGGAGTTTTCCAATAGTCCATATTGTCTGGCAATTTCGATTTTATGCACAATATTTAGAAGCATAGCCTCGTTGCTTCGGTCATATGTTACGAGAGATACCCTTACGTGTCCTAGCTGTTGAGTCAGACTCGGGTCGCTTGGACGAGATAAAGATAATTGCCGCAATAGAGACCACATTAATGAAATCGTCAGACTTACTGGATACCTGAAAAAGAATAATTTATTTATTTGTTTCAGCCGAAGATATTGTAGTCATCAGGTACCTATCTTACGTTAGATCAGGTTTTTTTAGATTACTTGAATAATGACAATAATTATGATTTTATAAATAGTAATAAAGGTGTAGTAATGGAAGTAAAAGCATATTTTGAGAAAAACGTATTCCATGTATGTAAGGCCATGTCGTCTACAAATTTCTACAATCCCGCATTAAGTGCCAACGTAACTTTTGTAAGTAGGCTGTTTAGGTTTTTGTGTTGGTAACGTCACGTAGCGCTCTGTTTGAAAATCACTGACTGTGGTGTGTGCAATCTGCGGCTGGATTGCATAGTTGGAATTTGCTATTGTAGTGTTGGGTAGTTGGCTGTTTGAAAATCACTGACTGTGGTGTGTGCAATCTGCGGCTGGATTGCGTAGTTGGAATTTGCTATTGTAGTGTTGGGTAGTTGGCTGTTAACAGTGCGTAGTGTTGCACAGTTGGAGGCGAGCCGCCAGCAGTGGTGGATGTGGGGAGAGAGATGGCGGAGTTTTGAGAGCGGATAATCTGGACGTGTGTCCATCAGAGACAGTAAATTTGTAAGACTGGACGTCATGATATATATAACTTTTGAACACTATTAAGGTAAATATATTGTTTGTTCTCTATCAAAATCTTTCATTTGTTAAGTATGCCTATCAGCGGTTAGCGACTTCAGTAGTTACAACCTTTTATTTAGCTGGCAGCATTGACGCTCGCTGTACTGCAGTAGTTCGAGTAACGAAGATTTTTGTGAGGTAAGTGATTCATGAAAGGTATATGTTATTGTTAGTCAGGGATATTCCTTTGTAGGGATTTTTGAAAGTCAGATTGCGTTGTGCAAAAAATATTGTTTGTCAGTTCAGTGTTGATTATAATAAGTAAAGAGAGAAATGCGTGAGTACGTTCAGCTCTGTTCAGCTGTTTGAAAATCAAATAACGTAAGGGGTTTACCAGCACAATCATTCATAAATTTTTCTAAGGGGCATAACACTTTGTCAGATGTCTTCCTGCAGATGTTCATTCGTAACAATTCCACACTACTTTCAGGTATTTCCCCTCGTAACAGATATCGGTTCTGAAGTGTTTTAGTAGTGTGGACTATCATTACAACTATTCTTCATTAGTTATCTGACTTCGCCATCTAATCTCAGCATTTTTCATTAGTTATCTGACTTACCCATCTACAAATATTGTTGTTGTTGTTGTGGTCTTCAGTCCTGAGACTGGTTTGATGCAGCTCTCCATGCTACTCTATCCTGTGCGAGCTTCTTCCTCTCCCAGTACCTACTGCAACCTACATCCTTCTGAATCTGCTTAGTGTAGTCATCTCTTGGTCTCCCTCTACGATTTTTACCCTCCACGCTGCCCTCCAATACTAAATTAGTGATCCCTTGACGCCTCCGAACATGTCCTACCAACCGAACCCTTCTTCTGGTCAAGTTGAGCCTCAAACTACTCTTCTCCTCAATCCTATTCAATGCTTCTTCATTAGTTATGTGATCTACCGCTCTAATCTTCAGCATTCTTCTGTAGCACCACATTTCGAAAGCTTCTATTCTCTTCTTGTCCAAACTAGATATCGTCCATGTTTCACTTCCATACATGGTTACACTCCATACCAGTACTTTCAGAAATGACTTCCTGACACTTAAATGTATACTCGATGTTAGCAAATTTCTCTTATTCAGAAACGCTTTCCTTGCCATTGCCAGTCTACATTTTGTATCCTCTCTACTTCGACCATCATCAGTTATTTTGCTCCCCAAATAGCAAAATTCCTTTACTACTTCAAGTGTCCCATTTCCTAATCTAAATCCCTCAGCATCACCCGACTTAATTCGACTACATTCCATTATCCTCGTTTTGATGTTCATCTTATATCTTCCTTTCAAGACACTATCCATTCCGTTCAATTGATCATCCAAGTCCTTTGCTGTCTCTGACAGAATTACGATGTAATCGGTGAACCTCAAAGTTTTTGTTTCTTCTCCATGGCTTTTAATACCAACTCCTAATTTTTCTTTTGTTTCCTTCACTGCTTGCTCAATATACAGATTGAATAACATCGGGGAGAGACTACAACACTGTCTCACTCCCTTCCCAACCACTGCTCCCCTTTCATGTCCCTCGACTGTTACAACTGCCATATGGTTTCTGTACAAATTGTAAATAGCCTTTCGCTCCCTGTATTTTACCCCTGCCACCTTCAGAATTTCAAAGAGAGTATTCCAGTCAACATTGTCAAAAGCTTTCTCTAAGTCTACAAATGCTAGAAACGTAGGTTTGCCCTTCCTTAATCTAGCTTGTAAGATAAGTCGTAGGATCAGTATTGCCTCACGTGTTCCAACATTTCTGCGGAATCCAAACTGATCTTCCCCGAGGTAGGATTCTACTAGTTTTTCCATTCGTCTGTAAAGAATTCGCTTTAGTATTTTGCAGCTGCGACTTATTAAACTGATAGTTCGATAATTTTCACATTTGTCAACACCTGATTTCTTTGGGATTGGAATTATTATATTCATCTTGAAGTCTGGGGGTATTTCGCCTGTCTCATACATCTTGCTCACCATATGGTAGAGTTTAGTAAGGACCGGTTCTCCCAAGGCCGTCAGTAGTTCCAATGGAATGTTGTCAACTCCGGGGGCCTTGTTTCGACTCAGGTCTTTCAGTGCTCTGTCAAACTCTTTACGCAGTACCGTATTTCCTATTTCATCTTCATCTAAATCCTCTTCCATTTCCATAATATTGTCCCCAAGTACATCGCCCTTGTATACACCCTCTATATACTCCTTCCACCTTTCTGCTTTCCCTTCTTTGCTTAGAACTTTGTATCCATTTGGGCTCTTGATATTAATACAAGTGGTTCTCTTTCCTCCCATGGTCTCTTTAATTTTCCTAGTGAGATTACCCTCTACACCCTTACATTTGTCCTCTAGCCATCCCTGCTTAGCCATTTCGCACTTCCTGTCGATCTCATTTTTGAGACATCTGTATTCCTTTTTGCGTGCTTCATTTACTGCATTTTTATATTTTCTCCTTTCATCAATTAAGTTCAATATTTATTCTGTTACCGAAGGACTTCTACTAGCCCTCGTCTTTTTACCTGCTTGATCCTCTGCTGCCTTCACTACTTCATCCCTCAACGCTACCCATTCTTCTTCTACTGTATTTCTTTCCCTCGGTCCTATCAATTATTCCCTTATGCTTTCCCAGAAACTCTGTACAACCTCTAGTTCTTTGAGTTTATCCAGGTCCCATCTCCTTAAATTCCCACCTTTTTGCAGTTTCTTCAGTTTTAATCTACAGCTCATAACCAACAAATATTGTATGGTCGGTTTTTCATCCACGTTTCACTTCTGGATAAAGCTGTACTCTAGATAAATACCTTCAGAATTCACATCTTAACACTTAGCTTTATGTTAGGTGGTTACAAATTTCATTTTCACCAACCCTTTTCTAGCTGTTGCTAGTCTGCACTTTATATCCTCCCTACTTTGACCATCGTCAGCCATTTTGATGTCTAAATACCTACTTTTACTGCTTGTTTTCCTAGCATAAATTCCTCTTGCCACGGTTTACGCGGCTCTACTCGGCTGAGGATCGAGTCCTCCCTCGGGCATGGGTGTGTGTGTTGTCCTCAGCGTAAGTTAGCTTAAGTTAGAGTAAGTAGTCTGTAAGCCTAAAGACCGATTACCTCAATAGTTTGGTCCTACAGAAACTTACAACAAATTCCCAAGGTTGACATTCATTTTATAATCTTTTGAAGACCGTGACCATTCTGCTCATCTGAACTTCCAAGTCAGTAGCTATCTTTGACAGAACCGCAATGGCAACGTAAACCTACTATCTTTTTGTTTTATTTCTTCTCCCTGAACTCTAAATTCTTTGCTAAATTCCTCCATAGTTTCCTCGGCTACCTGTTAAAAGTAGACGTTGAATACTTTCAGAGATGCAATCTTGTCATGTGAAGACATGTTGGAGACCGTAGCTGTTGTTTGAAGACTAATGTTGATGGTGTTAGGAAAGCAAACCAGCCACAAATTTACTTTGAGTTCCTTTATTCAAAGGAAACCGTTACCGGTTTCGAATCGTTGTGATTCATCATCAGACGGTTTACACGCTTGCTTTATGACATTTGGTGTGTTTTTATAGATTAATTGTTGTGAAACGTCGGTTTCGAGTGGTTTTCCTTCATAACACTAAAGTGTGTACAGTGTACAGTGAGAACTATTACGTGTGCAACAACGAGGATGCAGTGGGAATGCATTTACATCGATTGGACGAACTTTACGAAAACAAACACTCGAAACCGACGTTGCACTACAACTAATCTATAAAAACACACCAAATGTCATAAAGAAAGCGCGTAAACCGTCTAATGATGAATCACAACGATTCTAAACCGGTAACGGTTTCCTTTGAATAAAGGAACTCAAGGTAAATTTATGGCTGGTTGCTGTCCTAACACCATCAACATTAACCTTCAGACATAGTCTACAATGTTACGTCTCTCGTTTCTCTACTACTGATCCCTTAAGGGATTCTGTGGCTCTTAAATCTGCAATTTGGTCTTTCTACGACTTGTCAATAACCTTTCCCTCCCTGTATTATATCCCTTCTACACTGAGAATTTGAAAAGAAGAAAGGAAGAGTAGTGTTCAATGTCCCGTCGACATGGGGATCATTAGAGACGGGAGAATCTCAGAAAGAGTATTCCACTCGGCATTTACAATAATAGAACCGTAAATGATCGCTAACTATGAGAATGCAATATTGTGCGAAGTTGTCGTATGCTGTCATGAGAAACTGTGAATGTCCTAGGAGGCGTCAGAGAGGTTCGATATTTACTCTAAGTAACCGCTCTTTACGTGTTTTCTAGGCGAGGGTACAAAATATCAGCGTGTTGGAGAACTGTGACAAACAAGTTGCCTATGACGTGCAAATTCGATGGGCGACACACCAGCCAAACGTACAATCCAGCGAAGCAGTAGTGCCCACCCTTAGGTTTTTATGCCATGGCGCTGACTGTTGTGTCCTCAGTTGTCCAGTGATTTTTTTCGGTTTCATGAAGTGCTGTGGACACATTTCGATAATCTTAACATTCAAACAAAAGTTTGTATTTAATTATTGTTTAATAACGAGTGCATATCGGCATGAAATACTGTGAGTTGTTTGTACTATATCAGCTGTAACTGAATTACATGGAAAGTCCTTTGGAAGAAGTTAAGTATACTGCTTTTCGCTACAGCACTTAGAAGAATGTAAAGAACTTCCACGGCAGAAAAGCAGACTTTATAATCTTGTTGTTCTTACAGATAAATTTGCAATGTATGGGCATTAGCTCTCGCTCTCTCCGTTCTCCCTTTACGTTGCAGAAACACACAAGCAGCTACAGGCTTCAGATAAATGTATTTCAGTCATTTCCACCAAACAGCGCGCTCAAAACTTTAACATGCCACTCCACTGTTAAATCTGGTATTGGGTTCGAGACTGACGACCAGTAGTCTAGAGGAGATTGAGCAACGTTTGGGTAGGTAAATTCTTTCATTGTTGCATTACATTTTCATGACGTTCTTCTAATGAATCTCAGTCTACCATCTGCGTTTGATCAAACTGTGTGTGTGTGTGTGTGTGTGTGTGTGTGCGTATTTCTTTCCTTTCTTTTTTTTTAAGTCAGGCCGTTTCAGGTTAAGTCGTTTTATTATACTTCTATGCGGACGGATGTTCCTAGATAACTTGCGGCTGCTAATTTTTCCTGTGTTTTACCGTCAATGAAGTAATAGTTATTTCCGCTTATTTATGTTTGATTTATTTATGATGACGGTCAACTGATAGCGCATGCATCAAGCGTCGATAAAATTTTCTGTCGTTGAGACTTTTCTGTATACAGCAACAGGAAGTCGCCTCACGTTGCTTTCGACACTATCCACTACAAAATGCGGATATAGTCTAGCGTCAACAGAAGCGGCGCCCTACCAGTCCCTTGAAACATTGCGGAAGCTACTTTTACACCGGACGATCTCGACCCATTTAGAGAGACATGTTGGTTTATATCCGTTAAAAGGTACTGTATGCAGTCATAAAGCTGGTCTTATATTAAGTAATCTTGCGACTTGTTCACTAGGCGACAGTGCGTGATTGTATCGAATAGATTACAGGAGTCAAGAATCACATCATTAATCTAGATGTTGTAGTCATCCTCTGTTACCTTGATCTCATGGGCAAACAGAGCGAACTGAATTTCGTAACATCGTTGTTTGCAGATCCCTTATTAAGTCCCACAAAGGAAATAACCTTTCTTCACAGAGTTGGTATTAACACGAGCAAGAGACGTGTTCCCTGATTAGTTGCGAATCTTTCTCGTTACACACTCGTCTTTTTAGATTCATTTTCAATACAATTTTACTTGTTTTCTTGTCTTTTGCTTGTCAGGATAGTTTCTATCAAAACTAGTTATAATGTAAATGCGTTACCTATGAATTTTAATACAATTTTCCTTAGGTGCTATGCAATGGCTGAAAACAGTAGATAATCTGTTTATATGATAAATATCAAAAAATAATTCGAGGAGATATTACATCTAAACAAAAGTTCTATTCCTTTCCTCCCGGTCGAAGTTCACTGTTTGACAGACTTCATATTAAACACCGAATCCTGAAAAAAAAGAAAATTGTATTTGTGCCTTTTAACTCCAAACAATAATATTAGTAAAATCGTATATCGAGGAAACGTAGTCAAACAGAAAGACAGTAATCGACACACCCTTATCCTGGCTTATGAATAGGGTATTAGATTTAAGTAACATTAAGTGTTGGGAAATACAGTATTAATACAATGCTATAGTGAATAAGATTTGACAAATCTCAGTTTGTTTTAGTTTTTAGTGGTGGAATGTTTTTCATAGCTACTCCTCTGAACCTGATGGAAAACTAATAAGTCTGCCAATCACGCACCTTGAGAGTGTTAATCAACAGACAGACAAATGTTAAACAGAGAGTCAACACAAAGGAAGTGAGAAATCTATTCTGAAAATATGTAAAGGCGACATTAATGTTCGTCGAGCTGCACTCTCGATTCTGCGTTTCCCATCTATGTGTACCGTTAAGCCTATCTAATTTTGCCGAGAGTAGTCTAAGATTAAACATACTTTCGTGCGCGGTAATCATGAAAGTTTTGAACATAACAGAGAACGACGACGCTCTTCAGATGTGCGTAACCCGTAAGAAGGAAGGTAACACTCCATCTTCCGTAACTGGATAGTACCTGGGGATGACAACTTTGGTTAGAACTAAGTGTGACTTTCTCAGAGTAGATGAGGGCAGTACAGCCCCTTTCTTGGATCTCGATCGTAATTAAGTGCTCCTACGAAACACTATAGCAAGAAGTTGTACTTTTGGAAACACCATAGAGAGCGCAAAGGGGTACCTTGCAGGCAAATACAACAGACAAAATAGAACGTAATTACTACACAGCACGCTATTTGTAATGTCTATGGCACAGTCATCTCGATATCTCAGTTGAACTAGCTTTTAAACACGCTGAAATGTCAGTAGCCTCTTTTTCGATTCAAATAGTGTTTTAAGCTCTTATGAAACACAGTTCAGAGTGAAACAGTTTTTAACGCCAAGAATATTCATGATTATTCTAGGAAAGTTACGCGTACATTTATTGCGTCTAACATAAAGGCATGGACATGGTTTCTGGACCAATACTTTCGTACCGATACATATCTTCACTTAATTCATGTTTATGAAAGAAAGGTTGTTAGCCTCTCTCTTAATTTACATAAAATACTACATCATAAAATCGTTGAGTTATCAATAGAGCACTAGTCATAATATAGTAATTTGTCAGTTGTCAGTAATCGTGCAAAATCTTCTATACTTTTAAATATATGTATAGACCAGACACTGTCAATAAAGTCAAACGTCACAGTCTTTGGCCCTTAAAGATTTCGTTTCACTCAGTTATGAATATGATCCAGGCAGCCAGACATAATTCGGTGTATAGGAAATGCCGTGTGGCTAGGGCCACCCGGGAAGGACAAGAAGCGTAATTGCTTTCTGCCATTAATAGCAGATACAAGTATGAGGATTTCCTCAGTTTTTTTACCATACTTCTGACTGGTTTGATGCAGCCCACCAAGAATTCCTCTCTTGTGCCAACCTCTTCATCTAAAAGCATCACATGCACCCACAATTATTTGTTCGATGTGGTTCAGTCTCTGTTTTTCCCTACAGTTTTTACTCTTTACAGCTCCCTCTAGTACCACGGAAGTTTTTCTCGGATGTCTGGGCACACAGCCTCTCATCCTACCCCTTCTTCTTGTTAGTGTTTTGCATATATGCATTTCGTCACCCATTCTGCGAAGAAACTTTCCATTCCTTATCTTATCACTCCACCTAATTTTCAGCATACTTCCATACCATTACATTTCAATCGCTTCGATTCTATTCTTTTCTTGTTCTTCCGAGTCCATGATATACGTACATACAATGCTATGCTATAAATTTACATTCTGAGAAATATCTTCCTCAAAATTAACGCCAATGTTTTTTGATAGTAGAAGAGCTGTTTTGGCCAGGAATGCCCATTATGTATGTGAGTGTACACATTTTACATCTCCATTGCTTCGTCCGTGATGTGTTATATTGCTTCCAATGTAGGAGAATTCCTTAACTACGTCAACTTCATAACTAGAAGCCAGCGATTCGCTTATTTGTTTGCCTTACCTGAACGAAAACTGAAGGCAACTGTAAATATTAAACGCTGAAGAATGAAACGTTGCGCCGGCCGCGGCGGTCTCGCGGTTCTAGGCGCGCAGTCCGGAACCGTGCAACTGCTACGGTCGCAGGTTCGAATCCTGCCTCGGGCATGGATGTGTGTGATGTGCTTAGGTTAGTTAGGTTTAAGTAGTTCTAAGTTCTAGGGGAATAATGACCACAGCAGTTGAGTCCCATAGTGCTCAGAGCCATTTGAACCATTTTTGAAACGTTGCTTCTTTCTCGACGAAGGCATACAGACTACATAAATTGCTATTTCAGTGAGATCACTTTCCATAAACAATTACAGAGTATTTTGCGTCAGATTCCAAGATTGTGAAGAGATACCTTAAGCTATAGCAGGACAAACATCAGTTAATAATAGTTTAGGAAACAGACATTTACCGAAAGGTAGTGTAAGAAGTATTTTGTGGTATGCTCTTGTGTCAATCTTTATAAGATTCTCCAGTAGCACCTCTATTTAATGTCTGGAAATCTTATATCAGCAATTTGTTTACCAATGCAGGTTACACAGATCCGATTAGCTAAATACTCAACAACATCCAATTACAGAGAGCTCGGTCTGTGGTTGAACAAAATGGACCTTCTTAATAAAGACGATTCTTGCACATTTCATAAATATGTGACCGCGATGCAAATATTTAATTGAAGTTAGCCGTTGTTATTCGGATACACTTTCACAGCTTTGTTCTTAACAACGCCCGTCGTACCTTTCCCTCATGTTGTTGAGTAGCAATGGATTTTAATTTGTCGAAAAACATCCATGTTGGAAGAATAAATAACAAATGGAACTTGGTTGTGCTTGTAGCAGATACGATGATGTCCTATATTAGATTAGCCCTACGGTTATCAACAGTTCTGAAAAGCAAAAATATCGATTTCCAACAAAGCTGCAAGTAAATGTTTGAGTGAAAAGAAAAAAAAGTGGCACGTTTGAGGAGTGCTGCCTGTCTGCTTCGCACTAAACCGGCTGACGTTAACGATTGTGCAAGAGGTCGGCGCGAATAACGGTTTTTATTGCAACCACCAAGCAGTCATAGGATTACAGCAGAAATTTATGAGGTCACAAATCAGTCAAACATCGGGAGTAGTAATAACGATTGCGTACGTGCCTCTGCCATAAAAAAGCAGTATATATACATTAAGTGCGACGGATTCATATTCAAACGTAGCATCTAAGGTGAGAACAATCATTCGCCTTCTCTCACTATTTGTCAAGTCACTATTTATCCTCTGCACAGCCCTTGTCATCCGTTTAAGGACCATAGCCGTATTTCTTTTTCGATTCCTTTATGCAGAGGTTGGTTCGTTGTGGCCCAGCTTTCTCAGGCTGGAACAAGCCTTTGTTGTCGGGGTAGTTGTTCTGTGTATTGTGAGAAGATGATTCACAGACTGCCGCCCACATTTTCAACCATTTATCGGTATCTGCTAACATATATAAAGTAATGACGAAGTGTGCATGATTGTTTAGGGAACGTACCGTTGTTTGTCACATAGTCACAGCATAGCGATGTCACAACATTTATAGTGCCGTAAATAGCGTGCCTACTATCGGCAAAAGAATCCAGATCTTCTGCCTCTCCAGTGGTGTTACTATGTTTTTCTTGTGATAAGTAATTCCGTGCATCTGAGTCTGTTACTATAACGTAGATCAACAAGATAGTCATTTGTCGTCACTGCATTATATGATCCAATGATGATTCTTCACGTGTGTCCTTTATTAGCCTGGCAAGCAAAACAAGCAAATATCGGGTAGGAAACGATGAGTTCTACGCAGTCACGCAGACTGGCAATGTATGCCTTCCGGAAATGCCAAATATGTTTTTAGCAAGCGAAATACATCTGTCACCGTTTTTCCCTACACATCACCAGAAGAGTGAGTTGGGCGTAACTGTACCTGTCATTAACGAGACAGTATAAAAAAGCTCTAACAGGTTGGTATAGAGAGAAAACAGTGCTCTTCTCTTAATTGAAAGTAAAATCGGAATGACATATCAGTATTTCTGCGGAAGCTTAAATTTATTGACATGCGGGACAGTAATTATATGTACGGATATTTCGCGAGTGCTTGGTTTTCTGCTTGTTCACTTATGATATGAAGTGGTTATATTTCCATTTTAGATTGAAGTAACTGGTTCCAGAAATTCAAACAGCTGAATTAAATAACTGTAACGACTGAATGGTAATGTAATTATTCTTGTTTTTCACACACACACACAAATTTTGGTCCAGTGCGTTGTAACCGTGGAGTCACTTCATTTTTTAATTCATGATGTGTTTGCCCAGGTATTTCCCAATACAGTTCAGCAGTTGCCCAATTTGGTGGTGTTAGATCTGCCATTCGTCAGTCTAAAAGATATATCCATCCATGTCGTATCGAATTTAAGACTTGGAAGTGACCTGGTCAATATAGACACGTAATTTTGACACGTTTCAAGCAGTCGGCCACCTACTCAGGTCAATATGGTTGGTCATTAACATCAATTTGGCCGAATCTTAGTCCATATGCAACACGAAAACGGCGAAGTCCCACTGAAGGTGTCATCGTCATGGACTGCAGACATCACTTTATTTACAGGACACATTTGCAATTACGAGTATGTAGCTACCCTTACGTCGACCCAGACAACAAGATTGACACCGTCATACAGAAAAATCCGAAGAGAGCAAATGACAAACGTTCTGAGCACGTGTTTAGTGCTGCTATGTTCTCTGTGCTCTGTCACATATCGCTAGACTTGTTCCAAGTGCTAAATCATGGAGCAAATGTTTCAGACATTAGTTCTTCGCCCGGACATGGTATTTGTGCCAAGCAGGGCTTCCCTCTGTTGTTCCAAGTTGCATGCGCCGAAGTCTTGTGCTGAGGTAGCTAAACCGACGAACCGATTCCTTGCAATTCCATTGAATACCACTGACTTCACTGATTTTAAGGATGTTTTCACTGCAATCTTGTAAGGTCTCTAAATGCCGTGTTATTAAAGTGTCTCGTACTCATTCATCTCCCACAGCTATTAAACATTCACACGCTGAATGAGGAGAACGGAAAATTTCAATGCATTTAAAAGAGGAAAGACCACTGTTGATATATGACATGCCTTATTTCATCTGAAATAGCAGCGATGTTTATCACTTTGCAAAGCAGAAAGAACTGTTGACGGTGTGGCTGTTGCTTCCTCATCAGCACAAGAATCTCTACTGTCAGCATTGTAATGTCTGGTCCTAAGAGTTTAATTGTGTAAGAAACAGAAAAAAATTTAAAAGATACAAGAAATAGTTTCTGTTGACTACAATTATGCTAGTTAAACCATTCATGTTGTATCCACGTACGTGTATTATCCTCAAGTAAAACGCTGTGCCTCAGTATTAATGGCACTTAAAAAAAACTTTCTTATTGGTTTTTATAGCCAGTCAGTTTCCTGGTTGCCACCCAGAACGTACTTGATAAATTATTTGTTTTTTTAATAAGTCTCATTACTTTTTGCAGTGATAAGGCGAACAACGTAATTCTGTTGGAGCAGAATACGTTCTCAGTCTTTGGGATGAAAATAGTTTACACACAAAAAGACATACATTGTTTTTTGATTAGCCTGAGAAATGTGAAATTTAGCTTTCCTGACGTTCGATATTTCCACTCATCATTTGGAGAGATTAACTTGTCACAAGGTCGTTTCAAATGAAAATTAGACAATAATAACTCTACAGGATAAACTGTCACCCATCCATGAACAGGACACACTCACAGTTTTCCTGAGTCCAATGAGGAAGAGAGGGAAATTATATCAGCCGTGTTAGGCGATGCTTTTGTGTGAATGGAATGGATGGGCGGTCGCTGAACAGAGGATCCTATAGAAGCCGATAACACGCGCTCCGACACAAGACGTCAGAACTAGAGACTGCCTCGAGCTCTGTTGCCAGAGCAGCTGCTACGCCGATTCGAAGTTTAAAATAAAGATCTTGCAGGCATTTTATGGCATATGGTAAACCTTACCCGTACTGCGGATGAATGTTTCCTCCCTTCTGCATTCTTCCCCACATCCACGAAATGAGTCGCAGCGAGATTTAAGCCCCGACCAATTTGGCACTGCCTGTGGCCAGCCTCTTGTCTCCCCATAATTCCCACGCGTAATATCTTCTTGAAGTTTTCGGTACGCCATCCTTACTCCTTATGACTCGAATATTAGTACCAAACGTAGACAACACACTTCCTAAACTACTATTAGAAAGATATGGACTGTTGCAGGCTCACTAAGGTATCGTGTACTGGCGAACGATATATGACGTCTCACCAAGGTTCTATCCGCATTGCTTCTTCATGAGACGACGTATTTCTGTGAACATGAATGTATCAGAGCACGTGGAAGTAGCATAGAAAACCACATTCCAAGACATGTCTGTTACTGTCCCTACCAACATCTGCAAGATTACAGTGTAGCTAGAGGTAGCTGTCCTGCGACAAAGTAAAGAAACTTATTCCTGGATACCTACAACTCTGAAAACACGATATTGTTACTTTAGTTCCTTCTTCAGACTGGATATAGTCTATAGGAAATACAATTAATAGCTACAGTGCCTAAATTGGCTGAACACGAGCATGACTCTAGGCTGCTGAAGTGTAATTCTGCTACAGCTGAGCTTGTACTAAGTGAAGATTGTAAGTGGGCTGCTTCTGTGTTGGCTGGGCTGTGTAGCGCTTTGTATTGGATCTCTGACTGCTCTTTCTTTGTAAGAGACTGTGCGGCTGATTGGACACATTGTTGGAAGTCAATCGCCAGTAGTGTTGGGCAGTTGGAAGTTAGTCACTAGCAGTGATGGAAGTACTTTTGGGCAGTTGCTGGTGAACAGCCACCAGCAGTGATGCATGTTAAATGTGAGAAGTTAGCACTAATGGAGGGTGGAGGTCTAAAGTGTTAGCGTAGGCTAACGATCTGTACATTTTCCACTTGGATTATTCATGATTATGTACCTTTATACTAGATGGCAATGCAGATTTATAGTTGTGTCTAAACTTGACGTCACATTATTAAGGTAAAAAGATACATTATTTGGTTTGCAACAAAGTATTTCCTCTGCTAACCACTTGCCTGTTAGTTGTAGGAATCTTTTGTTTAGCTGGCAGTATTAAAGCTCGCTGTGTTGCAGTAGTTCCTGTAATGAAAATTTTTGTGAGGTAAGTGCTTAATCTAATGTATGGGTTATTACAATGAACTGAACACACTTAGCTGCTTACAAGCGTTGACATACGTCAACGGGGACAGATGAAAATGTGTGCCCCGACCAGGACTCGAACCCGGGATCCCCTGCTTACATGGCACACGCTCTATCCACTTCAGCCACCGAGGACACAGAGAATAGCGCGACTGCAGTGATTTATCCCTGGCACGCCTCCCGCGAAACCCACATTCTCAACGTATTGTCCCGCACCACATTCGTAGTGCCCCCGCCCATTATACTCATTACTCGCGGCGCGTTGCTATTCCCGTAAGAGTTCGGGCACTGTTTGTGCATTCCCACAGAAGCCGATAAGCCTTACATATATATATATATATATATATATATATATATATATATATATATATATATATATATATATTAAGATTTCTCTTTAGCCAGGGCCATTCTTTTTAATTAACTATTTGAAGTCAGATTGTAATTTTTTTGAGCAGTCAGATTCCGTTGCGATACAATATTGTGGGTCAGTGTTGACACGATAAAAAAAGGTAAAGAGAGAGTAGGTTCACTTGCATTCAGTTTCACACAGCAGTTTGGGTAAAAATGTAATAAAGAAGTTTCAAGGTCACTACTACCAGGAAGAGTCCCTTCTTCTCCGAATAACTTGTGACAGATGAATGCTGGACATGTTGGATAACCTTCATATGATTGGAAACCTGAGACAGAGTTCACACTTAGTTTCAAACGAAATAACACAGCTTATCACGCTTCCTGTCTTAAATTTTTCGTTTTACACTAGCGTGTTTTCTTATGAGAGGAGATAATGTTTTAGTGAATTTAGTGCCGCTTCAATTATTACGCGTGACGAGACTCTGTTGGTGGGGGCCAGTGCCCCCGCTCCGTGTGGGCAGGATTTATGGCGTGGAAGTGTGGTTCCAGGCTCCGGAAGGAGTGCGGGGAGGCGGTGCGGATGTTTTGATTGTCATCGAAGGCAGCGGAGTGTTACACGGAAGATACAGCCGGGATTGGCGCGCTGAGAAGTCGCAGCCGCAGCCGCCGTCTGTCACAGGAAGTCGGCATTCCTGGATGCTGCGACCCGCACCGCGCCGGCGGATCGGGTTTCCGTCCCGGCCGGCTCCCCCCAGAGCGACAAAGCTGCTCCCGAACCAGCAGTTCCTCTTCACACGACGCGACCGCCCATTTGCCGCTCCTCTTGCGTTGCCCAGAAGGCGCCAGTATACATAGCTTCTTGCCGCATTTACTTGGAGTCCTTTAGAGTAAACATCAGTCAGCCCTAATCTCCAACTCTACATCTACAGCTATATGACTACTCAGCAATTCACGCTTAAGTGCCTGGCAGTGGGTTCTTTGAACCAACTTCAGAATATTTTTCTGTCGTTCCACTTTCTCACAGCACATGGGAAAAATGAATACTTAAATCTTAATGTACGCGCTTGATTCCAATTCCTTTGTTATTATGATCGTTTCTCCCTATGTAAGATGACGACAGTAAAATATTTTCGCACTCAGAGGATAAAGTTGGAAATTGAAATTTCGTGAAAAGTTCTCTCCGCTCCGAAAAAAGCTTCTGTTTTAATGATTGCCGTCTCAACTCACATGTCATATCCGTGTCTCTGTCTCCCCTCTTTCGTGATAACACAAAACGAGTTTTCCTTCACTGAACTTTTTCGATATCCTTCGTCAATCCTATCTGGTAAGGATCCCATACAGCACAGCTGTACTGTAGTACAGGACGAATAAGCGTAGTACAGTCAGTCTCTTTCGTAGACCTGTTGCGTCTTGCAAGCGTTCCGTCAGTACAGCGCAGTCTTTGGTTTGCATTCCCCACAACATTATCTATGTGATAGTTCCAACTTACGTTGTTTCTGATTGTAATTCCTAGATGTTAAGTCCCACTGACAGCCCTTAAATTTGAATGACTTATCCTGTGATCGAAATTTAACGGTTTTCTTTTTGTACTGGATGATCTCATACTTTTCATTATTGACAGACAATTACTAATTTTCACACAACTAAGATATCGTGTCTAAGTCATTTTCCCATTAGTTTTGATCTTCTGGTGACTTTACTAGACTGTAAATGGAAGCATAGTTTACATATAACCTAAGAAAGTTTCTCAGGTTATCTTCTAAATCGTTTATGCAGGTTAGAAACAGATGGAGGCCTATAACACTTACTTAGGTAACTCCGGATATTACTTCTGTTTTACTCAATGATTTTTTGTCTGTTACCACATACAATGACCTTTCTGAGAGGAAATTACGGATCCAGTCATACAACTCAAGCGATACTCTGCAGGTACGCAATTCCAATAGAAGTCTCTTGTGACGAACGGTGTCAGAAACCTTCTGGAAATCTGTAAATATGGAATCAACGTCTAACTGGTAATTTCGTAGAAAGGTGTCATCCTGGGAACAGTAGGTAAAGTCTATTTAGGATGCACCAAACTTTTGCTATCAGAGTTATACCAGTGGCTGACGACCCTAAAAGGAGCTCCTTCTTCCTCTTCTCCTTCCACGCACAGCTCCAATTCACGGAGTCGGCTTTCGTAATCTTGAGTCTGGATTAACTTCATTCGTATATATCTTGTTCGATCTGGGCGTTCTACTTCATGTCCTTTTGGACATTTGACAGCCAGATAGCTAAATATCTGTCAATCACAGCTACGGAAGGGCTTTTCTTAACGACATACTCATCTGCTTTGCGTAAGATATGGCCGTACTATTTAAATCGTTATTCTGTAATCTCATCTGTAATGGGTGCTGTTTTTATCTCTCTCTCCCTGTTCTAGCGCTTTTCAAGTCATTCTGCTGTTTCTCGTGATTTGGTTATTTCTTTCTGCTTAACTTCGTGGTGGCACGCCCTTTCTTGTCCGCAATAGTCGTCATTTTAAGGATTTGAAGTTATGTCGCCATCTGTCTGTGAATCGGGTAAGCATTTTTCCTCGTCATATCGTGTTTAAACTGGTTTTTTACCTTCTTTTCGGACAAAGAGATTGGGGTTTAAGTCATAATTCACCTAAGCGACCAGGGAAAACAGGCTAAAAACTGCAGTTATGTTGTCAGTGTGTCACTCCAAAGTTGGTTAATCCACTGCACTGATTCGATGCAGCTCTAGCTCACCTCATTATACAGCAAGCTGACGTACGGCGCATTTAGTTATACGATCAGATCGTATTTTCAAGTTACCGCTTTACATTCATTGCGGATCTTATCCGCAAGGGTGACTGAGATTGAAAATCGCTAACATTCACCGTAGTTTTTCATCATGTCCCTTTTTGAAGCCCATGTCTCCCTGTCATAGATCATTGCTACTCGAATGACTATTTTTTACACTTAGCTCTTAACTGGAACAGAAACTTTCGTATCAAAGAAGTCTCCAATGTGCGTGAGCTATTTATTCCAAGATACGGTTATCCGACGAGTAGCTCTTACATATCTAACTCCCTCATCTGATAGTAGAGAATTTTTGTCTTTAAATCTGCTAACTCTTGAGACAAAGAACAGTTGTTGTGGTTGTTGTTGTTGTTGTCTTCAGTCCTGAGACTGGTTTGATGCAGCTCTCCATGCTATTCTATCCTGTGCAAGCTTCTTCCTCTCCCAGTACTTACTACAACCTACACCCTTTTGAATCTGCTTAGTGTATTCAAATCTTGGTCTCCCGCTACGACTTTTACCCTCCACGCTGCCCTACAATACTAAATTTGTGATCCCTTGATGCCTCAGAACATGTCCTACCAATCAGTACTTTCTTCTTGTCAAGTTGTGCCACAAACTCCAATTCTCCACAATTATGTTCAATACCTCCTCATTAGTTATGTGATCCACCCATCTAATCTTCAGCATTCTTCTGTAGCACTACATTTCAAAAGTTTCTATTCTCTTCTTGTCTAAACTATTTATCGTCCATGTCTCACTTCCATACATAGCTACACTCCATACAAATACTTTCAGCAACGACTTCCTGACACTTAAATCTATACTCGATGTTAACAAATTTCTCTTCTTCAGAAAAGCTTTCCTTGCCATTGCCAGTCTACATTTTATATCCTCTCTACTTCACCCATCATCAGTTCTTTTGCTCCCCAAATAGCAAAATTCCTTTACCACTTTAAGTGTCTCATTTCCTAATCTAATTCCCTCATCATCACCCGACTTAATTCGACTACATTCCATTATCCTTGTTTTGCTTTTGTTGATGCTCATCTTATACCCTCCTTTCAAGACACTATCCATTCCGTTCAACTGCTCTTCCAGGTCCTTTGCTGTCTCTGACAGAATTACAATGTCATCGGCGAACCTCAAAGTTTTTATTTCTTCTCCATGGAGTTTAATACGTACTCCGAACTTTTCTTTTGTTTCCTTCACTGCTTGCTCAATATAGTGATTGAATAGCATCGGGGAGAGGCTACAACACTGTCTCACTCCCTTCCCAACCGCTGAATCCCTTTCATGCACCTCGACTCTTATAACTGCCATCTGATTTCTGTACAAATTGTAAATAGCCTTTCGCGCTGTGTAGTTTACCCCTGCCATCTTTAGAATGTGAAAGAGAGTATTCCAGTCAACGTTGTCGAAAGCTTTCTCTATGTCTACAAATGCTAGCAACGTTGGATTGCCTTTCCTTAATCTATTTTCTAAGATAAGTCGTAGGGTCAGTATTGCCTCACGTGTTCCAACATTTCTGCGGAATCCAAACTGATCTTCCCCGAGGTCGGCTTCTACTAGTTTTTCCATTCGTCTGTAAAGAATTCGTGTTAGTATTTTGCAGCTGTGACCTATGAAACTGATAATTCGATAATTTTCACATCTGTCAGCACCTGCTTTCTTTGGATTGGAATTATTATATTCTTCTTGAAGTCTGAGGGTATTTCGCCTGTCTCATACATCTTTCTCACCAGATGGTAGAGTTCTGTCAGGACTGGCTCTCCCAAGGCCGTCAGTAGTTCTAATGGAATGTTGTCTACTCCCGGGGCCTTGTTTCGCCTCAGGTCTTTCAGTGCTCTGTCAAATTCCTCACGCAGTATCGTATCTCCCATTTCATCTTCATCTACATACTCTTCCATTTCCATAATATTGTCCTCAAGTACATCTCCCTGGTATAGAGCCTCTATATACTCCTTCCACCTTTCTGCTCTCCCTTCTTTGCTTAGAACTGGTTTTGCATCTGAGCTCTTGATATTCATACAAGTGGTTCTCTTTTCTCCAAAGGTCTCTTTAATTTTCCTGTAGGCAGTATCTATCTAACCCCTAGTGAGATAAGCCTCTACATCCTTACATTAGTCCTCTAGCCATCCCTGCTTAGCCATTTTGCACTTCCTGTCGATCTTGTATTTGAGACGTTTGTATTCCTTTTTGCCTACTTCATTTACTGCATTTTTATATATTCTCCTTTCATCAATTAAATTCAATATTTCTCCTGTTACCCAAGGATTTCTACTAGCCCTTGTCTTTTTACCTACTTGATCCTCTGCTGCCTTCGTTATTTCATCCCTCACTGATACTCATTCTTCTGTATTTCTTTCCCCCATTCCTGTCAATTGTTCCCTTATGCTCTCCCTGAAACTCTGTACAACCTCTGGTTGTTTCAGTTTATCCATGTCCCATCTCCTTAAATTCCCACCTTTTTCCAGTTTCTTCAGTTTTAATCTACAGTTCATTACCAATAGATTGTGGTCAGAGTCCACATCTGACCCTAGAAATGTCGTACAATTTAAAACCTCGTTCCTAAATCTCTGTCTCACCTTTATATAATCTATCTGATACCTTCTAGTACCTCCAGGATTCTTCCATGTATACAACCTTCTTTTATGATATTTGAACCAGGTGTTAGCTATGATTAAGCTATGCTCTGTGCAAAATTCCACCAGACGGTTTCCTCTTTCATTTCTCTCCCGCAATCCATATTCAGCCACTATGTTTCCTTCTCTCCCTTTTCCAACTCTCGAATTCCAGTCACCCAAGACTATTAAATTTTCGTCTCCCTTCACTACCTGAATAATTTCTTTTATCTCATCATACATTTCATCAATATCTTCATTATCTGCAGAGCCAGTTGGTATATATACTTGAACTACCGTAGTAGGCATGGGCTTCGCGTCTACCTTGGCCACAATAATGCGTTCACTATGGTGTTTGTAGTAGTTTATCCGCACTCTTACTTTTTTATTCATTATTAAATCTACTCCTGCATTACGCCTGTTTCATTTTGTATTTATAACCCTGTATTCACCTGACCAAAAGTCTTGTTCCTCCTGCCACCTAACTTCACTAATTCCCACTATATCTAACTTTAACCTATCCATTTCCGTTTTTAAATTTTCTAACCTACCTGCCCGATTAAGTGGCATGACATTCCACGCTCCTATCCGTAGAACGCCAGATTTCTCTCTCCTGATGACGACGCCCTCTTGAGTAGTCCCCGCCCGGAGATCCGAATGGGGGACTATTTTACCTCCGGAATATTTTACCAAAGAAGACGCCATCATCATTTAACCATACAGTATAGCTGCATGCCTTTGGGAAAAATTACGGCTGTAGTTTCCCCTTGCTTTCAGCCGTTCGCAGTACCAGCACAGCAAGGCCGTTTTGGTTTGTGTTACAAGGCCAGATCAGTCAATCATCCAGACTGTTGCCCCTGCAACTACTGAAAAGGCTGCGGCCCCTCTTCAGGAAGCACACGTTTGTCTGGCCTCTCAACAGATACCCCTCCGTTGTGGTTGGACGTACGGTACGGCCATCTGTATCGCTGAGGCACGCACGCCTCCCCACCAACGGCAAGGTCCATGGTTCATGGGGGTAGGACAAAGAAATAGCGATGGAAATGAATACTTAATTTTTTAGTCACAAGGCAATTTTCTCCTCTTTACAACACATTAAGTGCGTAGCAGCCCAGCAAAATAATGACTGCCAGTCTTAATACATACATAACAACCACACATTCAATTTGTCTCTGTCGATGAAATAACGCATATATGTGTTGCACAGTGCGGTAAACTACTATGTCACTAACCACCGCTTCCTTTGCTCTTCCTATGCGGTTTTCATACAAGAACGACTTCATGTAATACTAAAGACTAAAACTTTACCGTGGACACATCGCTAACAATTGTTTGTACATTCAAGGTAGCACCTCCAACATCGAGGCAACAAATTAAACAGCTTACAGACTTCTGCATCGTACGCGTAACTCATACGTGACCTTTCACCGCCTGAAATGTTCTTTTCCTACATTTGGTTTCTAACTCGTGATATTTTTACAACATTCTGCAGGGACCACTTCACAAAGTTCGTATTCTAACAATTGTTTCTCAAGAGCGCTTTGCGTTAGTGCCATCTGAGAATAAAATATCTCAAAGCATGATTATAATACTAGGAACAAAATCAACTACGACAATGAGATCCATGCCTTAACATTGGGACAGAAAGGAGTCTGTTAAGAGGGTGTCCAGAAAACTAATACCTTCGATTTTTTTCACGCGTAAATTCTTAAGCCTTTTTTAAATAAAACGAACGTTACTAACACTCTGTGTTTTTATTCGTCACGCTTACATATTTTCATTTGTTTGCCGCTTGAGCGGGCCGAATTGTAGCATGTACCACGGCGGTGTGTACCATAACCATGCCTGTGCTGAGAAACAGCGTGCTGCAGTCTACTATCGAATTCGAAAAATTCGTCAACACATGGAGCACCCTCTTCTTTAGCATTATGGTGCCAGACTACACACTTGCTCAGTGACATCTGCAGCAACCCAACGACTTGGTTTTACCATTATCGAACACCGTCCATTGAGTTCCGACTTGGACATAACTGACTTTCACCTGTTTCCAACACTTAAGGAACATTGCTGGATTTGGACGGTTTACTCATGTAACTGAAATATCAGATCTGAAGATGGTTCGCAATGAAACCGAAACCGGTCATATGAATAAAAAATTTGCAATCAAGACGGATTTTAAGTAACATTATAACTTAAGGAACACTTTCGAGGACTTCACTTTGATTGTGACAAAGCGGTGCGAGCTGCGATTCCGTTAACAAAGTTAAACGATCTACAGTGACGGTATCAACAAACTGGTCTCTGGTGGGGAGAAATGAGGGCCTCGCCAGTATGACTATGTTAAAAAATAAATATGTAAAGTGAAGAATAAAGATGTAGAATGTTAATATCGTTCGTTTTATTTAAAAACCTTTAGGAGTTTTCACCTAACAAATTAGGAGCCACTACTTTTCAGCACGCCCACTTTCAAGGCCACATGTGTAATTAACAACATGTAAAAGTATATTAAGTACCATGCGAGGAATATGACGTAATTTAGGACTAAATTAATGATCTTTTTAGTCGTCAACTACTTCTGTACACTCCATTAAGATTGCCTCCACAGAAGGCCATTAAAATTAATTTTTGATGGTATTTTGTTATTAATATTTGTACTGCAATACAGTAATACCGTAAGAGGCTGTCATATGAAAACGAGACAGACAGAAAAAGAGTAAGTGTACTATTTATTATGTAAAAATTAATTGGCATAAGTGTTATTACGTTTATCCCCCTGTGAGACTAGACGGTCGGTGCCTTCACGGAATAATATTTGCGGCTGCCTACGGAAACATGATAGTACGCAGACGTTCACCTCTTCATCCGCTTCAAAATTATAGAATTCGCATAGGAAGAAATCGGGACTGTGTAAAGAATGTGAAAGGGTTTTCCAGCGAAATCTGTGCACCGTAGTCGAAACAAACTTGGAGCATGTGGGTAGGCCTGCAACAGAACGAGGCCGTCCGTCAAAGTTTGAGGTATCGAAACAAGATTTTCCGAGAGGTGAGAAATTTGATGGCCTTGCTCATATATCTTTTATCCTATAGAAGTACAGAGACAGCTGTATACTATTTTAACAGAAACAAGTATTTTGTAAACATGAAAGACTGAAAAGACGATTCTGAAAACGCTGAAAGTTTTCGACAAAATAAGTTAACGCTGATGTGGAACTGTGACTTATTCTGTGAAAATATTTACCCCACGAGGATCTAAAAACAGAAAAATAACAAGAAAATGATCTTACAGGAAACAGTAAGAATTTTAAAGAATATTTATTCAGTTTCATGTCAGACGATAGTTAAAGAAGAGTGCAATAACCGGAATCAGACATGACCAGAAGGCACTCACCGAGAGGCCGAGAGCGTTGACGGCGAGTAGCCGAAAACCACCGATAGACAACAGCAGTGATACACGAACATCGAATTCAACACGACAGAGTGACAGGTCAAGAATCAAGCAACGTTTAGTACAGTGAACATTACGAGAGTGCAGTCGGACCACGACTGAGCTACAGGCTTTTTGTGTCGTGGTAGGATGAGGTACAGCGTCACCGGTGGCTCTCGGTGCTACTATCTGGGTATAAGGTTAAAATTCTTCTAGCCTACAATGATGCCATTCCAGTGACATCACTGGAGTCCACGTTGAAGTTGTGGCGGCGGGTCTTGAAGTACCGACAATGGAAGTTCTAGGTAGCAAACAAAACAAGGTAACACAACCACATAGTTACTGGCACTGGTGGTCGTATGATGGTCGACACCTACTGAATGGTCGTACCAAGACTAACAGTTCATTAATGGCCGTAAGAGGGCTATCGTTAGCCATGGTATGAATCGGAATTCTCAAGTATGGTGAGAGAAACAGGGTGGCAGTGACAGTGCCGGGGAGTCACGGTGCCAATGGTTTGGAAGCCAGTGAGGTGTCGCACAGGGCATCCACTTCGTCATAGAAACCCTGAAAGCTCCGGGCCGCGGCACTGTTAGCTTTATAGAGCTGCAGCGGTTGCCGATTAGCTGGCGCGTGGAAGGTGCCCGCGCCTAGCGGTGAAGAGGCGACAGCAGTGATTGCAAATGTTAGGAGTGCCGCCTAACGCCTGTCGTCTACTTCCATGCGGTCTGGAGGGCTTTCTAACTCGTTGGGCTAGGATAGCAAAAGTATTATTGGCGCTCAACTAAAAAAAAAAATTATCATGCCAGAAATTTGAAGATCATTTCTTCAAATGTCTTATTGGAGAAAAAGACTAAATAGTTGAGACGTATTTGCCATATTAGAGGAAGGCAAGTTAAAATGAAACAGGGTCAGCTGAAACGCACGTGCAAATGGACGCGTGGTGCAGGGAATGGCAATTCAATCTCATTGTAGACAAGTGTAATGTGCTGTGAATACATAGAAAGATAGATCCCTTATCATTTAGCTACAAAATAGCAGGTCAGCAACTGGAAGCAGTTAATTCCATAAATTATCTGGGAGTACGCATTAGGAGTGATAGAAAATGGAATGGTCATATAAAGTTGATCGTCGGTAAAGCAGATGCCAGACTGAGATTCATTGGAAGAATCCTAAGGAAATGCAATCCGAAAACAAAGGAAGTAGGTTACAGTACGCTTGTTCGCCCGCTGCTTGAATACTGCTCAGCAGTGTGGGATCCGTACCAGATAGGGTTGATAGAAGAGATAGAGAAGATCCAAAGGAGAGCAGCTTCGTTTAGTAATCGCGAAAGCGTTAAGGAGTTGATAGATAAACTCCAGTGGAAGACTCTGCAGGAGAGACGCTCAGTAGCTCGGTACGGGCTTTTGCTAAAGTTTAGAGAACATTCCTTCACCGAAGAGTCAAGGAGTATATTGCTCCCTCCTACGTATATCTCGCGAAGAGACCATGAGGATAAGATCAGAGAGATTAGAGCCCACACAGAAGCATACTGACTATCCTTCTTTCCACGAACAATACGAGACTGGCATAGAAGGGAGAACCGATAGAGGTACTCAGTGTACCCTCCGCCACACACCGTCAGGTGACTTGCGGAGTATGGATGTAGATGTAGATTACATATAAATTTTATTGGAAGGAACATAAAGGAAAAAGGAAGAAACACTGGACGGAAAGGAAGACAGTTTTGTGTCTTCTAAACAGCTAGGTCTTTAGAGACTATTCACAGGCTCGCATGGACGAGGGTGGGGAAGGATATAAATTCCGACATATTCAAAGGTATTTCTGTGAAGTGGTTTGGAGAAACTACCGAAAATCTAAATATAGATGTCCATACAGGGAGCTAAGCATCAAACTAGTATGAGCAGTCTGGTCCGTTTAAAGAGAAAGCAAGTGTTGTAGTTCCTAAAAACTACACTTTATATCATCAATAGCCAACATGCTCACCTACTGGGAAATAAAGACATTTTACAGAGCCCATATGGTAAAGATGAGGCACGAACGAGACGTCATGTAAAAGAAAGCTTTCCAAATCCGAGTCCATTGGCCGGCTTAGGTCGATATTACGTGGATAGCGAGCAGTATGACGTCAAAACAAGTTACCACTATCATCTGATCTGGCGTTAACAGCCACCGCGCTTATATGGCCAGTTGCTTGTGATTTATAGGCCGCTGCTTGGGAGCGCCGTTTCCTCCCGGTTCCGCTGAACCGATAGCGCAGCTAGTTTTCTCATCGCCGAATCCGTCGCGAACGGCAACTGACACCGTCAAGAGACACTTCCGTTCGAATCATTGCACTAAATATCTTGTTTGAATACTCTGTCTGATAACGCAACGACTGTTATGTATGCCCATACATTTTCTCAAAATACCACATTCCAATGACCAAGTAATTTTGGCCCAGGCAGTAACATAAAACTTGAGCATGAGAATATCAGTTTAAAAATATGGACTGCATTTGGTAATTAAAATTAATTCTTCTTCTTTTTGTACGACATAAATATGATACTGTGGTGTCACCGCGAGACACCACACTTGCTAGGTGGTAGCCTTTAAATCGGCCGCCGTCCGGTAGTATACGTCGGACCCGCGTGTCACCACTTTCAGTGATTGCAGACCAAGCGCCGCCACACTGCAGGTCTAGAGAGACTTCCTAGCATTCAGCCCAGTTGTACAGCCGACTTTGCTAGCTATGGTTCACTGACTTCTAAGCTCTCATTTGCCCAGACGATAGTTAGCATAGCCTTCAGCTACGTTATTTGCTACGACCTAGCAAGGCGCCAGTATCCGTACTATTGATATTGTGAATCATGTACCATAAAGAGCGACGTTCTCCATGAATGGATTAAAGTTAAGTATTCCACCAGCTACGTCCGTTTATCTCATTTCTAATTCCCTTGTCATGTTCCAGACCTCACGCCAGCCTGCGTGAGCTAAAACGCGTGCATTTCGGCGTCCTTTAGTTCTACGGGTTGGCTCTCCTGCCAACCACAACATCGTCGGCGAGGCAAAACCGCGTTCTTATCGATATTGCCCTGATTTACTTATGCAATGGCTTCGCCACAATCTCCAGATGTACTGTCCGAATTTTATCGCTTACAAAATGAGCAGACGCAAGCCTTACTGGATGCCCTTGGACAGCTCGTCCTGGGTCAACGTGCGATGCAAAACGATGCGGCAGCAGCCGCTTCACCGCTAACGCAACCACAACACGCTGTTGCACCAACTTTTCGCCCTTTTGATGCTGCACTGGAAAGCTGGACGGAGTGGTCACGCCAATTTGGATTCCATCTCGCCGCCTACAGAATTCAAGGTAACGAGAAGCAGCCTTTCCTCCTTTCTTCAGTAGGGGTGACCACGTACCGTGTGATAGTCAAATTATTTCCCCGACGCGACGTCGCAACTCTGTCCTACGAAGAAATTTTTTCTGCATTAGATGCATATTTCGAGGAATCACTCAATGTGGTTGCGAAAAGGTATACCTTCTTTCGTACAAAACGTACGGCAGGACAGACTAATCTGGAGTGGGTTGCAACCTAGCAAGGCCTTACAAGGGATTGTGCTTTTGAGTGTCAATGTAGACTCCCTTATTCAGATACTATGGTACGTGATGCAATTGCACAGAACGTTTCTGATGTTCGTATAAGGGAACAGATTTTTAAACTAGTAAATTCCTCCCTTCAACAAGTGATGGACATATTGGATCGGCAGGACACACTTGAATTTGCTCAGGAATCATTTGAAACTTCTCCAGCAGTGTGTCAGGTTAACCGGCCCGCCGGAGGAGCTGCACGGAGCAGTAAACAGCCCTCGCGCCCGGCCGCGCCGCTGCCGCCAGGTTCTCAATCATGTGTGCCGCGCAGGCAAGCAAACGCAGTGATCAAATCGTGCCCGCGGTGTGCTACTAAACATTCGCGTGAGAATTGCCCGTCGCGCCAAACTATTTGCTTTTATTGTAATAAAAAAGGACATGTTCGGAGTGTTTGCCAGAAAAAACTCAGATCGGAGGTTCAAAACCGTTCCAGGCCCTTTGCTTCGCGCCGGAATCGGAATGGAACCAACGATACTCAGGCTCGCGAAACTTCGCTCACGGAAATTCATGTAGTTCATTCCACTCCGCTCAGTGCCACTCTCTCTAACAGTGACTGTGTTCGTCCCAAAAATTGTGTGCGTCGACATCGCCGGAACTCCCGTCAAGTCGCAAGTGATTCAGTACCAGTGTCAGTTCACGTTGCACGAGACAGTCGCTCTTGTCGTCAGCAGGACAATAAACTTTTTGTAGACTTCGACATTAACGGCAAAGTGATACCATTCCAGCTCGATACCGGAGATGCTGTTTCACTGATCAATCAAGACACTTACAAACTGCTGGGCACACCTCCGTTGCGTGCCGCAAATGTTCAGTTAACAAGCTATTCAGGGCAGTGCAGCCTTCTTGCAACATACAAAGGACAAACAAAACTTGTGTCATTTTACGTCCTTCGATCTTCTTCTGCAGTGAACTTGTTTGGTTTCGATTTATTTCAGTTGCTTAACTTGTCTATAGTTAATCAGGTGCTATCAGTGAACCAGACTGTGCCTTCGGACAGTGTTTCTCGTCTATGTGAAGGATTTGCAGACATTTTTTGCACCGGGCCTCGGTTGCGCTAAGAACTATAAAGCACATTTGGTACTGAAAGTAAACGCACAACCGAAATTTTACAGAGCGCGCAATGTTCCCCACACATTGCGTGATGAGGTCGCAAAAACATTACACGATTTGGAATCACAAGGTGTAATTGAACGTGTGCAGGCTGCTCTCTTGGCATCACCCTTACTAATTTTGCCGGCCGCGGTGGTCTCGCGGTTCTAGGCGCGCAGTCTGGAACCGTGCGTCTACTACGGTCGCAGGTTCGAATCCTGCCTCGGGCATGGATGTGTGTGATGTCCTTAGGTTAGTTAGGTTTAAGTAGTTCTAAGTTCTAGGGGACTGATGACCACAGCAGTTGAGTCCCATAGTGCTCAGAGCCATTTTGAACCTTACTAATTTTGCCAAAACCTTCCGGAAAATTGAGACTTCGTGTGGACTTCAAGGGAACAGTGAATCCACAACTAGTGATTGCAACTTTTCCTTTACCCCGCCCGGAATATCTTTTTCACAAACTGTGCCCGGGTAAATATTTTTCGAAGTTGGACCTAGCAAATGCCTACTGGCAGATACCGGTGGACGATGAATCCCAGCGCGTTTTGGTGGTTAACACGCATCTTGGGTTGTATCAATTCAAACGACTGCAATTCGGGTGTGCATCCGCCCCTGCATTGTTTCAGCAATATCTACAAACTGTTTGTGCGTCCGTCCCTACTGCAGCAAATTATCTGGACGATATTGTGATCTCTGGAAAGACGGAAGAAGAACATTTGGCCAATCTCAGAACTTTATTTCAGGTCTTGCGACAAAATGGTCTTCGCTTGCGAAAGGACAAATGTGTGTTTTTTGCTCGGGACTTGCCATACCTGGGACATGTAATCAATGCCCAAGGCATACATCCCAGTCCCACGCGCCTTCGTGCCACAGAAGACTTGCAATCGCCGCAGAATTTGAAGCAGCTACCGAGTGTGCTGGGAAAAATAAATTACTACCATCGCTCTGTGACGCATGCCTCTTCCATTTCAGCTCCGCTTCATCGCTTAGGCCGTAGAGGAGTTCCGTTCGTCTGGACGACGGAATGCGAACGCGCCTTTCGCCAGTTGAAGTCAGCGTTGCTTTCCAATACTTGCCTTACTCCATTCGATCCCCAGAAGCCTATTTTGTTGATGGTGGATGCATCAGAATTCGGGATCGGTGCTGTGCTTGCGCACAAAGATGGATTGCACGATCATCTTATTGCCATTGCGTCCAAATTGCACTCGTCTGCTCAAAGAAATTTTTCACAGATCGAGAGAGAAGCATTGGCTCTCGTATTTGGTGTTACAAAGTTTCATGATTTCTTGTATGGTCGTCACTTTACCATAATCACAGACCACACACCTTTGACATCGCTTTTTCATCCGACCAAGCCTGTACCTCCACGTACAGCGCAGAAATTCATTCGCTGGTCTATTTTCCTCTCGCAATACCGCTACCATATCTTGTATCGGTCCACTGCCAAGCACGGAAACGCTGATGCGTTGTCCCGCTTGCCTGTTGCTGACGATAGGGCATTCGATTCCTCCGAGCTTGCTTGCATGTTCATTGATGCTTAAACCGATGACGTGGTCGAATCGTTTCCGATTGATTTTCGTCGTGTAGTTACAGCCACAGCTGCCGACCCTGTCCTTGCTTCCGTTCTGCGTTTTGTTGCTACGCAATGGCCCTTCTCAAAGTCACGGATCGAGGACCGTTTGATTCGCAGATTTTTTGCTCACAAGGAGAGACTTTTTGTACGACGAGGTGTTTTGCTGTTGCGTTCTGATAATGATCAGTCCAGGGTCGTGGTACCACGTTCGTTGCAGTCCTCTGTCTTACAACTTCTCCACCAAGGACATTGGGGTATAGTGAGAACGAAACAACATGCTCGTCAGCACTGTACTTGGTTCGGAATCGATGCTCTTCTTGCATTGTGTGTGCCGAACAATAATCAGCACCACCGCGGAAATTCTTTGCAAGGCCAACAGACACTTCCCCTTGGCAACACTTGCACATCGATTTTGCTGGTCCATTCTGGAATGGTCGATGGTTGGTTGGGGTAGATTCATTTAGTAATTTTCCTTTGTTGTCCGGATGTCTTCCACGACACCATCTGCCACCATCCAAGCGTTACTGCTATCTTTTGCATTGAAGGTCTTCCACAGACTATTGTTTCCAACAATGAACCACAATTCATGTCCGCAGAATTTCAGTCATTCTGCAAGGCCAATGGTATTCAACATCTGACGTCCGCTCCGTTTTCGCCACAGTCAGACGGTGCTGCTGAACGAGTGGTTAGGACTTTCAAGTCACAGGTGTAGAAGTTGAAAGAGTCACATTCTCGGGAGGACGCGTTATTGCTCTTTTTGTCCTCGTATCGCTCTCAGCCCCGAGATGGTCGCTCGCCGGCTGAGTTGCTCCACGGTCGTCATCATCGAACTCTGATGTCTTTGCTACATCAGGTTCCTGTACGGATGCAGACACCTGCTTTTGCTCCAGGCGACGTTGTCTACTATCGGCAGTAACGAGGTTCACAGCGTTGGCTCGAAGGGTGCATTCTTCGCTGCCTCGGACGCGCTATGTATCTGGTTTTGGCGGCCTCTGGTGAGCTGCGTCGGCATCTCAATCAGCTGCGCCTCTGTCATCTCACGGGATCTGCCGCTCGCCGTCCGCTTTCAGCGACGGTGCAGCCCGGTCAGCGCCCTGGGAACCCATCTACTGGCTCGCCTCAGCCCCAGGTGTTACCGACGCTTGCCCCATGGCGACGAGCCGCCACAACCGTCGCCGCCGCCGCCGCAGCCTGTTCTCCCGCCGCCGCCGCCCGCAGTGGACGCGTCGCTGCAACGGCCGGGCGCTTCCTTGGGTCACGCGCCGCCGATCGCTTCCCGTGGCCAGTTGTCCTCCGACATGGAACTCTTGCCCGCTCCAGACCATGTGTCGTCTTCGCTCGTCGGGTGCCCCGGCCCGATGGAGGTCGACTCTTCGGCCCCTCCTGTCTCTCTACGGGCACATACATCGCATGTTGGCGTGCACCCTGGAGCAGGTTTTCAGGCGTTTCCTCGCTCTCCGCTGTTCGAATGGAAGGGTGCGGGTGGCACAGCCTCGCCTGTTGTTAAGCTCCCCACCTCGTCACATAAGTCAACATGCGGTCCTCCCCACGGCGGGCGGAAGCCTTATTCCACAACCGTACGCCGATTTGCGGGGGAGGAATGTGGTGTCACCGTCAGACACCACACTTGCTAGGTGGTAGCCTTTAAATCGGCCGCCGTCCGGTAGTATACGTCGGACCCGCGTGTCGCCACTATCAGTGATTGCAGACCGAGCGCCGCCACACGGCAGGTCTAGAGAGACTTCCTAACACTCAGCCCAGTTGTACAGCGGACTTTGCTAGCGATGGTTCACTGACTTCTAAGCTCTCATTTGCCGAGACGATAGTTAGCATAGCCTTCAGCTACGTTATTTGCTACGACCTAGCAAGGCGCCAGTATCCGTACTATTGATATTGTGAATCATGTACCATAAAGAGCGACGTTCTCCATGAATGGATTAAAGTTAAGTATTCCACCAGCTACGTCCGTTTTTCTCAATTCTAATTCCCTTGTCATGTTCCAGACCTCACGCCAGCCTGCGTGAGCTAAAACGCGTGCATTTCGGCCTCCTTTAGTTCTACGGGTTGGCTCTCCTGCCAACCACAACAGATACAACGGTGCTACATCCTCATGAGAGAACGGTCTTTATTAACATTGCTGAAATTTTGTTAGAGATTCCTTTTATGACGACAACCAATGTATTTGGTCCTGAATATAGAATATATAAAAATTGTCAGATTTAATTTCTGTTACATAATTGCCAATAACCTGAATTGTGGGGGACCTTCTAATACAAATTTCAAAAATGCTACGTCATAGTTTTAAGCCCAAACATGTGCGCTTTTTAGAATTTTCTGGAGCAAAATCTCAGCTCAATAGAAAAATTCATCCATTGGTGTGGACGCCACTACTCTGAATCATTTTCGTGGCATAAAGACTACAGCAGAAATACTTGCGTTTTACATCGACCGATCTTTACATGTGTATCGCTATTCAGACCGCAAAGCATACGGGTGATGCAATAACTGGAATACGTGATTTAATGTAATATAGTGACAAATCGTTAAGAAAATTGTTCGGATGACAAATAAAAGAGATATACTGTAGTAATACCGTGCTCCCACCGCATGTATGAGTTCATGTGGTGGTAAAGCTAGGAGTGAGGTGATTTACAACGTGAATGATTCTGTCTCATTTCCATTTGATTCCAGTCATTAGTGTGAGCACTTCATGCAATTTATTTCTACAAGGGCAGTTTGTGTGATACGAAGCCATAGCATCTCAAAGAGAGAACGTCTTTCTCGGAACGTTGTGTTAGCTCTCCAAGCTCTGAAACCCTAGGTCATACATTTGGGCAAAAGAAACATGGAGAACGACAGTGGATCATCGGGACAACTATACCAAAGATGTGAATCGACTGGAACATGACTGTGGTAGAAACAACTTTCCCGTAGCTTTAAGTACATGATAATTACATAAGGAATTTCCGATCTTCTGCAAGAGAGTGGAATCTGGATGGTGGCAACTGATAATTAGTGGTTGCCCACCTCATTCTCAGGACTAGATAAATCGGCTGTCTATAACTGTCTAGAGATTACTCTTGTGGCAGAAGGGCCAAAGGGAAGTGCCTGGTAAACATGACCACAACGCTCCATTTGTGATCCTGTGCCGGCCGCGGTGACCGAGCGGTTCAAAGTGCTTCAGTCCGGAACCGCGCTGCTGCTACGGTCGCAGGTTCGTATCCTGCATCGGGCATGGATATGTCTGATGTCCATATGTTAGACAGGTTTAAGTAGTTCTAAGTCTAGGGGACTCATGTCCACAGATGTTGAGTCCCTTAGTGCCCAGAGCCATTTCAACAATTTTTTTTTGTGATCCTGTATATTGCGGTGTTCCCTTCGAGTCACATGAAAAGCATCAAGCTTAACAGCTTGATAGGTTATATGTTTGATAACGTCTCAGTAAGTTCACGTACGATTTTCATGACTGTGCGTAGAGGTAAGTTGCATCTGATCTCATGTCCTCTTTCCACCACGACTTCTCAATCACTGGTTTCATTTCGCAGTTGTGTTGCGCGATTTTAATACGTTAGGAAATTAAGTTACACAAACGCCGTTGCCCTGTCAACCGTACCGTCGCTTATTATAACTTAGTTTCATTTCTCATTTTTGATGTTTTTGCTGTATGCCCCGTCAGAAATCTTGTGCCTTCTTTTGCAGATTTGTGTAAACTAATAATTGTAACAAATATTGGGCTTTACTTGGGTCAAGGTCTTGATTTGTAGTTAGTAAACCCCCTTTCATGAAGTTAGTTAACAGTTAATTACGGAAATACCGGTACCTGGAATTCTGTTCTACGTGCTACCCTTTTCAGTTAACTGAATCAGTCAGATCCGTTGCGTAACTTTAATGCAGATCAACTGAGGCCTGACTCCGGTATTTCGTTCCCTGCTGGAAAAGCTACGAGACATGAGACAAGCAAAAGGCTGAATTCCGTTGGTAGACGACCTACTACTGGTGGAAGAAGGAGATTCAAAACGTAAACTACATGACAACTACGAACACATTTCTACAAACGCAGCAAGAATAGTGAACGGACAATAGACTCCATGCGGCTGCACACATGATAATTTACGTAGTGCTTATAGATAAAACTCACCAAGCAGAAACTCTACAATGAAAATAAAGGAGCGATAACTTCAAATACAGGGGGACCAGGAGGACCTCTAATTCGGGGTCTGTTTTAAGATAAGGAACTTAATATCTCCTTCCGCATCCGTCATGTGTGCCGAAAGGCCTTAACGTAATGAACAAACTACTGAATGTCAAACAGAATAGCTTTGGACTCCCAGAATGAATCAAAACCCTGTCCTAGTAGGTATTGCAGATTATGAAGCTAGCATGTGTGTCAATAGGCTGCTGCAGTGAAAATCCTGTTACGTATGAAACGAAGCACTACTCTTCGTTTCATAGGAGCTTAAGCGACTAGACCAGCTGTAGGCGTCCTGGTTATTGTGCGACAACAGCCAACATATCTGGAAGTCTGGAAGAAGAGCTCAGAGTGCTCCCTGAAAGGAGACGTCCGAAGAACGAACAAAATCATATGACAATTTGCTACAACCATACAAGAGAGCAAATCACAATTCTTCAGGGGCGACAGCATTCCTGAGGCACAGTGACAACAGGAATACGTGTTTATAGCCAGCTCCTAAACGCGAAGTAGCGGCTTAGTTTAAGATTTATGTATCCCTCAACGGGTATAATTTACGTCTGACAGCCAAAGGACTATATTAAAGCTATCTGAAAAGAATAAACCGAAGACATAGCAACAGATATGGGTATTATAAAATGGAGTACCGATCATGTGCAACAAAGAGTCAATTGTGACAGGAATTTCTCTCTCAATAATACAGTCTCTGTATGGACTCTGGGACAAACATAAAAAAATAACATGTAAGGTTTCCTTGAACGAATTAGAAATCTATGAGTAGGAAAGAAGAGTTTGAGCAGCCACAACTAAAACTGAGGCAGTCGCCTCGCAGGAGCTGGTCACGGCAACATGATCATCAGCGCTGCAAGCTAACCCAATAGAAGAACATGAAGCAGACGAAGACGCTGCTTGAGAACTGTCGTCATATGGTACTTCAGCACCGAGGACCGCTCACGATACGTCATGGAGCTGCGGTTTTGCTCTCATGACCGTTTTCGAAAGATATGGTCGGAAGACGTATCCTGGGGTGCTACGTGCAGAACATTTAAGAAGAAAAGACCATACCCGACACATTCTTGGTAAAAGCAGACTTTAGCCCATCTGTACATTGCTGTCAGTCTCCTGGATTCCACTTCCTGTGTGGCTGAGAAGACCATACATGTAAGGCAGAATACAACAGCGAGAAGGAAATAAAAGAAAAGAAGTTGTGTGTGGATTTCGGGTCGCGCCATAGGTTTTTCGTGAAAACATAGGGACAAAATCAGAAGAAGTGTTTCGTATTAATATGTAATTTAGTTATGAATCTCTTTAATACAATGGTTACACAGAGTAATATGCTGGCTACTGAAGAAATAAATCACAATTTTGGACTGGCTATGATGGGCTAACTACATAATCGCTTTGCGCTTTTTATTCAGTTCTTTTCGACGCTTCCGTTGCTCTCTCATTCACATGGAACTCGAATTTTTAGACAATGTGGATTTCTTTCGACTAGAGTTTTCATATGATCTGTGTTTTCTATGATACCGAGATTTACGATTCATATGAAACAAAGTTTTCAATAATTTTGTAATTTTTAATTCAATAACGATTTTCACTTGTATTCAGGAGAATATTTTTATTGCCTCACTTCGATTCCTAGAAGTGCTTCGCTAGGTCTTCAAAATGACACCCGAATATGCTAGATAAACACTTTTCTACGCTGCACGTGGCTCTGAGCACTATGGGACTTAACTGCTGTGGTCATCAGTCCCCTAGAACTTAGAACTATTTAAACGTAACTAACCTAAGGACATCACACACATCCATGCCCGAAGCAGGATTCGAACCTGCGACCGTAGCGGTCACGCGGTTCCAAACTGTAGCGCGTTGAACTGCTCGGCCACTCCGGCCGGCTTGCGCTACACAGTTTTATAACTTCACACATAGCTAATCTGTAACAAGTACATGCATGCGGCTACACTGATATGATGATGACGTCACAGGCCAAAAAAAACACTGCGTGGCAAACGCGCACAGACACAATCCTTAGCTCAGTCCCTGTTTACGTATTATTAATCTCTTAGTTATTAGCGATAATTAGCGCATAATAAAGTTCGCTCGACGAGTGAATAGACGTTTGCACGTAAAAAGACTAGAAAAGAATTCTTTATCAATTTATTTAATTTGCTGACTTGTTTTTACGGTAATATATTTTTCGATTATTAGTTTATACTGTACATTATATATCAGAAACTCCTTACGTCTTGAAGCCCGAGTGATACACTTTGGCCTCGGAAGGGTTGCTTTCAAGGAACTAGAAGATTAGAGATTGGGATAACAGTCTGCTTGCAGTAAAGAAGCAATATGCTGGAAGTCACGTTTTACTGAAAAATTAGCTAGGTAATGAAACATTTGGTCTCCAATAGAAACTACACTGTTATACACCATAACATTATGCGTTGTAAATTCAGTAATAAAATGAGGGTTCGGTTGAAGCTTTGGAGGAGAGCGCTTGGGAAGGCCGGGCCAGCCGTTAGTACTTGCAGCCTTGTCAACGACTGACGCGGTCAGACTGTGATGCTGATCGCCTTACCGTTATCACAATGGTCCAAGATCGAGAGCAGCTTGAAGTAGAATTACACGAGCCCGGGGCTCGCCTCGACACGGCGGAGCTTATCAGCTGTTGGTAAGCCTCGTCACGCTCAACATCACCCCTTGTCGTCCTTCATAACATGTGTATACAGCGAAACCCTGGGAGAGTCTTGATCTGTGAGCGGTAGAGAAATATTATTTTTGCTGTTAGTCACTGGAATGTAAGGATATTGTCATGATATTCATCTTAATTGTAGTGTTTCAATATACGTACTTAGCAGCGTTAATGTCTCATTGCCTGATACACCATCGATTCAAGAAACATCTCTTCCCAGGTTACACTGTAGTATGTTTTAATGTCTGCCAGTAAGCAGCCTTGCTCACAGTTCAGTGAATGAATTTTTTTTTAAACCTACTGAGCATAAAGTTATCAAATACAAATTAACCATTCTAATGTATCAATGTGCACTGAATTAAATTAGAATCGCAAGCAAAATATCCTGACAAAATGAGTGTGGGGCATAACACTATAATATAAAATATAATACACTCCTGGAAAATGAAATAAGAACACGGTGAATTCATAGTCCCAGGAAGGGGAAACTTTATTGACACATTCCTGGGGTCACATACATCACATGATCACACTGACAGAGCCACAGGCACATAGACACAGGCAACAGAGCATGCACAATGTCGGCACTAGTACAATGTATATCCACCTTTCGCAGCAATGCAGGCTGCTATTCTCCCATGGAGACGATCGTAGAGATGCTGGATGTAGTCCTGTGGAACGGCTTGCCATGCCATTTCCACCTGGCGCCTCAGTTGGACCAGCGTTCGTGCTGGACGTGCAGACCGCGTGAGACGACGCTTCATCCAGTCCCAAACATGCTCAATGGGGGACAGATCCGGAGATCTTGCTGGCCAGGGTGGTTGACTTACACCTTCTAGAGCACGTTGGGTGGCACGGGATACATGCGGACGTGCATTGTCCTGTTGGAACAGCAAGTTCCCTTGCCGGTCTAGGAATGGTAGAACGATGGGTTCGACGACGGTTTGGATGTACCGTGCACTATTCAGTGTCCCCTCGACGATCACCAGAGGTGTACGGCCAGTGTAGGAGATCGCTCCCCACACCATGATGCCGGGTGTGGGCCTTGTGTGCCTCGGTCGTATGCAGTCCTGATTGTGGCGCTCACCTGCACGGCGCCAAACACGCATACGACCATCATTGGCACCAAGGCAGAAGCGACTCTCATCGCTGAAGACGACACGTCTCCATTCGTCCCTCCATTCACGCCTGTCGCGAAACCACTGGAGGCGGGCTGCACGATGTTGGGGCGTGAGCGGAAGACGGCCTAACGGTGTGCGGGACCGTAGCCCAGCTTCATGGAGACGGTTGCGAATGGTCCTCGCCGATACCCCAGGAGCAACAGTGTCCCTAATTTGCTGGGAAGTGGCGGTGCGGTCCCCTACGGCACTGCGTAGGATCCTACGGTCTTGGCGTGCATCCGTGCGTCGCTGCGGTCCGGTCCCAGGTCGACGGGCACGTGCACCTTCCGCCGACCACTGCCGACAACATCGATGTACTGTGGAGACCTCACGCCCCACGTGTTGAGCAATTCGGCGGTACGTCCACCCGGCCTCCCGCATGCCCACTAAAAGCCCTCGCTCAAAGTCCGTCAACTGCACATACGGTTCACATCCACGCTGTCGCGGCATGCTACCAGTGTTAAAGACTGCGATGGAGCTACGTATGCCACGGCAAACTGGCTGACACTGACGGCGGCGGTGCACAAATGCTGCGCAGCTAGCGCCATTCGACGGCCAACACCGCGGTTCCTGGTGTGTCCGCTGTGCCGTGCGTGTGATCATTGCTTGTACAGCCCTCTCGCAGTGTCCGGAGCAAGTATGGTGGGTCTGACACACCGGTGTCAATGTGTTCTTTTTTCCATTTCCAGGAGTGTACATTGTAACAGTTAAAAAACAATTTGCATATGAGGCGATTGTGCTTAAACCACCTTTCACGTTTATCAGCGAAAATATCTGTAATTACAGTTCAAGAGATCGTGCGATAGTTTCAATGACCCAGATGAGTCATTACTCCTTGTACTACGTAACACTGAAAACGGCACACTCCACGGATACCGCTTGACTTAATAATAATTATTTTCTGCACCACTATTAAGGTTCATTAATTCCGCAATTTTTCCCATCTCTGTAGTTCAAAACACACTTCATGACTTTTTCTTTGCTGACATGAGTACTGCAAGACTTTTGTAGTTTTTAACAATACTAGCTGAGCTTATGCGGCAAATATAAACATGGTAATGGGAAACTAAAGGCGTTAAGGAAATTTCCTGACTACCGTTGTACATATTCGTACCACATTCTCCTCTGACTTCTACTGTTTGATTAGAACGTCGAGGCTCTACATGACAAATTTGGTAAAAGTATTTGCAGTAATGTCCTGTCACATGAAGAATACACTGAAATGTGAATAAAAGAAAACACGTAGTTCGATAAGGAATGTAGCTATGGAACTAACAGCTTTAATATCAAGGGTCTTTTAACAGGCTTCCACATATGCAATTAAGTATAACGAATATTTGAAAATAAATAAGCCTTCTGGAAGCCATTTTGAAATCTTCTGCTACTGATCTCTCATGAAAGATCCGTCGAATCGTCTGCCACGTAACGTAAAATTGAAGAAATAACTTCTAGCATCCTCTCGAAATTAGAAAACAGCTACCAATTTAATTGCAAGGCAAGGGATGCAGACAGAAACATGTACTAAATGATTTGCTTTATATATGTATTCACACATTTATAAGTAGATATGAAGCTGTTTAGGGGTACAGAGGGAGTGAATAGTTCTAACGTTTACTAACATTTGTTGCAGAAACATTTTAGGTATGTAAATATAGATTTTAATTTGGGAATGGTGGAATCAGTGGAAATAAAACTGTAAGAGAAATTGATATTCCAGAAACTACCAGGTCATCCGAAAGTAAATTATCACTCTGTGTCACTAACTAAAGAAGTAAAAAAGTAAATGTGAATAGATTTACCATCCGATCAGATAGCGTTGTGTCCCTATCTGAAACTTCCAGGGAAAAAGTACGAGCTTGTTACATACACAAAGCACAGAAAAACCAAAAAACCTATATTTTAAAAACATCTCTATAAAATCACATAAAGTGTGAATAGCCACGTAAGATGATGGAATAGAGAAAATGGTCTATTTTCATATATGGCAATGAAATGTAAAGGAATAGGAAAACGACAGAAGTATTCCAGCTGAGGAGCAGACTTACGATAAAATTAACAATTTAGCGTCCAAACTATTTTTCGTATCTTAAATTTCTTACTTCCCTTAAAGTTTACTGGAGTTCGTTGACCACTAACTGCAGATTTCCAAATGATTTACCGTCAGATACTAACTTTTCCGTCAACGCTAAAATTACAGGCTGTAACTTCAGATTAATATTTGTTTGCATTGTGTACTGTAATTAGTTACCTTATCTTTTAATGCCGGTGGAGGTCTTCAAGTTTCCCCCGAAACTGAATTATGAATTGTGAAGTTTTAAGTATTTGTGGGCGGGAATTTGGGGAATGGTTGTTAAATCGTTACTTATTCATTACCTTTGCTATTGGAAGTTGATAATGACAAGACCAGCACATATCTGTTAAAGTTTGGAAGTGTAAATGTAAAAAGTATCATTCGCTTTCGTAAAATCTTCGCAATTTAATAAAACTATGCTTGACTAATACGCTTCCATCAACAAGATTTCTAAGGCTTTTAAAACTGTTATGGAAAACCTTAGTTAGACATGGAAGGAATAGGTGAAAATTGTTTATATCAGCAGGGGTACTTTTTCGTATTTTATACGGCTTACTTTCATAGGTAAAACTTTTCTTTGAAGATACCGTGCAATTATTTTACTGTTTACGGCACTTGTGTCTGTTTACTGCAGAGAAAATTCTACTCCCAGTTATTCAATATTTTTTATAGTTGAAATTAAATACACGCGTCTTCTCCGTGGTATGGTAACAACTGTAGTAAACTAATGAGAGGTCTTTACAGTAACACGCGAGAATTTTTAATTCGTTTTACTCTTGCGTAAAATTAAACTGTTTGGTTCACTGGATGAAAGTTATTGAATGCGATGTGTTATGTTTAAATGTGCAATTTATTCTAACATTACGGTGCTTTCAGCTCAGGAATGTACTTTTCTTGCGGAACGAGTGTGTCGACAAGGCAATAAATACACAGATTTCCTTTATCATTTAGCTACAGTTTAGCAGGTCAGCAACTAGAAGTAGTTAATCCCATAAATTATCAGGAAGTAGGCATTAGGAGTGATTTAAAATGGAATTACCATATAAAATTAATCGTAGGTGAAGCAGATGCCACACTGAGACTCATTGGAAGAATCCAAAGGAAATGCAGTCACAAAACAAAGGAAGTAGGTTACAGTACACTTCTTCGTCCACTGCTTGAATACTGCTCACTGGTGTGAGATCCGTACCAGATATGGTTGATAGAAGCGATGGAGAAGATCTATCGGATCATTTAGTAATCGCAAGATGAGAGATAAACTCCAGTGGAAGACTCTGCAAGAGAGACGCTCAGTAGTTCTGTACGAGCTTTTGTTGAAGTTTCGAAAACGTATTTTCACCGAAGAATCAAGCAGTATATTGATCCCTCTTACGTATATCTCGTAAAGAGACCATGAGGATCAAATCAGAGAGATTAGAGCCCACACATAGGCATACCGACAGTCTTTCTTTCCACGAACAATACGAGGCTGGAATAGAAGGGAGAACCGATAGAGGTACTCACTTTCTTTCCACGAACAATACGAGACTGAAATAGAAGGGAGAACTGATAGAGCTACTCAAAGTACCCTCCGCCACATACCGTCAGGTGGCTTGTGGAGTATGGATGTAGATGTTGACGTAGATTTAGTGCAGGAGGCATCTGCTGAATATTTGTCAGAAACTGCTGTACGTTATCGTAATGCGGTTCGTTGAATATCCCAGAAATTTTGATAGACAATCTCAGTGTTAGATGCCAAACAAACTTCTAAACTAGCAAAAGTGGTTCTGTATGTCTGACTACATGCAGCAGAGCCTAACCAAATAGTGACGGGTTAAAAAAAATATATATCAGGCTTCCGACCGCACAGTCATTGAAATTGTGCCCGAGTAAAGTGACAGAGGTGCATGAATTGAAAGATGTGGATCATGAAAAGGTAGCCCCTTACTTCATGTGGTTTAAATCTTCTATTGAAGGGAATACCATTTTACAGAGGAGGTCTGGTTCTGTCTCTCTGTTCATGTCAACACACAAAATACAAGATTACTGTCAACGGAGTATCATCGTACTGCGATTGAAACGCCGTTGCATGATCAGGAAATGGGAGTGTGGGTGGCAATATCCAGATGATGCATTATTGGATATTTATTTTTTGAAGAAACATAGAAAATGAAAGTTATTGTTTAATGATCCACTATTTCATTAGCCTGCTAAAGAAATACGAAATGAACTACTCATGGCTGCAACAACATGGCGCTACGTCGCACACAGCTAACTACACTATGCGTCTTCTGGAAAAGTGTTTTTGGCAACATGTCATCTCACAAACCTATTGTTCCTTCTCTCGCATGAGCAATACAGCAGCTGTTTTGCGTCACTTGGATTCGACAAGTTCAAATGGCTCTGAGCACTATGGGACTCAACATTTGAGGTCATCAGTCCCCTATAACTTAGAACTATTTAAACCTAACTAACCTACGGACTTCACACACATCCACGCCCGAGGCAGAGTTCTAACCTGCTACCGTAGTGGTCACGCGGTTCCAGACTGAAGCACCTAGAACTGCTCGGCCGCAGCGGATTCGACAAGTCCTTGGTAGGTTACTCAAGGTATGTGGTACCGAAAGCCTCCGCACAGGTCACGCAATCCCCGTAAATTATGGACAGGTGTTTTGTGGGCGTGGGGTGGTTCCCGATGACTTCCCAAATAGGTTCAAATTTGGCGAAGTTGTTAGCAAAGACATCAAAGTGAGTTCACTGTAATGCTCCTCGAACCACCGTAGCAGGATCATGGCCTTGTGAGAGTGACAGTTGTCTTACCAGAAGGTGCCATCGCCGTTGGGGAGGACTTCAAGCAAGAAGGGATACAGCTGGTCCGCTGTAATGTTCACGTGCTCCACAGCTGTCCAGGTGCCTTCCATCCCTACCGCAGGAAAAGTGGAAAATCAGTTGAATGTCCTCCATAACATAATACTGTCCCCAAAAGCCTGCGTCCGTGGCTAAGTGCATTTTTCGAACAGCCGTTCTCCTGGATGACTCAATATCCGGACACTTCCGGCGACCTGACGTAACAGCAGCAGTGGTTCATCTGGCCAGACGACACGTTTCCATTAATTCACGGTCGAATCTCGATGATCCCGTGCCCACTACAGTCTTAACTGACTACGATTCTGGGAGTCTTTGCTACGGAGCCCCATGTTCAACAGTGTGCGCCGAATAGTGTGCTCAGAAACACTTGTGCCCGCACAAGCGTTCTACTCTTCCGCCATATCTGCCACAGACTGCCGCCTGTCCCGCTTTCAGATAACTCAAGGCATCGAGGTCCACGTTCTGTGATGACACATGGACGTCCACCACCTTGTCACCTTCTCGTGCTTTCATCAGCGTTCAGCCACTTTCCATAGATGTTCACGATATAAGCAAGCGAACTGTCGACCAACTTTGCCCTTTCCGAGACGATTGTTTCCAAGGTCGGGCCGTAATCGCTTATGTCACCACATTTACCTATTTGGTTCCCATACTGTCGCTAGAATGATTCGCCATTCGTCTCTGCTCCAGTTATATACTCTCCTGACCGCATCACTCGCCACCGGGCGGCATTTAATTTTGGAGTGGGAAATGGTAATAATGTTTCAGTTCTTTTGTGTATGTCGTAGGGGAGCAGCATAATCTGTAGTGTACAGCAATAGACCAAGCATGAATTTTGAGGTGAAAACCGAAATAACTGCGTGCTTGAGAAGCGTAACACAGTCACATCTGCTGAAAGTTTTTTCCAGTAAAATTAAGCGGGTTCATACTTGCATACCACGTCGTGGGCGTCTTTTTCTACATACGTTGTAAATAGGCAGCAACTTTCTGAACACCATATTTATCTGTTATAAGTGTACACACATACAGGAAATTTATTATGCGTATGTTTTCATGAGTATTTTGCTTATTATTCATACACCATGGACAGTGAATTCGATATCATTTTAGATTTATTTATTTTAACAATAGCCGCCTGGTGTGGCCGAGTGGTTCTAGGCGCGGTCGCAGGTTCGAATCCTGCCTCAGGCATGGATGTGTGTGATGTCTTTAGGTTAGTTAGGTTTAAGTAGTTCTAAGTTCTAGGGGACTGATGACCTCAGAAGTTAAGTTCCATAGTGCTCAGAGCCATTTTAACAATAGCAATAGAAATACACTGTATGGAATTCTGAAGTTATCAGGCATAAAATGCTGAGAACAAAAGGTTATCTACGGTTTGTACCTAAAGGCAACTATGATTTCAGAAAGAAAGGAAGGGTACAGGGTTGCATACTGTAATCAGTTTCATTAAATCTATTCATACAACAAGTAGTATAAGAAGCCCATGACAAATTTGGAGCAGGAATTCCAATTCAGGGATAAATAAAGTCCTGTAGGTTTCCGACGACTTTGTAATTCTTTCTGAGAGTTGATAAATGACTTTGAAAATCATTCGAACTGAATGGATAACGTTCCGAAATGAGAATATAATATGAACGTCAACGTAAGAGAAACAAGAGTAATGGAGTATAGTCGATTAAGTTAGGGGACACCAGTTGACTTATATTAGAAAATGAAACACTGAAAGTAGTATACTAGTTTTACTGCTAGGGTAGGAAAATAACTGACGACAAGAAATGTATAGAGATTGTCAAATTCAGACAAGCTATAACAAGAAAGATCTTCTGAAAATTTTGTTAACGATATTAATTGGATTGATTGAGGAGACGTTTCTGAGAGCATTTGTGACGAATGTAGCCCTGTGTTTATGTGAAACACGGAGGATTAACAGTAGTGGCGAGAAGAGAACAGATTCTTTTGAAATGTGATGATAAAGAGCTAGGTTGGAGGTTAAATGGACAGATCAGACAACTAGTGAAGAGGTACTGAATCGAATCGGGAAGAAAAGAAATTTGTGCCCACCTTAACTAAAAGAAGCAATAGACTGACAGGCCGCACCCCTCAGAAATTTTAGGGTACTTTATTTGGTAATGGAGGGAGGTGTGGAGGTAAGAACTGTAGATTCAGATCAGTCTAGACTACAGTAACCAGTTGCCCGTGGATGTAGGAATAAGTAGTTCTAAAGAGAAGATATGAAGAGGCTTGCACAGAACAGAATAGTCCAAAGAGCTGCATTAAACCAGTCTTCCGACTAAATAGCACAACAAGAAAAAAAAAAGAAACATCACAGTGAAGCACGGAAAGTAGGATTTAACACTTACAAAGATTATGAAAGTGTCTTAGACCCTGCGTGGATACTAAACTGCACTTCAAAAAAAAAAAAAAAAGCTATAATAGCTACCTCAAACTAGTCTAACAATAACGTTAAAAAAAGAGAAATCTTTAACGAAAGAAGTTTCTTCATAATAACTTAAGCACGTTCACATAAAACAAGAATTTTTCTCAAATAACGTATAACATTACATTCTTCCAACGAAATTATCTAGCATGAGTATCATATTAATTATGGAAGTCTCTGGGAATTGTTCCTCTTCCCATATTACAGATTTAGTTACACTGAAATAAATTTGTATACCAATAATTAATAATTAATCAAATGTAAACAGTTTCCTGCTTGTTACGTTTTGCTATTAGTGTACTAGGCCTATCTACCAGAAATTTCGAATCCGTATTACAATACCAAAAACAGTGCCTCACTTACTGTCACCAAAATATTTCTTCGCGCTTCTCTCAGTTTTCTCGTGTGATATTCTTATATAAACACACCAGAAATTTTATTCAGCTGTAACTGAGAAATTATAGCAATTGGTCACAAGCACTGTAGCTGTTGTTGAGCAACTGACACAGGTGGTGTAATTTTCAGTCAGCTTCAAATGATCTTGAAAGTCTAAATGACATTGAGATTTGGTTAATTTGTCCTTACTCATTTTCTTAAGCCATACTTCTTATTTGTGTCCATTATTTCGTCACATTGAGCAAATTTGACGCAAACGTTGTTACTTACAACAAGGTAAGGAAATCTAGACTTCAACAATAGTCATCATCAGGTACTGCAGATTGCATAAGTGCACATATAACTCTGATATCTTTTATTTATCGTAAGCGTAAATAGAGTATAATTACAATAATTTGTAACCGACGATACAACTTTTTTATTCTGCAATATTCTTCCTTCTGTGATGATTTTTCTAGCGCCGATAGTAAATGTCATTTTGTTTAGCACCTAAGGTCTAATACACGCTCATGGTTGATTTCCAAAATCTTATATTTTAGTGACCCAGAAGTACAGCTTTCTACTTCACAGCTACAGATAATGCTCTTCGGCATTCATTACAGTTAAGTAAGTGTTTCAGCCGAGATTTTTATGCACCATCCCCTGTTGCCGTGAAGAGATCCATTCCATCCTACCTGTATGTCTCAGTGTGCCCTAGGGAAGTAGCTGTAATACTAGTATTTTGTAGTTCTTCTACATGAAGATGACAGCACTGGTGGGTATGTCTTGGGACGGCCTACCACGAGTCCGCTGCCTTCTCCCTGTATCATTCGTAGGCAGTTTTATCGGGACACAATCTCTGTTAGTCTTCTTGCCAATGGTAGACATCTTCCCTCATTACTACTCCCAGCAGATTGTAATGTCTGTAAAATGCAAAACATACATGTCCCACGATGCGCCCAATAGTTCTATTGGTTTCAAGTAATTCTAGGATACAAAGTGGATAAAAATTACCGAGTTTCTTTCATCAAGTGCCAAGATGTGAGGCAATTTATATTTGCAAAGCTTCTGCTCTAACGAATAATGGACAAAAGTATAATGTAATGTGTGACTGATATCAAACGCTGTAGTGACCAATTGTATTGTAATTTTAATCACATCACGAGTTTCTACGTAATTATAAATCATTTTTCAGTGTTATTAAGCGTTTATGCCGAAGAAGGTAAAGTTATATAATAAACTGTATATTTTTGGACCATATGCTATCACCTGTTTAGGGAGAACTCCAGTGCATCAAGTTGTGGCAACTCAACCGCTGTCTCATTACCAACTGAAAGAAAACAATTTGTTCAACGAGCACCGTCATATAATAAGCAAGATTTGTTTGCGACTACACTGTAGACTTATAGGAGTATCTATTGCACTCTTGAGTTTTAAAACATTTCCATTCGGCTCCTTCTGGGTGCAAGTAATTTTATGTCAAACAACGTATTAATAAAACTCTGTAATCTGAAATCCATTTTGTCTGTTTTAACTTTTCATTAATCTTCTGTTCGTCTCTCGTTTTCTCTCCTGACTTAAATATACATGTTGCTTGCTATGTACTCTTCGTTGTATGTTCGAACCACATAGTCAGGCTATAAAGTATCAAAACTAGAGGCAACTGTAGTTTGGCCTAACCTACTCGTTTATTATTATGGGTTTACTAGCATGGTCAATATTGCTGGTTGGATGAATTCAACAATACCTTTATTTTGTTTCACAGTTTCATCTTTGAACCAATTTTCAAGTGACCATACTTGGTTCAGACCACAAGAAATCATCCAGTAATACAAATAATAGTGTAAACATAGGACGTTTGTCACATTACCTGACTCAACAACCATAGGCATGACATTGTGTCTAGAGGAGCAGTAATCTGCAAAATATCTTGGACAGTATTGAATATACTACACAATTTCGCTACAGCTACTCCATTGCGTCCTTACGAAGCTGAAATTTCATTTTCTGTCTTTCCTTGAACGAAGACTAAAAATTTTTCGCAAAGGCATTCATAACTCGATGCTGTATTAACCACAGCAGAGATTCAGCATAGCAGCATAGCAGGACCAAGAATATAATTTGTAAATGCGCGTTAAATTCATAGTTTTCACGAAATCGTTCGATTGAGGAACAAATAATTTCCGACAAGGGCACTCTAAACCATATCATTCAAGTTCTATAATACAGGTAAATCAGGGCCACATTTTAACAGACAGCAATAATGACTAAGTTAATGAGCCCATATTAATAAACCAATGGTTTAGACACGAGTGCAGTCAGGGAGGTTTGATCACTTAATGTGGTTAGAACAGAGAAAGCATAAGCACGTAGTGGTATTCGGTTCAACCAGCAGAAGACTGACATGATATAAGGGACAATCAAACGAAAACGACACAGAATGGAAATATGTCATTAAACCGTTTATTATTTCAGAAGTAATCGTCATAACTGTTAATACATTTATCTCTCTCATAGGCACCACGGTCATTGCCTTCTTGGAAAAATATTTGCAGTGACTTACGGAACGTTGATTGTTCCCAGACATGAACCTCCTCGTCCGAAGAAAATCGACGACCACGAATGTCCTTCGTAGTCTCCAGTAATATGGAAATCGTGTGAGGAGAGATGGAGACTGTGGAATAGCATCGGATGAAAAGGTGTAGCCTTAGATACAGTCATGGTTCCGTTGGAATCCGCCAGCATTTTTTTGTGAAGGCACTGACCCTCTCAGTTAACAATGAAATACATGTATTAACAGTTATTGCGATTTCTTTTGAAATAATAAACAGTTCACTTTGGTATTATTCCATGTCTCGTTTTCATTTTACTGTCCCTTATAGTCTAGCACGCTCGGGAGAAAACCTCTGGAATTTCACACATCTGTTGTAAAAGAAAAATAAATCCCAAAAATATATCTGCAAGATCTTGCAAGCAAATCTAACAAAATGGCATTTCGAGAGAAAGATCGCATTCCCTCGAAAATCCGTATCGATCAGACTATATTACAATGGGTCTTATTCTACTACGACATTGGCTCTAATATCAATACAAATATGGCCAAGACGTTTCAAATAACATTATGTTGTATTATAAAATGTGTTGCTTAGGGCGCTACAAAGACAGCGCAGAAGACAACACATGTAAAATCCTGCGAAAAAATTACCGTCACAGCTCCGTTCTGTAAGATCCAGACATAGGTTTGTAGCGGAGAGGTTCATACAAAACCAAGCAGGAGAAATGCCTATAGGCAATTGAAAACTGCTCAAGAAAGAAGACTCGAAGAAAGGTGTAGGTAACCAATCTCTAACGGAAAAGTATAAGAAACTAGGAATGTTATGAAAATGGATGAAAAATCTCCAGTCAGAATTAGCTCTACGTTATACTACCCCTACTGTTAACTCTCCCCAAACACCCCCATCCCCATAACGTTGCGTTTCTGTATACCCAGAATGATTCTGTCCCCAATGTCCCCTAAAAAAAGAGTAAGATTCACCTACGAAAATAATACGCATATACAAAAACTAAGTTAGAACTATGGATCGTTTGCATTTATTTAAACACAGTTCTGATAGGAAAGCTCATTGTTTACTTACGTAACAGAACGCATTTAAAAAAAGAAAGCCCGTAAACATTGGAGAGACTATTTTCCTTGAGTTTAATAAAGAACCCGTTTGCATACACAAAGTTTGTGCATTAAAGCTATCATCGTACCCTTGTGAACATTTACACTAAGAACACTTCGCACTGACGGTGGCATGCATACAGAGGCACAAGAACGCAGCAAGTTTTGAGCCTAAAGCAGGGATGATCACGTGGCCCGAGACCAGATTCTGGCGGGCAGAGAGCCCTTTCAGCGACACACAGCGCGCCCTCAAAGGGCACCTAACGTCACGCTTTGTGGCCGCGTTAGCCCAGATCCGCGCTTAAGCTTTTTATTGAAGGCAAAGCCAAGGTTTTTATGCATACCACCCACCGCGGCTGTCGTTAAGCCGGAGCTGACCTCGTCCCAGCACCTGTGTCGCAGCAAACGCGCCACCCTACCTCGACTTTCACTACGTTGTTGAGTGCAGACATATCTGCGGTTTGCTCCTGTGGTTCGCTCGCGGAATAAAGTGCTCTTTCGAACTCAAATGAGTGATGTTATGTCTCAATAAGTGCTTCGTTGCTCATATCTCTTTCTGTTTAATTATTCAGAAGTTCCACGGTGTCTAACGAGATCATGGATTCATCGTCACTCATGTGATACTCTAACAGTGGATAATTACGTCCTTATCGATCATAACTGTGAAAATATTTAGCGACCGGAAGCCTTGTTTGGCAAGGTAAGTCTTTGGCTCGGTAATTCGTTTGTAAGGGCCGACCACGCCGGCCAGTATTCATTCTACACGATATTGCAGTGCCTGTGTTGCTAAGCTGGACGTTCATGCGTGTCCGAAGAAACGTTGCATGTACTTCTTTATAGCACAGGCAGTGCAATATCGTATTTATCCGCCGATACCAGGAAGTCGCTTTCAATGAAAGTGTGTTCGCCCTGTGTGGGAATTACATAATGTGTACGAGTACATGTGGTGACGCATGAACGACAACATATGGAAGTTTGGGTCTGGTCGATAGTCGTGCACAGATAGCCGAAGCGGGACATCTGGGTTCGAGTCCCAGTCCGGCACATATTTTCATTGTCGTCACTCCCTTATATAGCTGACAATTGTTCGCATTAGTATTCATGGATTCGTCTGCATATGATAAGGGGCGAGTCACAACCCTCACCTGAGTTTGCAAGTAGAAGTATAAGGATTTACCTAGGATGGGAAATTGTCTGTCATTCCTGCCATAAAAGTATTTTAGATTGTGCACTTCGATGTCTGCAAATTCCCTCATTCCTTTAAGGCTGCCGACTTAGGGAGTATCCTCTTTCCCTTCCTGTTCGGAATATTTTCTGAAAATATTACTGAAGTTTACGCAAGTCACAGTGACTACGCTAAAGTCGAAAACTACAATTAAAGCACATAAAACACCTCTCTGGATTCAAATTCTAATAGAATAATTCATCCTCTGACGACAGCAGACTTGGAAAAGACATCACAACTATTCATTCACTGTTAGAACAGAACACAATTCTCACTTGTTTAAAGGATCTGATAAGAAAATGAAACTTCATATTTATTCATCTCATGGGCTTTCTGTGAACTTTTGAAGAAAGGAGTATTAGGTTACAGCTTATCGTCGACGACGGAGTCATTTGAGACGAAACAGCAGTTCGAATGGGACAAGGATAGAAACCAGTGATGTCATTTTCAAAGGAATCAATCCGGCACTTACCTCGAGCAGTTTAGGAAGACAATGGAAATCGTACGTGTGAATAGTCGGTCAAGGATTTGAAGCCCGGCACTCAAGAACGCTTATCCAATGTCTTAGCTACAAGATCACTTGTCTCAGTCTGTTGTGTAGTTTCTGTTTTTTCCTAGGAGAGGTCCGTTCCCTCTCCTCATTCTCGTGTGACGACATCACAGGCAAGATTTCTCTTTTCATATTTCTTCGTGATTTAATATTAATTCCAGACGCTAGCCACGAGTAACGTACGCGACTGTCAATTAACTACGATCGTTAAGGAAGTAAATCCACGAATACTGCCGTGGAAAGCAATGTAACGTTACTCATACCGTCTGCCTAATTGCATACAATCATCTTAAAGTACTATGTATTGTTTGGGTTGAGGAAGAATGCAAATGGTTTGTATTTTACTTTTCTTTTACTGTGTCTTTTACTTTGTGTTTCACAGTGTTCTTTGCTTGCTTGTTTCCTAATATCACAATACAGGCATGTTGCGTTCGATTGGAATACGTTTCTTAGGAGTGGAATTCAAATTTGAATTTACAGGTTATTTTCTTTACTTTTTACTTTATATAAGATTGAAGAAAAATGTGTCTGTGACAGTCGTAGTGTCGTTTACATTGGTAAAGTTTGTGAAGTTAGGAGCCTTAATACGGAAGGTGGTAATAATAACTATTCATCATTTCCGTTTCAAGAATGATATTAACGGCAAAATGCGTAACAGTTGCTTGTTAATTGGAAATGACTATCTACCTAATTCACTACTGAGAGACTGCTTCGGGAAATATAGGAACCGATTATAATACAATTGGCCGCAACATTTTTAAGGCAACGTAATCTAAGCAGCAAAAGATCCGATAACATGAATACGTTGCATAAACGCAAAATACCCTACAGAAAATTCCGCCAACATAGCAAGGCCAGTTAACATTGCGAGTAGGTATTACAAAATCGTCTTGTAAGAATTTTACCTAAATGTACCAGATCTCCTTAACTAAAAAGGTTTAATCTGGGTGAGTGAAAGCAGTCCGATGAATCTGTGCGTGCTTGTTTCTGCTGTGGTTTCATAATTAAGTGACTTCGGAATGTATGGATCCTCAGTTTCTCATGGTATCATGTAAGGTCAGCATTAGCCTATCTGGGTATGTGAACTGATCGATTACGCGGTTTAACGCATCATAAAATTCTGATCAGTAGGTTTAATAGACGTTTCATAATGTTGAAATTGGCGTTCCGTGCACAGTTAAAAAAAAAAATGGTTCAAATGGCTCTAAGCACTATGGGACTTAACACCTGTGGTCATCGGTCCCCTAGAACTTAGAACTACTTAAACCTAACTAACCAAAGGACATAACACACATCCATGTCCGAGGCCGGATTCGAACCTGCGACCGTAGCGGTCACGCTGTTCCAGACTGAAGCGACTAGAACCGCACGGCCAAACCGGCTGGCGGACAGTTTCAGTTATATTTTTATTTCTACTAACCTTTAAGAAAAGAATATGTTCACACACATAAATCTACAGATAAAATTACGAGAAGATAAAGGGGCTGCTATATTTCAGCAAATTACAGCACGCCCTGTATTGCAATATTTTCAAATTGTGTTCATGTATAAAGACGCTACTTTTAGGAGAAAAACTATGTAGCTGATGACAGACTGGCGTCACATTAGATGCACATATAACAGTTCGTAAAATAATACACGGGTGAAATCTACATGTCTTTGATAAAAGTTTCTTAGAATTTTGTTTGAAATTAGTCATGAAAACCATTAGCCCTGAGAGTAGGACGGATACACGGACTCCACCAAATAGCCTTCCTTCGTATTTGCTACATCTCTCCATAGTCCTTTGTTCTCACATAATTGGGAAGCTGTGTTGTGTATCTTGTTCTGTATATACAGACAGTACATAGGCTGACTCAGCTGCCCTACTGCTTTCGTATTATGAAACCCGCAATGTTGTATCTGGCCTTCATAAACCAAGCCCGAGATGTTTCTAATCTGCCGTTCGCTGCGCGCACACTGTTAGTCCTACTGATAACATATACAGGACTTCTCTGTAGGAAATTCTGTACTGGGATACGTTATCACTGGAGGTCACAGTTTTCGACTTGCTCAAGGAAATCGTACAAAAGTCACCTTCAAACGCACATCCAACCCGACACTCATCCCTCACTAGTCAGAATTTATAGTATGTTGTTCGTGGCACTCCTTCTTATCATTGTGCCAACATTTTCCACTACAAGAACTATTCCAGATAGTGATTGGGCCAACACGCCAGAATCGTATTCAGTTACTTAGTTAACATTATTAATTTAGACATGCCCATAAGGGTAATGACAGAAAACCGACTTCAGAAACGTTACGCTAAAACTAATTACGTTGACAATTAGATCCAACTCAATGCTTGTAAGCACAGTAGTTTTGTTGTCAGAAGGCCAGATGATTACAAGGATGTGTTTACTTATTTTATGCTGTTAAAATATACGAAACTGTCAGTTAAAATTTACAAAAACGTCAGTTTTTTTCAATTTCTAAGTGTTCGATTAAGCTGGTGGCATAATGAAGTCAGTTAGTTAAGAAAAAAAAAGATCGACTGCGGGGAATTACTCTTAGTCACTAATATTTTTACAGTGGTAGCAGGGAATGCCACGAACGACATTTCCTACCGGTAGGGAATGAGTGTCAGAGTGGGGCTGCTTTTGATGGTCACTTATTTATTATTTTTTTGAATAACTCGAAAACTACGGCCTCTAGGGAAAACGTATCCCAGTGCAGAATTTAACTAGATAAAATTTCCTACGAAAATGTCCTGTTTATTTTTTCTGTAGAAGCAACGGTTTGCGAGCAGCGAGCGAGATAATATGAAAATCTCGCACGTGGTATATGAAGGCCAGTTAATCATTTCGGGCTGCATAAAACGACAGCCGTAGGGGCAGGTGACTCACCCAGTAGACACTTGAAACCACATACGGTCTTGAGCAAACACTAACGTTCATCTTTTTACCCACACATGTTTCGCTTTAGTTACAGCATCAACGATGGATGTAGTATTATCTTTGCATTAAACAAGAGGAATACTGCTCTTTACTATTTGTACGTATAGAATTTCAGTTTCTAAGAAAGGTATTCACAGATTTTATGAGCGATATGTTTTTTATACAGTCCCTGTCAGAACAAGCTGCGGTTTGTTTGGCTCTAGCTGTTTTTCTCCCGCTGTTTGTTATCTGCAGCGATACAGAACTTTAAGTAGAAACTTACATACATCGAAAACTGGGAAAGTTAGCCTGTTGTAGTTGTCATTATTTTATTCAGGTGTTAGAAAGTGGGTCCGTAAATTTATGCGTTTGTGTCTGAATATGAAATATGTTTCCACTTACGTTTCCTGGTTTCCACATTATTTTTGCGGTGAAGTTTAACTTTTTAACTTCCGCTGTGTCTCTAGTGTACAAGCTGCTACTACTAAAATTAGATGGTAAAGAGCTCAATGTGTTCCGAGCATGAGATTTGAATCTGGCTTTGGTCTTAGCTCTTGAGAGGTATACCTTTGATAATGTGTGTGCGTGTGTGTATGTTTATGGGTTTGATCGTATGACGGTTCTTTGATGGTAGAGAACAGATAAATACGCATTGACCTATTAATTTGTTCCCTTCAACTATTCAACTATGGTTTTCTGTATTTGGTACCTTTTCTCAATTTTTAGTAATTTTTTTTTTTGGGGGGGGGGGGGGGCTGCATTTGAAAATATGTTGATGTCTGTTAGGCTGTGGTCCATATCCATAAGGGGTCATACGAATGTGGAACGAAAGCTATTACTTTGTAGGTCTCTTCAGTGTTCTGCGCTAGTAAAACTGAAATTTATTCTTTTCTGTGCAACATAATATCAACTGTTCGCTTTATACGTCAGTTAATAAATACCAGATGTTTTGTCTGTCTGTGTAACTGTTCATTGTCCTTAGTTTTCTGTGTATTGAGTATCCACTTGCTTAACTGAGTGGTAAAGTGTTTGCCTACTTTACAGCGGATCCGGGTTCAATTTCCGGCCGAGTTAGGGATTTTCTCCGCTCGTGGACTGGGTGTTGCATTGCCTTCACCATCATTACCGACGCCCAAGACGCACAATGTGGCGTCGCTTTAAATGAGATTTGTACCTGGCAGCCGAATTCCCCTCGAAGGGGCCTCCCGGTCATCAGTGTCACACAATCATCTGCATTGAGTTATCTATTCTGTAATGTACTTTCAGCCTCTGCTTTGCAAGTACGTTACCTGTCCTGTGAGCGGCGTTCGTATTGATTGTCCTTAGTTTTCTCAACAAACGCGTCTCATAGCCGAAGACCAAAACAAGATTTAAAAGTTACGCCCAGAACACGTTCACCTGTTCGCCACCCTGGTTTAGTAGCTTGTAAACAGTGGCACAATGCAAGTATAAAAGTTCAGCTTCACAGCACGGATAATGGGGAAACATGAAACACTGAGCGGAAACGTATTTCATACACACACACGCACGCACTATCACTCACAGACAGTCTTTCTAACACACAGAGTAAAATAACGTTAACCACAACAGCCTAACATTGTCAGTCGTTAATTTTCGATGTAAATAATTTTCTACATTAACTTCTCTACTATTGTAGATGAAAAGTGCGAAATAAAAATACTAAAAAGGCAGAACACTTAAAGCCCCATGGACCACAGCATGTGTTAACAAGACATTTATATTTTGTCTGTCATCCAATCTGTGAATACTTCACTTAAGAAACTGAAATTCTGTGTATGCAGCTAGTTACGAGTAATTTTCTCGCAATTTAATACAGAGAGAAAACAGCAAAACAGGTCTGGATAAAAATAAGAAAAATTGTGGTTGTTCAAGGTGGAACCTACCAAAAAACAAATTTACAGTAACATCTTCCTCTAACGGAATTCCAGAGTCACTGACATTATCAGTCAGTTCAATAATATTTACAGTGTACAGTAATGGTCCTGTAGCACTCGACCTGTAGCGATTCCGACGATTCCATCTAGTTAAGAAAGATGTGTTACGTTTAGTCTGCTAAGACATACTGAATTCACAGACGAACAGTGTGAGACGAGTTTCACAAGACCTCGGTCTGAGGAACCTATGTTGACTCCTGTAGAGAAGTCTTCCGCACTTTATAATGTCACAATAAATGATCATAAAAAGTATTCCAGAATACTATTGCAGATCACCGTTACTCACCCACTTCCACCAGATCTACACGATCGTGCCGGTTCGTTTTTTATTTCAGTCTATCGGATTATTATGCTGTCACACAGCGCCAATAGATCGCGACACAGTTATGTTATGTTAACCGGGGACCTAGAAACGACGGAGAGGCTCTGTCCCCGCCGCAGCCACAGTGGTCTTTAACCACCGCAGTCCACACCTCCGCCGCCCCACACCGAACCCAGGGTTATTGTGCTGTTCGGCCCCCGGTGCCCCCCCCCCCCCCCCCCCCCCCAAGGAACGTCTAACATCAGACGAGTGTAGCCCCTATGTTTGCGTGGTAGAGTAATGGTGGTGTACGCGTACGTGTAGAACTTGTTTGCGCAGCAATCGCCGACATAGTGTAGCTGAGGCGGAATAAGGGGAACAAGCCCGCATTCGCCGAGGCAGATGGAAAACCGCCAAATTACCATCCACAGACTGGCCGGCACACCGGACCTCGACTCAAATCTACAGGGCGGATTCGTGCCGGGGACCGGCGCTCCTTCCCGCCGGAAAATCGTGCGTTAGACCGCACGGCCTACCGGGCGGGCTCGTGACACATTTAACTGAGTTTTGTCATTACGTCAGCATAAAGACATGTCAACAGCTAGTAATTACGTTAAATTGAGTTATTTCGGCGATCTGCTGGGGATTGTTGTTTGGAAACTTATGTATGGTGCTGAACTATCATCAGTTATTAGTAACAAAATGCCTGTACAGTGGAATTTTGGGTTAACTTTGTGCTACTAAGTTTTTGCGAGTTAGATATTTGCTGCATAAATTTTGCCGCGAAAGGACACTGTTATGTGCTCACTATGTTACTGTTTTTTGTACATTTATTATGGGGAAGTTGTGATGAACACTATTTTTGCTATACTCATGTACAACAGAAGATCAGATTCGTTCTCTGTTACAGCGTTGTGATTTGATTTACATCTTGCCAGTTTTTGCTGAACTTCGTAGATCTTTCAGTAGTCAACAACCGGCATCTGTGCAGAGAGCACTGCCATGAAAACCAAGGTGTGTAGAAAAATGTTATGGATCTGCCTGAGTTTAGAATATCTGCGGCGAATACTTTTTGGCTTGTCCGGAAGCGCAGAAGAGTGTGAGGTTCCATTAGAAGAAGAATTACGCAGAAACATACAAAACTCGGTGAAAAATAGGTCTGGACAATCGGTACGATGGACATGTTCACTGGTGGATAATGGCTGACATTTGTCACCACTAACATGTGAATATCAGCACAGCAACAGAAGAACTGAAACAAAGTTCCTAAAATACAACAAATACCTCTATCTTGAAAGGGTAAGAATTTTTTTCAAACTCTTTCACAGAAAAGGAAGCAGCCTGCACCACTTTTGTATAATAAAGCTAAAAATTTGTTGTAATTATTACATTTTTATTTCATAAAATATGAACAGTAAACCATGTCTTGAAAGGAAGATATAAGATGAACATCAACAAAAGTAGAACGAGGATAATGGAATATAGTCGAATTAAATCAGGTGATGCTGAATGACTTTGCTTAGGAAATGAGACCTTTAAAGTAGTAGATGAGTTGCGCTATCTGGGGAGCAAAATAACTGATGATGGTCGAAGTAGAGAGGACGTGAAATGTATACTGGCTATGGCAAGGAAATTTATTAACATCGAGTAGAGATTTAAGTGTCAGGAAGTCATTTCTGAAATTACTTCTATGGAGTGTAGAAATGTACAGAAGTGAAACATGGACATTAAATAATTTAGACAAGAGGAGAATAGAAGATTTCGTAATGTGAAATATTGAAGATTAAATGAGCATACCACGTAATTAATGAGGAGGTACTGAATAGAATTGGGGGGAAGAGGAATTTGTGACACAATTTGACTAGAAGATGGGATTGGTTGGTAGGACACATTCTGAGGCATCAAAGGATCAGTTTAGTGCTGGATGGAAGCATGGGGGATAACATTCGTGGAGGGAGACCAAGGGATGAATACACTAAGCAGATTCAGAAGGATGTAGGCTGCAGTGCTACTCGGAGATGAAGAAGCATGCACAGGTTAGAGTAGCATGGAGAGCTGCATCAGACAAGTCTTTGGACTGAAGGCCACACAAAAACAGCAGCAACAACTGTCTAAGTTTACTGTCATTTCTATCAGACAGAAGTGAAATGAGAACAACCGTTTATTCATTACTGTCCTTCTTAATATCAAATAAGTTCCCATAAGTCAGAGGACAATTAAGCTGAAATACAAGCTGCCCCTCACGATAGTGCTAGCGCTTTTCCTAATACATTTTAAGTGAAAGAATTAATGTTCTAATTTATTCATCGTCTAACACCAAAATATTCAGAAAATACAGTTAAATTAATAATTCTCTAAAAACAGAGTTGAAGACGAAATTTTTGTTTAGTGTTTTATATAGATTTGTCCGCCGGCCCTTCTTGAGAGTTGGAACGATTTAACCTCTTCCAGTCTCTTGGTACTCGTCACGCCCGGTACTCCGAGCTTTACTTCTGCCAGTATCTCGTCTCCTACATTCCAAACTTTACACAAGCTCTCCTGCGAAACTTGCAGAACTAGCACTCCTGAAAGAAAGGATATTGTGGAGTCATCGCTTAGCCAGAGCCTGGGGAATGTTTCCAGAGTGAGTCGTGCTTCGGTAACTCAGATGGTAGAGCACTTGCCCGCGAAAGGCAAAGATCCCGAGTTCGAGTCTCGGTCGGGCACACAGTTTTAATCTGCCAGGAAGTTTCAGGTTCAATGTAGGTTGCAGTACTCATTAACTGACGAAGAAGCTTGCACAGGATAGAATAGCAAGGAGAATTGCGTCAAAGCGACCTGAAAACTGGAGGCGACTGCGAAACCAACAACGTAGTGGCTCGGCGTTTTGCCGTTGGCTCATCTCTCTCGGGCTCCTCTCTAGGATTGCTTTCATCCATCTGCGATCGTTTGTTCTTGCCACTTTACGTGCCTATTCCCATTTCGCTGCCTGAATAACATGTGGTGTCGCCGGAGTTCATATCTCCGTCGAAATCTTCAAAATAAAGTTAAACCAATAGGAAGAGGTCTAAAAATGTCATTCTTAACCGGAGACATTAAGTGAATGAAGCGGTAGGAAATTTTAATTTATGGTACAAAATTTATTCCCTACCGTTGCCTCTTGGCAAATGTTTATCTTGTTTGTAGCGTCTTGTATGTTCTCTAAGATTACTATATCATCAGTAGTAGCTAGTCTCAAGATTCTCTCTCTTTCTTTTAAGTTTCACTTTATTTAATCCTACTTCCTCTCTCCTGTTTCTCCATTCTCGTACTGCTTTGACCAACACGTAATTTAATAATAATGAAGACAGTTTCTCCCACTGACGAGTTCCTGTTTTAATTTAGAAGGATTCTGATATATCACCCAAAAATGTATTTGTGTTTGTCAATGTTTGTTTCATAATTAAAAATATTTCATTGTCAGCTCCAGAATGTTCTAGGACATTGATTAGTGTATATCTGTAAGAGGAATAATAACCTTTTTTAATTGAAGGTATATAGTTCAAGTTCCATTGAGAGATTCTTTTTGCTGTCTGCGTCAGAAATACAGCCTCGCAGGAATGAGACAGGAAATTAAAACCGTCACTGGATGAAAATCAGAGGAGGGACGATATAAACGAACACGAGCACAACGGCAGTCTTACGAGTCAGTCCGCCGTGATAGGATACGGGGAGTGCAGGCTGGAGCGCGGCGAGGGCAGCTGCAACATTAGTCGCTTGGCCGCAGACGATATCGGCTGTCAGTGACAGGTGGGCGCTCGCTAACGCTCCAGTGAGCACCCCTTAGCGGACACCGCGCAATTAGCCTGGGGCACAGCGCTCTGAAGTCACCCGCACTCCAGTTGCTAACGTCTGCTCTCTGAGCACCGTAAGTCCATTCTTTCCCAGGCTCTGTTACTGCCCCATCCCCAGCTGTCGCTTTTACTTAGCCTATTGGTTCATAAGTTAGTACTTACTGTTTTATAAATTCACTAAAAGAGGCCACGATTGTGTTACACTTCAGATCTGAAAGAGATTCTCAACCACTGAACGGCTTTCTTTCATGGTCACTACCTTACTTTTTAAATACATTTAGAATATTATTTAAATCACCAAGAACGTGCTTCGTCTGTATTAATTATCCAAATATTTCATACTTGCTAACACTATTCGTTGATTCCAGAACCAAGTCTCAAATAGAATATAATGACTGCGCAGTTGAACAATCTCTGTGTTTGGAGAGGACAGAGTGCATGAGTTTCCAGTTTCCATAATTTTTATCATCAGCATCATCACATCATCATCATCGTCATCATCATCATCGGCGACGGCGGCGGCATTAGATACATAACATTCGCTGCTCAGAAGAGTAGAGTATTTTGGTTTCTATGCATTACCCTCTACATCAGTATACAGCCATCGTCTAATGATGATTGCAGTCATAATTACGTCATCCATCTCAACGCATTACCTAATACATTTGTTTCTCTGTCTCTTCTAGCAATTCACATAGACCATCTGTCATTTCTCGCTGAGTAATTCCCATATTTTCAACACTCCGCATTAAACAGGCATATTTGAGGCTGTAAGTCAAAACTGATGATATACACCAGAATTTTAGTTTGTGAAACCTATTTTAGTGTATTAACGGTGAACCCATTGAGTTTTACTATTTTGCTTATTTCTTATTTAGCACACCGTGATGTTGTCTTCAATTGTTCAAAATAGAGAATTTCATTAACTGCGTCTATGAACACCTTGGTAATTCATATGATTTGTTTATATGTTAATTAGGTATTAGTTTATTCTTATTATTACTGATTTAGAAGCGATGGTTCTAACTTGCTCTTCAAAATTGTTTCAGTACTTGTTGAACTTAATATGAACTACAGGCAGTCAGCAGAATGTCATCAGGGAATTGAAAGTGTTGACACATGTTCAATTGACACACATTAATTAATTGTTTTCGCATTTTAAGGCTTAAGAACTACTTCAGATGTTAGAGAATCTTCTTGTCTGATTTATCTGTTAATTCAGAATTTCTGCTTGTTCAGCCAAATTATAATCAAAGCTGTAACGTTGACATACATATTCTCAAACAGTCTGTCAAAGAAAGTTCGTTTCTGAATGAATGGAAGTATAGAGCTCTTATAGTCATATCTCATAAAGATGAGCATGCCTTTAAAATGTTGGGCAATGACTACATTGATAATACTATACAACTTTTCATTAGTAATACCATAATTGAATTGTAATTTAGTCAACATCTAATTTCTAGGCCAAAATAAAAAAGAAATACTTAACGAGTGTAACTTTCTTCCACTAAATGGGAAGCATGTGAACGCATTTTTGTGAACTTCATTGCACAACAGCCCTCGTCACAACAAGAGATCCGCAAGGAAAATTGTCTCATCTCATGCACCATACATTCTAGGAAATGCCATTCATTAAAATTAAACAACGAACTCCTACCTCCTCTCAACACTTATTATAATTCTGAAAACAATTCCTCCATAAGGAACACACATGTATTTATCTACAGCAGTAAAGTTGTGCGTATTCCACTGATGCCCTTAACTGCATTACTTGATGTCAAGTGTGTCTACACTGACATCGTTAGAGAGGAATTCATAAATATAAGTACTCTGTTTAAACACAATAAAGTGAAGATATGTAGAAATGTGGATTGGCAATGGACAGCTACCAAGCTGGTTATTTGTACAAATCACTTAGAGCAAACACTCTACGAAGATAGCAGTCATATTAACAACAAAATCACGCACAACAAGAGGGATGTGGATGGTTCAATCTATTCTATCACTTGAGCCTTGTACTGCAGTTACGCAGGGTCAGCCATCGTTAATCGGATTTGGCATGTTAATGTTTAAGGGGTGGCCAGATAGATGCCGCTCCTGCCGCCACCCCGTACCCCGCGGGACGGAATTAGTGTAACCTAATAGTAGAAATCCTTGGGTAACAGAAGAAATATTGAATTTAATTGATGAAAGGAGAAAATATAAAAATACAGTAAATGAATCAGGCAAAAAGGAATACGGCCGTCTCAAAAATGACATCGACAAGAAGTGCAAAATGTCTAAGCAGGGATGGCTAGAGGACAAATGTAAGGATGTAGAGGCTTATCTCACTAGCGGTAAGATAGATACTGCCTACAGGAAAATTAAAGAGGCCTTTGGAGATAAGAAAACCACTTGTATGAACATGAAGAGCTCAGATGGAAACCCTGTTCTAAGCAAAGGAGGGAAAGCAGAAAGGTGGAAGGAGTATAAAGAGGGTCTATACCAGGGCGATGTACTTGAGCACAATATTATGGAAATGAAAGAGGATATAGATGACGATGAAATGGGAAATACGATACTGCGTGAAGAGTTTGACACAGCACTGAAAGACCTGAGTCGAAACAAGGCCCCCGGAGTAGACAACATTCCATTGGAACTACTGACGGCCTTGGGAGAGCCAGTCCTGACAAAGCTCTACCATCTGGTGAGCAAGATGTATGAGACAGGCGAAATACCCTCAGACTTCAAGAAGAATATAATAATTCCAATCCCAAAGAAATCAGGTGTTGACAGATGTGAAAATTACCGAACAGTCAGTTTAATAAGTCACAGCTGCAAAATACTAACGCGAATTCTTTACAGACGAATGGAAAAACTAGTGGAATCCGACCTCGGGGAAGATCAATTTGGATTCCGTAGAAATGTTGGAACACGTGAGGCAATACTGACCCTACGACTTATCTTAGAAAATAGATTAAGGAAGGGCAAACCTACGTTTCTAGCATTTGTAGACTTAGAGAAAGCTTTTGACAATGTTGACTGGAATACTCTCTTTGAAATTCTGAAGGTGGCAGGGGTAAAATACAGGGAGCGAAAGGCTATTTACAATTTGTACAGAAACCAGAGGGCAGTTATAAGAGTCGAGGAGCATGAAAGGGAAGCAGTGGTTGGGAAGGGAGTGAGACAGTGTTGTAGCCTCTCCCCGATGCTATTCAATCCGTATATTGAGCAAGCAGTGAAGGAAACAAAAGAAAAGTTCGGATTAGGTATTAAACTCCATGGAGAAGAAATAAAAACTTTGAGGTTCGCCGATGACATTGTAATTCTGTCAGAGACAGCAAAGGACTTGGAAGAGCAGTTGAACGGAATGGATAGTGTCTTGAAAGGAGGGTATAAGATGAGCATCAACAAAAGCAAAACAAGGATAATGGAATGTAGTCGAATTAAGTCGGGTGATGATGAGGGAATTAGATTAGGAAATGAGACACTTAAAGTGGTAAAGGAATTTGGCTATTTGGGGAGCAAAATAACTGATGATGGTCGAAGTAGAGAGGATATAAAATGTAGACTGGCAATGGCAAGGAAAGCGTTTCTGAAGAAGAGAAGTTTGTTAACATCGAATATAGATATATGTATCAGGAAATCGTTTCTGAAAGTATTTGTATGGAGTGTAGCCATGTGTGGAAGTGAAACATGGACTATAAATAGTTTGGACAAGAAGAGAATAGAAGCTTTCGAAATGTGGTGCTACAGAAGAATGCTGAAGATTAGATGGGTAGATCACATAACTAATGAGGAAGTATTGAATAGGATTGGGGAGAAGAGAAGTTTGTGGCACAACTTGACCAGAAGAAGGGATCAGTTGGTAGGACATGTTCTGAGGCATCAAGGTATCACCAATATAGTATTGGAGGGCAGCGTGGAGGGTAAAAATCGTAGAGGGAGACCAAGAGATGACTACACTTCGCAGATTCAGAAGGATGTAGGTTGCAGTGGGTACTGGGAGATGAAGAGGCTTGCACAGGATAGAGTAGCATGGAGAGCTGCATCAAACCAGTCTCAGGACTGAAGACCACAACAACAACAACAACTGTCTGCATTGAGTGAATCCATGGAATAGTGCGAAAGTGTTCAAATGTCTGCGAGCCATGTAACTGAGGCGGAACATGGGGACCAGCCTGGTATTCACCTAGCGGGATGCGGAAAACCGCCTAAAAATCACATCCAGGCTGGTCGGCACATCGGCCCCCATCGTTAATCCGCCAGGCGGATTCGATCCGGGGCCGGCGCGCCTACCAGAGTCCAGAAAGCAGCGCGTTAGCACTCTCTGCCACCCTGGCGGGTCATGTGGATGACTCAATAACTCTTTTTAATGACATAAATAATGAAACTGATACACTAGGAACAAATGTCAGCAGCATACTTAAAAATATTAAATGTTCCAAGAGCACAAGGCCATATTACATCATGTCTTAGATTTAAAAGTCTTCAGCGAAAACAAAAAACTCCTGTTTCATTTGTAGAAAACCAACAGCCATTGATCTGTACATCAGCAGCAAATATTGCCATTTACACCAGCGTTCGATGGCATATTTCAGGTCCACACTGAGTTGACTGCATAAAATACCGCAGGAAATAGTTGAACAATAAAAATATCTCAATACCATCAACCCCATGATTTCAGATAATGGATACAGGACCTCTACATTCCGTTAATTATCATGAAACACTAACATATGACGCAGAAAACCTCACAGCAGCCACTTCAGGATTTAGATATCACAAAGAGTGGAAAGTACTACATACGTTGCTGCCATTACTTTTTTTTAGAAAGATTATTCTGCTATACTTATGTAAGTAGTACACTTAAAAATGAACATATAAATATAAACTTTGACACAAAGAACAAAATCTGGCAACCACCCAGTCATAGCTTAAGGAATAATAACACTTCCCACAAAATATCAAGGAACATGTAAGTACCATATGACCAAATAACGTATCAAAAGCCACATTTTTCATGCATACTACATCTAATAGTTATTGAGTAAAAACAAACATTGAACACTACATTAAATCCACCATACTGAAAAAGATACCTTCATGAATATATTTAAGGAAATAGAATTATTCGTGTGTGAAAGCATAGCACCACATCATCTTTTCACTGAAGAGAATGATCTAGCCAGTTTAGCCTCTCTACAGGAACTTTTTTACCTGGTTTCTACATTGAAATATAAGCAGTACTCTCACTAACACTAAAACATTTAGAAACTAACCTAACCTCAGATATCACACTGAAACAGACAACCTTGCTAATTTATGTAACCTATTTCTCGTAAATTAATAATTAAACTAATTGGAACAGAAAACAAACTGTCATAATGTCAGTTTAGCACCCACTGTCATATAATGTCTGGATGGAAAATTGTATTTTATCACTTGTCTATCATACAGCATACTGTAAAGTAATTACTACGAAGTAAATTGTCAGTGAGTCATCATTAAGTCTACTACCGTAATGTGTATGTAGAAAGATTACTCTCATTATTATTTTTAATTTGAATTTTCTTTGTCAGTATTTGCCAAAATATCAATTCCTGTGATAGTGTTGTGATTAATTATTTTACTTTAATTTGGTTATTTTAGGTATAATTAATTCAGTAATAAGCTATTAAGCAATTATTTTTAACTGTTTAATTTAGTTAATAATCTACAGAGAGTTAAAAGTGTTTACATACCAGTCTTGAGAAGAGAGGAACATAGAAAAGACGTGTAGATTACAGAAAAATAGCTTTCATACCACATATTAGCAAGATTCTCCAAAAACTCATCTAGAAGAGCCATGAACCATACATGAACAGCGAGCTGCGAAGGGAACAAGCATCTACCAGGTAATGTAGAGACATTAGCAACCAAAGAGCAAACTTAAGATGAGTCATGGAAACAGACAGACATTATCGACAAGGCTTGTGTGTTTGCTTCACAGACTACAGCAAAGCTTTTGTCTGGGTAAGCCATTCAGAAACGTTAAAAGTTTGGAAGTACTAAGCTTTATCAGATCATCTTATACAGTTCATCAGAAGTCTGTACAAAATCCAGTAAGCAACAGTAAACAATTAGAAAGAGCGTACAGAAACTTTCAGAACGGAAAAAGGAGTCAGACAGGAATGTGTATTATCTCTATTCATTTGAGTTCTTATTGTGAATAGGTAATGACAATTGTAGGACTAACACATATGAAATGTAAGTTTAAAATTTAGGAAACTTTATTGACATCTAAAAATGTGCAGATGACAGAAAACGTATAGCAGGCACTGAAGAAGACAATAAAAGTATACTGGAAAAAAACACAAAAAGAAGGAGAAAAAGTTGTTCTAAGTTTTTGTTGAGAAAAATTTGATAGCAAATGTTATGGACAAATCGTTGAGGAATTCTATAAATATGTTTTTAAGCTCTGTGACAGCAAAAAACAGCTGCTACACGGAGGAAATTAGAAGTACAAGTTGAAAAAAGCCCCTACAGTTAGATTCAGCAAGTTGTTAAAGGAAATGAAACTGACAAAACTGAAATTCGCTTATGTTATCGCTAGTTTTGTGCACATATGAGTCATGAGCAGTGAAAGAAAGAGAACGATTATGAAGATTTCATGATCTAAAAAAGTAAAAATAAAACAGTTGTAGAAGAAAGAAACCTAAAATATTTTAATTTTTAAAAATACTCGAGATGAAATTATGTACTCTGGCCGTATCATGAGAGCGGAAGAAGCTGTAATTCTCAGAAGAACAGAATCCAAAAACATAACAAAAAAATCAAAGACAGCGTAAGTGGTGGACACCAAAAGTAACATTGTTATGACTCTGGAAGATCTAAGGACCAAAACAAGGTCTATGACTGCATGGAGAGACATCTGGAGTTGAAGGCGACCCGTTGGATCGTAACACTTACAATGTTGCTTCAAAATATATTGCATGCACTGAAACGGTTATCCCTTGTGAATTTTGTGTTGCAAGATTTGTGTATGTACTGTAAATACTTCGACTTTCTCATTTTTTGTCAGTATTTTGTCTTCATTAACAAATATTTGTGCAGCCAAAATTAATAGGTAGGTTTAGCATCTCAACCCGCCGGCCGGACTGGCCGAGCGGATCTAGGCGCTTAAGGCTGGGACCGCGCGACCGCTACGGTCGCAGGTTCGAATTCTGCCTCGAGCATGGGTTTGTGTGATGTCCTTAGGTTAGTTAGGTTTAAGTAGTTCTAAGTTCTAAGGGACTGATGACCTCTGAAGTGAAGTCCCATAGGGATCAGAGACATTTGAACCATTATCTCAACCCCCAAATTACAGGAAAGTGTTGGGTCTTGTTTTGTTATTCATGTGTGGCCCTCTTCAGGAACAGTAATCAGATCAAAATACGACACACAGCGAGATAAATAGCAGAAAACTAGCTTAATCCACTATTGTAAAGTTATTTACATTGTTTCAGTTAATTATTAGGTCTAATTAAGTTAAAGTTATGCTTTTATGACAAGGGTTTTTGCTGTAGGGCTCCACCTCACCAAGGAACTTCCGCCACAACGAAAAATAGCCAACATCTAGCGTTCAGCATTAGCTAAATTACATTATAAACTTTATTAACGCTATGATGGTGAACGTGCTGGTTATTAATTGTGTCTATTTGCTCTTTTGCATTCTTGGAGGAAATAACCTCCAGTATAGATTCTACGGTCTTGGCGTGCATCCGTGCGTCGCTGCGGTCCGGTCCCAGGTCGACGGGCACGTGCACCTTCCGCCGACCACTGGCGACAACATCGATGTACTGTGGAGACCTCACGCCCCACGTGTTGAGCAATTCGGCGGTACGTCCACCTGGCCTCCCGCATGCCCACTATACGCCCTCGCTCAAAGTCCGTCAGCTGCACATACGGTTCACGTCCACGCTGTCGCGGCATGCTACCAGTGTTAAAGACTGCGATGGAGCTCCATATGCCACGGCAAACTGGCTGACACTGACGGCGGCGGTGCACAAATGCTGCGCAGCTAGCGCCATTCGACGGCCAACACCGCGGTTCCTGGTGTGTCCGCTGTGCCGTGCGTGTGATCATTGCTTGTACAGCCCTCTCGCAGTGTCCGGAGCAAGTATGGTGGGTCTGACACACCGGTGTCTATGTGTTCTTTTTTCCATTTCCAGGAGTGTATATTACAAACCGAACGCAGATAGGTCGATAGTTTTCTTTTGTATCTTTTCTGTCTCTTTTCATGTGAACTGGGAATATTGCAGAATTGTTTCTGCTTCGGAGAGTCTCACCCATTCACAGTCATATTTTGACGCATTTTTTAATTTGATTTTGCATTATCTTGCACCAGCCTTAATCATTTATGTTGTAACAATATCAATCTCCAGGCAAGTTTCCTTTCTTCATACCTTTGGTGGCTCTATACACTTCATTCGGCGTTAATTGTGAAGTCTCTTTGGGGTTTCAGGATTTTTCTATTGGAGTACATCTGCATTTAAGTAAATTGCCAAATATGTGTACAGCTTCTTCTATGTAATCCTAACAGATGAAATGTGATTTCTCCAAAATGTAAACATTTCTTTCGTTCCCTCATATTTTTAATGTTTCCTTTTTTTATCATACTAGGATTCTATTTTCTGACATCACACAAAGACATTTAGGAATATTTTTGTTTGATTCAACCTATTCTGTCATGTTCCGATTACCATTTGTTTCAATCCCTCTTTGACCTTTTCTAGTTTTTTCCTTCTTCGTAATTGCATAATGTTGTAATGTTTACCTAACTACATTTTTATGTAACTGCCCCCAGCTTTACATCTGTGTCGATCTCATATTATAATAAAGTGAACATGTCTCTTAATTATATCTGGTATAGATAGCTTTCTGTCCTTAAATGAACTGGCATCATAAGTATTTCTATTTTCTGATTCACACCCTTGTGTCCTTCAACCACTTTCTGTTCTGTTTCTTATTTGTATGTGACCTCCTGAAATTCAAAATTGATTCAGGACCAACACATTCTGTATCATTTCATTAATATTTCATGAAAACAACCATTTTCCGTTATAGTTCCATTTGGTCCTTCCCAGATCCGTTTTCGATTTTTTTCCTTTGAAAGAATGTGTTAAATGTTGGTGGTGGTTAGTGCTTAACGTCCCGCCGACAACGAGGTCATTAGAGACGGAGCGCAAGCTCAGGTTAGGGGAGGATTGGGAAGGAAATCGGCCGTGCCCTTTCAAAGGAAACATCCCGGCATTTGCCTGAAACGATTTAGGAAATTACGGAAAACCTAAATCAGGATAGCCGGAGACGGGATTGAACCGTCGTCCTCCCGAATGCGAGTCCAGTGTACTAACCACTGCGCCACCTCGCTCAAGAATGTGGTAAATGAAGACATATTGTTGCTCTTGGAATATCCAAATACTGTGATATACCATATACTGTACCTCATTTCTGACATCAAACTCCAATATTCTTAATGAAGAACAATTCTTAAGTGTTTGTTCTTCTTTCGATTAAAATTTTCCATTTTCACTTTATAAGACCTTCGTTATACCACTGGTCCTGTACAAATGTTATATATGAACAGCATCCACTGTCATTATATTTGTGAGCACAGATGACGTAGTTGTCATTATAACAGTACTGCTAGCATCTTTAATACGTGGAAATGCGTTAACGACGCTAGTGATACAGATTTTATGACAATGATGACATTCGCACTCACAAGCACAATGACAATGGAAACTATTCAAATATCACATGAGCAGAATCTGCTACGACATTATTTCCGGACGCTGAATTTTTTTGGGTATTTGGAAGTGGTCTGTGACCGAAATTGCATATTAATAGAGTAATAAAGAAAAATAACAACTGCGGGCTGCATCAAATCGCTGAAACCTTTTCGGATTCGGTGTCACTTATCAGCTGTCGTAAATTTTCGTTGAGGACTTATGTCTCCACAGGAAAACGTGAATACAATGATGCACGATTGTGAACTATCTTCTTCTGGTTTTTAAAACAATTTTTGCTATGTTGTCAGGTATTCCTTCAGTATGAGTAACGCTGTTTTTAATTATGTTGTTGATGCTATATATTAGTCTTTAATAAAGAACAAAATTTATTTGCCATTAAAACGGAGCTCATATGAACACTGACTGATTTTAGTATCTTGGATTTAAGATAGTGTTAAGGAAACTAACAGCAAAGTAGTCACTCCGACGATTAAGTATTACTTGTAATTAGAAAGTGAAACAGCCCAGAGCCCATAATATTAATAACTGAAAAGTCATCTCGAGAGATCGTTTCCAATCTGTATTTTGAAAATGGGACTGGATTCCTCATTCCTTTGATGATAGGGTCACATTGCTGTGTTGAATGTTTTATCTACAATAAGGGACGCACACGTCATCCAGAAGCATTTAATGACATTTTAGCGTCAACGAAAATGTTACAGAGCAAACTAAAATCCACGAAATCAAACGTGACATAACCAAAACTACCTGATACGTCTCCTGTATATCAATTAGGTGCTGTTCCGTTCCTATTGAAGTGGGAGAGGCAGCGTCCGATAGGCCACAGCACAATAATATGGGCGATTGCTATGTTTGTGAAGTTTCCCCATTGGACAGTAAAGGCCTAGTGACATGCGTTACCAGTTGTTTACAGCTCATAATACGGTAAATAACGAATACTATTTCCTGTGAGTGGTTTGATACGCTTCTCGAGAGTTATCAGTCCATCAAACCTCGTAAGTAGGCTACCTGATAACAGATGCTGTGAAAGTTAACCTACTTCTCTATGCAGCTGTATCCTTGTCCTTTGAAAAGAATGAATACTGTGTCAGAACGACGTACTCTTTTATAGGGGAAGGATTATACCAACGTGATTCAGCCAGAATCCTCGACCATTTTTTCAGTGTTTTCGTCATTGTTAATGTCCATAATTAATCCATCGAACACTGAATGAAAATAATAAGAAAATTACATAACATTTCGCAAGGAATTTTTCATTCACTTGTTATATTAAGTTCATGCCAGCCATACCATTACGTCAACGTACAGATGGCTACACTTCATAACATGCACCGGTCTCATGCCCCTTCCTTTGTAGGTACTTCAGTAGCCCTTCATATTATAACAGTAAGGCAACATATAAGAACAGAGAGTCGCAGTCAATATGATCAAAATGATGATAGTAAAGTAATAAAAGGCAAATTGATTTTATATTGGTTTCGATCGATGTCACTGCACCTTTTACGTGGGTGGTGTGAGGTGGTGACGGAGGCATTGATGATGACCGCGATTTGACGACAGTCGACGTAGTTTCGCAGGAACTTGGAGGTAGGGTCTGAGTAGTGGATGGCGTGGAATATTGGAACCTTGTTGCCTGCAAAGCTGTAAGTAAACACTAGCACACAGTTCTATCACGATGAATAAGCCTGTTCAAGTTCTCTTGGAATAGAACAAAAAGAATATGAAAAATAAGGGAGTGGGAGAAGTGATAATGAATGTCCACTGAATTTGCATGAAAATTGTATTGATGATGGAGGTTCTCAAAATGGATATTTTGAGATAAAGAACTAATGGTCGGAAAGAAATGATGACTTTTTATGGGCATGGAAAACGCACACATAGTAACAACAGCCTGAACTCAGAGCTACTGTTTTAATTGATAACCACTAATCTCACATCATCTAATAATCGATGGTAATCTGAAATAAGAGAAGGTTATGAATTCTCGCCACCCCAGACGTTACTACTGGAGCAGCTGGAAAGCTGGAAATACCGTCACAGTAGAAAGAGGCATGATCCATTGACTACAAAAACCGTAATAGGCTCAGTGATATAGTACTGCACTGGATAATCAGTTGCTAAAATTGAACTCTAGATGAAAATCCATTTGGCCCCATGTCTTGCACACGTTGTCTATTATAGGTGTGCAGATGTTGTTGCAGTGCTCTTCACACTGAATTCTTCGAAGTACGCGTTTCGCGGTCAAGTTGACAGATGACTATTAGAGGAACTCTCCATCACGATCCAGTACCATCTTCTCATAACCTCTTACATGATCTTTTTTTTTTAAGACCTTGAACTATCTGTGGATTCAACAATCACATTTCTCGCAAGTTACTATTCACGGCGATTGTATCGAATCAAACTATTGACAAAGAAAGTCGCGTATAAATACATCATGTAGTTTACCAACTCTTGCATTACATCTTATTCGCGTTGTCCGTGACGTTATGATAACGCAAGGTAGTCAATTAGATCCCACCCTCTGAGGGTAAAAGTGGGAACCTCGTCAAGTGCATGACAATAACACGTAATTCTGTCGAGACAACAGTGGATATCGCCTAGATCTTGAGATTTTATAGGAATGAAACGCAACATGTTAACCGATAACTGTTTGTTCAGGAACTCAGTGGCAAAAACCTTCATAGCTACGTTGGTTTATAGCCTGAGTGGTTTCTGTTCTGCCTGTGGCAAACCCTCTACTCGGAGAACAGTAGCATCACATTGTAATTTTCCCAAGACTGAATTGTAGCCATCGTTTCTTTCGAATGTGCTTGGCGATGTTCAAACAAAACTAACAAGTGTTTGTTCTCCGCCAAGTGTCCATTGTGAATGCTTGATCGGTAATGGTTTCGGGTTTCGATTTTGATGAAATGTCAGGGGCCACGCTGAATTCGTGGATGCTCGCTGGGTAATGAGAGTTGAAGGCAGCGGGCGAGCAGATCCCTTCCGCGCCGCGCTCCGGGCTGTAACTCGGGACTGGCAGCTTTACGAGGGGGACCTCACACATCGCTTACGCTCAGCGGCGTTGCGTGCGGCGCGTTCCACTGAGCGCTGCCGGCTGCCGGCTGGGAATGTTCCGCCACGACACGCGCTGCCCTCGTAAATATTCGCCGAGTCAGGCCGAGCGAGAAGGACGGCGGCTATCTTCTCAATCCTTTTGCCTTTTGATACTGCGCGTAGCTCGTTGCCTTACTTTAATATAATTCAATACGTTTTCCTGAATTACTTTTGTAGCACACGGGTGTTCTGTTCCTGAGAACTCGTGAAGGTTGAATATCGGTAATACTTCCAAGAGCTATGCTTCACAAAATATGGCATCGCTGGCGCCTAACTGCTTCCAATACCTTACATGAAGCTCGCTGCAAACTCTGTTAATCACGAGCTATTGGAACGTTCAGCACTTATACTGAAATGGAATTGTATGTGTGTGTGTTTGTTGAGGGAGGGGGAGAGGGGGGGGGTCTATTAAGGTTAAGCTTTTCTACGTAACAGCGTGATCCTAGAGAAACTTAAATTGACGACGGTAAACACAAACCAAAATCAGACTCAAACATTACCTCACTTAGTTGCTCAAAGTCTCTAAATGGCAACAACAAAAACGTCGGGACATTCTGAGGGATGAAAAAGCGAATTTAGTAGCAAGAGGGTAACGCTGCGCCACACTTTTGATTTGCCGCCACGGTAAAACTTTCCAGGGTAAAGCTCACGGCAATACCCTCACAGATCTGGGACCCTATGACTTCATCTGTTCGCTGAACGGAAGGAAGGCCTTTCTGGATGCAGCTACGGCTCGATTGGAGATGGCGTTGAGGGTGGTGGACTTCTTCCTGAACGGTTTCATGCAGTTCGTTTGTCGTTGCTGAAAGTGTGTCTAATTACCCGTCGTCTGTCTAAAAAAAATGAAACATGTAAATTAAGTGGATGTTCTGATCAAACGTTATGTGTTTCACGTACTAAAATATTCGGTTCCATGGCGCGACTGTCCTGGAAGGCATTACATATTTTTCAACTCCTGTATGTAACTATTCAGATTCTGATATCCTTTCATTTGCTGTTTCCTGAAAACCATAAAGTCATACACAGATACAGTTTCATACTCTTATTGTAACATTATACATTCACTCATAAGTAAAGGCAACGACAGTGAACTCAGTTCTACCTAATTTTGTTTTACGATTTAATAATAATAACGCAGTTTTCTGAAACTTGAAGACCGGGCGACGAGTCATTAATATAACGCACTCAAATATATTAACAATTAATCAAATTTCAAATTTTCACAGAATGATTTCCGACAGCAAACAGTGTTTTTTTGAAGGCACTATTATATAAAAGTTGGATCTAAAGTATATAATTATTTTATACATGTATATGTTTTTAAACGTCAATGTTTCATGTTAAGAGAGTTTTACGTCAGCTATGTGTCGAATTACGTATTCGTATATAATGTTATTATTAAATTTTGTGAAAGCAGCGTGTGTCGAGAAAGTCACTCGGGCATTATCAAATCATAAGGTGTATACTCATCAATCAGTAACTTTAAAATGGCGGGATGTAGTCGAAAATGTAAACGTTTCTTTACGGTCGCAGTTAGTATGGTAGACAGGTGAACTTAAGCACGTTCAAAGGAAAAATCTGTATTTGAATGGAAAAATATAGTAATGGATACAGGGTTAGTATTTTCAATAAAACACCAGTTTTCCTATTTTTTAATCTTTCCGTGCCTTTTTATAAAAAAGGTACAAATTAATTTCTAATCACGAAACTAATTTGAAAACATCGTTCTAGGGTCCCTAGAGATTTATAAAATCACTGAATTACAATCTCTAATTTATGTTTAAATTTTTTTGTTTACGAAGTTTGAATTTTGAGCAACCAAAAATTATCTTTTCCCTACGTACCATGCAATCTCATAACTCATAATTTAATTAAAGGATGTTATATATCTTCAGTTCCAATGAGACAACAACTTGTTTTGAACACTGCCTGAATATTCCATAGCTTTCGTTAATATAAGTTTTTGAGAAAAAGCTTCCAATAATAGAAAAAATTGTAATACCAAGGAAGTGCAGTTTAAAGATTTAGTTCATGTATTTCAACATGTAATAGGCTTACCTGTTTATTAAAATGCTACATACTTATACATCTTATGCTCCAGGTTTCTCTTGTCTCTCCTTCTAACGTATCTGGCTTATATTTGCACACCAAACAGTGCTATGTCGGGTTTGGCGATTCCGCCCTGATCGATGGTGTACAATGCTTTTGCAGTAAACGCACCCGTCTTTTCACCTGCTCTTCATTGCTTCAGTTCTATTATTTCTCGCATCGAAATATTTAACTACATCATGGACACTCATTTTTAATATAGTGCATTAATTCAACAGCATGAAGATGTACAGAAGTATATTATTTAGGGTTTCATTCACATTCTGTGATATCCCACGAAGAGATTCCTCGGTAAATGAGGGTTTTAAAGAAACCTGAATGTGGGCTTAATTACATTTATAAGAGATCCTGGTGTGAGTGCTTATGTGAAAGGGTTACATTTCTTATCCTTTACTCCCTCCTACCGTCTTTCAGACACAGATTATGTACTGGTGTTCGGTTAGTGGATAGTTTCTGAAATTAAATTGTCTACATAGGAAACCTCATTGCTGGCCGGGGTGGCCGAGCGGTTCTAGGCGCTACATTCTGGAATCACGTGGCCACTACGGTCCCAGGTTCGAATCCTGCCTCGGGCATTGATGTGTGTGATGTCCTTAGGTAAGTTAGGTTTAAGTAGTTCTAAGTTCTAGAGGAATGAAGACCTCAGAAGTTGAGTCCCATAGTGCTCAGTGCCATTTGAACCAATTTGAAACCTCATTGCATCCAAACAGTTTCCATTTCACCTACGTTAATCAAAGGCACTTTTCCCACTTTCCATTACGCAAAACTGTTCAGTTCCAGGTAAACGATTTGCTAATTCATTCAGTACGTACTGATATGTATTAATATAATCAAAAAGTAAACAAACCATATGCACCTAAGTTGTCAACAAAGACAGATACTTCAGTCTAAGATGTCACAGTAAGCGAAAGAAGTAAGAAGGATGGACACTTTAAACTCACAAAAATTCCTCTGAAGTGGGCGGGTTTCCAAATACCATAAGTGCGGTTACGAGTGCATAGTTAAACATTTTAATATTTTAAATTCATTTACAATATTGCTATAAAGATAAACTTTTCACACAACATAGATTGAAATTCATAGTTTAAGAAAGTTAAGAAAAAATAATAAATCGATTTCTTTGATTCCCCATTAATTTTCCAAACCAGTTGCTGACAGTATTGTTAGTTCTGAACATAATAATCAACTAAATCAATACATGCGCTCAAAATTGTCGATGAAGCGTTAGAAATCAGAAAACACAAGGTCCTTGAAGCTTTATTGAACAGTGTCTTTGAACTTTAATATAAATTGATATTTCTACTTAAAAACGTCGACAAGATAGTTATTGAGTGCTATCTGGCAATCAACACGAATAATTCATCTTAGGGAGAAAGAATGTGGGCAATCTGTCTTGCAAATTCGGAATTAGTGCGGGGCGCGTTACAGGTAAACTTTTGCAGTAAGATAGTGAGACCCCTGAAAGACCCTCCAACGATCCATAACATAAGGAAGTTACTATGAAACCAGAAGGAGATGCACACAAGATTGAAATTCGAAATCCGGTTGGAAAGCAAAAGCTAAATAAATTGAAAATAAATGTAAGAGCATCTATGAAAAAAGAGTTCAATCAGTTTAAAAGGAAGATGATACATGAAAAACTGCAAGAAAAATGTAAATATTTCATATTCCTCTTAATTTCCCTCAACAGAGCAAAGTAGTCAGTCCCAGTGATTACTTCTCAATGAAGCATCAAAACGGGGAAACATACAACGAAGACTGAATACTAACTTTCGTCTCCTGAAACTGCTTGACAGAAGCACAGCTAACAGCTAACTTAGTGATGATTACAGCTAACTTAGTATCATGTACGTCGGCCGGATGCGAAAATGAAAGATATATAGACAAGGGATCAGAAAACTGAAAATCATATGACGATGTTATCCAGACGAAAGGGAGCTCCACAAAAATGTAATGGGTAAGTCATTACCCATTATATTTTAGACTAAGTATATACAAAAACTCCCCACTTTTCAAGCAACACTCTGTGGTTTGTCGCTGGAACACCAAGGTTACGCCCACGGCTGGAGAATGGCTGCAGACCACTACAGTTCTTAAGAAAGACCTGTCAGTATATTTTATTAAAGACGGTCGATTTCGGTTTGGGAACACATCATCATCGGTTCCACTACACAAAAGAAGAGAAACACACATGTAACAAGAGTGTAACATTACAAAGCGTAGCTATGAGGTGAATAGACATTAAATGTATCACATCACATAATACTATAAAAGACTGAGTACAAAAACATCTCAGCTGTACATTCGCACAATTGGAAAACAGTTATCAGTAGTAGGCCTTTCCATAATTAATATTAGCTGTATGTGCGTAACCTCAGAGACTGTTGTGATTGCTTGTTACCATGTCTAAACACAGTAGGTTGAAGACCATCCGATGGAGACACTAAGGCATTACAAAGGATAACAACTACTGATTAATTCGACTATCAGAACACCACAGTTGCCAAAATTGCACAGAAGACATACAGTACACCTTCAGCTACTTGTATTATTATTTTCTTTTCTTCCTTTTTTTTACAATAGAGTTTAATAATCCTCCTTGCTGATTATCATCATTAGATTTGCAAGTCTATGTTTTCTGTTTAATTTAATACTGAAACATAGTCACATTGTACGTAACTAAAAAGATCTTCTGTGCATTAACAAATGAAAAGACTCTTATAAATCATTTAAACATTTTCTCATTTAACACTAAACTTACAAACTTCCAATGCATTTCAGGAGTCTACGCCACATCAATAATTTTCTTAAAAGCTCATCGCCTAAATTACTTATCCACACCCTATCTCAAATTATTTACATCTACTACATGCCAATGTGTGATTTGTTCTTGCGATACTATTTAGGAAAACAGAAATTGTTATCGACTATCGTAGCTTCTAACATTCATTTGGGGTGACCCAAATACCAGTTGTCACATAAATGTTGTTTCAAAATAATCACTTTCTTACACTCAGTAGCACCTTTCTGCCTTTTCTGCCACGTCTCGATGATGAGGATGAAAAGTTATTTTGGGTGCACGGCATCAACGTCTTTAGTGACCACTCGTAAATGTAATGAGACGAATGTAGAGGACAATCATGAAATTACAGAAATGAGAATTGAAAACACGGTAAAAATTGAAACAAAGCCATGGAAAGAGTTAAAGAAGGACACCAGACACCTGCGCGCTCGCTAATCCCTGAGCAGACACCTGCGGCTGTCTAATTGCTCGAATAAAAGTGATAGTGCCTAAGGCCTTATCCCGTAGTCCAGACATATCACAAAATGTTAAAAGCTGGACCACATTCGTCTTGTCATCAGATAGAATAGAGGGCAGGTCCCCACCTACATACACTTCTTCTCACCTGTCACAAAATAAAATGCACTCAGTTCAAATGAACTGACCTCGCTGTCGCTAAAATGACGGGCCTTGTCCTTGGCCCGAGTCATAGGAGTTTAAGCTTGACTAAGCTATTCCTCCTCAGTTCCTCGCTGTTTGGGATGCGATCCACAGGCATCACAGACAGGGGGTCTTCTGACTGTGATATAAAACCATGTGTTAGGGGACAGTGCCCAGTTCGAAGGCGTATCACGCCCACTTCATCTCGGCAGAGCGGCCGACACGAGGATCTCCACAGCCGGACAGTTGGCTTCACTAATCGCAGGTTATTTTCCGTTATTGCAAGCTACTCCTCCTCCTGTAGCTGTATGGATTAGCGGCCAACCAGTGAAATGAAAGCCTACAGGGGAATGGCACGTTCTCTAGCGCTATGCTCCGCACAGGCCTCCTTGCCAGCTTTGTCGGTATGTTAGTTTCTCCAAACCAACACAGGCACTGGTACCCAGCAGAATGACACCTTCTTCTCCGCTACTGTATGAAGTACAGATGGTCGTCAACGAGTTGGACCAATTTGTCTGCTGGATGCCCGTCCTGCAACGACCGAATCGGAACAGAGAGAACTTGTTTGCACTGAAGACGCCTCATTTGATCACCTGTGACCACAACTGCAAAACCCAGATGCCTTTTTAAAATGTTAAAATAGAGAGATTGCAAGTA